>NC_090242.1:4544627-5158555 GCF_024489055.1 Chanodichthys erythropterus | reverse complement strand
AAGGACTCTGTCTAAAGGACTTCTTTGCTCATCAGCAATAAACTAATCAGAACCTATCACGTGGGTCTGATCACATTAAATCTATTGATTCTCTCACAAAACCCTCTTGTATTATCGGACGGAACAGGAAAACACCCATCAACGGATTTAAAGACAAATCTGTCCTATCAATACCTCCCTTGTTTGAGTAATCCATCCTGACCCGGTCACTCGTGACTCCAGTCAAAGTTTAAACTATGCTTAAGGACTCAATCTTGAATCTCAAAAGGGACAATTGTCGATTACTTAAAGTATTAACTATATCCAGAATAACATTTGCTATGATGTGATTACTAATATGTTGGAGTCAATGCATTATATGTTTGTGTTCCCGTATACATTTTCTTTCTCTTGTAATCATTGTTTTTAATTAGGTCAGTCTAGTAATATGTGTGTAAGAAGTGTGTCATGTTTGAGCTCTAAATGCAGAATTTATAATTCTCTGTAATTCTGTGTGAATTAAACATTGAAATTCAGTATCAGGAAAATATTAAGAAACTTTATATTGTTGTTAATAAAACAGGAGAATGTTCTGCAGATATCACGCGATGTGATCAATAGACAATAGACGAGGCGTGTCTAATCTCCGTAGCAACGTCTCATTGGAGGATCGCATCTGAAGGATGGAGCCAGAATTGCTCCTTTAAAACTATGCTGTCCGAACAAGCTACTGTCAGAGTCAGAAGCTGGAAGCTGGAAGTCAGAAGTCGGTCAGAAACCAGTCAGAAATCGGTCAGAAATACTTTGACCACGGCTGAAAAGTTGCTTGGGTCATGCTGAAAAGAAGAAGTTGAGAAGATCCTTTATCGGGGCTGATTTTCCATCCAACAGCTGCCGATTTCAACCACGAGCTGCGCCGCTGATCATTCAACAGCCGTCACATCCAGACTCCAAAACCCTCTGTGAAATACCTGACCAAAGTCTCCCAAGAAGAGAGCCGCTCAAGCCAGACGCTCAGATCAGAACAGCTTCACCAGCCAGCAACATCCTTCAAAGCTTCCGCGCAACCCACAGGGCTTTCCCGAGAAGACGTCACCTGAAAGACAGCCAATCCAGAACGGGATTCTGCTGTACACGAGTCACGGAACAACCCGATTACCTCAGCTGTCAGAGCAAACGCAGGTACAAGCAAACTTCTCTCTCTCTTGCTGGAAACTGGTGAAACTCCTTATAACCTGAGGAAAATCACAAAAGCAGAGCTTTGGCTTGATTCTTTAGGTTTAGAGTTAAGTTAGCACTGAACTTGGGACTTTTCATAACTCATCAACTCCGTGAATGTGTGTGCATGTATGTATGTGTGTGTGTGTGTGTGTGTGTGTGTGTGTGTGTTTAGCCTTAGTTTCCTGTAATCATTAGAAGTAGTCAATAAATCTTGTTTTGATTTTCACATATACGAGTTTCTTGTGCTTTGTGTCAAATTACTGCCTTAAACGTAAAAGATCAAGTTACCTCTTGCTTAGAATATAATAATTACAATAATAACAATAATCATAATAAAATATTGTTACTGTTGGCCGCAGAATAATATTTTATCCAGAATTGGTAAAATACTCTAACCTCAATTTTCGCTGGACGAATAATTGATGAAGTGTTAAATATTAATTCTGAATCATTTACAGTGAATCATTTACAGTTGATTCAATTCATATTCCCTGTAACAATTAAATTGAGCTAATAAATGACCTAAGGTACATTACAGTGGGCTGACGTTCTACCCCAGGTTTAAAACCATGTTTGAGACCAGACAGCAGATAATTTGTAAAGTTAACATCAGGTTGATGAGATAATTCATCAGCTAGGTGAGAAAATTTTTGCACTTTTATTTACAGGTTTCAGTACCAGACATACAGTGCTGGCATGGGCGCCGCAACAGTAGTTGCAGATATGAAGATAGCGGCAGCGTTGTCTTGGGCATTTCCCTTTGTTGAAGTTAGTACATACTTGCCTGTTTGCGGCTATGTTTGTGACTCTGTTATTGAAAGTGTGATCCTCCCTAGCGGGTCGCGGAACATAACTAGTAGATTTGATCGGGTTCTGTTCTGGGCAGGGAGGAATGGTCAAGGGATATGCAAATTGAAATTTGAGATGTTTCGGCATCCGAGGAAAACTCTGTTATGGAGATTAGTGTCCAGTGCTCCCCAATAAGGACACTGGTTCCATTGTGAAACACGAACGGCACATTTAGCAGAAAAGAGTTTATGATATGTATAGGAATTTCTACCCCCATAAGACAGCACAAACTCCGCTATGATGGAGAGATAATCATTCAGCTTGCGCCGTCTATGGGGAAAAGCAGAGCATATTATTTTGGTATAGCGGCTGAAAGCAATACAAATTCCTGACAAAGACAGTATGTATGCATGAGGAAGTCTGTGTATTGTTTTTTAAAGTAAAATATCGCCGCAGTCCACCTGGCGATTGGACTCTGTTGGAGGAAATAAGAACAATAAAGAGCCTAAATCCATGTCCGCACCTGAGAGGATTTTTGCTCTGATATTGTTTGCCACTGGAGGAGGTTCTGAGGCGACAGCGTTTGGAGGAGCTGATTGTGGTGTTGCTGAGAAGAGAGAGAAGGAAGATCAAGTACACAGAGAAGTATTGGGGAGGGGGGAGGCATCCTCAAGCAAAAATCATCTCCTGGGACAGGTGAAGGAGTAAGAAAAGGTGAAGAGGTGGGGACGGGAAGGGGAAGAAATGACATCAGCGCTTGTGCCACTAGCGGAGGCATCCTCATGCTAGGGTGAGCATTTGGCACTGGAAAATACTGATAAGGAAAAGGGTAAGAGGTAGGAGGAAAAGGATGAGTTTCAGAAGTTGTGTTGCTTGCATTGCAGTTGGTTGAAGCATGCGGTGCGGTGCGGTGGTGGGAGGAGCTGTGGGGAAGAGTTGAGAAGAAGACGAGGAAGTTTCAGCAAAAGAAAAATGTATTTTTAGTCCTTGTATTAGATCTACTACTAGATATATTTATGGAGATAAGTCATAAAAACCCACCCTGTACAGCCATGATCAGCTGTTTGGCTGAGCTCTCGATGTTGTTAAGGAAAGGCCGAAGCTCATCGGTTGGTCACATGACCTGCGGTGCGCTTGCGGCATTCTGAAAAGTCGTGATGTTTTTATCTCGCTGCGGCATAGGCGTGTCTGGAAAAACGAGCTCGCCGCACTGAAGTAAAGCTAATGCAAGGGCTAGAAATCAAT
The DNA here is from genome assembly GCF_024489055.1 of Chanodichthys erythropterus. Lineage (NCBI taxonomy): Eukaryota > Metazoa > Chordata > Actinopteri > Cypriniformes > Xenocyprididae > Chanodichthys > Chanodichthys erythropterus. Next base: position 5,155,321 of record NC_090242.1, on the reverse strand, counting down.
TTATCCTTTGCTGAACCTTCCTCGTCGTCGTGGAGAGCGCAGTTCTTGCATAGCAATGACAGACGCCATGGGAGCGCAAGCACTTGTGGACGAAGAGAAAGCAGCGCAGCCACTCTTTCCACGCATTTTTAGACACGATATGTGAACGGCCCCTTAAACCACCAAAACGCACCCGATGCTACCAATAAACGTTACCGATGCTCAAATGGCAATCTTGGACAAATGTGGCTCAGCTGTGTGAGCAGAAGCGCTGCCAGCTGTCTGTTAAGAAATAGAATAGTGTACAAATGTATTCAGGGATTGCATTTGTTCAATACAGTGTTGTTCAGTGCAATATTTTGATATTATTTAAGCTAAAATAAAGTAAGGAAAAATATTTGCACTAACTGTTAAAAACTAATACTGAATGTAACAATGACAGAGACACTGCTGTTTACATTTTTTGTAAAGTATAACAAAGTAAATTTTTTTCCTCATTAATATACACACAGAACCCCATATTGACAGAAGAACACAGAATTGTTGACATTTTTGCAGATTTATTAAAAAAGAAAAACTGAAATATCACATGGTCCTAAGTATTCAGACCCTTTGCTGTGACACTCATATATTTAACTCAGGTGCTGTCCATTTCTTCTGATCATCCTTAAGATGGTTCTACACCTTCATTTGAGTCCAGCAGTGTTGGATTATACTGATTGGACTTGATTAGGAAAGCCACACACCTGTCTATATAAGACCTTACAGCTCACAGTGCATGTCAGAGCAAATGAGAATCATGAGGTCAAATGAACTGCCTGAAGAGCTCAGAGACAGAATTGGGGCAAGGCACAGATCTGGCCAAGGTTACAAAAACATTTCTGCTGCACTTAAGGTTCCTAAGAGCACAGTGGCCTCCATAATCCTTAAATGGAAGACGGTTGGATGACCAAAACCCTTCCCAGAGCTGGCCGTCCTGCCAAACTGAGCTATCAGGGGAGAAGAGCCTTGGTGAAAGAGGTAAAAAAGAACCCAAAGATCACTGTGGCTGAGCTCCAGAGATGCAGTCGGGAGATGGGAGAAAGTTGTAGAAAGTCAACCATCACTGCAGCCATCCACCAGTCGGGGCTTTATGGCAGAGTGGCCCAACGGAAGCCTCTCCTCAGTGCAAGACACATGAAAGCCTGCATGGAGTTTGCTGAAGGCAGCTGACTGACTCGTGAACAGGAACATAGTTTGTGTAACATTAGCAACACATTATTAGCTGTTTGATAATGTATTCAAACAAAACGCTAATCATATTAATTACCGTTATGTGTCTGACGTTGTAAAGAGCGATACCATTTTGCAGTGTTTACCTCAGTAGTTGACTGAGTGGATCTCGTCTGTGCTCATGCGAGTGAGTGCAGGCAAGGCTAATTAGCATATTCATATCTGTGTATATGAAATGAGGCAAGGGTGTAGGGATACATTCAAGCTTTTTCAAGGCATTAACATTTTTTTGTCCGAGATTAAACTTTTCCCATCCGATGACAAGTCTTGTTTCTCCCTGTATCCTCCATCACAATCTGCCATGCCTAGGACTATTCCTTCTCCGTTCGACACCGCTGCCGAGCCCCCGGCTTCGTTGCACCTTAGCCGGCCTGTCCGAACTGCCACTCGTACACCAAGATGCTGAGGTTTGCCCTTGCCCCTGCCAGCAAAACATTCACCATCCTCCTCTGAATCTTCGTACACTTTGATAAAATAAAGCTCAGCTGTATGACCTGTACGTCTCTTTGCAGTTAGCCAATCCATCTCCTAGATCCACTCCAGCCCCGAAGGTAGCAAACCACACAACAGGCATGAAAACGGGTCAGGGGTGAAAAAGGTGAGAAGGATATTACCCCTTAGGGGGGTCCGAGGGGGAATGCTCCCACGTAAGAAAAAATTAAATATTCCACATTTTAAAGCATCAGTCTAATGCATTTTGAGATGCTTTTTTTGCCAACCTGGGGAGAGCTGGAGAAACTTAACTTCAGCCATGAGTCAAAAATGATTATGGCCTCCTTACTAAGTATTATGCAAGCCATTTCATGTCAGCCTGTGACTGGGTCTAACATTTACAGTATATTTGGGGGAAGAACCTAGCGCTATGATTGGTCAAACTCTTCTTCTTTTGCTGTTGCTTGATTTGAGGACTGCGCATGCACAGAGGCGTCATCAGGTTTTTGCGTAGCTTAGAGTTACAAATCGTACCAGCGTACTTTGAAGTCAAAATGCGTATCCGCTACGTAAATTGCGTACAGGTTGGCAGGTCTACTTATTAGAACAGTGGACCACTTTACCTTCTGCCTTGTCAGTCCCCTCACCTCAAAATCTAACTCCTCAAAAACGGTAGCATTAGCTAATAATTTTCCACCGGAGCTTTAACTAGCTGGCTAACGTTGTGTTCTCTCCTGCTGTGTTCAGTGACTCAATTCATCAAGCTGTAGCTAACGTTAGCTAAGTCTATGTCAACAGAGCTCCTGGGTAACTTATATACCAGAAAATATTAAAATTATTGAAACCATTCAGGGCTCAACGCTAAGGATTTTTTCTGCTGGCCCAGTTGGGCCAGTAGTTCAAATTTTTACTTGTCCCGCCTGAAATTTAACCCGCCAGTAGGTGGCAGCGAATCACTGTTAATGAGCGAATCATTGAGATTCAACTGATTCATTCAAGCGGCTGATTCATTCAGGAAGTGTTGCTCAGGGACGCAAAACAATTCTGTGGACTTTGGAACTATTTTCGTTGGCGAAATACAGCGAAACAGACGATTCGGTGTCTAAAATGTAAGTCACTTGATATTAAGTTCTTTTTCATTAAATTGTATGCTGAATAAAATCAATATCACATTTGTAATCATGCTAATATTTGGAGAAAAACGGAGCTCTTTGTGTAATATTGATTAACTTTATTAAATTATATATGAAATATATACAGGGCCCTTTTTGCCCCTTATCTTGAATTTTGGGGGCATTTTAATAGACTAAATCACGCAGTGAAAGCGTACACTTTAATATAAGCACACAATACTCTAACTGTAGGTAACAATAACTATGCTGTGTCTAGTAACATTAGACTGTTTTTGTAAAGTGAGGGACATACTCGATAATTTCAGATCGTTAAATCAACAATTAGCCTACAATATTATAGACGATATATAACGCACACCCTACAGCACTGGCCCGATCGGGCAAGTGACCGGTGCGTCTACTGTCCCGCGCGTCGTTCACACTGGCCCCGGGCCATCGGGCAGTCCTTATTGTCGAGCCCTGCCATCACTCACCAAATTCAGTCAGGTAAATCGCCGAGGCCAGGCGTGCTTTCAGCTTCTGATGGTGGTCTTCACTGGTGATGCAAGGCCCTTCGCGTTAATATTTCCATGCACTCACGCGCCCTTCTGGCACGCGCATCTGTTCACAGTTCACTGAATCGCAGGTCGCAGTTCACCGAATCTCGCGCTCCCTTCTGGCACGTGCACCTGTTCGCAGTTCACTGAATATGAACACCCCCATCCCCTCGGGATAAACAGAGAGACTGATATTAGCATAGATGCCATTCTTCTTCTGATGTAACGAGTATATCAGGTTTTATTGGAAGTGTTCCTGGTTCCGGCTGACCTAATTCATGCAGCCTAACAATCCTTTAAAGGATGTGAAAATATAAATTGATAATTTGTTATGTGTATGCCAGGTTAAAGAGATGCGTTAGCAAGCTCCCTTCGGATGCCATGTGGGCCCTCCCAGTCGGGAGATTGGAACCATTTATGCCCCTGTCTGATGCCTGAGCTGCAGTTCCCTCGTCTCCTGGACTCCACTTCCCATGATCCTCCTGTTTCCTCACCTGCACTCACTTCCTCGTCATCTCCCCATGAGCATTCATCACCTGCACCTGGACTTCATCATCTGCACTCCCTTTATAATGGACTCACTCCCTTCACTCCTTGTCTGATCTTGTTGTTAGTTTGAATGTGTGTAATATGTGTTTCTCCTGTGATTGTCATTAAATACCCTATTTGTGGATTTCTATATACGTCTCATTTCTTCAGCACCAGCACACGTAACAGCAAGCTCCAGTCAGGTACTGTGTGGGTCCTCCCGGTCGGGCAGTTGGAATCGCTTGTAACCCCATTTGACTACTGGAGGAGCTCACCAGTAATAAATGAGAGTACTCTGGGTTTGGGCCACATTCCGAGCTTGTTGCCTTCCCCCAGACGAATTTTAACGAATGATGCTGTACAATCTAATGTATTGAGTTCTCTGGGAATCATAATGCATGTAACATATATTCATTATAATCGAATGATGTTACAGAAACTTTTGCTTAATGTAAAACAACAACAAAAACATAACCATAACCATTAACTACCACTAAAATCAAATGATAGGGTTGTTAAAAATGTTGTTGGAGCCCCAACTCAATAAGACTGGTGTAAATAAAGGAACATTCTTCACATTCAACAAATCAGCAATCTAAATATTTGAAAGATGTTTTTATTCAGCTGCCGCTCATAACTTTGAGTTTTGTGGTGAGGCCTTGTATTTGTGTGACATATCCCGCCCATCTTACTCAAACTTTCAACACAGTGTAAAAGTTAATTAGGCTTCAGTGGCTTTGACATATTCAAATGCTCGTGAATAATGCACAGCCATTCCTTACTTTGGGAAGCCAAGTGAAAAACACTCAGAGTCTATTTGATTTAATGCAAGCAGTGTTGATTGCCCCCTGGGACAGCACGTCAACCACCAGCTTTACCCGCTCGTCATTCTCTCATCCCTTGCTGCTGGAGCGACAAGCACTCAAAGCTTGCTTGGAGCCTGGATACGAATGGAAATGGATGGAGCAAACATACCGACGACAACGGCGAGGTCATTTCGCAGATCAGAGCTATAATGCCTGCAGAAGAGCAAACTCCTGTCACATCTCACAAAAACCAAATCAATAAAACATGTCACCTGAAATCACTGCCATGTTGTTGCCGGCTGATGACAAGCCCGCAAATACCATCGCAACCATTAAATAATGAATCTGAATTATTTTTTTTTAGAATGACAATGGGAGGCTTTGAGATGATGTGGGCAGATGCCCGGCTATCACAGTTAGAGACTTGTGAAGTCATGGTGAGGTTGATCTTTCCATGCATGCAATGTGAGACCTGATGATACAGAAGCATCGGTCAGGTGGTTTAGCTGTCAAGGCCCAGTGACACATAGTCACCATTTAACATGTCTGTTTGGTTCATTTAACATGTGTTTGTTTGGTTCGTCTGCGGTACCCACACATTATCATGACTTGGATATTCCTTTCAATTCAGAAGCTTTTGTTTCTGCTTTTAAAAACAATTACTTGTTAGTTTGCATTTTAATTACATTAATAACTTAAGTTACATTAATAAAAAATTAAGTTACATTTAAGTTACAAGTTACATTTAAGTTACATTAATAACTTAAGTTACATTAATAAAAAATTAAGTTACAAACAATAACCCAACTAAAAACATTAGGATCAATGAGGATGAAAAAACAATTAGACCCTTTTTACTACTTTTAGTTAATTTAATCATCAAATAAATAACGTTAAAACAAAAAAAGACATTTTACTGTTATTTTCTTATTTCCTTTAATTTGAAGTTTTCACTGTACTTATTCACCAATAATAACAAAACTCAAATATTATAGGGTAAATGTCAAATATGGATGCTTGAGAAAAAAACGTGTACCTGTAATTTTTTTCATTTTGGTTATAGGCTTATGTTTATTAAAAAGGTTTATTTAATTAGGCTGTGTCAAATGTGAAACTGTGTAAAAAATAACGGAAACACTTTACAATAAGGTTAACTACATTAACATGAACTAACAATGAAAAATACTTCTAAAGCATTTACTAAATGTATGTTACTGTTAATTTTAGCATTTGATAATGCATTATTAAAATAAAAACTGTTGATTTTATGGACTTGAGCAAACATGAACTAACAATGAATAGTATTTGGTAACACTTTAGAATGGTAGTAAAGTAGTTGTTGCAGCATTAATGTTTAGGTATGGGGTAGGATTTAGGGATGTAGAATATGGTCAAGCAGAATAAGGCATTAATATGTGCTTTGTAAGTAGGGTACTAATAAACAGCCAATATGCAAGCTTACGAGCTACTAGTTAAAAGTGAGAATGGCGTGAGCCCTACATTGGTCGATCTGATTGGTTGAGCAGCTTTCCAAGAGTGCTGGCACGTTTCACTGTTTGTTCATTCTGCTTGTTTGTGTTTGCGCGATGCTTTCTGCAGGTAACATCGTTACGTCAGTAGGTGGTGGCAAGTGACTTCTTTGAGACATTTTAATTATTCACTAATCGATTCGTTCGCAAACGCTAATTCATGTTCGCAACGCTAAGTCCGAATTGAATCATTTACTTTGTTCAAAAACACTGAATCATTCAGAAACAAAAAACACCAATACTGTCTTCCTCTGTTTTTCAGCAGTTATTCTGTGGCTTTGTTTAAAACTATTTTGTTGGCAGAGCAAAAACAGACTGTGTATCTAAAATGTTACTTGTTGTCTAACCCTAACCCAATATCACACAAAACTTCAGACATATGGTCCTCTCTGTTATATAATTACTACCTTGTTTATTGTTTCGTCACATTACAACAAAATGATTTTACCTTAATACACGTTGATATTTTACAGCTGTTAGGACGGTTTTCGCGGGAAATTGAATACATAAGCCTGCGTCGTGTAACATAATTTGTAGGGCTTTCGGTTAGCGTGAAGTTTCAAGGTTGTAATCTTTATTATTTCATATATATATATATATATATATATGTATATAGTTTTTAATTTTTAGAGTCGCAGAGATGCTTTTGACCACAAATATCTAATAAAAAAAAGTGCCACATGGCAGATTAAACAAAAGCTACATACAATTTATTTTGAACTCAATTCAAGATTACACTACGGAAAAGTAACTGTTCATGTAAATCAAGATGAACCGATGGTCTATGAATGGGGCATTTTTAGGTTATGCTTGTAAAATATTCATGACTTGAAACTTTATCTTGTAAGGATAGGGACATGACTTTATCATAAAAGGTATCATAAACAAGATTAGGGAATATCATGACACAGTTGGCACAAGAAGACTGTTTACAATTTTGCCAAGACTTACAAAAAAGTATGCACTGTTAATCTGCGTAATGAACGAGAAAATGCCAGAGAGGTAATGGATGCCCGCCACATAGCAGATAAATAATTGAGCGTCTGGGGGAACAGGAGAGGTGGATGGGATCGGATGGTGCATTTGTGTCACTGCACTGCCTGGCTTCTCTTTCTGCAGCCACCGGCATAGTCACCACGTCAACCAGCCAAGGAGGAAGAACAGGTGTTTACTTCCAGTGGCCAACTGCAATGCCATTCATTTATTCACCAAACCAATTCTAGCTGGTGGATTTTGCTAGGGAATTCAGTGGTGCTCGTATAAAATGATTTCATTACACTTTTTAAAATTGAATCTTGTATGTTTTGCTAGTCCAATATATATATATATATATATATATATATATATATATATATATATATATATATATATATATATATATATATATTTCTTTTAATATAGAGTTTGCAAATCATTTGGTATCAACCAAAGGACAACAGCTAGCTTCATGAATCTCCATATTTAATAGAGATGTTAAAGTGTTTTTATTGCTCAAGCTCTTGACAGGGCAGGTGAGAGCAGCTCTGTCAGACTCCACAGCCAATGAAGTTTCGGGGTCAGCCAAGGTGAAAGTTCGTGCCAACGACCGAGAGCCTCAACTTTCCTTCCAAGTTAATGTCATCATATTTGCCACGGAGATGTTCTTTAATTGTATATAGAATTTTTAAAGATTTTTTTTTTTTCAACTTAGCACTAATTTTGTATTTACTAATACACTAAACATTTTACACAGCTTACGCCTATTTCTAATGACATTTTAAATGGAAATAATGTAAGCTATAAATTATTGGACATCCTACGTAGGCCTATTAAAATACACAAAAAATATTCTTTGATTATGCATTACATTTGATGCGTGAGATCATTTAGCTCAGGGGATATAATATTGACAATATAAAACCAGGAATTACCTAATTATTATTTATTATGTAAGAGCGCTTTCATATAACAATACAATTTATAGAAGTTTAAGAACAAACCGTCTACATTTGGTTTTCCATTTTACAATTTGAAAAAAAAAAAATAATAATAATTATTATATTAATTATATAAAATAATAATTTATTATTAATTACATTCACGTTTTAAATAATGCACATTAACATGAAAAAATATCGACAATAAATTTATATATATATATATATATATATATATATATATATATATATATATATATATATATATATATATATATATATATATATAATTATTAATAGGTATGTAGCATCATTAAAAAAAGAAGAAAAAAAAAGAAAATTGAAATACTGGCTAACGTTTCTCATGTGGTAAAGAAGCTTGCGCTTTCCCGACTGCATCTTGTAAGTTGAATACAGGAACAGGTGGAGGCGGGAGGGCGGTGTGAGGTTGGAGGTGGGGGGAGAGCCCGGGAGGCGCTGCCAATGGAAACAGCACACACGAGGAGCGTCGAGCCAGAGCACAGCTTCGCCTCCATGTCAGGTCCACTCACCTGCAAGGTGCGCAACGAAGATGATGGCCATGAACGGCAAGCAGCACTTCTCCATGCACCCTGCGCTGCACCCGAGCTCCGAGGGCATGCGGCGGGTGTGCCTACCTGCCCCGCAGGTACGTCTCACGCTAAACTCCTCGTATTGTCTCCATTCTGTCACTTTGAAGTGTTTTGAGTTGCTCCCGCTTCCATCCCTCCCTCCCCAGCCTCTCCTTTCCTTCCTTTGACTCTCTCTCTCTCACCCACATGTCTATCCAAGCAAAGCTGCTGCTTTCATATTAATTTTTATGACCTGTGCTTTGAGGAGGGTGCTTGGGAATGTTCTTTAATCCAGAGTTGACACAATTCCCCACTGACTACCATATGCGCGCTCTTGCCTGCAGCTCCAGGGCAATATATTCAGCGGCTTTGATGAGAGTCTGCTGGCCCGCGCTGAAGCTCTGGCGGCGGCTGACCTTGTGTCTCACGGCAAGAGTCACCCTTTCAAGACGGACGTCACCTACCATACCATGAGCAGCGTGCCCTGCACCTCTTCTTCGTCCACAGTGCCCATATCCCACCCGTCATCCAACCTCCCCTCGCACCATCACCACCACCTCAGCCACCAGACCCTGGAGGGGGATCTGCTCGACCACATTTCCTCGAGTTTATCGGTCAGCGGCATGGGTGCGCCGCCGGATCCGTCGGTGATGACCACTCAAGCCCACCAGCACCACCTGCAAATGGGTCACTTACACCAAGCCATGGCCATGGGCCACCCGCACACCCTATCGGTTCACAACGGGATGGCGTGCGTCAACGACGTGGAGTCCGATCCTAGAGAGCTGGAGGCGTTCGCGGAGAGGTTCAAGCAGCGGAGGATAAAGCTCGGAGTGACCCAGGCGGATGTGGGCTCTGCCCTCGCCAACCTGAAGATACCGGGGGTCGGCTCGCTGAGCCAAAGCACCATCTGCAGGTTCGAGTCCCTAACCCTTTCCCACAATAACATGATCGCCCTCAAACCCGTCCTCCAAGCCTGGCTGGAGGAGGCTGAAGCGGCTTACCGGGAGAAAAACGGGAAACCAGACCTTTTTAACGGGAACGAAAGGAAACGAAAGCGAACGTCGATCGCGGCTCCGGAGAAACGATCGCTCGAGGCGTATTTCGCCATCCAGCCGCGACCGTCGTCGGAGAAAATCGCTGCAATCGCGGAGAAGTTGGATCTAAAGAAGAACGTGGTTCGGGTTTGGTTCTGCAATCAACGGCAAAAACAGAAACGGATGAAATATTCAGCAGTGCACTAGTGCTGTTAGAGTAAAGGAGACATTTTAGGAACACCACAGGGATCTAAATATCTTCTTTTAATTATTATAAGCCTATAAAGACATTTCATATTGCGTCCAATTGATGTAACCAGTGTGCGAATTATTCCAGGGGGTCTGTACCCCTAATAAAGGCTTGACTCCCCCTCACAAAGAAAACAAAAGCTCTCTGTGTAAAGGATCTCAAAAGTATGTATTTTTACATTTCAGTATAACCTCAAAAGTTACATTTAGTCGTTCAAATCGCGTGTGCCTGAAGTAACCATGGCATCACTAGTTGCTTGAGCAGTTTCTGTTAAGATCAGTATAGGACACACATCGACGAATTGACATATAGTCTAGCTAAACTTAACATTTCGGTTTTGTCTTTCTGAAGACTAATAAACGTCTTCGGTTAGCTACCTGTGGTAGTGGCGCCAAAAGGCATTTTGGTTTGTGCAAAGTCGAGAAACCTCAACAAGAAAGTTAGTGACAGAAATTTCTCAAACCCAAATCAACCCAACGAAGGCCATTAAATAATTCGCACACTGTGACCTACAATTTTAAACAAACTTGAAATTATATTGATTAATCTTTGGTCACAGTTTACATTACATAGTTCATGTAACACTAATGAAAAACATGCAGCACTTAATGTGTAATTATTTTATGAAGCTATTGCTATGGTTATGAATTAATTACAGCAACATGCACTGTGTAACATGGGCATCGTAATGTAAATTATTTATTCTTTTAGTAAAACAAAATAAATATTAATTTAGCTCTACATTAGAAAGCAATATTGTTGAATCCTTAAAAGCTTTAATTTAAAATAATCAAACTTTGAATACACTTTCCAGGAGATTAACTGAACGGCTACTAAAAAACAAACAAACTTTGTTTCAGTATTATCACACGTGAAATTATATTTTGAAGTGTGTACGTGTGTTTTTGGTATTTAAAGACTTATTTATATTACTATACAATTTGCGCACAAGGTCTACCTTATGTTACTACAGTATCACATGAAATGTCCTTTGAAATTTGTGTACTAGCGTTTGTAATATTCGCTTGAATGTTTTGTCAGATGTGACTGCATACATGGTGGAAATCACATGTTCTCACAAACTGTCACGGAATATATTTTATATTTATATTTTTTCGATCATCAGTTGATGAAGTGATTCTAATATGCACAAACTGATGGTGTAAAGAATGCTGCTATTTGATTTAGCCACTGCAACGACTTTCACTTTAAACTTCACTTTACAAAATGTGTGACTTTGAATGTTATTTAATAAATTGTTGATTTTTTTTTTTCAAAATCTCTGTGGGAGTTTTATTTTTTTTAATTATTTTAATTACACAGAAAAACAGGACAACGTGCCTGGTTCATATCACGTCAATATAGGAGAACATTTCAATCTCAACAATAACATTTAATTTTTGTTAAAATATATACGCACTTGAATTGCACAATTTTCATCTTACATAAACTACTTAAAACGAAAGCAACTCGCGTCAAAATCATTGTAATATCATTAATTTTTAAGACTTGTGTTGTTTTATTAATAAGCTTTAGTTCAATTGTGATTAAACATTAATGAACTAATGTAGACTAAACACCACCTAATTTAAAGAATATTTATAGAGAGAACAAAAAAAACAAAAAACAAAAACAAAATTAAAGTCAACTTTAAGACTTTTTCCTCTTTTCTAATTCTGGTTGGCAACATTAAGCAGACGCCGCTGAATAATAAATGTCTGTCACGGCTTTGTGCAAAGGGATTTGAAATTATTAAGTAATGGCGATGCAATATTAATTGTATATTGGTATAAAACAGGCAGAGAGCTGAAGGGAGAGTTGTTAGTCAGGAAACGCTTCTTACAGGCTCAAGGGAAGGAGGAAGAGACGCTGTTCAGGTAAGACGATGATCATTCGAGTCGTTTTTTGTCTGCAGTTCACTCTCATGTTTCAATTGTGAAGTTCTGTTAACGACTATATGTTGTTGTAGATGCTGTATACAAAATGATGACGATGATGTTAATTAGATAGATATTATCTTGAGAAAGACATTTATTATTTAATGTTTGTATGCAATTTAAAGAAAAAAAGATCGATCAATTTATAACTAACACGTTTCCGTTAGTTAATTTGTTTGACTAAATGAAGAGTTCGTTTTAATTTAAGAGTTCGTTTTTAATTTATTACTTCTGAGCTTTTAAGAGCAGAACAGCTCAGAAGTAATTATTATTATTTAGTTTTTGCATTACACAAAATGTAAAATAGTTGTGTATGGTGTTTTATTTGATATATACGTTTTAGTTATTTCCTCTTTTGTGACAAAAAAGGGTAAAGATTTGACAATGTATCGGCTATACAGCTTAAAAAACTAATGCTCAAATATAGCCTCAATAATAGTCAGTGTGGGTTATTCTTTTTCTTCCTTTTATTTGCAATAGCATGACATGGTGCACAAATTCGTTTTGGCATCTATTAAATATTACTTTTTAAGCATAATATTAAGTAGTTACATTTCATTAAAAATTTAAATTTATTTTACGTTGTTCTCTAAAGAATTGTTAAAAAAAGGCTTAAAATATAGAGCAACAACGTTATAGCATATATATATATATATATATATATATATATATATATATATATATATATATATATATATATATATATATATATATATATACACACACAAAGCACTGTATTTACCCCCAGCCTAAATTCTAATCTTTCCTAACTGCCAAGAAGGATCATCAGTCCAAATTTATAGTTAAACTAATGGGATTATGAAGGGTGAAACTCATTGGAGAAGACGGATCATGAATAATTAAGAGCAGTAATACTTTTTTAATATCATAAACATCAAACAATGGTGTAAACCAATCTAAGTTGAGCACAGAGCAGTGGCATGTGGCCAGTGGTGGGGACTGAATTATAGATGATCTGCTGAAAGGTAGAGGCCTATGGCCAGTAACTCATGTGTCATAAGGAACAGCCTATGGCACGCTGGAGGCTATGTTCAAGTTGCTTCAGTTAAGGCTATTTGAGTGTTCTTCATCTTTTCACCACTCAAATATTATAAAGGGGTGTAATTTGGAACCCATGGAATACTCATACTCTGATAATAAACTGGACATATCTTTTTATTTGTTTCGTGAAATCGTGAACATTGAAATCCTCATAGGAACTCTAGATTGGAATAACGTCTTAGTAACTATAATTTTAGAAGGAATCATTTAGATTATTATCCTCAATCTCTTGATAGAACATCTAAGTAGCCTATAACTGAAGAACATTTTTATATTCAAAGCAATAACAAACTCTAAAATGGCTATTCAAAGGCCTACATTTATTTTTATAGTACAGAATTTGAGGTGAGACATGCGTGTCTGTGAGAGAGAGAAAGTGAATTCATGTTTTTATTTCAGAGCAAAGAAGATCTGACAGAATGAGGGTGGAGGCCATTCAACCCTCGACAGTCTCTTGGAAGATGTGGTGAACCCCCTCTCCCTCTGCGGGACAAGCGGTTATTCTTGTGCCGACACTCCGAGTCTGCGTATGAGAATGGCAGAGTTAAGACACCGGTGCTTTAATTATTCATACAGTGCCAGCAGCAACACATGAGAATGTAGCCAATGCGGAGGAAGACAGCGAACCCGGTGTGCTTTATTAGTCCGTTCCTATCATCATCACACGCCAAGCCACCTTAGGCATTTGCCCGCGGTGTCTCAAAGCGATAACTCAAGGGGTTATCCAAGTGGATACTGTTACCGGGAAACTTGAGGCTGTCCTTCAGAGGTGAATTTTGGGCGCGTCTTCAACGGATTCACTTTGTAGCCTACTTCAATGTCAAGCTCACTATCATGGCAATTCGTAACTATTTTACGTTTTGGCGAATTGGTGGCTAAATTGTATGAATTTGTAGGCTACAATCTGCTTACAGTTAGGTTTAGGGGTAGATCTTAGTAGTTTTTTTCCGCCAAACAGTCACGAATTAAGAAATCCGAAATCGCCAACTCATAAAACATTAACGCTGTCAAAATTATTGGGATGGCCAATCAACTCAAAGTAGGCGGGGTTTAATGTTTACAGAAGCAGAACAAGAAATCCAGCGGTAAGCTTTAGTTTAACATTGAAAGAGAGTGAGGTAAGGTGTAAGGTAAGGTAACAGTAAGGTTTTTAAACTACTTCTAGAAAATGAAGAAGGTTTTGCTTTTTATGTTTTCAATTGAACCTTCGCCAGGAGTTTGATTTACAGGCGATCTAACCAATCATAACGCAGAATCCATTTTGTCAGACAAAGCAGTCAGGGGAGTCAGCAGATTAACATAGGTGGACTTGAACTTGAAAAATGGTGTGTACTGACGTTTTTCCACGCTTGAAACATTTCTTATGATGTTCATTCATGTTTATTCGACGCTATAAATGAACTACTAGAAAGACATAATCGTTTGACAAGCCACTTGAACTGAGGGAGTACAGCAATCTGTTATGACACATTAAAGAGCCACAAAATGGTATTTGTTTAAATTTCTTTAAAAATGACAAAATTTGATACTTTGTTTCATATCAAAAGTAACCTGCTCTGTTATGTCTGCTGAATTTGGAAGCTCATTTGTGAAAGCTCATTTGTGAGGTCAGGCAGTGATGTTGGTGAGAAGGCCTGGCTCGCAGTCTCCGCTCTAATTCATCCCAAAGGTGTTCTATCGGGTTGAAGTCAGGACTCTGTGCAGGCCAGTCAAGTTCCTCCACACCAAACTCACTCATCCATGTCTTTATGGACCTTGCTTTGTGCACTGGTGCGCAGTCATGTTGGAACAGGAAGGGGCCATCCCCAAACTGTTCCCACAAAGTTGGGAGCATGGAATTGTCCAAAATGTCTTGGTATGCTGAAGCATTCAGAGTTCCTTTCACTGGAACTAAGGGGCCAAGCCCAACCCCTGAAAAACAACCCCACACCATAATCCCCCTCTACCAAATTTTACACTTGGCATAATGCAGTCAAGGCAAGTACTGTACCGTTCTCCTGGCAACCACCAAACCCAGACTCGTCCATTGGATTGCCAGACAGAGAAGCGTGATTCGTCACTCCAGAGAACATGTCTCCACTGCTCTAGAGTCCAGTGGTGGTGTGCTTTTCACCACTGCATCCGACGCTTTGCATTGGTGATTTAAGGCTTGGATGCAGCTGCTCAGCCATGGAAACCCATTCCATGAAGCTCTCTACACACTGTTCTTGAGCTAATCTGAAGGCCACATGAAGTTTGGAGGACTGTAGCTATTGACTGCAGAAAGTTGGCGACCTCAGCATGCGCTGACCCCGCTCTGTGATTTTACGTGGCCTACCACTTCGTGGCTGAGTTGCTGTTGTTCCCAATTGCTTCCACTTTGTTATGATACCACTAACAGTTGACTGTGGAATATTTAGTAATGAGGAAATGTCACGAGTGGACTTATTGCACAGGTGGCAATCTAACACTGTACCATGCTTGAACTCACTGAGCTTCTGAGAGCGACCCATTCTTTCACAAATGTTTGTAGAAGCAGTCTGCATGCTTAGGTGCTTGATTTTACACACCTGTGGCCATGGAAGTGATTGGAACACCTGAATTCAATGATTTGGAGGTCCCAATACTTTTGGCAATATAATGTATAGGCTACTTTTGCAAACTAGTCCTATGTTTTTTAAAAAGCTTTAAAAGCCATATATTTCCATAGTAAATTGCCTGTATTGGCTGTAAATGGTCTTTTGCATGTCTGATCTTGGTCACTTACAGGCTTGTTAAAGAAAACATAATACCTTTTTATGCATGTGCTTAAAAACCTTAAAACACTTGAACCCAGATAATTGCTGCTCACAGCTCTATTTATTATTATTTTAGACAGGCGCCAGGCTGCACCAGTTTGTTTTTATTGCCGTTTTCGGAGCTTGTGGCGACTACAGGGACCGTGTTTTTTTTTTACAGTGTGTTCAGGGGACAGGCAGCTAGCGGATAGTGAGGAGATGTTTGCTGTATGTGACAAAAAATGTTTTGGCCTAAAAACACGTGACATCACTTACTTCAATATAATTTAATGAAGACCAAAAATAGATAAAACAGCTAATTCTGAAGTAACCTACAAAATGTTTGAAAGGAGTCCTTGTGTAAGCTGAGAAGGTCAAGAAGGGACAAAAAGAAAGTCCTTTCTGTTTACAACTGTAACAATTATTTTTATGTGCAATCCTGAATCACTTAATGTGTGACTGTACTGGTGGGGAATCAGGGGAACATATACTTATACTTGCTATACTTAACATATACTTTATTATGTGCAAAGACACTCTTTTTTTTTTAACCCAGAGTAAACCCAGGCTACGTGACACCAAAACTGTAATGGAGTTGACCCTGTGGCTGATAGGCACAGGTATCTGATCATTCACGCCCCTTTAAGCGTGCCGGATTGTGGGACGTGTGCACACTTGGCTCTTGAATTGCCTTTGAATAATATATGCACCCATGCAGTGTGGTTATATATCACTCCACATGTTCTCATAAGCTCCCTCTATGGGACACAGGTCTACATTTCACTGCTATAAGCACATGTGAAAGCAAGGGGGCGTATGCGCTATTAAACTGTAGCACAAAGACAATTTGCACTAGAATAGAAAATGTGAGGTGTTTGCCAATGTAGAAGTTGGTGCCACAATGATGTGTTGGTTGCAAGGGCATTTCTATACAGTTCTGAAGGCACTAAGACTTTTTCCTAAAAGTATAGCTCAACTGGTAGAGCATAGCACTAGTAACACCCAGGTCATGGGTTTGATTCCCAGGGGATGCATACTGATACCATTTTTTTATACTGAATGAACTGTGAATTTAAATGGGAGTTGCAAAAAGCAACACTAAAGGCATGTCAGGTGTGATTGTTTTCTATTCTATATCAGTATGGAAACTGTAGATGAAAGAGAGAGAGAGAGAGAGAAAAAATAACAGTCCCGTTAAAGTATTAAATACTAGAATTGATCAAGGTGTATCAAAGACTCTGTGATCCATTTCACATGATATATGCACTGTGGAACACAGACAACACCCTCAAGAAAAAATACACTAATTCCTTATTATTAGTGAACATATCATGAAATATTTAAGAAGCATAAATGATGTATCGAATGAATAAATTAATGATTAATTGCTCCATGCATGATTATTAATCAGTGTTAACTAGCCAAAAAAAGCCCTTTTATTTTGTCTTGTAGAAGTCATGTACATTAAATATGAAGACTGCAATGTGGTCACAATGATTCCATTGAATAATTTTGCAGTTTTTTACACTCTTAAAAGAAAAGGTTCTACATAAACATTTTAGGAGTTCTTTCAGGCACTTCATTTATAGATGCTTTAATTGTAATTAAATTTGCGGATTAAACGGCTCGTAAAATACTTAATCACTCCACACCCGTAAGACCTTCATTAATCTTTGGAACACAAATTAAGATATTTTAGTTGAAATTAGATGGCTCCGTGAGGCCTCCATAGGGAGCAATGACACTTCCTCTCTCAAGACCCATAAAGGTACTAAAAACATATTTAAATCGGTTCATGTGAGTACAGTGGTTCAATATTAATATTATAAAGTGACGAGAATATTTTTGGAGTGTTTTTAGTACCTTTATGGATCTTGAGAGAGGAAATGTCATTGCTCCCTATGGAGGCCTCACAGAGCCGTCGGATTTCAACTAAAATATCTTAATTTGTGTTCCGAAGATTAATTACTGAGGGTGGGGTGTTGATGGTGTCCCCTTGTTAGTTAGTGCTCTACGTAGACCACATATTCTGCATATATGGAACAGTGGTAGTGGAATCAGCTTTACATGAAACTTATACTGACATTATTTTTCTCTCTCCTCAAAGTTGTTCTGCATCCACACCGAACAAAACCAATTCAAACAGTCCCTTTTTTACTGTATGTTCATGTAATGAAAAGAACTTAAACACCTGACTATGCCTCCAAATGAAATTGGAATCTGCAACTTAAAAAAGCATATCAATTGTTTCAGTATGTTTTAAATATTTTTTCAATACTTTTGAGCTGCTGTTGTAGCAAGAGTAGAGGCTTTATACTATATTTAAAGATTGGAACATTAGGTCTTCATTTCGATCATGCTGTGTTTACAAGCATTTGCAAATAACATCAGAAAGATCCTTGATTTTGATATTGGGTAAGCTTGTATAAAAAGAAAATTTAAGAACTTCAGAAAAGTGTTAATTGACTGCATTTTGTGTGAAAATGACAAATTGTGTTAACAGCATGGTCACGAAAGATGGATGTTGCTCTAATTGTGTTTAAAGTTTTGAAAAGTGACTACAGATTGAACAAAAGTATGATAGCAATTGTAAAAAAAAGACATTTAAGGCCAATTCACACTGCACCAACAGATGGCAACAGACACTTCTTTTGTTGGATCAGTGTGTTAGCCCTGTCCGTGAACATGTTCAATCGACACTAGTCGGGTCCTGGAACATCTCAGAAGAGACGCACTGTAATCTGGAGATTGTCTGCGTTTGTCGGTGCAGTGTAAATTGGCCTTTATATTAAACCTTTTTGGCATTAACTTCAGTCAAGAACCGTAGGGTTCTATATGGAACCTTTTAAAAGAAGCATTACAAAAGTTCATTATTTAATGCAAAAGTTACTTTAATAAAATATAGATACCTGATACATAAATCAAATAGTTGCTTAGTATTTATTATATTGTGAGGTTACCTAATCCATCAGTCAAGATTCTGCAAGAACAACAATCTAAACATCAAGACACAAAAAAAGTATTTTTTTTTAACACTGGTTGTAATTGTTTTAACACTGTAATGCTCTATAAATTGATGTTTCCATGCAAGTAAAAAAGATCAAATTCATAAACCGAAATACTGACAGAACTGAGAAATACTGCACAAAATCTGTACTTTCCAAAAAAAGACCATATTTAAGAATATATATATTAAAAAAATAAAAAATTTCTGCAAATTTTCTTCAGGTACAAAATTATATACTGCTACAATCAATGTAAACAAAATATGTTAATAAAGACAAATAATAAATATGATCTTTTATAAATTAATTGTTCTTGGGTCTTCTGAATTCTTTCTGGACACATTTCATGAGATTTTTCAAGAATTGACGCAGGGGGATTTCATCTTGGTCTTCATCAGCAGGTTTGCAGGTGCTCTGAAAGACAGTAAATGTCATGGTTATTCTACTCTGGTAGGATGAAGGTGTTGTACGGAGAAGACATCACATTACAGAGTTCAACTTACTCCTCCATGGTTGCTGTTATACATATGCAAGTTCCTCATTAGTCTCTTGTCAGTACGGAAATCGTCGTATTTACTTCGCACAGAAACCTCCGTCTTCAGTTCTTGCTCAGCATGGCAGAAAAAGTCATGCTGCAAAGATATTGAAACCACAGGTAAAACCAGGCCTCAAATTCATGGAATTCAATTGTCAGCATTATACATGAAATTAATAAATTATAATGCTTCAGCCTCATAAATGTTACCACATAAGAGACTAGCAAAAGTCCATAAAAATCTATTTGCACAAACCCCCAAAAAGCTTATTAGGCTCTGATCATGAAAGAAATATGCTGGATAGTTGTGTTAATATACTAGTATTGTGAGTCAATGAAAATTCATCTCACCTCACAGCTCTCCTTCTCAGGCTTCAGTTCTTTCAGGTAGATTTCTTTTCCCTAGAAATAACAGGTAAAATGAATATTGCAATCATGCTCTGCTCAATATCTGACAGTACAGACAGTTTTGGCTTATTATAGTTACTATACTAATGTTAAATCTTACCTTGTGCTCCTCTGGGAGTCTTTTCATTGTGCCGTTTAGCTCATCAATAAGCTCTCCCAATATAGTCTTGTCATCATTTTTCAAAGAAGCACTGGAGACGAATACAGCGAAAGCGAGCAGTAGTATAGTCTTCATCATTTTGTCTGTCCGCTTGGATTTCTCAAGACTTCGGTTGCTTGAAGGCCAGAGGTCTTGATTCCCCTCTGCTGTACGCTGTGTTTATATACTCTCAAAAAGGCGAGACTTGGCTATGCAGATTTCTTTTTGCATCGTAAGCTAAGCGACGTTTATTGGTTGATTATGCCGCGCTCAATGATTATCTTGATTGAAATGAGATGTGGTTGATGATACTTGTCATATTGTCCTGATTTCCTGGAACTGACACTGACAAACTGCCAAGAAAGATCATAATGATTTTGAGTAGCAGGCCTCTAGATGAGGTGCTGAAGGCCGCATCCTCACTGTGTGCTTGTGCAAATAAGTTTCATTATTGCAAAATGATCAATACTGATAGGTTTCGCTGCAAATCTGCATGTGGTCGTACTTGCTTAGTGCCTACAGTTGTGTTAATAAAGTGGAGATGAATTAGTCATGCAGATGACGCCATCAAAGGTCCAATGAATAATAACTTTTAAAATCTAATTTTAACATGTTGGTTGGCTGAACTCAAATGTTAAAGACAATTTTAGAAACATTATATAACTTGAAAAAAAAAAAAAAAAAAAAAGAATACTCAAGTTAAAATGTATGAACAAACCAAATACCATATGTACAATTATTAAATAAATAAATAAATACAAGTTATTTTTTTTTCCACAGTATATGCATTGTTTTATCATGTAAAACCTTATTCACTACATTTTGTTTGTGCTTTTTTCTTTAAAATAAAGACAATTTGGTTTGATATCTTGATACATTTTTTAATATTATATATATATATTATATATATATATATATAATTTTTTTTTCTTTAAATAAAAATAGTGTTAAAATAACTGCTCATGTTAGCTCAGGTCCATGAGATAAAATCAACAGATTCAACTTTATTTTTAAAGTATTTTTCATTGTTAGTTTGTGTTAACTAATGTTGTTAACCAATGAGAACAAATGGAACCTTTTCATAAAGCGTTCCCAAATATTGATATCAAATGTTTAACTAATAATTTTAATTCTTTATTCATCATGGAAATAAATGCGCAAAATAAACCTTAAAGTGGAGGAAAAAGTACTGAGAGATTCAGAGAGAGCTGACAGAGACAGAAATACCACCAGAAATACTATATATTTGGCACAGCTAAATATACAATTTATAATAATGTATATTTATGTGAATATTGATTTAAGTTCACTTAAATTAAAAGTTGTTATAATTTTGCAACATTCTGTATTTGTTAATAAATAATAAATAAAAACATTCTGTTAATTTGATTTAATGTGAAAATATATTGATTACAAATTTTAATGTTGAATGTTGAATTTTTAATGTGAAATGACCAGTGATTAATTACAGAAGTCTTGTTTTTTTTTTTTTTAAATCAATCGACAGCCCTGGTCCAAATATTTTTGATGCCACCATTACAGATCCTGACATGAGGGCACAAATAATTGATAATGATTCAGAAATTAGAATCTGAAAATATATATATTTTTTAATATTTCAGAAAAAAAGCAACTAAATGTACAAGCTACTATTAGTCAGGTTGAATTACATTGTGCCTCCTTCATGAAACAAATAACAAATTTGTAAACTGTTGAATTCAATTTAACAACAATTAATGTAAGTATAATTTTGAGGACAATTTACACAGATGTTTGTTCTGCTCATGTTTTACAAACAAGGTGTGCTGCAAACTGCTTGTTATGTGCTAATAGTTTTCAGATTTGGCTCAAGTAGTTGCAGGGAGGCTGATAGTCCTTAAGTTTAGATCATGCTTAAAAATAAACTGAACTTTGATTCTGTCACCTCTGACTAACAGTCTTTCTTCTCTCATCTGATCTGATGCATCAGTGTAGGTAGGAGTTGAGTGTGTTGATACTGCACTTTGTGATTTCTGAGCACTGGTCCTGATTCTTCCTGATCCTGTAGAAATGCTCCACATAGTTGGATCGTCCCAGGAGCTCAACAAAATCCTCGTCGTGGGTGATAACAAGCAGCTGGAAGTTGCGTTGACGAGAACGACTCTTGATTATCCTGCAAAGAAACCAATGCATATCTTTTAGTTGGTAAAAGTGTCAAATAGAAAATAAAAGTTCTTGTTTTGTCATGTTGCTCTTGCTGTGAATAAATTGTGTTTTCTGTTTAAAGATTTGCTGTATTCATGTTTTTTTTTTTTTTTTAATAAAGACTTACTCCACCAGTGCGTGTGCCAAGGACTCTATATTTTCTCTGTCTAAATTGGTGGTGGGCTCATCCAGCGCCAGAATCCCACAGTTCAGACAGAACGTCTCAGCCAGAGCCAACCGTATTATGAGGGAGGCGAGAACCTACAAGCAAACATGCAGTAAAGCCACGGATCTAAAAACATTCATTGATTAAATAAAACTCCTTTTATTTAACGTACATTCTGATCTAGTGACTGACAGACCAATGAAATTATCAGCACCAGTCGATAATCGGGTCTGCTTGACTGTCACCACCCTCTTCTCAGCTCCCAAATCTACCGACAGCTTAATCATAATGTGCACTTCACAAATATTTTTAAGCAAATGAAAATACTGTGTAAATCACATTTGATTGGGAACCTTGGGTGATTCTAAGAAAGAAAAAACATTTCATTGAAGAAACACTAGATGGATGTAGCTGCTTTTTGACCTTTTGTCCAGCACTGCAACGTCCCCGCATGTCCAAAGCCGTGTCTCCTTTGACCATTACCACTCTATAGTTATAAGTCCTCCTTTTCAGTCCAGCAGAGGCGTTCTCATCCACATCAGAGCGAATCTCTACGTACTCAATGTCTGTGGGAGATCAGGAGACATACTCTTGACATTATGGTAAAAAGTCACTAGATATAGTAAGTCTCAAACAGTCAAACAAAGAGTTGATATATTATCAAGCAAGACTTTGAGCAGGGTTCCTAAAATCCTGTCCTGCAGAGTTTAGTTCCAACCCAAATCAAACACACCTAAACAGGCTAATCAAGGTCTTCAGATTTACTAGCAAACTGCAGAGAGGTGAGTTTGATCAGGGTCTAACTAAACTCTGCAGGACTGTGGCCCTCCAGGGCTGGATTCGAGGAACCCTGATTTAAAGGGTTAATCCACTTTTAAATAAACTTTTTCCTGATAATTTCCTCACCCCCATGTCATCCAAGATGTTTGTGTCTTTCTTTCTTCTGTCAAAAAGAAATTAAGGTTTTTGATGAAAACATTCCAGGATTATCCTCAATATAGTGGACTTCAATGGCCTCCAGATGGTTGAAGGTCCAAATTACAGTTTCAGTGCAGCTTCAAAGGGCTTTAAACGATACCAGACGAGGAATACGGGTCTTGTCTAGTGAAACAATCAGTCATTTTCTTAAAAAAATACAACTGTATATGCTTTATAAACACAAATGAAACACCTATTCTACCTACAGAACGAATGTGGCACCAGTTCTGTTTTTTTCCATTAGTTGAATAGGGAAGGCATAGGACATACAGCATAAGTGTTTTGAAGAATGCGGAAACCGGAAGTATGTTCAAGGTGATATTTTGTGTTTATAAAGCATATACAGTTGTATTTTTTCCAAATATGACAGATCGTTTCGCTAGATAAGACACTTATTCCTCGTCTGGTATCGTTTAAAGCCCTTTGAAGCTGCACTGAAACTGTAATTTTGATCTTCAACCATCTGGAGGCCATTGAAGTCCATTATAAAGGAGAATAATCCTGGAATGTTTTCATCAAAAACCTTAATTTCTTTTCGACTGAAGAAAGAAAGACACAAACATCTTGGGTGACATGGGGGTGAGTAAATCATCAGGAAAAGTTTATTTCAAAGTGAACTAATCCTTTAAAGGGTTAGTTCACCCAAAACTGAAAATTCTTTTGAATTAATTGAATTGAATTAATTAGTCATTCTTATGTCGTTCCAAACCCTTAAGACTTTCGTTCATCTTTCGGAACACAAATTAAGATATTTTTGATGAAGTCCCTCCATAGACAGATATACATAACCACACGAGAATAAACCTCATTGGTTCTCGCACACGTCTAGCAAACATGCTTGGGTTTCCATTTACCATAGCTGATGTGTGCACTGATGAATGTTTATGTGAATAAAAGACAATTAAATACATTCTTCATATGATGCGATCGTGTCTCTTCAGCAAATTTGGACTAAACAGCTCAATTCATATGGATTAATTTTACGATCTCTTTATGAACTTTCTGAAGCGTCAAAATGGTAATCGCATAGCTATGGAGGGAAAGAAATCTCTCAGATTTCATTAAAAAGGTCTTCATTTGCATTCCGAAGATGAAAGAAAGTCTTACGGGTTTGGAACGACATGAGGGAGAGTAATTAATGACAGAATTTTAATGTTTGGGTGAAATAACCATTTAAAAAAATTCATGCAAACAAAGCCATAATAGCAGACAAACATTTGTGTTTAAAGGCAGACCTTGTCCTCTGTATGTGCTCCGCCATAAATCTCTGATGATTTTATTAATCTCCTCCATCTTCATGCTGTGAAACTTCATTATTGTTCTGCAATGATAAAAAAAAAGCTGTATTTGTATCCATAAATACTGGGGATGCATGATATACCTGTACCATATCAAATCACTAACTGTTAATATAAGATTTTTCTTTTCTTTTTTATTGGTATCGGTCAATATTGATTATTTAGTTGTGCATGCTAGGCTTGTTGCAGTAGTCGGTATTACTGGTGTTCGGCCGTACACAGATTACATTACTTCACTGAAGAAATAAAATCCATTTAGTTCAGTTGGACAACAGATGCTATAATTATAAACTGAAAGCGTCTGTTCTGCTCCAAACAGCATGATTGGGAGAGTCATTGCACAGTGCAGCAAGAGTTAGATCATTTCACTGATCATGTGATGAGCGTAAGGGGCGATGACTGACAAGACGATGGCGGTCGATTTGGAGCATGACAGATCCTGTATATATCAAATATCTTGCAAAATGTGCGGTCAGTACTGCCGCTCCCTATACACAATACACATGATCTCAAGTGAAAAACGATTTCAATACCCAGCATATAGAAAGCGGCTCCCTGATGCATGCAAATTATAGGCCTATACACAGAGTACGTGTGATCGCATGAGTGAGCGTGCATTCAAAGCGATTTCACCCCCACCTGGTGTTGTCTCAAGTTTATATACCGTTGTGAAAATATCCTCACTGTGACATCCCTAGTGCATGCTTATTTTCATATATTTTCTGCATTCAGATTACTTTTGCTATTATTTAATTCTCACTTAAAGTAAATCTTTAAAAACATAACTCTTCAGTTTCTTAATTTGAGATTACTTTTTCAAACTGTAAATTATAATGTTGTGATGCTTAAGTACACTTAAAAATATTTAATAAAACATGTCCATGAGTCTGATAGACTTTTCCTCAAGCCACTTCCTGGATGTCTTTGCAATTTGGGCAGGAGCATTGCATCTGACCATTCCTCTTTAGATAACTTTTCATTTTAGGAAAGCAGGCCATTCTGCAATAATCGCCTGTACTTTAACGCATTAAATGATTTTTCACAGTGAAGTAGCTCACCAATACCAGCAGCTAAAACGGCTCCCCACACAATGACACTTTTCCTGCTTTACTGTGGCAGAGATGCACTTATTATATTTCTCAACAGATTTTTGAAAACACCGCAACTTGTGTTTCATTGAGATTCATCACTCCACATGACCAAACTGAATCAAACTTCCCATATTCTGCCTTCAAAACTTCAAAAAACTTCATTCTGTCTTTGATGTTTTTTCTGGGACAGCAATACATTTTTAAGTAGTGCATTTGCTTAAAGGTGCCCTAGAATTTAAAACTGAATTTACCTCGGCATAGTTAAATAATTAAGAGTTCTGTACATGGAAGTGACATACAGTGAGTCGCAAACACCATTGTTTCCTCCTCCTTACATAAATTTGATTTGAGCAAAAGATCTCAACACAACACCGACTGTGATGCAACAGTCAGGATCATTTATATGTACACCCCCGATATTTGCATATGCCAGCCCATGTTCAAGGCATTGGACAAGGCAGTATTAACGTCTGGAGGAGCACAGAGCCGAATCAACAGACTTTATGTAGGTAAGCAAGCAAGGACAATTATTTTCGTTATTTTCATTATTAAACACTTGCAGTCTGTATATTTCATAAACAACTATGAAACTCATTCAGAATCAAATGTAAACGTTCAAATAAATACTATACTTACATGATCTGATATGCTGCATGACGAACACTTTGTAAAGATCCATTTTGAGGGTTATATTAGCTGTGTGAACTTTGTTTATGCAATGTATTTTACAGTTGCAAGATTGGGGGCAGGGAATGCGAGCATTTAAAGGGGACACACACAGAATCGGCACATTTTTAATTATGCCCCAAAATAGGCAGTTAAAAAACGTAATTATAAAAAAAATCTATGGGGTATTTTGAGCTAAAACTTCACAGACACATTCAGGGGCCACCTTAGACTTATGAAAAAGGGTTCTAGGGCACATTTAAATCTGACAAATTTGCTGACCAATAAGTTGTGCTTAAGACAATTAAAAGCTTAGCTTGTGTAGCAAATTTTATTTATTTTTTATTTTTGCCCAGGAGTGTGTGTGTATGTATTGTGCAGATACATAAACATTTTTGGCAATTAAACTAAATGAAGACACACCGTTCTGATTTATTAGAACTGGTTTGTAAGAGTACAAATAATTTGACCAAATGTGAGAAAATACGGTAATTTGGTCAACTAGGTTTTTTTCCTTACCCTTTTATTAGAATTTATATTAGTCGAAATCTTGCATCTGTGTCCTATCAGATTGCCACACTTCCTCTACTCTTCTGCACCATCAGCAATGATGTTATCATGGTGAGAAGAACGGGTCAACTGGTTTAATGTGTGGCTCATTATTTCATTAGATAGAGCTGCTTTACTAGCCTGCACCCAAACAACGGCCTAGAAAGCAGAATACTATGAACAGCTGTCTGTGTGCGCTGTCCATTTGATCAGCTATTAAGAATATAAGTGACGTCACAAGCATAAAACCTAATTCTCAGCCTTGGCAAGTGTCCAATAAATCTATTTAAAGGTGCCCTAGATTGTTTTTTTACAAGATGTAATATAAGTCCTAGGTGTCCCCTGAATGTGTCTGTGAAGTTTCAGCTCAAAATACCCCATAGATTTGTTTTAATTATTTTTTTTAGCTGCCTATTTTGGGACATCATTAACTATGCACTGATTTTTACAGCACGGCCCTTTAAGAGATGCGTTCCCTCTGCCCCACAAGCTCTCGATACATCGCATAAACAAAGTTTACACAGCTAATATAACCCTCAAATGGATCTTTACAAGAATTTCGTCATGCATGCTGTATGCATGCTTCGAATTATGTGAGTGAAGTATTTATTTAGATGGTTATGTTTGATTTTGTGTGAGTTTGAGGCTATGCTCTGTGGCTAAAGCTAACATTACACACTGTTGGAGAGATTTATAAAGAATGAATTTGTGTTTATGCATTATACAGACTGCAAGTGTTTAAAAATGAAAATAGCAACGACTCTCGTCTCCGTGAATACAGTAAGAAACGATGGTAACTTTAACCTCATTTAACAGTACATGAGCAACATGCTAATGAAACATTTAGAAAGACAATTTACAAATATCACTAAAAATATCATGTTATCATGGATCATGTCAGTTATTATTGCTCCATCTGCCATTTTTCGCTGTTGTTCTTGCTTGCTTACCTTGTCTGTACACAGATCCAGCCGTTAATACTGCCTTTCCTTGTCTAATGCTTCGAATGGGCTGGCATTATGCAAATATTGGGGTCATACATATTAATGATCCCGACGGTTACGTAACAGTCGGTGTTATGTTGAGAGCCGAGTGTTTTCCGGAAGTCTTTTAAACAAATGAGATTAACATAAGAAGGAGGAAACAATGGAGTTTGAAACTCACTGTATGTCTTTCCATGTACTGAACTCTTGTTATTTAACAATTCCAAGATAAATTCAATTTTTCATTCGGGGGCACCTTTAAGGCACAGTAATTAGCAATTATAGAGACTTATAACAGTTAGGTTTGGTTTTTTGTACCAGTTGTCGACCAATATGGGTTTTCCATTGACCACTGGTGTGAAAAAATCTGCTTGTAGAATTTTCAGTAGATATCTTTGGATTGCTGGAATACACCAAATGTAAACTTCAGCTATCTATTTCAGAAGGAAAGAACGTTTTCTGTGTGTGTGCTCCCTAATGCCAGGGTCAGTGCCACAAAGGCCCTGTTTACACCTGATAATAAGATGTGTTTTGGTCGATCGTATAATCGGACTTATAACATGAAAGTAAGGTTAATAATATAACTTAGAGAACAAAATTCAGAATTTGCAATGGTACCACAAGGAAGAGAAATGTCACAAGACCTGAGGAAGAAATTTCTTTACACCAGAAAGGTGAAGGCTACAAGAAGATCAGCAAAGCTTTACTTATCAGTTACTTATCTAGATAGATGTTGCAAAATGTCGCCAATTTGTTCATTCCGTGCCTAGATGACTTGGTGCTGTCATTAAAAATCATGGAGGCCAGGCCATACAGAGTACTAGATGAGTACTTCCTTCAGAAATGGAAGTTTCTTTGGTTGTGCTCATAAAACATTAAATGTAGTCGAGAGTTATTATTATTTTAAGCAATATTTACTGAAATTTCCCTAAAAAGAATCTGAAAACAGATATTTTTTTTTATCCAATGATAGGACACATCCGGTGTTTGCTAGAAGCTGTGACAAACCCTGAAACCTTGAAAGAATATGTTGTGGTTTTAAGAGTTGCGCAATTTGGCCTATATACTATTTCTGGAGCAAACTGTCAGTCCAAAATAGATATTATGCAATAAATGCTGTTGATTTATGAATTTATTCACAATTGAGCAGTACTAAGTAACTAATAGACCACTATAGCTACTTTGTTTCCAGGACTTATTATTCAATATTTGGAGTGAAATAACTATAGTGACAACTGTGATCCATTATTTAGTAAAGAAAAGTTATTGACAATTTACAAATTGAAGAAATTGAAAACAAATGCCTGAAAAAGTCAGGATAACAAATCTTCACTGCAGATAGGTAGATGACGGCAGAACGATTAAAACACCCACAGGTCTGCTGATGTAACTTCTGTGAAGACACAGGACGATACTAATCTAAACCAGTGATGATGATGATTTGTGACTTCCTCTGTATATTCCTCAACGGAAACCAGCAACATCATTTCGACCACCATTTTTAATATTAATGCTTACTGCTTTAATAATGTTGATGAAATTGTGTATTTATGCAGGCAGAGACCAATGAAAACTAGCTAAAATTCGGACAAGGCAAATTAATGTATATTGTACAAAGATCTCGATCTGGTCAGTGCTCGTGCCTCGACACGCTTAGCCATTTTATCTGATTCAGTATATTTCACAAAGGAACTGAATTTAGTGTCAGTACTAGTCTCACAATTGTGTGGAAACATGTCATATTCCAGTGTATTTGCCCATGTGACATCACATCACAGATCCTGCAATATCCAAACAAACTGCTTTCGGAGCTTGGTTAAATGCTTTGTTTTTAATGCTATGGAACTGCCAGGATCTTTTAATGGTACAAAGACCTTTTATGTGTCAAAAGACTAAGGAAAATTTGATTTATCATATCATGAACCCTTTAAACTACAATAACAATCAAAGCCATTTCCTACAAAAAAGAAGATGCAGACTTCTTTTTTATGACTTTTCTGCATTTTTACATTTTTGCATTAGCTTTTTCTAATTTTATTGGGTATCACAGTACTGTGATTATTGTTTGTTCTTATATGAAAAATTGCTTTCTATGTTTCTCATATGTAAATCACTTTGTATAGTCTCATCTGCTGAACAATTTCTCAGGACTTTCCAAATCACTTTTATACAAAAATGTGTATATTGTGTAATGTATTGTTTTGGACTGAGTTTTGTATATATTACAATATAATTCTACTTATACTATCAACACCTAACCATTGCTATGGTTACAATCATGGTAAGTATTTTAGCGTCTTTTTGGGGAGTCCCTGTGATATCAAGCCCACCAGTTAGTGATGATTCAACTGCATCATTAGTGCTAAAAGGTTGAGTCAGACTTCCTTCAGTCTAGGTAATCACGTACATGCCCTGTTGCTGAGTGCTGCTTCTTACTGTCTGCCGAAACACATCAAAACCAAACCTACACACTCACAAACCGCTACCTGAAACTACCCTTCAGAAAACTCCTGATAACCTACTTACTGGTCTAGAGCTTTATAGTAGATGTCTAGGTCTTTATTTGCCAACTCTGTTGTTCTCATGACAATCATTTTGTCTCTGTAGAGATCCTCGGCCCGGCAATACTGATCCTCACTGAGCTCTTTACGAAAACGGAGGATCTCGTCCTCGTAGCCTTTCTGTCGACCGAGAGCCACACTGCGGTTCTTTTTCAGGTCCTCCAACTTTCGCTCCACTTCTCGCCGCTCACTTGACAACAGAAGAAACACTCTTTAAGATACACACTAATTTGAACTCTCACACTTTGTAAAAAATTATACAAACTATTAGGCATTTAAGTAATTTAAGAGTTAGTGAGATTAATTCATTTAGAGTTATGGAAACCAAAGTACATACTCGGCATATAGTCTACTGAGACTCTGAAAGTGTGTCAAACATTGTCAGGACTTCCTAACTGGTACTTGGTAGTTCATGTTTGTGTGATCTCATACTTCCGCAGCTGCACGACTTGCATGTTGCCCATCTCCTTAAGCAAGGCTTCACGTTTTCTAGACACCTCTTTCAGCTCCTCCACACGCTTCCGTAAGGTCAAGTTATCCTGTAGCCAGCGCTCTTGAACCTGTTAAAAAAATCCCACAATCATATATCCACAAACAAAATGGCAAACAGAAAAACACATGTTTTATTTTAGGAAAAACAGAAATGTAAGCACATTACGACAACACAAGCGTTCAGATGTGGATTGCTGAACAAGTGGGCTCAGCTGGTTAATCAGCTAAAAATTTTGCAATTTCAAATTACCACCTGACAACTGCATCCAAAAGGCTGATTAAGAAAAATAAGATGACTTGTTCAGAATAACAATGACAGGAATTTCAGATTTGATGAGTGACCTTAAAATAATGCAGATTATTAAATATTTCTTAATTTTACATTTAACATTTCTGTTTCTTTTCTGAATCTTTAAACTTTTATTTCCAGGATTAAATCCTGGATTTAAAGTGTCTAAGACTTTTGGCTTCCTTTATATATGCCATCAGCCACTTAATTAATTAGATATTGGTTAACAAAATCAACAGTGTTTAAACAAAGCTGGAGGTTCATGCTGACATTTCATTCATTAGCCTCTTTCACACCATTAAATGTATTTTTTTTCTGTACATTTTTGGTCAACAAAGTCCCTGCTTGCACAACATCAGCTCTATGCAGGTGTGAAAATTATTAGAAATTTGTCATAATCTGCTGACATTTGCATCTCTTGCTAGATTATTTATTTATTTATTGTTGTTTGCGTGTCTGCATTTTAATTTTGTGAATAGAGGGCCTATGCAACAACAAAGCAAAACACATGAAGCTTTGCTTGACCTTCTGAGTGTCAATATCTTGTCGGATGTTGCCCATGTCTTTATTGGTCTTCTCTCTATGTTTTTCAGCCTCGTGTAGTTGTTTGTCCACCTCTTGTAGCTCTCAGTTTCTTTTTGCTAAATAAGAAAAAGTCAAAGAAAATAAAGGGGAAAAAAACTTGCATATATTAGGACATGAGAGCTAAGAGATTGCACAAAATATTTGCATACCTCTTTGTAGGTGTCTTTGCCCTCTTCAATGTACTTGGTGATCTCTTTTTCAAGTTGGGTCAAGTTTTTTACTTTTTCCTTGATTGCATTTATCTAAAAGAAAGTGTAAAGTTTTAGTCAACTCTAATAAGCAATGACTTTGTCTTGCATTAAAGTAAAAATCCACAACCTTTCATGCAAGATATTGTGGATAATAATTTTACAGAAAACAAACTATGGGTCACATAAAACCTAAAACAAAAATGCAAAAACAAGTAAACCCGCACCTTTTTTTGCCCTTCTGCCTGTTTCTGCATCCTGCGCTTGGCAAGGTCCTGTTTCTCTAGCTGAAGCTTCTCCAGAGTTGCAGCTAGATGAGACATCTGCTCCTTTGCATCCTAATAAACAAAAATCACGACACAACAGTAAAAATATGATTACACCACCGTTCTAAAATCTGGGCTCTGTAAAATTTTATGTTTTTGAAAGAATCCTCTTATGCTTGCCACAGCTGCATTTATTTGATCAAAAATACAGTAAAAACTGTTGGAATTATTATTACAATTTCAAATAACTCTTTTCTATTTTAATATACACTGCCCGGACAAAAAAAAAAAGAAGGTTGAAATGGAAATAAATGTTGTGAGGTTATTTCCATCAAGAGGTGATTTTTGATCTTGTATTGACAATGAAAGAGGTGAGCACTCTGTAAAGTCTCCTCCAGCACATCCCAAAGACTCTCAATGAATTTAAGGTCTGGACTCAGAGGTGCCAATTCACATGTGAAAATGATTCTTCATGCTCCCTCCTAACCATCCTTTTACAGTTTGAGCCTAATGAATCTTGACATTGTCATCCTGGAGTATCATGGCTCCTACATGTGGGTTTAAGAGATGAAAAGCTACACACTCCATCAATTAGGTGTAGAAGAACTGTTGCTAATCATATAACATGCTAGAAACATAATAATCACTTTAATAATGATCCAATTATAAACTCTTAAGCATTTGCCAATTAAAATCCAAACAGTGACTTTTTTTTGGCCGGGCAGCGTATTTTAAATCTAATAAATGCCTGTAATTTTTAGCAGCCATTATACTACTATACTAATATGCTGATTTAATGCTCAAACATTTCTTTTTCTTATAAATGTTGAAAACAATTGTGCTGCTTAACCTTCTTGTGGAAACTGTGGTTTCAGATTTGATGAAAAAACAAACAAAAAAACAGATTTTATTTTAAATATTCATTTTTTTTTATGTGTATTACTGTCATTGTTGATCAGTTTAATGCATTATTTGCAGAATAATTGCAAAAAATAACCCACATGTATGCTTTCATATGTTCACTCAATGCTGAGTCAGGAGCTGATGTTATGGTAACAGTACACCACAGCACCACACAACTAGGTAACTGCTGGTTTATCAGTGTGTGACTGCACAAACATGAACCACTGACAAGAACAACTGACACCCCGCTCAAGAAAAGAAAAAAACAACAACAACAACAACAACAACAAAAAAAAACGGAGAACTGAGAACCTGGGGCCAAAACAATATCAAGATTATAAAATCTTGTTAAATGTGTTCAGAGAAGCCCAGCCTTCCACTACATAAATATCCTCCAAGGACGCTCCTTTAAACAAAGCCTGGGAAAAAGTGACACCCTAGTAAAGTGTGTATGAATGACCAGTGGCAAAGATAACCCACACGTCTCATAAGCTTTACAAATAGCATTTCTCACCCAATGCGACATCCTTTGCTTAGTAGCAGCAGCTCCTCTGCTATGGCCACAGTAGTCTCGTGCAGCCAGACGGCAGAAGGTCTGGACTCCATAGCAGCTTTCATTGGCCACAGACCACCCAAGAGGACGTCTGACTGACATGTAAAGCCCGGGACACACCAAGCTGATGATTGACGGTAGGACAACGCTGGGCTGTTTTTAAGCATCGGCCGACTTAGGGTGTTTTCACACCTGAATGTTTGTTTCAGAACGTATTGCATTTTCTCTCTTGGCTTGGTTCGTTTAGGCATGTGTTTGGCCCGATTGCAAATGAACTCTGAAGCGTTCTGCTTGTGGTGTGAAAGCAATCTGACCCAGCGGACCAACGAACCAAACAATATCATATTTCATAACGGGAAATGTGTTATATAAAATGCAGCAGTGTTTGATTCTGTGAGGGAGCACATTAGTTAGGCTACTGCAGAGCGCCTCTTCATCTTAAAACGTTGTGTAAACGTACTTCTCCATTCAAGAACGCTGTCCCGACAAAGCCTTGAGCCTCGAAGCCACACTGGGAGATTGTGCTTGAACTAGTATGAATGTAGTACATAATTTAACAGCGGGAATGACTGCTACATTTCCGTGTGTCTCAACAGTAGGTACTAAACAAGCTACAATATTGCTCATGAAGTGAACTTGGCAATCATTTTAATGGATGACGCAGAGCAGCCAATGATTCAGCATGTAGAATTGGCGTTGGGCCTTCAGTGAGAGAGAAGAGTCTGATTGGCTGTTCAGTTTAGTGAATGGTTAAGTGCAAGAGAATAATAAGCAAAGGAGCAAAGAAGTTAAGATGGTACAGACAGAAGCTAATTTTATGTCATTTTACATCTGTGTTCCTGGGCTATTATTTTAATATTAACGCAAGTTGAGTGGAATAAAGAAAGTGATCAGCATGATTGATATTCAAAACGGTAAGCACACACTGCTTTTTGAATGACGAATATTGATGAATAAATCTGCAGAAATAGGCTAGACACAAATTCAACCAATCAAATGACAACTTTGAAATTTTTGAAGTGTTTTCCATTTTGTGTGACATATGCATCAGACGATCAGCCAACGGTCCATGGACATGAGGCAGAGACTATGGCCACAGAAGCAAACAAACAGCTGCTCAGACTTACACTTACGGCTTGTACGGTCAAAGTAAACCTTTAACCTATGAGATCGACGAACGCACTGACAGGTTCTGTTGGATTTTTTTCACATAGCAGTGAAATTGACTTAAAATGCACCGAACCAGGCAAAGCCTATGCAACCTTTTACATTATCCCAAGACTCAAAGGGTGGAGAAGAAAAGGGCAGCAACATAACAACCTGGGAGCAAATTGAAGTTGATGCAACCTTGGGTATGTGGATGGATGTGGATGGAAGCACTTTCTTCAGCTCATACTTGTGGGTCCTGTTCACTGCCATTATAAAGCTCAGACGCGTCAGGAAATGCATGGGTCTAAACTGGGTTTCCATTGTAAACAAGTCTGATAGCACCAGTGTGTAACTCTGTCAGCGGTAAGAGTGTCAGCAGAGACATACTCTCCATGACTGTTGATTCACAACTGAAGTGGCCTCATAGGGTGCAGGCCCAGCAGAATCACTCTGGACATTACATTACTGCCATAAGACCTAATAGTCAGGAGACACAAACCCGACACAAACCCACATTGACCATAGGCCCTGCTTTTAAATGACTCAGAGGCCGAATGCCTGAATGCAAGCAGGTGACAAACATGCCCACATTGCGCATTAATCCAGATCCATTCCAAGAAAAAAAAAAAAAAGTTTAATGCCTTGGCAACAAGATGCCTTTCAGGGGGTTTAGTTTCAATCCAAGTCCCCGCAAATCAGAACCACATCTGAGGGTGTTTCTATAAAATCAGCTAATAATGTAGCGTCGAGTGAACCTACAGGTGCTGGTCATTTAATAGAATATTATCAAAAAGTTGATTTATTTGATTAATTCCATTCAAACAGTGAAACTTGTATATTATATTCATTCATTACACACAGACTGATATTTTTCAAATGTTTATTTCTTTTAATCTTGATGATTATAACTGACAACTAAGGAAAATCCCAAATTTCCCCCAAAAAATCCCAAAATTCAGTATCTCAGAAAATTAGAATATTGTGAAAAGGTTCAATATTGAAGACACCTGGTGCCACACTCTAATCAGCTAATTAACTCAAAACACATGCAAAGGCCTTTGAATGGTCTCTCAGTCTAGTTCTTTAGGCTACACAATCATGGGGAAGACTGCGGACTTGACAGTTGTCCAAAAGACGACCATTGACACCTTGCAGAAGGAGGGCAAGAAACAAAAGGTCATTGCAAAAGAGGCTGGCTGTTCACAGACCTCTGTGTCCAAGCACATTAATAGAGAGGCGAAGGGAAGGAAAAGATGTGGTAGAAAAAAGTGTACAAGCAATAGGGATAACCGCACTCTGAAGAGGATTGTGAAACAAAACCCATTAAAAAATGTGGGGGAGATTCACAAAGAGTGGACTGCAGCTGGAGTCAGTGCTTCAAGAACCACTACGCACAGACGTATGCAAGACATGGGTTTCAGCTGTCGCATTCCTTGTGTCAAGCCACTCATGAACAACAGACAGCGTCAGAAGCGTCTCGCCTGGACTAAAGACAAAAAGAACTGGACTGCTGCTGAGTGGTCCAAAGTTATGTTCTCTGATGAAAATATATTTTGCATTTCCTTTGGAAATCAGGGTCCCAGAGTCTGGAGGAAGAGAGGAGAGGCACACAATCCACATTGCTTGAGGTCCAGTGTAAAGTTTCCATAGTCAGTGATGGTTTGGGGTGCCATGTCATCTGCTGGTGTTGATCCACTGTGTTTTCTGAGGTCCAAGGTCAATGCAGACATATACCAGGAAGTTTTAGAGCACTTCCTGCTGCTGACCAACTTTATGGAGATGCAGATTTCATTTTCCAACAGGACTTGGCACCTGCACACAGTGCCAAAGCCACCAGTACCTGGTTTAAGGACCATGGTATCCCTGTTCTTAATTGGCCAGCAAACTCACCTGACCTTAACCCCATAGAAAATCTATGGGGTATTGTGAAGAGGAAGATGTGATATGCCAGACCCAACAATGAAGAAGAGCTGAAGGCCACTATCAGAGCAACCTGGGCTCTCATAACACCTGAGCAGTGCCACAGACTGATCGACTCCATGCCAGGCCGCATTGCTGCAGTAATTCAGGCAAAAGGAGCCCCAACTGAATATTAAGTGCTGTACATGCTCATACTTTTCATGTTCATACTTTTCAGTTGGCTAAGATTTCTAAAAATCCTTTCTTTGTATTGGTCTTAAGTAATATTCTAATTTTCTGAGATACTGAATTTGGGATTTTCCTTAGTTGTCAGTTATAATCATCAAAATTAAAAAAAATAAACATTTGAAATATATCAGTCTGTGTGTAATGAATGAATATAATACACACGTTTCTCTTTTCTGAATGGAATTAGTGAAATAAATCAACTTTTTGATGATATTCTAATTATATGACCAGCACCTGTATGTAAGGCAACTTTTCTCATTATGAATCGAGGGGAAATTTAAGTGGAGTAGTGTTTCTCACTCGAATGTCTCGGTGGAGCGTTTGGATTTCAGTGGAGAACTCCACACACTGCTCCTCCAACTGCTGACGTTTCTGCATGTTGCTAGAAATCTGGAGCTTTTCTCCACGGTTCTCGTTTACACTGCTCCTCAAGGCCTGGATCTGCTCCTGCTGGTCCTGGATCAGTTTCCTTTTCAGCTCGATCTTACTGCAGGCTACACACAAGGAGCATTACATGGAGACACAGTGATGAACAGGGACAAATCAGGTGGTACAATTGATTTTACCAGTATTTGGGTATTTGACATTAAATACTTTATGTTGACACGTCCTGTGGTGTGACATGCTACATCTAAAATTAATTTTACTAGCATTTTGCTAACACTTTTATATTAAAGGGTTGGTTCACCCAAAAATGAAAATTATGTACTACGTCAGAATGCCAACTCATTATTGGCCGGCTCCTGCGTCACACGCATGCTTTGTGCTGCTCACGTGTACAGCTTTGGCCAATACTGAGTTGGCGTCTGGACGTAAACATGGAAGCACTGCACTGTGTTTACTACATCAATAGCGTAGGAGACTGAAAAGGAAGAGAAAAAAATGTTGAAAAAAGTCATTTTTTTGTTTTTGCTTTGAACCACTGTAGTGATGTGGACTATTTTAAGATTTTCTTTAGTGCCTTTCTGGACCTTGACAGTTATAATTAAATTGCTGTCTATTGAGGAGTCAGAGAGCTCTCGGATTTCCTCAGAATGTCTTAATTTGCGTTCCGAAGAGGAACGAAGGTCTTACAGGTGTGGAACAACATGAGGGTGAAATAACCATTTAACAATGCATGCAGTTTTTATGAGTTCAAAATAAATTGAGGGCCTATCATATGATTATTTATCATGACATTACAACAGCAAATAAACATTTAAAACATTAAGGACTGGTTTCACAGACAGGGCTTAGATTAAGCCAGGAGTAGGCCTTAGTTAAATTAAGACATTTAAGTAGTTTTTATAAACTTGCCTTAGAAAAATACATTACTGGTGCATCTTGAGACAAAACAATGGCACTGACATATTTTAATGTTAGAGCAGGTTGCTTTCAGTTAACATAGCTCAAACATGCATTTTAGCCTCGGACTAGATTTAAGCCTTGTCTGTGTCTGTCTCTCTGTCTATCTATCTATCTAGGTTGGTCGTTCTGTCTATCTGTTAATACAGTAAGTTATACAATTTTCCTTATAAATTTATATAAATAGAATATAAACATCAAAGAACAAATGACAAATGATGTACATGACCATTCAAAAGTTTGGGCTCAGTAAGTTTTTTTTTTTTTTTTTTTAAAGAAATTAATACTTTTATTCAGCAAAAGACAAAAATCAACCAATTAAAAATAATCATATGCCATTGAAGACTGAAAAGACTGAAAAGTCAGCGTTATATATATATATATATATATTAAAAAAAAAAAAACAGAAAATATTTTAAATTGTAATATTTAATTTTTTGATCAAGTCTTCTTTCAAAAACTAAAATCTTACAGACCCCAACCTTTTGAACAGTAGTGTACATTCACATTCTACATTAACTGCTGAACGTACTGGTGTCCAGGCGGAGTTGCGTCTGTTGTTTCTCCTGGCTGACCTGCTGCATGGTGCGGCTGAGGTCAACTCCCTGCAGCCTGGCTGCATATTGAGCGATCTTTCTCTCTACATCCTTCAGGTCAAGCTACATATAACAAGAAACATTCTGATTATGCACAGTTGAATAAAAATACTGCTTGTTAAGTTAGATTACCATTTCTGGGTCCAGGTTTCTACTCTATTTTGAGTGAGAATACTATCTGAACAGACATTTAGGAGAACTATTCATTTACAGCACAACTTTAAGCTAAGATTTTTTTAAAACAATCATGGGGTACACTATGGTCTCTGGTCTCTGTCCCGGACACCAATATTTCACTCACTGGCCAACTGAGATTTCTATGGAGATAAAGGTTAGGATCATGATTGGATCATGACACTCATATCATGAGAGTATATTTGCAGATTGCTGTTTGCTTCTGGGATCTAAAGGAGCATTTGGACCTGGAAACTGTAATGTGTGACTTCAGACTTAAAAGGTGTACTATGCAGGTTTTTTTTGAAAAAAAAATAAAAAATAATAGAAATAAATAAATAAATAAAATAAATTAAAACAAATTATAAACTAAGTAAGGAATAACTGACGATGGGCCGCTGAATTATTAGAAAATAATGCACTGAATGCGTGACGCAAACTTATTTTCTAGTAATTCAATGATTGCCCAGAGTCAATTATTCTGCTTATACTACGGTTACCACACCTGAAGACACATGCTGTATTTCAATGTATTTATGTAAAACATTTGTCAGGTTTTTGTCTTTAAAACACTAGTGTGTAGAACTAATTTCTTACGCATCTCATCCCAAGCCTCCATTGCTAATTCCAAAACATCATTTCAGAACTAGTAACGAAGGCTTGAGCCATTGATAGCAGAATAATACAGTTAACAACGCAGTTATGAGAGAGAGAGAGAGAGAGAGAGAGAGAGAGAATAAGCCTACCCGAGTCTGTGTGTCTCTCAACAGTGTTCGGCAGCAGTGTCTCTACTGATATCGAAATTGTAAGTTTATCTACTTCAAGAACCACAGTTATTACCTCACTGGTGAGAAATGTCATGTGGTTTTAAAGTTGCTAAACTATTTTACTGATTAATTTGTCAGAGCAGTGCAAACAACACGTTTCTGTGCGAGTGTGTGTCTGTGCTGTATGTGTGTGCGTTTGAGCGAGAGAGAGAAAGCGGGAAAGTATGTGCTTTCAGGACATAAAACATATTTTGTGGCAAAAACCATGACATTAATTTGTCATTTTTATCCTATTGTTTACTATATTTAGCTGCTTGGTCAGTGTTGTTGTGGGTTTTGTTTCTTTTTCTGTTGTAGTCTGTAAGGACCTTTGAAATAACTGAAATCATTTGGAGAAGTGATATGGAATTGTAATAAGGTCAAGAGTTGTTAGAACTACTTTAGCAATGTGTTTTCCTGAAAATAATTGCACACCTTAGAATGACTGTCAACCAATCAGAGAATTCAACAGCCCTGTAGTATAATACAACAATAATGCCTCTCAATTAGGGCTGTCACAAACTATTATTTTGGTAATGGAATAATCTGTCGATTATTTTGTTGATTAATCGAGTAATCGGCACCAATGACCTGGTGTTGTTACACTTTATGGAAGATCAAATCCTTGTTTAATATTGGCCAAACTTTACTTAATCTTTAATATTTTTCCATTTCTTTATGATAGAAATGCTTTTAAAATAAATTAAAACATACTTAATTTATATTATATATATATATATATATATATATATTTTACATATATTTATTTTATTGGATAGGAGCCTTTGTGAATTCACAATAGCACCAAGCTATAGTATGTTTTTTTAAATAATTTTATTATATTGTGCAGCCTTAGAAAATGTTCTAATAATGCAGTTCATGGATTCTCCTTCGTGTAATGTGTCACTTCTGGTATTTTTCAGGTTACCTGACACTGTAAATTGACTATATGCACGATTACTTCCTGGTTGTTGTTAAGCCAGTGTGGGCATTTCCGGTGAACTGTTAGTTGATCATTCTGTACTCTATGTACATCGACACAAAACCATCAGTGGATGACTTTTAAATGTTGTATCCATATTTTAATGCAGTTATCACATTTACCTAATTTGCCAATAAACCAGTTTTATTGAATGCAATAAAGACCAAGCTATTGGGATCATTTAAGAAATGCAGAGTCTGTAATTAGACACGCACACATTTTTTTCCAGCACTTCAAATGTTATTTTTAATGTGATGACATTATTTTTCACATTATTTGTGACATTTCACTGGAAGTTTTCCAGCTGGCTTATATTATTGCGGGAGTTCTAAAGAAAGCTCTGTGTATATAGTCAATTGCAATCAAGGATTTTTAGCACTCAAATTTAATCATGGAATCGTGACAGCCCTACTCTCAATCATTATTTATGGTCCAATAGAAGTGTGCAGTGGTGATTGTGTCTACAGAGACACTGCCCAGTGCATGAATTTTCATATTTTCTTCTTGAATTCATGTGTTCAGGACGTTTCTGGGCTGCACCCTTTGGCCAGTGGGTGTGTATCCTCAGCAAATAATGATGCGTGGTGCAGGTGAGGGTGGGACTTTATCGTATGATCCTAAACAGCTGGCTAATGTTGCTATTCCCTTGTTAACTGCTGTCTGTAACTCGACAGATTACTAGGCATTGTAATTATGTTTTTATTGACGACACATAATTGTTTATTAGGGTGCTAGACTGAAGATGACTAAACTCGCTTGCAAATTACAGCCAGTCATAACTATTAATGTAACTGTTCTTTTGTATACACAAAAAAAATGCTATTTATGCACAAAAAACAATATTTGAAAAAATATTTGCAAAACAGCTCATCGCTCATCTCCCTGCTGGTATTCTCTTGAGTCGTTGGGAATCACAATACTGCAGTATGTGACTGTTCTAGGTGATTAATAAATAAGTCTTTAAATATTTGTTGTATTGTTCTGATGTGCTGCATTTTACTGGATTTTATTTTCTGCATTTAGGCTGACTGGAGATGAGCTTAGACCTGAAAGCGATCCATGAGGGAGACGTCCTGCAGACAGGCCTTGGCTGTGTCTTCCTCAGACATCAGTGTGCACAGCAGTGTCTCCTGCTCCTCAGTGTCTCCTTTCAGCTTCTCAATGTCTCGATTCACACGCTGGAGTTTATTTCTGAGCTCTGGCAGCTCTTTCTCCTGGAGCTCTACTATGGACTGCCTGTCAGTACAAAAATGATTCATTAATATCAGTATAAAGGGCGGATGGATGCATGGAGGAGTAAACAAGTGAATGGATGGATGGAAGGATAAGGGAATGAAGGGGTAAACAGGTGGGTGGATGGACGGATGGGTGGATGGGGGAATGAAGGGGTAAACAGGTGAACGGATGAAAGGATGGGGGAATGAAGAGGTAAACAGATGGATGGATGGAAGGATGGGGGAATGAAGGGATGAACAGGTGAACAGAAGGATGGATGAGGGAATGCAGGGGTAAACAGGTGAACAGATGGATGGAAGGATGGGGTAAAAAAGTAGATGGATGGATGTATGGAAGGATGGGGAAATAAAGGGGTAAACAGTTGAATGGATGAATGAAGGATGGGGGAATGA
The DNA here is from genome assembly GCF_024489055.1 of Chanodichthys erythropterus. Classification (NCBI taxonomy): domain Eukaryota; kingdom Metazoa; phylum Chordata; class Actinopteri; order Cypriniformes; family Xenocyprididae; genus Chanodichthys; species Chanodichthys erythropterus. The sequence goes on along the minus strand of NC_090242.1, from coordinate 5,112,892 downwards.
AGGGGTAAACAGATACATGGATGGATTGGGGAATGAAGGGGTAAACAGGTAAATGGATGTGGAAATGAAGGGGTAAACAGGTGGACGGATAAAAGGATGGGGAATGAAGGGGTAAACTAATGAACAGATGAATGTGGGAATAAAGAGGTAAACAGGTGGATGGATGGAAGGATGGGAAAATGAAGGGATGAACGGGTGAACAGAAGGATGGATGAGGGAATGCAGGGGTAAACAGGTGAACAGATGGATGGAAGGATGGGGTAAAAAAGTAGATGGATGGATGTATGGAAGGATGGGGAAATAAAGGGGTAAACAGTTGAATGGATGAATGAAGGATGGGGGAATGAAGGGGTAAACAGATACATGGATGGATTGGGGAATGAAGGGGTAAACAGGTAAATGGATGTGGAAATGAAGGGGTAAACAGGTGGACGGATAAAAGGATGGGGAATGAAGGGGTAAACTAGTGAACAGATGAATGTGGGAATAAAGAGGTAAACAGGTGGATGGATGGAAGGATGGGAAAATGAAGGGATGAACGGGTGAACAGAAGGATGGATGAGGGAATGCCGGGGTAAACAGGTGAACAGATGGATGGAAGGATGGGGTAAAAAGTTGAATGGATGAATGGATGGATGAAAGATGGGGGAATGAAGGGGTGAACAGATGGATGGATGGGTGGGTAAACAGGTGAACGGATGGAAGGAAGAAAGGGTTGCAGGGGTAAACAGATACATGGATGGATGGATTGGGGAATGAAGGGGTAAATGGATGGATGATGGAAGGAAGGATAGGGAATAAAGGGGTAAACAGGTAAATGGACGGAAGAATGGGTGAATGAAGGGGTAAACAGGTGGACCTATGGATGGATGGAAGGATGGGGAATGAAGGGGTAAACAGATGGACAGATGTATGGAAGGATGAGGGATTGAAGTGGTAAACAGGTGAATGGATGGATGATGGAAGGATGGGGAATGAAGGGATAAACAGATGAACAGATGGATGAATGGAAGAATGGGAGAAGGGGTAAATAATTGGATGGATGGATTATAGGTGAAGTAAAAGATGGATGGATGGATGAACATCATCATTATAGTAAAGGATGGTTGGTTAAAGTGATAAACAGACTGAGTAATAGACAGATAGATAAATAGAGTGATGAATGAATGGACAGACAGACAGACAGTAAACTGTTATTGCCTGATGGGTTTCAGAGCCATCATTTCATCACGTCTGCGCTCTTTTCTCTTCAAGTCCTGCTCAGTGTTCTTCAGTTTGTCTGGGACGAGCCGCAGCTTGGACTGCATGTCATTGATGACATCCTGGAGCTCTGCCTCTGACGGGAACACGCGCTGACATACGGGACAGCAGGGCTCGCCCTCCTCCGTCAGCTGGCTGATGAACTGACTGTACACGGCTGTGGCACCCGCCAGCATGGCTGCTCAAAGAAAGATCCAGGCCAGAGAAGAGAAAAAGACACTGAGAAAACTAGGGATGTTCTGATTTAACACAAATACTATGTGGGTAACAATCACCTACCACAACAGTTTCCAGCTTGCTACTTCATATCAACAGTCATTGCTATACTTGTCATAAAGCAGTCTATATCCTGTTTGCCAATAAACAGTAATTTACCATCAAACAGACCCCCACACAGAATCTGCATCGGAAAAGCTTTAGACTTCAGCAGAATTCAAAGGCCATCATACACAAAACACATCCTTATCCATATCAATTCTGCATTTTTCTTAAGATTTCCTCCAATATTAGTACTGAATGTATATTTTGTGTGAATCTAAAAGGTTTCAGTATGACCATGCCGAACACACTTCCGTACCTCTCTGCTTAGAACACTTCTCCAGCTCATCATCCAGTTTGCTCAGGTCCGACTGGAAGTCCTGACTGCCGCACACGTTAAAAAGTCTCTCTTCATAACTGGCCAGCAGCTCTTCCTTACGTTTGATTTCTGCCGTGAAGTGAGTCTTATTCTGTTCTCCAGAAGCAAGATCCTTGCTATGAAAAACAAAAAGGAAAATTTCCTCAAGAGTCCCGTCTAGCAATGCTAGTTACAGTGGCATGAAAAAGTATGTGAACCACTTGCAGAATCTGTGAAAAATGTGAATAATTTTAATAAAATAAGTGAGATCATACAAAATGCATGTTATTTTTTGTTTAGTACTGTCCTGAGTAAGATATTTTACATAAAAGATGTTTACATTTAGTTCACAAGACAAAACAATAGCTGAATTTATTAAAATAACCCCATTCAATGTGAACCATTGAATCTCAATACTGTGTGTGGTTACCTGGATGATCTATGACTGTTTTTATGTTTTGTGATGGTTGTTCATGAGTCTCTTGTTTGCTCTGTATGATTTTGAGATCCGTCTTTTCACACTGAGGGCAATTTAGGGACTCAAACTCAACTATTAAAATTAAATTTCTTATTATATTTAAATATCGTTGTTTTTCATTTAGTAATGCCCTTTGGAAGCAACAGAAGATACTTGCATGTTTCCCGGAAGAAACATTAAGTACAATTTACCTTGATATTTAAATTCAAAAGTTTTCACCCCTCGGCTCTTAATGCATCGTGTTTCCTTCTGGAGCATCAGTGAATGTTTGAAGCTTTTTTTAATAGTTGAGTTTGAGTCCCTCAATTGTCCTCAGTATGAAAAGACGGATCTCAAAATCATACAGTCAGTGCTGGAAAGGGTTAAAATTTTCAAAAAATCATTGAAAACTGAAGAATTTGCAGGACCTGGAGGATTTTTCTGAAGAACAGAGCTCAGTTTAACTGCTCAGAACAAACAAGGAACTCATGAACAACCATCACAAAACAAAAAAACAGTTGTGAATCATCCAGGTAACCACACACAGTATTGAGATTCAATGGTTCACAAACTTTTGAATGGGGCCATTTTAATAAATTCAGCTATTGTTTTGTCCCCTGAACTAAACGCAAACATTTTTTACATAAAATATCTTACTCAGGACAGTACTAAATAAAAAATAACATGCATTTTGTATGATCTCACTTATTTTATTAAAATGATTCACCTTTTCACAGATTCTGCAAGTGGTTCACATACTTTTTCATGCCACTGTAGTTTACTTATCAAGTCTGAACCGGAGCAAATTACAATCCCAAGGCTGCAGGTTCAAATCCTAACATGAAGGGTCCAAAGGCCTTAATAATAATAAAAAACAAAGATATGACATCCAAAGTATGTAAGGTAGTACAACTAGATCTCTTTTATGAAATCCAAAAGGTTTTAATTATATTTTGCTACATATAAAGGTATTTTAAAGATTTTGAAGTGTCAAAAGGTCATTCGGTTTAACCGTCCAAACGCCAATACAGCCATTTCATTTGTGATTAAAATACCTTAAAATGTAATACATGTATATATTTTTTATTCTGGTATGATTTTATAGGTGCCCTAGATTCAAAAATTTAATTTACCTTGGCATAATTAAATAACAAGAGTTCAGTACATGGAAATGACATACAGTGAGTCTCAAACACCATCGTTTCCTCCTCCTTATATAAATCTCATTTGTTTAAAAGACCTCAGAAGAACAGGCGAATCTCAACATAACACCGACTGTTACGTAACAGTCGGGGTGTACGCCCCAATATTTGCATATGCCAGCCCATGTTCCCAACATTATAAAAGGCATTAGACAAGTGCAGAATGTCTGGATCTGTGCAGAGCTGAATCAACAGACTAGGTAAGCAAGCAAGGACAACAGCGAAAAATGGCAGATGGAGCAATAATAACTGACATGATCCATGATAACATGATATGTTTAGTGATATTTGTAAATTGTCTTTCTAAATGTTTCGTTAGCATGTTGCTAATGTACTGTTAAATGTGGTTAAAGTTACCATCGTTTCTTACTGTATTCACGGAGACAAGAGTCGTCGCTATTTTCATTTTTAAACACTTGCAGTCTGTATAATTCATAAACACAACTTTATTCTTTATAAATCTCTCCAACAGTGTGTAATGTTAGCTTTAGCCACGAAGCACAGCCTCAAACTCATTCAGAATCAATGTAAACTTCCAAATAAACACTGTACTTATGCGATTAGACATGCTGCATGACAAACACTTTGTAAAGATCCATTTTGAGGGTTATATTAGCTGTTTGAACTTTTTTTAATGTTGTTTAAGGCAAGCGTGAGCTCTTGGGGCATGGAGCACCAGATTTAAAGGGCCACACACGATGAATTGGCTAATTTCTAATTATGGCCCAAAATAGGCAGTTAAAAAAAAAATAATTAAAACAAATCTATGGGGTATTTTCAGCTGAAACTTCACAGACACATTCAGACTTATATTACATCTTTTAAAAAAAAAAGTTCTAGGGCACCTTTATAACATCATATCAGCATAGTGCAAAATGGTATTAAAATTATGTGTAGAAGTCATTGCTTTGTTATGAGAAAGAATGTCTGGAAAAATGAATTTCACGGATGTCATTCGGAGTAACCAACATAAAGGGACCATTTTGGATCAAGTCATGTGGTCAATATCATAACATATCATATCATATCAATATCCATGACAAGATGTGACATCATTCAGACACCTGCAAAGGACCACATGGTCATGAAGCAAAGTAACCAAATCTCTCTTAACTATTTGAAACATTCATGTTTTCACTTGCTCATACACATGTCCAGAAACATCGGGTCATTTGGTACAACCGCTATAAAACATGAAAAATGCTGTAATATTTTAAAAACTTGTACTAAATATAATATGTTTGATTGTCCTTTTGCTAGCTAGCTAGCTAGATATCAGCCTGTTAGCATTGTTTGAAAATATCATCATTCGGTATAACCAAAAGTGTCATTCGGTAAAACCGAAATTTTGGTTAAACCAAATTACTTTTTTGGTGACAAATTTTGTCCATCTTGCAAAAAAATTACAAAAGCAGTGTTAATTGATTATACAAGCCACATAATCTCATTGTTAACATTCAATGATCATTGTTAATATTCGTCAATGATCCATGTATTACCATTATTGGGAATTAATTCACCACTGTTAAAAGTTACAGTAAGTTGGAGAATAATTACATTTCATTGTGCAAATACATTCTCTGATATTATTTTACATGTAAACATGTATTCTAGTGATGCGTGTGAACTTCAATTATTTTACACATAGTTTATGTACACTACTAAAAGTGTGTTTAATATGAATTTTTAGCTATATGTGTCTAGACAACGTCACCATCTGAATACTACAACGCATGTCCCACTGACCTGAAGATGACCTGTTCTTCAGAAAGCCGGAATCGAAACCAAATATGTATAAGATTTATGTATGTGGGTGGTTGTACGAATGCATGTGTGTGTCGCTTATCACGTAGACATTTAGATTCTGATGCATGAAACTGCATGAAACATTTTATACCCTCACAATGAATATCATAATTTATGGCATCCTCTAACTTATTATAATAAACACCTACTATTATACAAATGTTTGTGGAAAAACAAATCACTAAACAGTGTCACATACTTCATTTTGCTGAGCCGTTCTCTGGTGGAGTTGATCTCTCTGGATTTGGAGTGGATCCAGTCTTCCAGCTCTCTCTTGCTTGGGAAGTGTCCCAGTAGATACACCAGCTCTTCATTATGTCTGGACTTGATCTTCCTCACTTGCTCCTCTTTATCCATCTAGAATCCGAAGCAGAGATGCACTTTTTCTTTTCTTGTTAGATAAAATTGTCACTTTGCAAACCCGTCTGGCATAAGCACTGATCATAAAAATACTATGTTTGAGAATATAGATTGCTCTATCCAGACATTACTGTGCTTCATATTCTGTACACTGTCATATAATGCCTAGAAAGAGTTAAATGCTCTGATTCAGCACATTTCGATAAATGTGATAATGGGAAAAATGTGGGTATTTCATATACTGTATTTAAACGAAACCGCAAACTGCTAAAATATAAATAGTAGAATATTCTCTTTGCTTTTATACTACACTCAAATTTTATTTTTTATTGATTTTTAGAAAATTTCAAAATGTATAAACAAAATAGGACTGAAAATTGTAAACACTCTTGCTTTTTAAAAGTAGTATGAACATTTCTGAAGAAATTATTTTACAGATCGCCTAAAGAAATAATTATTTTAAAGAAATCTATTAAATGTGTTTGTAATGGATTATGTGTTTGATTCACTATTTCATTTTCAAATTCAGATTTCCAATCATTTCTTTCTTTAGGCAGCATGGTGTTATAAATTACTTTGATGCCTCAAGCAAACATTTTAAAATAAAACTTCAATTAGTTTTCATTTTAAAAAGCTTTAGTTTTTTGTTTAAACTGAAATTTAACACAAGGACATATTGTTATAAATAGTAAATTTTTGTGATGTAAAAATGAAAGTGTTAATGAAAGACTGGAGTATATTAGGTGGTCAGGAAATCGCAAAAAAAGACTGTGCTGACATCTAGGTGTTACAGTTATATACTGCAAGCATTGTGCATACTAATACACATCTATTACTTTTAAAGGTGCCCTAGAACTTTTTTTTTTAAAAGATGTAATATAAGTCTAAGGTGTCCCCTGAATATGTCTGTGAAGTTTCAGCTCAAAATACCCCATAGATTTTTTTTTATTCATTTTTTTTAACTGCCTATTTTGGGGCATCATTATAAATGAGCCGATTGAGGGTACGCGGCCTCTTTAAATCTGGTGCTCCACGCCCCAAGAGCTCACGCTTGCCTTAAACAACATAAAAAAAGTTAAAACAGCTAATATAACCCTCAAAATGGATCTTTTCAAAGTGTTCGTCATGCAACATGTCTAATCGCGTAAGTACAGTGTTTATTTGAATGTTTACATTTGATTCTGAATGAGTTTGATAGTGCTCCATGCTCCAAATTTTGTAGGATATATTATGGTACTCAAGATTATTAACTGAATCCTGGATGTTTCTTGTTCTGATGTGCAGTTTACACTGTAGAAAAAAAAAAAAAAGTTATGTTTACCACAGGCTTTATTTTACTCATAAGTTGAAAACCCCCATTATAAAACCCCATATGGAACCAGCAGCAAAGTTTTCTTGGATCTGATGTCATCCCTGCATTGCTCTCTATTGTCCGAAGGCATTTGTTTCAGAATTAGGCATAAAACTGTTATCACAATGGATAGGGCGCACATGGACATATAAGTGATGATAAATTAATGAATGAAGCATTTATCCAGAGCTTTTTTTTGTACTACTATACACCCAAAGTGCTTTACAATCATATCAGAGGGTCTCCTCACCCACCATCAGTGTGCAGCATCCAAGAGAGAGTGATGGAGCCAATTCAAAAGAATGGGGATCATTAGGAAGCCATGACTGATAAAGGCCAATGTGGGAAATGTGGCCAGGAGACTTTTTTTTCTTTACGAGAAGATTTTGAATGAGTCAGCACCATGGTTTAATGTCCCATCCGAAGGATGGTGCTTTTTCAGTATCATGTCCCCACCACTATACTGGGACATTAGGACCCACACAGACCACAGGTACCACTTCTCCACCAGCATGAACTGGGTGCTAGTTCAGAGTTAGTGCTTTTGCCGGTTCGGAGTTGGTTTGACTGGCGAGCATTTTAAGAACTGGTTTGCCTTTCCACGGGCCACCAGAGAGCCAGGTCTCACATCATTGCATACATCTCATCTTTCCCAACAACACTAGCATCACAGCGCCAAACACAAACACACCAGCAACAATGCCGGACGTTGCGTTACTATTGATGCTCATTGCTTTGTGAACCTACATCAGCATCCAAACACGGTGAATTCAACGTGTTCGTGCTGCTCGCCGTAATTTGACGGAGATTACAATCGAGCTGCTATTAGCTCGATTAGCTGCTATTTCAAAAATGGTGGTCACAACTTTCTGTTCATCTTGTTGGTCACGGTGACCCTGCCCCCAGCCCCTGACGCAAGTGTTTTACTTCTAGACCAGCAATGTTTTGGTGCTGCTTACGAACCACTTTTCCTTGTTCAGAGCTGGTGCTTTGGGTGTTGAAAGACAAAGAACTGATTCGAAACAAAGCTCTGGCTCTGAACCAGCACTCAAACTGCCTTGGTGAAAAAGGGGGAAGGGTGAGCACCCCCTGCTGGCCTCTCTGACACCTCTTCCAGTTCCAGCAGCAACCCAGTTTTCCCAGGAGGTCTCCCATCCAGATAATGACCAGGCTCAACCCTGATTAGCTTCAGTGGGTTACCACTCTTGGGCTACAGGGTGATATGGCTGCGGGCGAGAATGATGTGTGAGCTCACCTTGGTCTTCTTGAGCATGTCCATCTCTGCATGTGCCCTGGTGTGTGTGTTGAGCAGTTCCATCTCCTTGTCCAGTTTGCGCTGGGCCTGATCCAGTTCAGTTTTCTCTCTCTGTAGTTCAATTACTTCTGCCTTCAGACTGTCCACAGTACAGGCCTGAACAGCATTATCAAGCTCCCGCTCCTGTGAACACAAACATATTAAGACTAACATATACAAAAATAATGCAGGGTGTCAATGATGTTAGTTTTGTTGCATTTAGTATTGTTTTCTTTCTACAATTTATTTATTAAACAGCAATTTAGTGTAAGATAATAATCCCATAAAGGCGCAGATGGGAGTGGGAGCCATGTCAAGGGCAAAATGGACAAGATATGCATTTTGGGGCATTAAAACCCCTAGATAAGACCCTTATTCCTCATCTGGGATCGTGTGGCTTTCTTTGAAGCTGCACTAAAACTGTAATTTTGACCTTCAACCGTTTGGAGGCCATTGAAGTCCTCTATATAGAGAAAAATCCTGGAATGTTTTCATCAGAAACCTTTTTTTTTTTTTTGACTGAAGAGAGAAGGACATGGACATCTTGGATGACATGGGGGTGAGTAAATTATCAGGACATTTTAATTTGAAAGTGAACTAATCCTTTAATGCTCGACAAATGTATGAACTGTTATTGATACTGTTAATAATACAGTTCCAACATGTGCACTGCAATAGAAATATGAACACATCAGTTTGTTGATGGACATACACTTGTTAATGATGATGGTGAGCAATTACAGTTGCAACATCTCATATCTGTCTTCAGAACCATTCACAACCATTATAAACCTTGGAGGACTAAGGATATTTTTAAATATATCTCGGATTGTGTTCGCCTGAAAGAAGATCGTCATATAAACCTAGTATGGCTTGAGGGTGAGTAAATCATGGGATAATTTTTATTTTTTGGTGAACTATCCCTTTAATAATAGTGTATATATACTAATTAAACTGACTACCACAAATATTGGTAAATTATACTGCAAACATAAATTTACATCTAAGAGGGAAACTCCTACAAACACATATGCAAGTCCACGACTATCATTACTATTTTTTCACTTCTGGCCCATGGTAATTTTAGTTAGGGATTCAGTTTAGGAAACCAACAGAACATTGACAGATGAAATATATCTAATGCTCAAAGCAAGTCGTCAGTGGTGTAGCGTAGTCTAACCATTTTCTGAAGCTCAGTGTCCAGCTCCTGCAGTCTGCTAGAGGAGCCCTCCAGTCTTTGGAGATCAGACTTGATGCTCTTCAGTTCCTGTTGTTTTTTGGCCTGTATGTCTCTCTTCAGCTCAATGGTTCTCTCTAGACCGGTCTTCTTATCACGGAGATCATCGATGCTTTGCTGCTTCTGTGCCTCTTTCTCCTGCATATCATGCTGAAAACAAGAAATTATTATTAAAAAATGGCAACATGTTACAGTACTAAAATTGAAATTTTAAGAACATATGAAGTTTCAGGATATTTATCTACCATAGTTTGGTTGAGGTCTTTAGAGTCCTGCTCCAGTCTCTCTTTGACTTGTCTGTGGAAGCTCTGGAGCTGTCGTTCGTTAAGAGGTGTCCGATCATAGCCCTCCAACTCCAGGGAAGACGCTAAACTTTTCACCTGGTTGTCCCTCTTTTTAATGTTCTCTGTGTGCCTATCTGCCTCCAACTGCAGACGGCCTTAAAAAAAAAACAAAAAAACAATGATGATGAACAAAGAAAGTATAAACTTTTTGTTCTGCTAAAAAAATCTTGATTTAAAAGTATTAGTTTTTAGTGTATAGTGTACTTTAGGACTGCAATAATAATCTATAAAACCAACAATTATTAAACAATTATTTTGGTCAATACTGAAATCACGATTATTTAACATGATTATTGATGGGCGATATGATCAAAATCTTATTTTATGATATGACTCATTTAGATATCAGTAAAATTTCACAATTATCGATAGGCTACAAAAACTAATACTAGGTTAACTAATGTAGATTAGTAAAAGGTGCTCAAAACAGCTACAGAAGACAAGTAAACAGTCAGCAATACATTAGGAACAAAGAAACTAATAAATGGACAAATACATACAACAGAACAAAAATACAAATTAAATAAACAGTGCTCTAGTTTAGTGCTCTTTTCAGGAAGATGGTATTCAGGTAAGTAATAGCCTGTAAAATAATCTTCACTGTATACATTAAATATAGATTAATCCTTATTTAAGTTACAAATATAAAAAATCAAGAGCAGTGAATGATTTTATCTTTGTCTTTTGTTTGATTAACCTTAAATGACACAGACCGAAGCAGTAATATTGAGCTGCTGTCACTTTAAGAGTTAATGCACGGATCAAATATACTGTTACACATTCATTTTGTTTCTCAGCTGTTTACATTCACTTAAGACAAAACCGACTTTACAAAGATACTTAACAAACCTGTATTTTGACGTTTTTGTGCGTAGGCTATTTTACCGTTTAGGTGCGAATCCAAAACCCACAGTATACTTTGCTTATGTGTGTTCCGCTCCGTCTCCAGTGTCTCTTTCGTGGCTTAATGAGTTTTTAATTCCACTGTTAATGAGCTTTTAATTCAACTGAGCTTTTAATTCCACTGCCTGCAGGTTGCCACATCAAGTGCTTTTGTTATTTAATTGGGTTAAAAGATTTTTTCCCTCTTATTAAATGAAGTATTGAACGGATAGTTGCAGATAAATAGTTGCTGGTTGCAACCCTAGTGAATCTCCCCAACATCACCTTTGTGCAACATACAATATACAATACATACAATAAAGTAGCAAATCAGGCTGTGATGTAAACTACAAAAGGACATTATCATTATTGACTCTTTTAAATACTACAATCCACTACACAACCATTTAAGCATAGATAGAGAACACATGTCCACCACCACAGAAAATAAGTTAAGAGCAAATGAGCAAAGGACTACCTTGCTCAACTAGCAGGTCAGATTTGATGCGGTTCATCCTCTGGCACTCTCGGCCGGCCCGTTCAAGCTCGCGCTGACACTCCGTAAGTCTTCTTTCCTTTTCTTTGACAGTCCACTGGTGGTTCTGATACATGTCCTGCAGCTGATCATCTGAGCCCTGAAACACCTAAAAACACAGCACAACACAGAGTCAAGGCTCCCCAAGAAATGAATGGACGGTGTGACACAAGGCTTTGTCTTAAGCCCTTCGTTTTTCTATCCATACACGCTCCCTTTAGGCAATTTTTTAGGAAACATGGTATTACTTTTCATTGTTATTCAGACAACCTTATATTTCTCCAGACCAGAGGAAATTCTTTAGTATTGATGGTTTTGTCTCTATTTCATTACAATTTAAGAAGAAATCTTTGGGGAGGGAAAGAAGGAAGGATGAAACAGAGACATGACTCAAGTTGAACCCAAATCTTTCACTACTATTTGACAAAAGCAACAACAGTAATGCTACTTCAATGAAAATACTGTTGAGAACACATAAAAAGTTTATTTCGATCCCCAAAAGTCTAGAAGAAGCCTTAGGTAAATTAAGAAAATTGAATGGCTTTTAGTAAGAAAAGTTAGCGGATTTTATTTTCAAAATCAGATGAAAGCAGCAGCAGTACATACATGAAAACAATCCATAACTGAACATCCTGTACATGTTTTCTATGCAAAACACTTCCTCTGCCTTCATATGATCATTATCTGGCTTTTATGACTAATTCTGAGAGCAGCGAAAGTTTTATAACTGATGACTTTTTTTTTTTTTTTTTTTTTTAATAAACTTTGGTTACCTGCTCCATCTTCTCTTCTAGCTCCCGGTTATCATCCTCCATCTGTTTCTTCCTGCTTTCCAGAGCTTTGATGTCATTATCCAACTTCTTTTCTTTGCTGAGGCTGCTGTCTATGTCATAGAGTCGGTTCTGAAAATATGGGGAAAGTGTGTTTGGTGAATATACATGACATGACTGCATAAGTGTATAGGCTAAAACTCTATTGACTTTTTGACAATAGCTTTTAGCGTGGCTCATCAATCTTTTGTTTTTAACTCAACTGATTCATGATGTGAAACTTCTGTTTTTGCACTGATTTCAGACTTATCAATAATTTTGATGTGTAGCTAAATTTTCAAATAAAAAGAAAAAAAAAAGCCTTGTTTTTATTAGTAAAGCATAGAAATGACTAGGTTTTTTTAAATTTTCTTTTTATAAAGCCTACCGATTTGCCAACAAATTCTTGTGTCTCACCTCCAGTGGGTCAATCTGATTCTCGATGCGTTGGACATTCTCTTTGGAGGAAGACAGCTGAGCCTCTTTAGTGGTCAGCTGCTCTCTAATCTCTTGGGCCTTATCTTTGTTCTGTTTTAGGTACTTGAGCTCCATCTGGCAGTTTTTAACAGTATCGTTCTGCTTCTTCCTTAACTTCTGCAGAGTCTCCAAAACCTTAATGTACCTTCAAGCAAAAGGTTGTGGTTATTATCAGCTGATGCTAGCTTAATATAAGTAAAAGACGCCACAGGTAACCTAATAACTAAGAATTTAGTTAAGTAGGGTTTACATATATTTAACTTCAGATAGGTTGGTCATCAATATGGATAAATTATAAAGGGGTGTTTTTGTGAATTAAATAGTGTTTTTGAATTAATCTTATTAGTGAATGAATCGTTTCATTTATGTTTACCATTTCAGATGTAAACAATTGTTGTTATTGTTGTCGTTTTAACAAAATAGCTTAACCAGAAAATTAATAATTTGCCAATAAGATAGACACTCATTTATCACCATCTGCTGACATAGGCCTACCGAATTATAGCCATAGAGTCAAAGCTTTGCTGGCATGTTGAGCATTTATAGAATTTACAAAACATATATTGTGTAGATACTAAACAAAATGTATATGGTAAAAAGATAAAAAATAAATAAATAACTATAAACAAATATCAAAGTTAATAAAAAACGGGAAAGGGATAGCCTATGACTAGGCAAAAATCAGAAAGCATTCACTGCTGTTTCCCATTAAACGTGAAAAGGATCGTTTTATTCTAAGGGTCAGAGAAAGGATGTAAAATAAAACCAAAAGAGTCATATGTGGACCTCAGGAAAAAAGAACAATAATAAAAAGTATGATATGAACCTTTTAATGACTGAAAGGTTCTGTGAGGAATCTGTTGTCCAGATACAAATACCTTGTGGCTGAGAAAATATCATCAAACTTCTGCTTGAGAGCTTTCCCTTCACTGAGAGGCCAGTTGGACTCCTCTTGATGGCAGAAGATGACATGGCTGATAACAGCTTTGGAGACACCCAGGGATGAGATCATCTCACGGTCTATTTCAGCACATTTAGAATTCAGCTCTTTCCATTCTCCTTTCCTGACATCAAGAGAGGTCAAGACATATTAATATCAAACAAGCAAACAGGTTCTTCAAACAGGGACCATAATGTACACTTTCCAAGGGCCAAGTAGGAGTAAAAATGGGCAGTTTCATTTTTTTTTTTTTTTTTTGGAAACCTCATAAATCCAACACAAAACGTTTAAAACAACATTCTACACACTTCTCATATAAATCAATAAAATTAAAGATTCAAAAGGAAGAAATTCAAAAGGTCTACAAAAATAAAAACAATTATGCATAAAATGTTATGAATATTAAATGTTATGAATGGCAAAATGATAAAAACAAAATTAATTTGTATTAAAAATGTACTGTATGGGTTAGTTCACCCAAAAATTACATTTCTATCATTAATTGTTCTCCCTCATGCTGCTCCATGCCCGCAAGACCTTCCTTCATCTTCGGAACACAAATTAAAGGTGCTCTAAGTGATGTCACGCGTTTTTGTCACATGCAGCAAACATCTCCTCACTATCCGCTAGCTGCCTGTCCCCTTAATCACACTGTAAAAAACGTAGTCTCTGTAGATGCCACAAGCTCCGAAAATTGCAACTGGTGCAGCCTGGACCACGAATCATAAAAAATATGCTCCGGCCAATAACCGACAAGAATTATTTTAAGGCCAGAACACACCAAGCCGACAGTGACGAACTAGCGGCAACGAAAGCAGACTGCGGGGTTTGCTCACGTCGGCAGTGTCTGTGTCCAAAGTTTCCCTGACACACCAAACCGACGCTAAACAGCCGATGGCCAAGTAGCATGTCAGTTCTGCGCCTGCGTGAGATTAAATGCCTTTCCGAAACAGCAGGCGGCAGTAGCTGAACAGCCAATCAGAATGATCCAATGGCCCGACGGACCGACGAGATCCAACGCCAATTTAACATGCCGAATCGGGCGAAAAAAGGCCAACGAGGACCAACTTCAGCCGACGGTGTGGAACACACTGAGAAAACTTAGTCGGCCGACGAAGAAAAACGGCCGACCGTCGGCTTGGTGTGTTCCTGCCTTTAAATGCGCGTTCATGACTGTTTCAGGAAGCACGGAGGGGAGGAGGAGGAGGAGGGAGGGTCTAGCTAGCCTCTGTTTTGTTTGACAACACTTTGAACGTCAACAGGGAGTTACTCCACCCAGGATCGCTTAGAGCACCTTTAAGATAATAGGCTTGTTTGAGATGCGCCTAGCCTCACCTGAAGTTCAGCCGAGAGTAGGCGGCTGCAGTGAGGCGAGGAGCCAAAAAAGTGCAGGCAAGAAAGAGTTCTCCGTTCTCGTAGTGGATCAGAACCTACGAGGTCAAAGGCGGATATTGCGGGATTCACACTTGTGTGCTGTGTTGCTGATAAACTGGATGTAATTAACCTTTAGTTGCTTTTATAAAGTGTTAATAAAAGACTGGAGGATATTAGGTGGTCAGGAAATCGTAAAAAAAAGACTGTGCTGACATCTAGGTGTTACAGTTATATACTGCAAGCATTGTGCATACTAATACAAATCTATTACTTTTAAAGGTGCCCTAGAACTTTTTTTTTTAAAAGATGTAATATAAGTCTAAGGTGTCCCCTGAATATGTCTGTGAAGTTTCAGCTCAAAATACCCCATAGATTTTTTTTATTCATTTTTTTTAACTGCATATTTTGGGGCATCATTATAAATGAGCCGATTCAGGGTACGCGGCCTCTTTAAATCTGGTGCTCCACGCCCCAAGAGCTCACGCTTGCCTTAAACAACATAAAAAAAGTTAAAACAGCTAATATAACTCTCAAAATGGATCTTTTCAAAGTGTTCGTCATGCAACATGTCTAATTGCGTAAGTACAGTGTTTATTTGAATGTTTACATTTGATTCTGAATGAATTTGAGGCTGTGCTCCATGGCTAACGGCTAATGCTACACCGTTGGAGAGATTTATAAAGAATGAAGTTGTGTTTATGCATTATACAGACTGCAAGTGTTTAAAAATGAAAATAGCGACGGCTCTTGTCTCCATGAAAACAGTAAGAAACGATGGTAACTTTAACCACATTTAACATTTAGAAAGACAATTCACAAATATCACTAAAAATATCATGATATCCTTAATCATGTCAGTTATTATTGCTCCATCTGTCATTTTTTGCTATTGTTCTTGCTTGCTTACCTAGTCTGTTGATTCACCTGTGCAGATCCAGACGTTCTGCCCTTGTCTAATGCCTTTCATAATGTTGGGAACATGGGCTGGCATATGCAAATATTGGGGGCGTACATATTAATGATCCCGACTGTTATGTAACAACGGTGTTATGTTGAGATTTGCCTGTTCTTCTGAGGTCTTTTAAACAAATGAGATTTATATAAGGAGGAGGAAACAATGGAGTTTGAGACTCACTGTATGTCATTTCCATGTACTGAACTATTGTTATTTAACTATGCCGAGGTAAATTCAATTTTTGAATCAAGGGCACCTTTAAAATAGAAAATAATATTTTACAGTATTACTATATTTACTGTTTTTTTGATCAAATAAATGCAGCCTTAGTGAGCATAAGAGACAACTTACTGGAATCTGGAAATGAGACAGTCAAGGGTTTTGAACTCAGTTTTCTTGCCCTTCTGTGTACTTTGCATGGACCTCTTGACCATCATAGTTTCACCATTCGCATCTTTAAACTTGAGTTTGATCTGCGCTTGTACATCGGTCTCATGAACATCCTACAACAGACCAACATTATCTATTAAACACTATATAGAAACGAAGTGTCTCACTGCCCAGCTCTAGCATGGACAATAAGAACCAGTGTTTTCAAGTTTGGAAAAGTTGAATAAGCCATGCAAAAATACCTGTAATTCAGAACATTTCTACAACTGCTTATATTTGTTTACTTGAATTACTCTTGTCAAGGACCTACTTTGGGATCGTGGACAAATGTGCTTCCTTTACTTCCTGGTGGAAAGTCTCCTGTAGTGATATATTTAAGACACTCAATGATGGTCTGGAAATTCATAAAAAGAAAAAAGTTAATATCCACCTTAGGCTCGTCAGGAAAAAAGGTGGATATTTATAGATCATTTATTTATATATTAGAGTTTAAATATATTGCAATAAGCACAAAAAAAAAACAAAAACAATATTTAATCAATTCTTTATGATGGTAAACAATATTTAATCAATTCTTTATGATGGTAAAAAGAAAATTAAAAGTAATTGTTATTTTTTTCATCAATAAAAAGCAATATAGGACACTCAAAGAGTGAAAATGAAAATTCTGTCATTATTTACTTCACTTTCCGCACCCTTTCGTTCATCTTCAGAACACAAATGAAGATCTTTCTAATGAAATCTGAGAGCTTTCTGTCCCTCCATAAAAAGCTATACAAATATCACTTTGATGCTACAAAAGGTTTATAAAGAGATCGTAAAACTAATCCATAAGAATTAAGCGGTTTAGTCCAGGTTTTCTGAAGAGAATAGATCACTTGTTATGATAAGAAGATTTAATTTAGGCTTTTACACGTATGTTAACATTGATCAGCAAACATAAGCAGAAGCTCAACATAACTTGAACTTCGCTGATCAGTGTTTACATGCGAGTAAAAGCCTAAATTAAATCTTCTCATCATAACAAGCGATCTATTCTCTTCAGGAAATTTAGACTTAACTGCTCGATTGATATGGATTAGTTTTCCGATCTCTTTATGAACGTTTTGAAGCATCAAAGTGGCAGTTACAAAGGCAGTCAATGGAAAGAAATCTGACAGCATCTTGATGTCATCAAAAAGATCTTCATTTGTTTTCCGCAGATGAACAAAAGGCTTGGAACGACATGAGGGTGAGTAATTAATGACAATTTTCATTTTGGGGTGAACTAACCCTTTAAAGTTCTCCATCACTGTCAAATGTTTGTGTGTAGCCCTGTATTAATTTCTTCTAATAACCGTCTCACCTGCATTTAAAATTATACACATAATGAATGACAGCAATATACAAACTGTTTTTCCTGCTCCATTAGGTCCCACAAGCACCGTCAGAGGGCTGATGAAGGAGATCACTTGACTGTCTTTATCCTCAACTCCAAAACTCCTCACTCCCAGAATACTCATCTTTTCAATCTTGGACATTTTGGACCAGTGCTTTGACTTGTAGTCTTGAAATAATATAAAAGTAATGTAGTATTCTGCGTCAGTGCACAAAATTAAAACTTCACATTTAGATAACCAGAACTTAAAAATGATACTGTCAATTTCTTCCTATATTAATGAAAGCCTGTAAAGTTAATTTGACAGTACAACAGGCATATATGGTTTTAAAACACAGTCGTTATAAAGTGCAACTGAGCTAGCAGAAATACATGATTTATTGAAATAACTCACACAGGATAAATAACGCGGTATTCTCAACGTAAACTGTAATAGTTTGTTATGACTACAGGCAGTCAATCAGTCAGTCAGTCGTGTGTTTCCCACGTCGGCGCAGTGACGTTCTTCCGTATTCAACTGTAAAAAAAAAAAAAAAACTCCGCGCGTCACGAGAATCAGCTAGAAACAACATATCCCATAATGCAATTTAATAATAATAATAAATAAAAAAGAGCGATTCTTTAAAAAAAATATATTAATAACGAATACATAAAATGCAAGCAATTGTATTTATAATTAAATAATATTGAAAAATAAATTATATTCACTTATTTAAATTTAATTTAATGAACTTGTTTTGATTTTTAAGGACACTTCCTACAGCTGAATTATCAAAAAGTGAACTTTGTAGTATTATTAAAGCAATTTTGAACACAGACAATGTAATGTGCAATTTTGAACAGACAATGTAAGATTAGTAGATACTTTCAGAACTAGTATGTGTTACTAGCAGCACATGAATCAGCTTATCAAAACATTTCAAATGCTCATGCAACTCTCCTGAGGTTTAATAGATTCAGCGTGAACATGACCAAGTTTGGTTTAGATGTGACTGCAGAGCATTAAGCATGTGTGAAATAGTCGAATCGTGTTCGCGTGTTCAAGGATTTCAAAGGCTCACAGTGAACAGAGACCTGCAAACCTCCACCCACAATCGCTCAGATCTGCACAACCTTCCCTCTCATGCTGTTTCTGGTCTGTAAGTACTCCAAAGTAGGGTCAATATCATTTCACATTCACTGACCATATTATAAACTTTTTGAATTCTATATTCTGATGTGTGGAGTCACATTTGATATTACGGAGGGAGGCTTCTCAAAGTATTCTCAATTATATTGTATAACAATATATCATTTCAAAATCGTTTTTTCCTCCGGCAAATTTTGTCATTACCACATCCGTCCACTTGGTTGTGGTGTTTCGCTGCTGTTTGATAAGGATGTTCAGTTTACCAACTACGTTTTGTAAGTATATTTATAGAAAACGGAGATCAAGTCGAACTTGATATGAAAAAGAAGAGGCTCAAATGAGAAGAGAGTGAGTAGAGTCAGGAGGGTGAGGATAAATTATATATATATATATATATATATATATATATATATATATATATATATATATATATATATATATATATATATATATATATATATATATAAAAAAAAACAGTATGGAAGAATTAAGTTTTTTTTCTTTTTTTAATGGTTTTGAAAGAAGTTTCTTATCTCACCAATGTTGCATTTATTTGATATTTCGAAAAAAAATAACATTAGAATTATTGTTTATAAAAAAACAACATTAGAATTTAACATAACTATTTTCTGTTTAAAATGTAATTTATTCCTGTGAATTTTCAGCATACTCCAATCAGTGTCACATGATCCTTCATAAATATCTATTATTGGTGCTCTCTTGTTGGTTATTATTATGGTGACAATTGGTTATTATTATCAATGTTGAAAAAACAACATACTAAATGTTTTGTGGAAACTAAGGTATTTTCAGGATTTTTTTTTTTTTTTTTTTTTGCTGAACAGAAAGCTTAAAACAAAAATAGAATAAATAAAACTCAAATATGTTGTAAGATTAAAATGTCAAACTTTTGAATTGTTAGTGTGTTATAGTTTCCACAAAAAAAGTATTCAGTTTTAAACATTAATAACAAGAAATGTTTCTTGAGCACCAAATCATCATATTACAATGATTTCTGAAGGATCATGTGACACTGAAGACTGGAGTAATGATTCTGAAAATACAGATTTGATCACAGGAATATACTAGATAAAAAAAAAAAAAAAAAAAAGTACTTTAAAAAGGCACGTGACTTTATAGAGACCTCATGGATTATGCACATCTCTTCACATTTGTAAGTAACATGCTCAGTGAACATAAACATGACAATCTCAATCATCTCCCTAGCTTCTTCGTGAATCAATACATGAATTTAGGCACTGGTCATGACAGTAAAGATCCTGGCTCACTACATATTGGGACCCTAATGATGCTGGCGACATAGTACAACATCGCTACTGGTATTTATGAACAACAGCAGAACTGATATCTTTATTACTTTTTTTAAATTTTTTTAAAGGGGTCCTCAATTAAGATTTCACTTTTTCAACTTTAGTTAGTGTGTAATGTTGCTGTTTGAACATAAACAACATCTGCAAAGTGACGACGCTCAAAGTTCAATGCAAAGGAGATATTTTCTTTTACAGAAATCGCTTTTTAAGGACTACAACAAACAGCTGGTAGGGACTATAACGTGCTTCTTCCCAAGTTAGTGAAATCACTAACCATAAAATGTACATATACCCTGCCCCCATCATTTTAGCTTCGTGAGATTCTCCAGCTTTGTTGTTGTTGAGCTGTTAAAGCTCCGCCCTCAACTGGAAAGGGGGCCGGGAGCAGCAGCTCATTTGCATTTAAAGGGACACACACAAAAAGTTTTTGCTCACACCCAAATAGGGGCAAATTTGACAAGCTATAATAAATTATCTATGGAGTATTTTGAGCTGAATCTTCACAGACACATTCTGGGGACACCAGAGACTTATATTACATCTTGTGAAAAGGGCCGTTATTGGTCCAAATACTTTGCTTGTTACATATACATGCAACATTTCAGCCGAAAATAAATTATAAATGTTAGCTATACATTATGTACATTACTTGTTTAGTGATGTGTTTATGCTGACATACGGTTTGTATTTCAAATACACATCTATAGTATGCGTGTCTGTAGTGAACATAGTGAGTTGCTCACGTTGTTCATGTTTCACTCTCAGACCTTCTGTTTATGGAAACATGGGCTGCATCCGAAAGCTGAAATACGCTGCCTTCAGAGAACGCATTCCAAGAAAGGAATCATCAAGTCATGTCTGAATTCAATGTTAGATCACTTCCTGTCTCCTGAGATGTCTTTATCTGATTGATGTTTGAAGGCAGCATAGATGTATCCTTTGATATCAATCCTGTACGTTTCATTCTCTGTTCCAAAGCTTGCATTATTTATCATTTAACCATTGCGCTGCCTCGAAGGTCTGTCCAAAATCAATTTCGTGAGGTACCTTCATGCGCAAACGCTACCTACAGAGTCATTGCCTGATAAGGCAGTGAGGCAACAAGTCAGCTGCCAAAAGCTGTGGATGCAGCCATAGTGAGCAACGACACTCCCTTTTTTTCACGGTGCATTGTGGTACTTTTTAGGCAGCATACATTTCAGCTTAAAATGGTGACTCCCTGATCAGTGCCCTTACTACTGAGCTATAGAGCTGATTAAGATGCACCCTTAAAAAGATTGTCAATTGTTTTTTTAAATTTCTAAATTTACACTATAAACAAACCTTATTTTAAAAGATCCACACTGTAATTTTCTGCATTTTTTAAAGGACATGAACCCAATATACGGGCCAAATTTCAAATTGATCGGACCTTAGGTTGCACAGTTACAGCTGTTTTCATGTTTTTTTTTCGAGTTGTAGCGCCACCTAGTGTCCAATCGACGCTATTTTTTTCATCGAAAGATTGAGCCCCTACATACGTGTACCGAGCTTGGTGCAAATATCTCCTTTTGTTTTTGAGTTATAGCCATTTTAGTAAGAGTGGCTCCGCCCTCATCGTTCGTTTTGGCACCCCTTAGCGACTGTGAATAAAAATTTCAACTTTTTTATTAGGTAATTATTGATATTCAGACTCCAGAGAACATTTCTGCACTGGTTTGGTTCCGGTCGGGTCAAAAACTAGTTTACAAAAGTAGGTTTTTGAAAAAACCCAAAGATTTAGAGACATGCATCTTGTTTGCCCTGAGCCAAGGATTCCAACGATATAAGACACTTGAGCCTAGGCTTAACGGTTCAGGAATCATGAGCTATTTCGTACTTTTGACTAGAGACCCGTTCCCGCAAAAAAATATGTTATATTGTTCCGCTCCCATCCACAAGATTCATGTTTTGTCCTGCATAAAAGTAGCTTATATAGATTTTTGTCTGTACATCCATGAAATAAGTTATGTGTCACCAAAACATCCCAGCTCTGTATTTAAAAAAAAAATATTTAGATACTACTGATAATTAGGGCTGGGCGATATATTGCATGCGACTGTCACGCGCATTTCGTCAGTAAAGCCGGTTCTCTGATTACCACTAAATCGCCATCACCTGCTTTCAAATGGAGCGGCATTTAATAGACAGAGCCGCAGTTCACTGGTAAGCTACGCAATATCGCGTTCATTATCGAAGGCGATTCATCTGTGATAATGAGTGTGATATTGCATGGTTTGTCAGTGAACTACGGCTCTGTCTATTAAATGCTGCTACATTTGAAAGCAGGTGATAGCGATTTAGCGGTAATCAGGGAACCGGCTTTACTGACGAAATGCGCATGACAATCGCATGCAATATCGCCCAGCCCTACTGATAGTACATTTGAACACATAGTGTACTACAAGTGGTAGCTAAATATATTTTTTAAATACAGAGATTGTATATTAAAATTAAATTTTAGGTCATTTTTCATGGTGTCTCAAAATAGCACAGTTGAGTACACTTAGGTTGCGTTCACACTTGTCATGTTTGGTTCGATTAAAACGAACCCTGGTGCGATTGCTCGGTTAGTGCGGTTCATTTGAACATATGTGAACGCTGCCATCCGAACCCTGGTGTGCACCAAACAAGCGGACCGAGACCGCTGAAAAGATGGGTCTCGGTCCGCTTCCAAACGAACTCTGGTGCGGTTCGAATGATATATGAACGCAACACAGACCAAAGACATGTAACCGAACCAAAAACAGAAAGACGAGACCCTAAAAAAGACACACGCATGTCGGTTTTTCTTGTCATAGTCGCGAGTTTGCTCATCACAGGCATCAGACGCGCGTCTCCACGCAGCAGATCTTTTTTGTGTGTGACGGATGGATTCCCGCCACTGTTTTGACTACTTTACACATTTTATAAACTCTTCATGAGTTCCCAGCTGGCCAAAATACCATCACATGCAGGCTACACACACACAACGAGCGCATTTACCTCAGCATACAGCACTGTTTTGGATGTTCGGTAAGTTCCGTCTCAAAATAGGCAATACGTCCTAAAATCCGACCAATCACGTTGTGAATGTATCCCTATGCCTTAAGGTCTGGTATCTTTTGGTTCGGTGATAAAATTGCCAATGTGAACGCTAACCGGACCAGGACTAAATGAACCAAACGAACCGAACTACAAGTGTGAACGCACCCTTAGATGTTCTTAAAATTATCTTAAGTACTAAAGAAGAATTTTTTGTATGTTAAGTACAAAATTAGTGCGCGAAAATAGAGCACTTTAAGTACATTATATAGGTGTACTTTTTTTTTTTTTTTTTTAACCTGGGACTCCTCTCACTTACTGTTTTCTTCTATTATATAGTAGGTAAGTTGAATGCACATTAAGTAGCTATACATATTTCTAAATCTCGCGATAATCAGTGCATCACCCAGGTAATTCTTGCCTACTCTTTTATGAATACTATGAATTAGAGATCGACCGATATATCGATTTACTGATACTTTCCCCGATATTTAAGCATTTTATCATAATCGGATATTGGTTTTGTAATATTGGATTTACCCGTAAACCCTGCCATCTTGTGGATGTTTTGAGAATTGCGCACAGGATCGCCACTACAGCACATCTGAGGGGAGATGAGACAACAGTGTGCACATGTAAAATATAGGCTCCTTACCTGCTTTGCTGTAATTAGTAAACTTTATTTAGCCTGAAACGTAGATAGTTTATGCAACTTGTCTCTAAGAAATAGAGTTTTTAAATCTTAAAACAAAACTCACTGTAATGAATACAAATTATACCTTTTAGCCACATGGTGGAATTTCCAGACGGTCCCTTCATCATGCGTTTATCAAGCTCGGAGAGCCCCCTAGTGGTCGGGAGTTTTTCCATTGTGTTGTGGCTTGTTTCCATTGTGTTGTAGTACCTACACCCTAAAGTATGTACACATTTTGTGTATTGTGATTTTGGAAGAAAAAGTTATATTTTATATATAAATATACATATATAATAACTGAAAAATGTCAAATTATCTCTTGTTGAGTGAGAGCAGGACTCTTATTTTGAAACTGGACTCGTGCACACGGTTGTGCCGGTATCCTCATTTTTTCCTGTTTTTACAGGTAGGCCTACTTTCTAATCTGACAACACGTATGGGGGTAAACTGATGCCAAAACCATTGAAAATGGACAGACTAAAAGTCACAAATAGATAGTACAACTTGTAAGTAAATTCAGCAAAATATACAATTGTAGGTGTCTGTCTGATAAGAATGTATGCAGTGTATGTGTGAGTGGAGTGTATGGGTGTAAAACACAAAGAAACAAACAGAACAGAATCAGTCGGAAGGCCAGGAGAAGAGAGTCAAATCA
Organism: Chanodichthys erythropterus; assembly: GCF_024489055.1. Lineage (NCBI taxonomy): Eukaryota > Metazoa > Chordata > Actinopteri > Cypriniformes > Xenocyprididae > Chanodichthys > Chanodichthys erythropterus. Next base: position 5,088,374 of record NC_090242.1, on the reverse strand, counting down.
TCAAGCAGGCTCCTTTATAGCCACCTGAGCCCCGCCTGCTCAGGTCTGTTGCATCTCACACCAGCCATCAGCTCCACCCACCAATTACCTGGATTAAAGGGACAAAACACAGCAAAATACAAAGAACCAGAGAGGGCCCAAATCTGGGGCCTGTACCATGATGGTAGTTGAACAAACTTAGGGTTATAGGATTAGTTTTAAATTGACAAAACCAAACAACTCCAAGCCGGCTTTGTTGGTACCATGATGCTGATCATCAGCTTTCTCTGTCAACTCAGGCTTTGATCCTGAGTTTGTGGAGCGCATGCACATGAATGCGTGACATCAGTGACAAACAGCCAATCACATGCCTTGCAACAGAAATAAACTGTGATTCATTTCTCGTGAGAGAGCCAGCGTGATTCAAAACTCTTTCATTCAAATTCTGGTTTTCAAGTACAAGTCACTGATTTCTATTTGTGAATCAGGATGTGTTTATTTGTGGATTTTTAATCTTTTTGTAGACCATTTGTGGATCACAAAGAGTTTGTTTGAGGACTTTGTATCTATTTGTAGATCTTGTTTTACATTTGCGGATCATGAGTTCTTTGTTTGCGGATTTTTTTAATCTATTTGTAGATTGTGTTTTGTGTTTAAAAGTTGTAATATCTATTTGTGACATTTAGTCTGTCCATTTTCAATGGTTTTGGCATCAATTTACTCCCATAGTATATGGTCTCTCTCGACACACTGACAACAGTTTGCCTACTACAACGCTGGGAAACCAGAGACAGACAGAGAGAAAGAGTGCGCGTTTGAATTTGCCGCAGCAGTAATATATGTAGTGTATGATTTAACAGCAGGAAAGACGGGTACATTTATAAAGTGTTTGCGTGTGTCTCGACAGTTACAAATAAAGCCACAATAAGCTCATGGAGCGAACTTGTCAATCATTATTTTGATGGATGATGCAGAGAAAACTCTGACCAATAAGAGGACAGTTTTACTCGCATGTGACTTGCCTTAACGCATTTTGGTATGCTTTGAAATGTTGCCATGTGAAAGCGAACCGAACCAAGAAAAAAATGCAACATTGTAACAAATTTAGTCCCTGTTTCGGAACAAAACAAGCAACCCATAGGTGTGAAAACACCCCTAGACACATACTTATACGGCCCATATGAAGGCATTGGGACTGAGAAGACATACTGAGGGTGCAGGGTTTACATCTTAAGAAAAGTAGGCTATGGACTATTTTCATATTTTGCACAAAGTAATAAACTACTAAAACAATCAATGTAATCTAATAATCAAAACTCTTATCATGAGGACAAACGAGAGTAGTAATTAAACTAGTAATTTCAAAGTTTTTTTGTCTTCCCTTGCCATCTTCAAATACTTTCCCAAATGATAAAAAAGTTTATTATGAAATGCTCTGAATAATAATGCTAAATGTATAGAGAAAAAAAAGTCTAAAGGCACCACGTCACAAACCTGGTTTAGTTAAAAGGTCAGAGTCATCTGTATGACAGATAAAAATAATTTTATTTGCTGTGTTCTTGTTTTCTGTAGTGTTTTAACAAAAATATCTATTTTGCTACGGTTGTTAAAATAAACGTGTCATCTGCAGAAGCAATGTGGAAGAAGCAGAAAGGGCTTGAATGAAGAACGTTTGGCTTAGATCAAAATATTAGAAGATGTACTGTTGACAGATCATTACTGTAAATGACCCTGAGCCCTTATGGTGTGAACCGTTCATTGTTTTGACACGGTTGCAGAAACGGTAAAATGGACAATAAAAAAAAATAAAAAAAAAGAAAAAAAATGTAAGAACAAATTTTAATTTGTTAAATATAATGGCATCATCCCTATCAGATTTTAATGCTAAACATATCAATGCGAATCAAAGAGATTTTAAACCCTAATTCTGAAGTAATCTACAAAATGTTTGAAAGGAGTCCTTGTGTAAGCTGAGAAGGTCAAGAAGGGACAAAAATAAATTCCTTTTTGTTTACAATTTACTGTATGTTTATGTAATGAAAAGAACTTCAACACCTGATTATGTCTCCAACTGAGATTGGAATTTGCTACTTAAAAATAATTATCTATTGTTTCAGTATGTTTTATAGATTTTTTCAATACATTTGAGCTGCTATTTTACCAAATGTAGAGGCTTTATACTATATTTAAAGACTGGAACATAAGAACTTCATTTCTGACTTGCTGTGTTTATATGCATTTTCAAATAACAGAATAATCCATGATTTTGGTATTGGGTAAGCTTGTATGAAAACAAAAATTAAGAATTTAATCATGTTAATTGACTGCGTTTTGTGTGAAAATGTGAAAGTGACAAATTTGTTAATGGCATGGTCAAAGAAGATTGATGTTACGCTAACTGGGTTTAAAGTTTTGAAAATGTGACTACAGATTGAACAAAAGTATGATAGCAATTGTAAAAAAAAACAAAAAAGAAAAAAAAAAAACATTTCTCCTTAAAGGAACACTCCACTTTTTTTGAAAATAGACTCATTTTCCAACTCCCCTAGAGTTAAACAGTTGAGTTTTACCGTTTTCGAATCCATTCAGCCGATCTCCGGTTCTGGCGGTACCACTTTTAGCATAGCTTAGCATAGTTCATTGAATCTGATTAGACCGTTAGCATCGCGCTTAAAAATGACCAAAGAGTTTTGATATTTTTCCTATTTAAAACTTGACTCTTCTGTAGTTAAATCGTGTACTAAGACCGACAGAAAATGAAAATTTGCGATTTTCTAGGCTGATATGGCTAGGAACTATACTCTCATTCAGGCGTAATAATCAAGGAACTTTGCTGCCGTATCATGGTTGCAGCAGGCGCAATGATATTACGCAGCGTCTCTCACAAATGTCTCCATGGTTGCAAGGCACGTTCCCTGTGCAAGCAGGGGCTCACAGGTGCTGCGTAATATCATTGCACTGCTGCAGCCATGGAACGGCAGCAAAGTTCCTTGATTATTACGCCTGAATGAGAGTATAGTTCCTAGCCATATCAGCCTAGAAAATCATAACTTTTTATTTTCCGTCGGTCTTAGTACATGATTGAACTACAGAAGAGTCAAGTTTTAAATAGGAAAAATATCAAAACTCTTTGGTCATTTTTAAGCGCGATGCTAACGGTCTAATCAGATTCAATGAACTATGCTAAGCTATGCTAAAAGTGGTACCGCCAGACCCGGAGATCGGCTGAATGGATTCGAAAACGGTAAAACTCAACTGTTTAACTCTAGGGGAGTTGGAAAATGAGCCTATTTTCAAAAAAAGTGGAGTGTTCCTTTAAGAACAATTCACACTGCACTAACAGATGGCAACAGACACTTCTTTTGTTGGATCAATGTGTTAGCCCCGTCTGTGTCTGTCAGAGCTTGTCTGAGAAGTGACATACTATGTGAATTGGCCTTTATATAAAACCTTTTTGGCATAAACTTCAGTCAAGAACTGTACGGTTATATATGGAACCTTTTAAAAGAAGCATTATAAAAGTGCATTATTTTGTGCAAAAGTTACTTTAATAAAATATAGACACCCAATACATAAATCAAATAGTTGCTTTTAAATTTTAGTATTTATTATATTGTGAGGTTACCTAATCCATCAGTCAAGATTCTGCAAGAACAACAATCTAAACATCAAGATACACAAAAAAGATACACAAAAAAACTTCTGTAATGCTCTATAAATTGATTTTTCAGCGCTAGTAAAAAAGATCAAATTTGTAAACTAAAATGCTGACAGAACTGAGATATACTGCACAAAATCTGTACTTTACAAAAAAGGAAAAAAATACCATAATTAATAATAATAATAATAATTAAAGCTGCAAGCAGCATTTACCAGGGTTCAAGCATTTAAGGCCTTTAAGCACATATGCATAAAAAGATATTTAAGTTTTATTTAGCAAGCATGTAACCACCTAAATCATAAAAGGACCTGACCATTTTCAGCCAAGACAGGCAATTTACCATTGAAAATATATATATATATATATATAGCGCCACCTATGGTCCGATCTCCATAAAAATGGGCATGCTTCTTTAGAGTCATATGCTGCATGTGGTCACTTAATTTCGTCAAGTTTTCCTTTAAGAATTATAGGCTTTTGAGTACATTTTGCCATGCCCATTTACTAAATGACCCTGTTATAGCAACCGAAATGGTAAAGTTCAACTTTTTTTGATAATTATTGATCTAGAGAGTTCAGAGAATTGTCCTACACTGGTTTTGTTCCGATCAGCCAAAAACCTAGGACTAGTTCGCAAAAGTAGGTTTTTCACATATTTGCAAATAATTAAGGATTTGATTGACAGCATTGGTTCTTGAGGCAAAGTTGTTCAGTATGAGGAGATCTATCAATTGATTGTGTGGTTTTGTGAAACATCACGTGATTACCGAGGCATAAAACTCGTTAGCATCAACTTGTGGCCAATTTCTTTCAAAATTCTTACAGACCTTTAGGACCATGAGTCGAACATGCCCATCGAAATTCGTTCCGATCAGCCTCCGTTAACCTTGTCTAATAAATGCTCAAAGTTCATTGGCAGATGGCAGCCATGTTTTTTGAGATACGCCAATGTCCTCATAGACTATCATGCCCCCTTGGACCAAGACACTGCATGCCAAATTTCAAGTCAATCGGACTAACGGTTGCGTGGTAACAGCTGTTTTCATGTTTTTTTCAAGTTATAGTGCCACCTAGTGTCCAATCGACATGATTTTTTTTATTGTTACAAAAGATTTAGCCCATACACATGTGTACCAAGTTTGGTGAAAATATCTCATTTCGTTCTCGAGCCATTTTAGTAAAAGTGGCTCCGCCCACATTGTATGTTTTGGCGCCCCTTAGCGACTGTGAATCAAAATTTTAAAATTCTCTCGATAATTTTTGACAAAATTCAAAATGGTGAAAAAATTTGCATACCGGAAATGAAATCGGAGATATATATATTGTTCGTCAAGGACGTTTTGTTCGTACTGTTCGTCAAGGACAGCTTTCCAATGATATAAGTCACTTGAGTCTACGACATACGGTCTAGGAGTTATGAGCAGTTTTGCGCTTTTGGTTGCTATAGCGCCACCTATGGGCCAATCGGGGTCATACTTTGATAGGTTCTCCCCAAATTGAGGACTACCATTTGGCCAAGTTTCAAGGTTCCAGCTCTTACGGTTTGGGCTGCACGATGCGTTTTAGGGGAAAATAATAATAATAATAAAAATCCTAACAAATACAATAGGGTTTCAGCACTACGTGCTTGATGCCCTAATAATAATAAAAAAAAAAAAACTTTTTCTGCAAATTTTCTTCAGGTACAAAATTATATACTGCTACAGTCAATGTAAACAAGATAATATGTAATTAAAGAAAAAAAAAAAAAAAAAAAAAAAAAAAAAGATCTTTTATAAATTAATTTTTCTTGGGTTTGTTGCATTCTTTCTTGACACATTTCATGAGATTGTTCAAGAATTGACGCAGGGGGATTTGCTCTTGGTCTTCATCAGCAGGTTTGCAGGTGCTCTGAAAGACAGTAAATGTCATGGTTATTCTACTCTGGTAGGATGAAGGTGTTGTACGGAGAAGACATTACAGAGTTCAACTTACTCCTCCATGGTGCTTGTTATACATATGCAAGTTCCTCATTAGTCTCTTGTCAGTACGGAAATCGTCGTATTTACTTCGCACAGAAACCTCCGTCTTCAGTTCTTGTTCAGCATGGCAGAAAAAGTCATGCTGCAAAGATATTGAAACCACAGGTAAAACCAGGCCTCAAATTCATGGAATTCAATTGTCAGCATTATACATGAAATTAATAAAATATAATGCTTCAGCCTCATAAATGTTCCCACATAAGAGACTAGCAAAAGTCCATTAAAATCTATTTGCACAAACCCCAAAAAAGCTTATTAGGCTCTGATCATGAAAGAAATATGCTGGATAGTTGTGTTAATATACTAGTATTGTGAGTCAATGAAAATTCATCTCACCTCACAGCTCTCCTTCTCAGGCTTCAGTTCTTTCAGGTAGATTTCTTTTCCCTAGAAATAACAGGTAAAATGAATATTGCAATCATGCTCTGCTCAATATTTGACAGTACAGACAGTTTTGGCTTATTATAGTTACTATACTAATGTTAAATCTTACCTTCTGCTCCTCTGGTAGTCTTTTCATTGTGCCGTTTAGCTCATCAATAAGCTCTCCCAATATAGTCTTGTCATTTTTCAAAGAAGCACTGGAGACGAATACAGCGAAAGCGAGCAGTAGTATAGTCTTCATCATTTTGTCTGTCCGCTTGGATTTCTCAAGACTTCGGTTGCTTGAAGGCCAGAGGTACTTGATTCCCCTCTGCTGTACGCTGTGTTTATATACTCTCAAAAAGGCGAGACTTGGCTATGTAGATTTCTTTTTGCATCGTAAGCTAAGCAACGTTTATTGGCTGATAATGCTGCGCTCAATGATTATCTTGATTGAAATGAGATGTGGTTGATGATACTTGTCATATTGTCCTGATTTCCTGGAACTGACACTGACAAACTGCCAAGAAAGATCATAATGATTTTGAGTAGCAGGCCTCTAGATGAGGTGCTGAAGGCCGCATCCTCACTGTGTGCTTGTGCAAATAAGTTTTATTATTGCAAAATGATCAATACTGATAGGTTTTGCTGCAAATCTGCATGTGGTCGTACTTGCTTAGTGCCTACAGTTGTGTTAATAAAGTGGAGATGAATTAGTCATGCAGATGACGCCATCAAAGGTCCAATGAATAATAACTTTTAAAATCTAATTTTAACATGTTGGTTGGCTGAACTCAAATGTTAAAGACAATTTAAGAAACATTATATAACTTGAAAAAAATACTCAAGTTCAAATGTATGAACAAACCAAATACAATCTAAAAACTAAATACCATCTAATAAACTCATTCAATTGTGAGGAAAAAGTCGTTAAATTACAAGAACAAATTCGTTAAATTATGAGAAAAATGTCAAATGTTCTCATAATTTAACGACTTTTTTCTCATAATTTAATGACTTTATTCTAACATTAAATTTTGTGACTTTATTATACAAAATTTAATGTTAGGTGCAATTACCTGTGATTAACTACAGAAGCCTTTAATAACCTTTTTTTTTTTTTTTTTTTAATCATTCGACAACCCTAGACCAAATATGTTTTGATGCCACCATTACAGATCATGACGTGATCAGAAATAATTAGATGATTCAGAAATCAGATTTTTTTTTATATATTTCAGAAAAAAAGGCAACTAAATGTACAAGCTAATATTAGTCAGGTTGAAACGAACAACAAATTGTGTACATTTTTTGCAAAACCATTTTTATGTAAACTGTTGTATTCAGTTGAACTCAATGTAAGTATAGTTTTGTTTCATATGTTTGTTCTGCTCATGTTTTACAAACAAGGTGTGCTGCAAACTGCTTGCTGGGTGCTTATTTTCCCGATTTGGCTCAGGTAGTTACAGGGAGGCTGATAGTCCTTATGTTTAGATGCTTAACAACTGTCCAAGAAACTGAACTTTGATTCTGTCACCTCTGACTAACAGTCTTTCTTCTCTCATCTGATCTGATGCATCAGTGTAGGTAGGAGTTGAGTGTGTTGATACTGCACTTTGTGATCTCTGAGCACTGGTCCTGATTCTTCCTGATCCTGTAGAAATGCTCCACATAGTTGGATCGTCCCAGGAGCTCAACAAAATCCTCGTCGTGGGTGATAACAAGCAGCTGGAAGTTGCGTTGACGAGAACGACTCTTGATTATCCTGCAAAGAAACCAATGCATATCTTTTAGTTGGTAAAAGTGTCAAATAGAAAATAAAAGTTCTTGTTTTGTCAAGTTGCTCCTGCTGTAAATAAATTGTGTTTTCTGTTTAAAGACTTGCTGTATTCATGTTTTTTTTTTTTTTTTTTTTTTTAATAAAGACTTACTCCACCAGTGCGTGTGCCAAGGACTCTATATTTTCTCTGTCTAAATTGGTGGTGGGCTCATCCAGCGCCAGAATCCCACAGTTCAGACAGAACGTCTCAGCCAGAGCCAACCGTATTATGAGGGAGGCGAGAACCTACAGGCAAACATGCAGTAAAGCCACAGATCTAAAAACATTCATTGATTAAATAAAACTCCTTTTATTTAACGTACATTCTGATCTAGTGACTGACAGACCAATGAAATTATCAGCACCAGTCGATAATCGGGTCTGCTTGACTATCACCACCCTCTTCTCAGCTCCCAAATCTACCGACAGCTTCATCATAATGTGCACTTCATAAATATTTTTAAGCGAATGAAAATACTGTGTAAATCACATTTGATTGGGAACCTTGGGTGATTCTAAGAAAGAAAAAACTTTTCATTGAAGAAACACTAGATGGATGTAGCTGCTTTTTGACCTTTTGTCCAGCACTGCAACGTCCCCGCATGTCCAAAGCCGTGTCTCCTTTGACCATTACCACTCTATAGTTATAAGTCCTCCTTTTCAGTCCAGCAGAGGCGTTCTCATCCACATCAGAGCGAATCTCTACGTACTCAATGTCTGTGGGAGATCAGGAGACATACTCTTGACATTATGGTAAAAGGTCACCAAATAAACTAAAAAGCCGGGCACACATTTAACGACTACCTAAGTCTAAGTTCTAAGACTGCTCAACATACAAGCGATTGTTTCCTGCGACTGCACACGGAATATGAACACCGACTGTAATCGCAGACTGAACGCAACTGGCTCTGACTGGACGTGTTCGAGCACGATCAGTCATAAGTATCAATTTACATTCATAATCGGCCTTACAATCGTTAAGTGTGTGTGCGGCTTAAGTCTCAAACAGTCAAACAAAGATTTGACAGATTGTCAAGCAGGACTTTAAGCAGGGTTCCTCAAATCCGGTCCTACAGGGCCACTGTCCTGCAGAGTTTAGTTCCAATCCAAATCAAACACACCTAAACAGGCTAATCAAGGTCTTCAGATTTACTACAAAATTGCAGAGAGGTGAGTTTGATCAGGGTCTAACTAAACTCTGCAGGACTGTGGCCCTCCAGGGTTGGATTCGAGGAACCCTGATTTAAAGGGTCAGTTCACCCAAAAATGAAAATTTTGTCATTAATTACTCACCCTCATGTTGTTCCAAACCTATAAGACTTTTGTTCATCTTTCGGAACAAATTAAGATATTTTTGATTAAATCTGAAAGCTTTCTGTCCCTCCATAGACAGATATGCATAACCACACGAGAATAAACCTCATTGGTTCTCGCACACGTCAAACAACATGCTTGAGTTTCCATTTACCATAATTGATGTGTGCATTGATGAATTTATGTGAATAAAAGACTAAATTAAATAAATTCTTCATATGATGCGATTGTGTCTCTTCAGAAAATTTGGACTAAATCACTCAATTCATATGGATTTCTTTTACGATCTCTTTATGAACTTTCTGAAGCGTCAAAATGGTAATCGCATAGCTATGGAGGGACAGAAATCTCTCAGATTTCATTAAAAAGGTCTTCATTTGCATTCTGAAGATGAAAAAGTCTTACGGGTTTGGAACGACATGAGGGAGAGTAATTAATGGCAGAATTTTAATGTTTGGGTGAAATAACCATTTAAAAAGATTCATGCAAACAAAGCCATAATAGCAGACAAACATTTGTGTTTAAAGGCAGACCTTGTCCTCTGTATGTGCTCCGCCATAAATCTCTGATGATTTTATTAATCTCCTCCATCTTCATGCTGTGAAACTTCATTATTGTTCTGCAATAATAAAAAAAAAAGCTGTATGAATATCCATAAATACTGGGGATGCATGATATATCTGTACCATATCGAATCACTAACTGCTAATATAAGACTTATTAACTCTTATATCTCTTACCCCTATTATATAACTTTTTTTTTTTTTTAATGTTTGGTATCGGTCAATATTGATTATTTAGTTGTGCATGTGTTACGGAACTGTGTAATCCTGTATATTGTTTATTTGGTTTATTGTTATATGTGTGTGTGTGTGTGTGTTTTTTTTTGTTTTTGTCAAGCGGGATATCACGGGATGGCTCCACCTCTCTCTGCCGGGATTGGGTTACAATTACTGAGCAAGGGTTTAAAACCATCTCTTCCGTTTCCTGCCGGCGAGTTGTTGCGGCTTCGGGCCAGTCGCACCTCTCCTGCCTCCTCTCCAGCCGCCAGACCATCTTTTTTTTTATGTTGTGCATTAACCTTGATTATGTTATTTTTGGTTACAGTGAAGGTGTTCTGTAGGGATGACCTGCCCTTTTCTTTTGAAACTAAGTTCGCTCTGTTTTTGCTAGGGTAGTAAGGGTAATTTGTTGTATTTTTATTTTGATACATTGAGGGAAGTTATTTTGGATATTCTTGTTTTTTTTTTATTACCCGTTTTGTTTGTTATTTTGGGCCTTGGGTCTTCCTGAAGTTTATGCACCCACTGGTTTAAGTTATCCTGGAAACTTTCAAATGTTTATCACATAATTCCTTTCATCTTAATAAAACGTCAATCGTTTTTCTTGAATCCTGAATCTAGTGTTTTATTTTGTCCATCAATTTTCCATGTGTCTTTTTGTTGGTCTGACGACTGGGGAAGGCATCCCTTTTCCTTTTCCTTTTTTTTTTTTATTGCGATTAAACCTAGACTGGTCGTAATAAATTGGGGGCTCGTCCATTTCATCGGATTCGTAAGTATGATTTGCCTTGCTGGTGAGTATTTTTGCTTTATTGTCTGATTGGCGGTTTTTACTTGTGAAGGGGGGAGTAATTATGGAGTTTAGTATCGAGGCTTTTAAGCAGTGTCCTACTGTAGAGGCTTTGCGTTCATGCCGTAAATCTGATTTAATTCTTGTTGCTGATTATTATGATATAGCTGTATCTAAAGTAGCTTCTAAACAGGCAATAAGAGATGTGGTGCAGGAAAATTTGGTGACGGCGGGGGTTTTGAAAATCGAGCCAGAGTTACGGGATGTCGGAGCAGAAGCTTCAGTTCAAATTCCGACGGCAGATCCAGATCCATTGGTAGGTCTAAAAACAGAAGATCTGAAATTGGCAATACGACTTAAAGAGCTTGATTTACAAGTTAAGCGGCAAGAACACGATACACAGCTTCTGCGCGTCAGGCAGTGTGAACTCGAAGCTCGCCGCGTCTCGACTGTGCCGGTGAGTGTATCACAAACCCCTATAGCGTCTGTACCCAGTATTTCTGCGAGCGTTCCATCCGTTGTTTCTCCTGCTCCGCACCCATACCCTACAAGTACGGGTGAGTTTGATATCAGTAAGCAGATTCGTTTAGTCCCTGCTTTTAGAGAAGCTGAGATTGATTCTTACTTCAGCGCGTTTGAGCGTATAGCTGTCGCTTTGCATTGGCCACGAGAGATTTGGTCACTCTTGCTGCAATGCAAACTGACTGGTAAAGCTCAAGAAGTTTGTGCAGCTCTGTCTATCGAGGAGAGTTTAGAGTATGATGTTTTGAAAGCCTCGGTTCTTCGGGCGTACGAGCTTGTCCCCGAAGCTTACCGTCAAAAGTTCCGTGGACATTTGAAAGCCGCCAACCAGACTTTTGTTGAGTTCGCCCGTGAAAAGGGAACTCTTTTTGATAAATGGTGTCAGTCCAGCAAGGTAAATAACTTTGAGCAGCTTCGTGAGCTCGTGTTGTTGGAAGATTTTAAAAACGCGTTGCCGGACAAGATTGTGTTACATTTGAATGAACAGAAAGTAAACACGTTAGCGCAAGCAGCTGTTTCAGCTGATGAATTTGTATTGACCCATAAAAATATTTTTGTTCCGTCTGCGCGCCGTGAATCTTCTCAAACTGGAGCTGAAAAGAATTCGAAAACTGTAAAAATTGCTATACCGAATCAGGGTGAAACACGTGAGTGTTTCTATTGTCATGAGGCTGGTCACCTCATTGCTGGTTGCCCCGCTTTGAAAAAGAAAAATCAGTCTCCAAAACGTCAGGCACAGAAGGGTGTAGGGTTTGTTCGCGTTACGAGTCCGCCAGCTGATTCTGATGTGCAAGGAGTTGATCCTGGATATGACCCGTTTGTTTCTAGCGGTGTAGTTTTTTTTACTGGACAAGAGGGAGATAAGATCCCAATTCGCATTCTCAGAGATACTGGGTCGGCTCAGTCATTTGTGCTGGGCAGTATTCTACCGTTTACTATGGATTCGTATTGTGGTTCCGATGTGCTGGTTCAAGGGATTGAACTAGGAATAGTCAGAGTTCCTTTACATTATGTTAACATTCAATCTGACCTTGTCTCCGGTCTCGTTAAAATTGCTGTTCGTTCGCAACTACCTATTAAAGGGGTTGATTTGATTCTCGGTAATGACCTCGCGGGTGGAAAAGTATTGCCGTTTCCCGAAGTAATTGAGGATCCGCTTTCTGAACCACGAGATGTTGTAGACTCAGTTTCGAACTTAACTTCCGTATTTCCTGCATGCGTGATTACGCGAGCGCAGTCACGTAAATATAGTGACGTGGTGGAACTTTCAGATAGCTTCCTGGCTTCTTCTGATAGCGCTGATGTTGGCCAGGAATTCCCCGTAGCGGTAGAGTGTAAGCATGCTGAGTCGCTGTCCATTATACCTGGTGCTGAAATTGATCTGTCTTCGACTATTGATAGGGTCACTCTAGCGAATGCGCAAAAACATGATAATTCACTGGCTCGCTGCAGAGCTGCCGTTGTGAAAAAGGAAGATGTGTTGGAGAGACCTGTAGCTTATTTTTGGGATGAGGGGTTATTGATGCGAAAAAGAACACCAGCAATTTCTGAATGTGAAGCTGATGCAGTCTATCAGATAGTGGTTCCCACTCAGTTTCGCTCTCACGTGTTGATGTTGGCTCATGACCACAGCTTTTCAGGTCATTTGGGAGTTACGAAAACATACTACCGCATTTTGCGTCACTTCTTTTGGCCCGGTTTGAGATCAGATGTGGCGAAATACTGCCGGTCATGTTATACTTGTCAAATTGTGGGCAAGCCGAATCAGTCAATTTCCCCAGCACCTCTTTGCCCCATTCCCGTAGTAGGTGAGCCGTTCGAGCGGGTGATTCTGGACTGTGTTGGTCCTTTGCCAAGGACTAAGTCCGGACATAAGTTTATACTAACTATGATGTGCTCTAATACCCGTTTCCCGGAAGCTGTGCCTTTACGCTCTATAAAAACCAAGGGAATCTTGCGAGCTTTAACGAAGTTCTTCTCTACCTTTGGTTTACCAAAGGTTGTGCAGACTGATCAGGGCACAAACTTTATGTCTCGGTTATTTAAACAAGTGTTATCTCAGCTTGATATAAAACATGAAGTATCCAGCCCGTACCATCCAGAATCGCAGGGCGCGCTGGAACGGTTCCACCAAACTTTAAAATCAATGTTGCGTACTTTTTGTACTCAGTCTGAAAATGAGTGGGATGAGGGTTTACCCCTATTATTGTTTGCTGTTCGTGAGACTCAGCAAGAATCGCTCGGCTTTAGTCCCGCCGAATTAGTTTTCGGCCATACAGTGAGGGGTCCGCTAAAGTTACTGAAAGAAAAAATGTTGGGTAGTAAATCCAGTGATGCTATTAATATCTTGGATTATGTTAGTTCATTTCGTGAACGGTTGCACCGTGTGTGTGAATTAGCTCGTGTCTCCATGGCCTCTGCTCAAGGAAAAATGAAGACACGATTTGACAAAAAGCTGTTGCACGCTCTTTTAATCAGGGCGACATGGTATTGGTTTTGCTCCCTATTCCTGGTTCAGCGTTGCAGGCGAAGTTTTCTGGCCCGTATGTGATTGATGCCAAACTTAATGAAACGGATTATGTAATTCGTACACCTGACCGTAAAAGGAAAACTCGCGTCTGTCACGTAAATATGCTGAAGCTGTATGTTCCGCGTGACAGCGAAGTGAAGAGTTCTCTTGTTCCATCTGTACCTGTGTCTGTTAAACCTGTGCCTGTCTCTGATTGTCCTGACACAGATGGTTTGACAATACGAAGTGTCTCTGTCACCGGCGCTCGTTTGCAAAACTCCGAGATTCTTAAAGATTTGAGGTCTCATTTGTTATATCTGTCTGAAGCCCCTCGAGCAGATATTTGTCATCTAATCCAGACATATCTAACTCTGTTTTCTGATGTACCCTCCCGAACGACTGCAGTATGCCATGACATTGACGTTGGAGATCACCCACCAATTAAACAGCATGCTTACAGGGTGAATCCGACTAAGCGTCAGGTAATGCAGGAGGAGGTGAAGTATCTGCTGGACAATGGCTTGGCTGTTCCGAGTTCCAGCGCTTGGAGTTCCCCCTGTCTCATCGTTCCGAAAAGTGATGGCACTGCTCGTTTTTGCACTGATTATAGAAAAGTCAATGCGATTACGAAGCCGGATTCATTCCCCCTGCCTCGTATGGAGGATTGTGTAGACAGGGTGGGCTCAGCTACTTTCGTTTCGAAGCTGGATTTACTTAAGGGCTACTGGCAGGTGCCCTTAACTCCTCGCGCAGCCGAAGTCTCAGCTTTTGTCACGCCCGATAACTTACTACAGTACACCGTTATGGCGTTCGGGTTGCGAAACGCTCCAGCCACGTTTCAGCGCCTGATGAATAAAGTGCTGTCGGGCATTTCTAACTGCGACGCATACCTCGATGACATTGTGGTGTACTCTTTTGACTGGGATGAACATCTAAAAACCCTTCGTATGGTGTTTGATCGGTTACAAGCATTTTCTTTGACTCTAAATCTCGCAAAATGCGAGTTTGGAAGGGCTACAGTGACGTATTTGGGCAAGCAGGTCGGTCAAGGTGAAGTTCGTCCTGTGGCCGCCAAAGTGCAGGCTATTGTACAATTTCCTGTTCCGAATACTAAACAGCAGTTGAGACGTTTCCTTGGTATGGCAGGATACTATCGAGGATTCTGTAAAAATTTCTCTGATGTGGTGTTACCTTTGACCAACTTGCTTTGTCAGAATAAAGATTATGTATGGTCTGATGAATGTCAAATTGCCTTTGAGGCTGTTAAGTCACTACTGTGCAGTACGCCGGTACTCTCTGCCCCTAATTTTTCGACGTCATTCAAGCTGGATGTGGACGCAAGCGCTACTGGCGCTGGTGCCGTTCTCCTACAGGAGGATGTGCATGGAGTTGATCACCCTGTGTGTTATTTTTTCAAGGAAATTTCTGAAGCATCAGTTGAATTACAGCACAATCGAGAAGGAAGCTTTGGCGTTATTGCTGGCATTACAGTACTTTGAGGTGTATGTGGGGTCAAGTTCATTACCCCTTGTGGTATTCACAGACCATAACCCGTTGGTTTTTCTGTCCCGCATGCGTAATTCTAATCAACGTATAATGCGTTGGGCATTAATCATACAGGAGTTTAATCTAGACATTCGCTATAAGAAAGGAAAAGAAAATGTTTTGGCCGATACTTTGTCTCGTGCTGTGTAATCAACTGTGCGTTGATTTTTAGCGGTGGGGGTGTTACGGAACTGTGTAATCCTGTATATTGTTTATTTGGTTTATTGTTATATGTGTGTGTGTGTGTGTTTTTTTTTGTTTTTGTTTTTGTCAAGCGGGATATCACGGGATGGCTCCACCTCTCTCTGCCGGGATTGGGTTACAATTACTGAGCAAGGGTTTAAAACCATCTCTTCCGTTTCCTGCCGGCGAGTTGTTGCGGCTTCGGGCCAGTCGCACCTCTCCTGCCTCCTCTCCAGCCGCCAGACCACCTTTTTTTTTTATGTTGTGCATTAACCTTGATTATGTTATTTTTGGTTACAGTGAAGGTGTTCTGTAGGGATGACCTGCCCTTTTCTTTTGAAACTAAGTTCGCTCTGTTTTTGCTAGGGTAGTAAGGGTAATTTGTTGTATTTTTATTTACAATGTATTGATACATTGAGGGAAGTTATTTTGGATATTCTTGTTTTTTTTTTATTACCCGTTTTGTTTGTTATTTTGGGCCTTGGGTCTTCCTGAAGTTTATGCACCCACTGGTTTAAGTTATCCTGGAAACTTTCAAATGTTTATCACATAATTCCTTTCATCTTAATAAAACGTCAATCGTTTTTCTTGAATCCTGAATCTAGTGTTTTATTTTGTCCATCAATTTTCCATGTGTCTTTTTGTTGGTCTGACGACTGGGGAAGGCATCCCTTTTCCTTTTCCTTTTTTTTTTTTATTGCGATTAAACCTAGACTGGTCGTAATAGCATGCTAGGCTTGTTGCAGTAGTCGGTATTACTGGTGTTCGGCCGTACACAGATTACATTACTTTGAAGAAATAAAATCCATTTAGTTCAGTTGGACAACAGATGCTATAATTATAAACTGAAAGCGTCTGTTCTGCTCCAAACAGCATGAGTGGCAGAGTCATTGCACAGTGCAGCAAGAGTTAGATCATTTCACTGATCATGTGATGAGCGTAAGGGGCGATGACTGACAAGACGATGGCGGTCGATTTGGAGCGTGACAGATCCTGACAGTCACTAACAAATATCTTGCAAAATGTGCGGTCAGTACTGCTGCTCCCTATACACAATACACATGATCGCAAGTGAAAAGCAATTTCAATACCCTGCATATAGAAAGCGGCTCCCTGACGCACATTCAAAGCAATTTCACCCACGCCCACTACCCCCACCTGGTGTTATATACCGCTTATTTTCATATATTTTCTGCATTCAGAACACTTTTGCTATTATTTAGTTATAAACATAAATCTTCAGCTTCTCGATTTGAGATTACTTTTTCAGACTGTAAATTATAATGTTGTGATGCTTAAGTTCACTTAAAAATATTCTGTCATTTAATAAAACATGTCCATGAGTCTGATGGACTTTTCTTCAAGCCACTTCATGGATGTCTTTGCAATTTGGGCAGGAGCATTGCATCTGACCATTCCTCTTTAGATAACTTTTCATTTTAGGAAAGCAGGCCATTCTGCAATAATCGCCTGTACTTTAACGCATTAAATGATTTTTCACAGTGAAGTAGCTCACCAATACCAGCAGCTAAAAAGGCTCCCCACACAATGACACTTTTCCTGCTTTACTGTGGCAGAGATGCACTTATTATATTTCTCAACAGATTTTTGAAAACACTGCTCTTGTGTTTCATTGAGATTCATCACTCCACATGACCAAACTGAATCAAACTTCCTATATTCTGCCGATAACTTAATTCTGTCTTTGATGTTTTTTTCTGAGACAGCAATACATTTTTAAGTAGTGCATTTGGAAAAATTTGACAAATTTGCTGACCAATAAGTTGTGCTTAAGACAATTAAAAGCTTAGCTTGTTCAGCATTTTTTTTTTCTTTTTTTTTTTTGCCCAGGAGTGTGAGTATGTATTGTGCAGATACATAAACATTTACACTGGCAATCAAACTAAATGAAGACACACCGTTCTGATTTATTAGAACTGGTTTGTAAGAGTACAAATAATTTGACCAAATGTGAGAAAATATGGTAATTTGGTCAACTAGGTTTTTTTCCTTACCCTTTTATTAGAATTTATATTAGGTGAAATCTTGCATCTCAACATGGTGTGTCCTATCAGATTGCCACACTTCCTCTACTCTTCTGCACCATCAGCAATGATGTTATCATGGTGAGAAGAACGGGTCAACTGGTTTAATGTGTGGCTCGTTATTTCATTAGATTAAGCTGCTTTACTAGCCTGCACCCAAACAACGGCCTAGAAAGCAGAATACTATGGACAGCTGTCTGTGTGCGCTGCCTTGGCAAGTGTCCAATCAATCTATTTAAGTGACATTATTAGCATATAATTAGCAGCTAAGAGACTTATAGCACTTAGGTTTGGTTTTTCATACCAGTTGTTGACTAATATGGGTTTTCCATTGACCAGAGATATTTTGGATTGCTGGAATACACCAAATGTAAACTTCAGCTATCTATTTCAGATGGAAAGAATGTTTTCTGTGTGTGTGCCTCCTAATGCCAGGGTCAGTGCCACAAAGGCCCTGTTTACACCTGATAATAAGATGCGTTTTGGTCGACTTATAACATGAAAGTAAGGTTAATAATATAACTTAGAGAATAACAATTGTGTCAGAATTTTCAATGGCACCACATGGGAAATGTCACAATACCTGAGAAAGAATGTACACTGCTCAAAAAAAATTAAAGGAACACTTTGAAAACACATCAGATCTCAATGGGGAAAAATATCATGCTGGATATCTATACTGATATGGACTGGGTAATGTGCTACGAATGAAAGGATGTCACATCGTTTGATGGAAATGAAAATGATCAACCTACAGAGGACTGAATTCAAAGACACCTCGAAAATCAAAGTGAAAAAAATATGCAGCAGGCTAGTCCATTTTGCTGAAATTTCACTGCAGCAACTCAAAATGGTACTCAGTAGTTTGTATGGCCCCCACATGCTTGTATGCATGCCTGACAACGTCGGGACATGCTCCTAATGAGACGACGGATGGTGTCCAGGGGTGTTTCCTCCCAGATCTGGACCAGGGCATCACTGAGCTCCTGGACAGTCATGGGGGCCATTCAATGGTATCAATTCCATCATCCTCCAGGAGCTGCCTGCATACTCTCGCCACATAAGGCCGGGCATTGTCGTGCACCAGGAGGAGCCCAGGACCCACTGCACCAGCGTAGGGTCTGACAATGGGTCAGAGGATTTCAAACCGATACCTAATGGCAGTCAGGGTGCCATTGTCTAGCCTGTAGAGGTCTGTGCGTCCCTCCATGGATATGCATCCCCAGACCATCACTGACCCACTACCAAACGGGTCATGCTGAATGATGTTACACGCAGCATAACGTTCTCCACGGCTTCTCCAGGCCTTTTAATGTCTGTCACATGTGCTCAGGGCGAACCTGCTTTCATCTGAAAAGCACAAGGTACCAGTGGAGGACCTGCCAATTCTGGTGTTCAATGGCAAATGCCAATTAAGCTTCACGGTGCCGGGCAGTGAGCACAGGACCCACTAGAGGACATCGGGCCCTCAGGCCACCCTCAGTCTGTTAATGGTTGTTTGGACAGAGACATTCACACCAGTGGCCTGCTGGAGGTCATTTTGTAGGGCTCTGGCAGTGCTCATCCTGTTCCTCCTTGCACAAAGGAGCAGATACCGGTCCTGCTGATGAGTTAAGGACCTTCTATGGCCCTTTCCAGCTCTCCTTGAGTAACTGCCTGTCTCCTGGAATCTCTTCCATGCTCTTGAGACTGTGCTGGGAGACACAGCAAACCTTCTGGCAATGGCACATATTCATGTGCCATCCTGGAGGAGTTGGACTGCCTGTGTAACCTCTGAAGGGTCCAGGTATCGCCTCATGCTACCAATAGTGACAACCAACATGGTGGTGTCAGTGTCCTTTTGTGGGGCTGCATGAGTGCTGCTGGTGTCGGGAAACTGCATTTCATTGATGGCATCATGAATTCACAGATGTACTGCTCTATACTGAAAGAGAAGATGCTACCATCACTCCGTGCCCTTGGTCGTCATGCACTTTTTTCGTTTTTGTTGTACTAATTTTTGCATCACCCTAATTTGAGTAAAACTGAAAAATGTGTAATCTAAGTTATATTATTAACCTTATTTTCTGCATCTAAAGCACCTTCAAAAATATGTCAACTCCACTGAACTTATCTTATTTGGTTGTGCTCATAAAACATAAAAGTAGTTGACAGTTAACTAAAATGGGGATAAAATTAGTATTTTTAGCAATATTTACTGAAATATCCCTAAAAAAGAATCTGAAAACAGATATTTTTTATCCAATGATAGGACACATCCGGTGTTTTCTAGAAGCTGTGACAAACCCTGAAACC
Organism: Chanodichthys erythropterus; assembly: GCF_024489055.1. NCBI lineage: Eukaryota > Metazoa > Chordata > Actinopteri > Cypriniformes > Xenocyprididae > Chanodichthys > Chanodichthys erythropterus. The sequence continues at coordinate 5,068,546 of NC_090242.1, read as the reverse complement.
TTGAAAGAATACATTGTGGTTTTAAGAGTTGCGCAATTTGGCCTAAATACTATTTCTGGTGCAAACTGAATACGGTCCAACATACATATTATTAAAAAAATGCTGTTGATTTATGAATTTAATCACAATTGAGCAGTAATAAGTAACAAATAGACCACTATAGCTACTTTGCCTCCAGGACGTATTATTCAATATTTGGAGTTAAATAAATATACTGACAATTATTATCAATTGTTTAGTATAGAAAAGTTACTGACATTGAAAACGAATGCCTGAAAAAGTCAGGATAACAAATCTTCACTGCAGATAGGTAGATGACGGCAAAAGATTTAGACACCCACAGGTCTGCTGATGTAACTTCTGTGAAGACACAGGACGATACGGTGATTTATGACTTCCTCTGTATATTCCTCAACGGAAACCAGCAACATCATTTCGACCACCATTTTTAATATTAATGCTTACTGCTTTAATAATGTTGATGAAATTGTGTATTTATGCAGGCAGAGACCAATGAAAACTAGCAAAAATTCGGACAAGGCAAATTCATGTATATTGTACAAAGATCTCGATCTGGTCAGTGCTCGTGCCTCGACACGCTTAGCCATTTTATCTGATTCAGTATATTTCACAAAGGAACTTAATTTAGTGTCAGTACTAGTTTCACAATTGTGTGGAAAAATGTCATATTCCAGTGTATTTGCCCATGTGACATCACATCACAGATCCTGCAATATCCAAACAAACTTTCGGAGCTTGGTTAAATGCTTTGTTTTTAATGCTATGGAACTGCCAGGATCTTTTAATGGTACAAAGACCTTTTATGTGTCAAAAGATTAAGGAAAATTTGATTTATCATATCATGAACCCTTTAAACTACAATAACAATCAAAGGCATTTCCTACAAATAAAAAGATGCAGTCTTCTTTTTTTATGACCTTTCTGCATTTTTACCTATGTTCTTTGTAGCTTTTTCTAATTTTATTGGGTATCACAGTACTGTGATTATTGTTTGCTCTTATATGAAAAATTGCTTTCTATGTTTCTCATATGTAAATCACTTTGTATAATCTCATCTGCTGAACAATTTCTCAGGACTTTCCGAATCACTTTTATACAAAAATGTGTATATTGTGTAATGTATTGTTTTGGACTGAGTTTTGTATATATTACAATATAATTCTACTTATACTATCAACACCTAACCATTGCTATGGTTACAATCATGGTAAGTATTTTAGCGTCTTTTTGGGGAGTCCCTGTGATATCAAGCCCACCAGTTAGTGATGATTCAACTGCATCATTAGTGCTAAAAGGTTGAGTCAGACTTCCTTCAGTCTAGGTAATCACGTACATGCCCTGTTGCTGAGTGCTGCTTCTTACTGTCTGCCGAAACACATCAAAACCAAACCTACACACTCACAAACCGCTACCTGAAACTACCCTTCAGAAAACTCCTGATAACCTACTTACTGGTCTAGAGCTTTATAGTAGATGTCCAGGTCTTTATTGGCCAACTCTGTTGTTCTCATGACAATCATTTTGTCTCTGTAGAGATCCTCGGCCCGGCAATACTGATCCTCACTGAGCTCTTTACGAAAACGGAGGATCTCGTCCTCGTAGCCTTTCTGTCGACCGAGAGCCACACTGCGGTTCTTTTTCAGGTCCTCCAATTTTCGCTCCACTTCTCGCCGCTCACTTGACAACAGAAGAAACACTCTTTAAGATACACACTAATTTGAACTCTCACACTTTGTAAAAAATTATACAAACTAGTAGACATTTAAGTAATTTAAGAGTTAGTGAGATTAATTCATTTAGAGTTATGGAAACCAAAGTACATACTCGGCATATAGTCTATTGAGACTCTGAAAGTGTGTCAAACATTGTCAGGACTTCCTAACTGGTACTTGGTAGTTCGTGTTTGTGTGATCTCATACTTCCGCAGCTGCACGACTTGCATGTTGCCCATCTCCTTAAGCAAGGCTTCACGTTTTCTAGACACCTCTTTCAGCTCCTCCACACGCTTCCGTAAGGTCAAGTTATCCTGTAGCCAGCGCTCTTGAACCTGTTAAAAAAATCCCACAATCATATATCCACAAACAAAATGGAAAACAGAAAAACACATGTTTTATTTTAGGAAAAACAGAAATGTAAGCACATTACGACAACACAAGCGTTCAGATGTGGATTGCTGAACAAATGGGCTCAGCTGGTTAATCAGCTAAAAATTTTGCAATTTCAAATTACCACCTGACAACTGCATCCAAAAGGCTGATTAAGAAAAATAAGATGACTTGTTCAGAATAACAATGACAGGAATTTCAGATTTGATGAGTGACCTTAAAATAATGCAGATTATTTAATATTTCTTAATTTTACATTTAACATTTCGGTTTCTTTTCTGATTCTTTAAACTTTTATTTCCAGGATTAAATCCTGGATTTAAAGTGTCTAAGACTTTTGTCTTCCTTTATATATGCCATCAGCCACTTAATTAATTAGATATTGGTTAACAAAATCAACAGTGTTTAAACAAAGCTGGAGGTTCATGCTGACATTTCATTCATTAGCCTCTTTCACACCATTAAGCACCTTTTTTCTGTACATTTTTGGTCAACAAAGTCCCTGCTTGCACAACATCAGCTCTACGCAGGTGTGAAAATTATTAGAAATTTGTCATAATCTGCTGACATTTGCATCTCTTGCTAGATTATTTATTCATTTATTGGTGTTTGCGTGTCTGCATTTTAATTTTGTGAATAGTAAGCCTATGCAACAACAAAGCAAAAACACATGAAGCTTTGCTTGACCTTCTGAGTGTCAATATCTTGTCGGATGTTGCCCATGTCTTTATTGGTCTTCTCTCTATGTTTTTCAGCCTCGTGTAGTTGTTTGTCCACCTCTTGTAGCTCAGTTTCTTTTTGCTAAATAAGAAAAAGTCAAAGAAAATAAAGGGGAAAAAAACTTGCATATATTAGGACATGGGAGCTAAGAGATTGCACAAAATATTTGCATACCTCTTTGTAGGTGTCTTTGCCCTCTTCAATGTACTTGGTGATCTCTTTTTCAAGTTGGGTCAAGTTTTTTACTTTTTCCTTGATTGCATTTATCTAAAAGAAAGTGTAAAGTTTTAGTCAACTCTAATAAGCAATGAGTTGCATTAAGGTAAACATCCACAACCTTTTAATGCAAGACATTGTGGATAATAATTTTACAGAAAAGAAATTATGAGTCACATAAAACCTAAAACACAAGTGCAAAAACAAGTAAACCCACACCTTTTCTTGCCCTTCTGCCTGTTTCTGCATCCTGCGCTTGGCAAGGTCCTGTTTCTCTAGCTGGAGCTTCTCCAGAGTTGCAGCTAGAGGAGAAATCTGCTCCTTTGCATCCTAATAAAAAAAATCACGACACAACAGTAAAAATATGATTACACCACCGTTCTAAAATCTGGGCTCTGTAAGATTTTATGTTTTTGAAAGAATTCTCTTATGCTCGCCACAGCTGCATTTATTTGATCAAATATACAGTAAAAACTGTTGGAATTATTATCACAATTTCAAATAACTCTTTTCTATTTTAATATACACTGCCCGGACAAAAAAAAAAAAAAAAAAAAAAAAAAAGGAATGGAAATAAATGTTGTGAGGTTATTTCCATCAAGAGGTGATTTTTGATCTTGTATTGACAATGCAAGAGGTGAGCACTCTGTAAAGTCTCCTCCAGCACATCCCAAAGACTCTCAATGAATTTAAGGTCTGGACTCAGAGGTGCCAATTCACATGTGAAAATGATTCTTCATGCTCCCTCCTAACCATCCTTTTACAGTTTGAGCCTAATGAATCTTGATATTGTCATCCTGGAGTATCATGGCTCCTACATGTGTGTTTAAGAGATGAAAAGCTACACACTCCATCAATTAGGTAACTGTTGCTAATCATATAACATGCTACAAACATAATAATCACTTTAATAATGATCCAAATATAAACTCTTAAGTATTTGCCAATTCAAATCCAAACAGTGACTTTTTTTTGGCCGGGCAGTGTATTTTAAATCTAATTCATGCTTGTAATTTTCAGCAGCCATTATACTACTATACTAATAAGCTGATTTAATGCTCAAACATTTTGTTTTTTTTAAAAAGTTGAAAACAATTTTGCTGCTTAACCTTCTTAACCCTCGTGGAAACTGTGGTTTCAGATTATTTGATAAAAAAAAAAAAAAAAAAAAAAAAAGGTTTTATTTTAAATATTCATTTTTTTAATGTGTATTACTGTCATTTTTAATCAGTTTAATGCATTATTTGCAGAATAATTGCAAAAAATAACCCACATGTATGCTTTCACATGTTCACTCAATGCTGAGTCAGGAACTGATGCTATGATAACAGTACACCACAGCACCACACAACTAGGTAACTGCTGGTTTATCAGTGTGTGACTGCACAAACATGAACCACCGCTCAAAAAAAAAAACCCTGACAACCTGGGGCCAAAATAATATCAAGATTATAAAATCTTGTTAAATGTGTTCAGAGAAGCCCAGCCTGCCACTACATAAATTTCCTCCAAAGACGCTCCTTTAAACAAAGCCTGGGGAAAAGTGACACCCTAGTAAAGTGTGTATGAATGAACAGTGGCAAAGATAACCCACACGTCTCATAAGCTTTACAAATAGCATTTCTCACCCAATGCGACATCCTTTGCTTAGTAGCAGCAGCTCCTCTGCTATGGCCACAGTAGTCTCGTGGAGCCAGACGGCAGAAGGTCTGGACTCCATAGCAGCTTTCATTGGCCACAGACCACCCAAGAGGACGTCTGACTGACATGTAAAGCCCAGGACACACCAAGCTGATGATTGACGGTAGGACAACGCTGGGCTGTTTTTAAGCATCGTCCGACTTAGGGTGTTTTCACACCTGAACGTTTGTTTCAGAACGTAGTGAGTTTTCTCCCCTGGCTTGGTTCGTTTAGGCATGTGTGAACACAGCAATCACTCTTGGACCCACACCAAAACAATCGCTCCGAGATCGCCTGAACGAGGTTGTCTCGGCCCGATTGCAAATGAACTCTGAAGCGGTCCGCTTGTAGTGTGAAAGCAATCTGACCCAGCGGACCAACAAACCAAACAATATCATATTTCATAACGGGAAATGTTTTATATAAAATGCAGCAGTGTTTGATTCTGTGAGTGAGCACATTAGTTAGGCTACTGCAGAGCGCCTCTTCATCTTAAAACGTACTTCTACATTCAAGAATGCTTTCCCGACAAAGCCTTGAGCCTCGAAGCCACAACCACACTGGGAGAGAGAGAGATTGTGCCTGAATTAGTATGAATGTAGTACATAATTTAACAGCGGGAATGACTGCTACATTTGTATAGCGTTTGCGTGTGTCTCAACAGTAGGTACTAAACAAGCTACAATATTGCTCATGAAGTGAACTTGGCAATCATTTTAATGGATGACGCAGAGCAAACTCTGACCAATAAGGGGACAGCTGTACATGCATGTGACTTGCATAAACACATTTTGGTATGCTTTGAAATGTTGTCTTGTGAAAGCAAACGGACCAAGAAGAAAAAGCAACATAACAACCTGGGAGCAAAATGAAGTTGATGCAACCTTGGGTATGTATCCTAACCTAGGTCACAACAAGACCTTCACCTGACCAGAAGCAAAACCCATACAAGGGCTGCAGCTGATTCCAATGGCTCAAATGGAGAATCTGTTAAACCTTCCAAAACCACAGATAAATCCAATGAGGGAACATGTACAGAGCGGTAAGGTCTTAGCTGCCTCACCCCATGTATAAACCAGAAAACCAGAGTCAAGCCACAGGCAGTGAATCGAATCCAACTGTCAATCTCTGCACCAAGATGCAATAAGCCAACACTTGAAGGCACATAGGTGCCTCATAGAGGGTTTCCTAGAATTTAAGATGGTCTTATCTCAGAGGAAAGACCAGATCCAATCAAAGGCCAAAAACACAAAGATTCCACATCCGTGATGAGGATGCCGCCACTGCTGCACCAGAGCATCTTTTCCCAGAAGTAATGTAGAGGACAGACATAACCGAAAAGGGGACTGGGGACTGTTTTTCTGGAAGCAAAGAGTTCCAACTTCACCCTATACTCTCTGGGCCTCAACCCGTGCCTCAAAAGTAAACTTGCTTCCAAGTTTAACTGACCTGGGACATGGATCGCACTTAATGACAGAAACTTGTTCTGTGCTCAGAGTAGAATGCAACTCGCTAACCTGCACTTTGGGAGAGAACATATTTCCTCTTGACAGTTCAGATACGAGATCACAGATGTGTCCATCCTCACCAACACATGTCAACTTCAAAAGTCTGGAAGAAAATAGACTAAGTCCAGAAACAGCCATCATCACCAGGCAACTTATGTGCCAGTTGAAGGATTAGTTCACTTTCAAATTAAAATTTCCTGATAATTTACTCACCCCCATGTCATCCAAGATGTTTATGTCTTTCTTTCTTCAGTCAAAAAGAAATTAAGGTTTTCAATGAAAACATTCCAGGATTATTCTCCTTATAGTGGACTTCAACGGACACCAAACGGTTGAAGGTCAAAATTACAGTTTCAGTGCAGCTTCAAATGGCTTTAAACGATACCAGATGAGGAATAAGGGTCTTATCTAGCAAAACGATTGGCCATTTTCTAAAAAAAATAAAAATGTATATGCTTTATAAACACAAATGTTCACCTTGCAAGTGCTTCCACCAGACCGCCTTCCGTATTCTTCAAAAAGCTTCCACTGCATGTCCTACACTTTCCCTATTTAACTTACGGAACTAACATGGCGCCAGTTCCGTTTTTGCGTAATTTGAATACAGAAGGCAGTCTGGCGGAAGCTAGATACTTGTGATGGATGGCTTGAGGGTGAGTAAAGCTTGGGCTAATTTTCATTTGAAAGTGAACTAATCCTTTAAGATGATTGGCCTTCCACAGAGGCAACGGTCTCGATCATCTTGCAACAACAGATTGAACCTGGAGGAAAGCCCTGGGTCTAAACTGGGTTTCCACTGTAACCAAGTCTGACAGCACCAGTGTGTAACTCTGTCTGCGGTGAGAGTGTCAGCAGGGACATACTTTCCATGATTCACAACTGAAGTGGCCTCATAGGGTGCAGGCCCAGCAGAATCACTCTGGACATTACATTACTGCCATAAGACCTAATAGTCAGGAGACACAAACCCACATTGACCATAGGCCCTGCTTTGAAATGACTCAGAGGCCGAATGCCTGAATGCAAGCAGGTGACAAACATGCCCACATTGCGCATTAATCAAGATCCATTCCAAGAAAAAAAAATGTTTAATGCCTTGGCAACAAGATGCCTTTCAGGGGGTTTAGTTTCAATCCAAGTCCCCGCAAATCAGAACCACATCTTAGGGTGTTTCTATAAAGTCAGCTAATAATGTAGCGTCAAGTGAACCTATGTAAGGCAACTTTTCTCATTATGAATCGAGGGCAAATTTAAGTGGAGTAGTGTTTCTCACTCGAATGTCTCGGTGGAGCGTTTGGATTTCAGTGGAGAACTCCACACACTGCTCCTCCAACTGCTGACGTTTCTGCATGTTGCTAGAAATCTGGAGCTTTTCTCCACGGATCTCGTTTACACTGCTCCTCAAGGCCTGGATCTGCTCCTGCTGGTCCTGGATCAGTTTCCTTTTCAGCTCGATCTTACTGCAGGCTACACACAAGGAGCATTACATGGAGACACAGTGATGAACAGGGACAAATCAGGTGTTACAATTGATTTTACCAGTATTTGGGTATCTGACATTAAATACTTTATGTTGACATGTCCTGTGGTGTGACATGCTACATATAAAATTAATTTTACTAGCATTTTGCTAACACTTTTATATTAAAGGGTTAGTTCACCCAAAAATGAAAATTATGTACTACGTCAGAATGCCAACTCATTATTGGCCGGCTCCTGCGTCACACGCATGCTTTGTGCTGCTCACGTGTACAGCTTTGGCCAATATTGAGATGGCGTCTGGACGTAACCACGGAAGCACTGCACTGTGTTTACTACATCAATAGCGTAGGAGACTGAAAAGGAAGAGAAAAAATTGAAAAAAGTCATTTTTTTGTTTTTGTGCACAAAACGTATTTTTGTCGCTTCATAAAATTAAGGTTGAACCACTGTAGTGATGCGGACTATTTTAAGATTTTCTTTAGTACCTTTCTGGACCTTGACAGTTATAATTAAACTGCTGTCTATTGAGGAGTCAGAGAGCTCTCGGATTTCATCAAAATGTCTTAATTTGTGTTCCGAAGAGGAACGAAGGTCTTACAGGTGTGGAACAACATGAGGGTGAGTAAATAATGACAGAATTTTCATTTTGGGGTGAAATAACCCTTTAACAATGCATGCAGTTTTTATGAGTTCAAAATAAATTGAGGGCCTATCATATGATTATTTATCATGACATTACAACAGCAAATAAACATTTAAAACATTAAGGACTGGTTTCACAGACAGGGCTTAGATTAAGCCAGGAGTAGGCCTTAGTTAAATTAAGACATTTAAGTAGTTTTTATAAACTTACCTTAGAAAAATAAATTACTGGTGCATCCTGAGACAAAACAATGGCACTGACATATTTTAATGTTAGAGCAGGTTGCTTTCAGTTAACATAGCTCAAACATGCATTTTAGCCTCGGACTAGATTTAAGCCTTGTCTGTATCTCTGTCTGTCTATCTATCTATCTATCTAGGTTGGTCGTTCTGTCTATCTGTTAATACAGTACCTAAGTTATACAATTTTCCTTATAAATTTATATAAATAGAATATAAACATCAAAGAACAAATGACAAATGATGTACATGACCATTCAAAAGTTTGGGCTCAGTAAGTTTTTTTTTTTTTTTTTTTTTTAAGAAATTAATACTTTCATTCAGAAAAAGACAAAATTCAACCAATTAAAATTGACAATAAAGGCATTGATTATGTTACAAAAGATTTCAAATGCAGTTTGAATTGCTGTTCTTTTGAACTTTCTATCCACAAAGAGTCCTGAAAAAGTACCACGGTTTCCACAAAAATATTAAGTGGCACAACCGTTCTAAGCAACACCAAATCAGCATATTAGAATGATTTCTGAAGGATCATATGCCATTGAAGACTGGAGTAATGATGCTGAAAAGTCAGCGTTGTCATCACAGGAAGAAATTACACAAATATATATATATATATATATATATATATATATATATATATATATATATATATATATATATATATATATTAAAACAGAAAGTATTTTAAATTGTAATAATATTTAAATTTTTGATCAAATAGATGCAGTCTAGGTGAGCATAAGAGACTTCTTTCAAAAACTAAAATCTTACAGACCCCAACCTTTTGAACAGGAGTGTACATTCACATGAGATATACATTCACATTCTACATTAACTGCTGAACGTACTGGTGTCCAGGCGGAGTTGGGTCTCTTGTTTCTCCTGGCTGACCTGCTGCATGGTGCGGCTTAGGTCAACTCCCTGTAGCCTGGCTGCATGTTGAGCGATCTTTCTCTCTACATCCTTCAGGTCAAGCTACAAATAACAGGAAACATTTGGATAATGCACAGTTGAATAAAAATACTGCTTGTTAAGTTAGATTACCATTTCTGGGTCCAGGTTTCTACTCTATTTTGAGTGAGAATACTATCTGAACAGACATTTAGGAGAACTATTCATTTACAGCACAACTTTAAGCTAAGATTTTTTAAAACAATCATGGGGTACACTACGGTCTCTGGTCTCTGTCCCGGACACCAATATTTCACTCACTGGCCAGCTGAGATTTCTATGGAGATAAAGGTTAGGATCATGATTGGATCATGACACTCATGAGAGTATTATTCTGCTTATACTACGGTTATACTACGGTTTCTGCTTATACTACACCTCAAGACACTGTTCAGATGCTGTATTTCAATGTATTTCTGTAAAACATTTGTCAGGTTTTTGTCCTTAAAACACTAGTGTGTAGAACTAATTTCTTACGCATCTCATCCCAAGTCTCCGCTGCTAATTCCAAAACATCATTTCAGAACTAGTAACGAAGGCTTGAGCCATTGATATAGAATAATACAGTTAACAACGCAGTTATGAGAGAGAGAGAGAGAGAGAGAGAGAGAATTAGCCTACCCCAGTCTGTGTGTCTCTCAACAGTGTTCGGCAGCAGTGTCTCTACTGATAGCGAAATTGTTTACCGGAAGTTTTCCAGCTGGCTTATATTATTGCGGAAGTTCTAAAGAAAGCTCCGTGTATATAGTCAATTGCAATCAAGGATTTTTAGCACTCAAATTTAATCATGGAATCGTGACAGCCCTACTCTCAATCATTATTTATGGTCCAATAGAAGTGTGCAGTGGTGATTGTGTCTACAGAGACACTGCCCAGTGCATGAATTTTCATATTTTCTTCTTGAATTCCTGTGTTCAGGAAGTTTCTGGGCTGCACCCTTTGGCCAGTGGGTGTGTATACTCAGCAAATAATGATGCGTGGTGCAGGTGAGGGTGGAACTTTATCGTATGATCCTAAACAGCTGGCTAATGTTGCTATTCCCTTGTTAACTGCTGTCTGTAACTCGACAGATTACTAGGCATTGTAATTATGTTTTTATTGACGACACATAATTGTTTATTAGGGTGCTAGACTGAAGATGACTAAACTCGCTTGCAAATTACAGCCAGTCATAACTATTAATGTAACTGTTCTTTTGTAAACACAAAAAAAAATGCTATTTATGCACAAAAAACAATATTTGAAAAAATATTTGCAAAACATCTTCCTGCTGGTATTCTCTCGAGTCGTTGGGAATCACAATACTGCAGTATGTGACTGTTTAAGGTGATTCATCAATAAGTCTTTAAATATTTGTTGTATTGTTCTGATGTGCTGCATTTTACTGGATTTTATTTTCTGCATTTAGGCTGACTGGAGATGAGCTTAGACCTGAAAGCGATCCATGAGGGAGACGTCCTGCAGACAGGCCTTGGCTGTGTCTTCCTCAGACATCAGTGTGCACAGCAGTGTCTCCTGCTCCTCAGTGTCTCCTTTCAGCTTCTCAATGTCTCGATTCACACGCTGGAGTTTATTTCTGAGCTCTGGCAGCTCTTTCTCCTGGAGCTCTACTATGGACTGCCTGTCAGTACAAAAAAGATTCATTAATATCAGTATAAAGGGCAGATGGATGCATGGAGGAGTAAACAAGTGAATGGATGGATGGAAGGATGAGGGAATGAAGTGGTAAACAGGTGGGTGGATGGACGGATGGGTGGATGGGGGAATGAAGGGGTAAACAGGTGAACGGATGAAAGGATGGGGGAATGAAGGGGTAAACAGGTGGATGGATGGAAGGATGGGGGAATGAATGGGTAAACAGGTAAATGGATGTGGAAATTAAGAGGTAAACAGGTGGATGGATGGAAGGATGGGAGGATAAAGGGATGAACAGGTGAACGGAAGGGATGAGGGAATGCAGGGGTAAACAGGTGAACAGATGGATGGAAGGATGGGGTAAAAAAAGTAGATGGATGAATGTATGGAAGGATGGGGGAAATAAAGGGGTAAACAGTTGAATGGATGAATGAAGGATGGGGGAATGAAGGGGTGAACGGATGGATGGATGGATGGATGGGTAAACAGGTGAACGGATGGAAGGAAGGAAGGGTTGCAGGGGTAAACGGATACATGGATGGATGGATTGGGGAATGAAGGGGTAAATGGATGGATGATGGAAGGAAGGATAGGGAATAAAGGGGTAAACAGGTAAATGGATGGAAGAATGGGTGAATGAAGGGGTAAACAGGTGGACCTATGGAAGGATGAGGGAATGAAGTGGTAAACAGGTGAATGGATGGATGATGGAAGGATGGGGAATGAAGGGATGAACAGATGCATGATGGAAGAATGGGAGAAAGGGTAAATAATTGGATGGATGGATGGATGGATGGATGGATGGATGGATTATAGGTGAAGTAAAAGATGGATGGATGGATGAACTAAGTAAAGGATGGTTGGTTAAAGTGATAAACAGACTGAGTAATAGACAGATAGATAAATAGAGTGATGAATGAATGGACAGACAGACAGACAGTAAACTGTTATTGCCTGATGGGTTTCAGAGCCATCATTTCATCACGTCTGCGCTCTTTTCTCTTCAAGTCCTGCTCAGTGTTCTTCAGTTTGTCTGGGACGAGCCGCAGCTTGGACTGCATGTCATTGATGACATCCTGGAGCTCTGCCTCTGACGGGAACACGCGCTGACATACGGGACAGCAGGGCTCGCCCTCCTCTGTCAGCTGGCTGATGAACTGACTGTACACGGCTGTGGCACCCGCCAGCATGGCTGCTCAAAGAAAGATCCAGGCCAGAGAAGAGAAAAAGACACTGAGAAAACTAGGGATGTTCTGATTTAGCACAAATACTGTGTGGGTAACAGTCACCTACCACAACAGTTTCCAGCTTGCTACTTAATTTCAACAGTCATTGCTATACTTGTCATAAAGCAGTCTATATCCTGTTTGCCAATAAACAGTAATTTACCATCAAACAGATCCCCACACAGAATCTGCATCGGAAAAGCTTTAGACTTCAGCAGAATTCAAAGGCCATCATACACAAAACACATCCTTCGGCCCTAATTTGTCCTCATTATATTTGCATTTTCTACCAAATGTATATCAATTCTGCATTTTTCTTAAGATTTCCTCAAATATTAGCACAGAATGTATATTTTGTGTGAATCTAAAAGGTTTCAGTATGACCATGCCGAACACACTTCCATACCTCTCTGCTTAGAACACTTCTCCAGCTCATCATCCAGTTTGCTCAGGTCCGACTGGAAGTCCTGACTGCCGCACACGTTAAAAAGTCTCTCTTCATAACTGGCCAGCAGCTCTTCCTTACGTTTGATTTCTGCCGTGAAGTGAGTCTTATTCTGTTCTCCAGACGCAAGATCCTTGCTATGAAAAACAAAAAGGAAAATTTCCTCAAGAGTCCCGTCTAGCAATGCTAGTTAGTTTACTTATCAAGGCTGAACTGGAGCAAATTACAATCCCAAGGCTGCAGATTCAAATCCTAACGTGACGTGACGGGTCGTTTTTTTAATAATAATTGTAATAATAAAAAACAAAGATATGACATCCAAAGTATGTAAGGTAGTACAACTAGATCTCTTTTATCGAATCCAAAAGGTTTTAATTATATTTAATTATAACCATCCAAACACCAATACAGCCATTTCATTTGTGATTAAAATACCTTAAAATGTAATAAATGTATACATTTTTTTCTGTTATAATTTTATAGCATCATATATCAACATAGTGCAAAATGGTATTAAAATTATGCGTAGAAGTCGTTGCTTTGTTATGAGAAAAATGTCTGGAAAAATGAATTTCATTGATGTCCTTCGGAGTAACCAATATAAAGGGACCATTTTGGATCAAGTCATGTGGTCAATATCATAACATCATATCAATATCCATGACAGGATGTGACATCATTCAGACACCTGCAAAGGACCCCATGGTGATGAAGCAAAGTAACTAAATCTCTCTTAACTATTTGAAACATTTTATGTTTTATGTATTTATGTTAAGATTTATGTATGTGGGTGGTTGTACGAATGCATGTGTGTGTCGCTTATCACGTAGACATTTAGATTCTCATGCATGAAACTGCATGAAACATTTTATACCCTCACACTGAATATCATAATTTATGGCATTCTCTAACTTATTATATTAAACACCAACTATTATACAAATGTTTGTGGAAAAACAAATCACTAAACAGTGTCACATACTTCATTTTGCTGAGCCGTTCTCTGGTGGAGTTGATCTCTCTGGATTTGGAGTGGATCCAGTCTTCCAGCTCTCTCTTGCTTGGGAAGTGTCCCAGCAGAGACACCAGCTCTTCATTATGTCTGGACTTGATCTTCCTCACTTGCTCCTCTTTATCCATCTAGAATCCGAAGCAGAGATGCACTTTTTCTTTTCTTGTTAGATAAAATTGTCACTTTGCAAAGCCGTCTGGCATAAGCACTGATCATAAAAATACTATGTTTGAGAATATAGATTGCTCTATCCAGACATTACTGTGCTTCATATTCTGTATACTGTCATATAATGCCTAGAAAGAGTTAATATCTCTCAGTGTGCTCTGATTCAGCACATTTCCATAAATGTGATAATGGGAATAATTTGGGTATTTCATATACTGTTTTTAAACGAAACCGCAAACAGCTAAAATATAAATAGTAGAATATTCTCTTTGCTTTTATGCTACACTCAAATTTTATTTTTTATTAATTTTTTAGAAAGTTTCAAAATGTATAAACAAAATAGAACTGAAAATTGTAAACACTCTTGCTTTTTAAAAGTAGTATGAACATTTCTGAAGAAACTATTTTACAGATCGCCTAAAATAATTATTTTAAAGAAATCTATTAAATTTGTTTGTAATGGATTATGTGTTTGATTCACTGTTTCATTTTCAAATTCAGATTTCCAATAATTTCTTTCTTTAGGCAGCATGGAGTGTTATACATTACTTTAATGCCTCAAGAAAACATTTTAAAATAAAACTTGAATTAGTTTTCATTTTAAAAAGCTTTAGCTTTTTCATTTAAACTAAAAACAAAGCACATATTGTTATAAATAGTATATTTTTGTGATGTAAAAATGAAAGTGTTAATGAAAGACTAGAGAATATTAGGTGGTCAGGAAATCATAAAAAAGACATTGTGCATACTAATACACATCTATTACTTTTAACAAATTTTGTAGGATATATTATGGTATTTGAGATTATCAACTGAATCCTGGATGTATCTTGTTCTGATGTGCAGTTTACACTGTAGAAAAAAAAAGTCAATATATTGTCAAGTTATGTTTACCACAGGCTTTATTTTACTCATAAGTTGAAAACCCCCATTATAAAACCCCATATGGAACCAGCAGCAAAGTTTTCTTGGATCTGATGTCATCCCTGCATTGCTCTCTATTGTCCGAAGGCATTTGTTTTGTTTATGTTTGCTGCATTTGTTTCAGAATTAGGCATAAAACTTATCACAATGGATAGGGCGCTCATGGACATATAAGTGATGATAAATTAATGAATGAAGCATTTATCCAGAGCTTTTTTTTGGTACTACTATACACCCAAAGTGCTTTACAATCATATCAGAGGGTCTCCTCACCCACCATCAGTGTGCAGCATCCAAGAGAGAGTGATGGAGCCAATTCAAAAGAATGGGGATCATTAGGAGGCCAAGACTGATAATGGCCAATGTGGGAAATGTGGCCAGGAGATTTCTTTTTCTTTACGAGAAGAATTTTAATGAGTCAGCACCATGGTTTAATGTCCCATCCGAAGGATGGTGCTTTTTCAGTATCGTTTCCCCACCACTATACTGGGACATTAGGACCCACACAGACCACAGGTACCACTTCTCAACCAGCATGAACTGGGTGCTAGTTCAGAGTTAGTGCTTTTGCCGGTTCGGAGTTGGTTCGACTGGCGAGCATTTTAAGAACCGGTTTACATTTCCACGGGCCACCAGAGAGCCAGGTCTTACATCCCTGCATATGTCTCATCTTTCCCAACAACACTAGCATCACAGCGCCAAACACAAACACACCAGCAACAATGGCGGACGTTGCGTTACTATTAATGCTCATTGCTATGCGAACCTACATCAGCATCCAAACACGGCGAATTCAACGTGTTCGTGCAGTTTGGTGAAAAAGGGGGAAGGGTGAGCACCCCCTGCTGGCCTCTCTGACACCTCTTCCAGTTCCAGCAGCAACCTAGTTTTCCCAGGAGGTCTCCCATCCAGATAATGACCAGGCTCAACCCTGATTAGCTTCAGTGGGTTACCACTCTTGGGCTACAGGGTGATATGGCTGCGGGCGAGAATGATGTGTGAGCTCACCTTGGTCTTCTTGAGCATGTCCATCTCTGCATGTGCCCTGGTGTGTGTGTTGAGCAGTTCCATCTCCTTGTCCAGTTTGCGCTGGGCCTGATCCAGTTCAGTTTTATCCCTCTGTAGTTCAATTACTTCTGCCTTCAGACTGTCCACAGTACAGGCCTGAACAGCATTATCAAGCTCCCGCTCCTATGAACACAAACATATTAAGACTAACATATACAAAAATAATGCAGGGTGTCAATGATGTTATTTTTGTTAGTTGCATTTAGTAAACAGGGCAATTTAGTGTGAAACAGTAATCCCATAAAAGCGAGAGTGGGAGCCATGTCAAGGGCAAAATGGACAAGACATGCATTTCTGGGCATTAAAGCCCCTATTATGCTTTTTCAAACATTACCTTTCATGCAATGTGTAATGTAGCTGTCTGTGAATATAAACAATCTGCAAAGTTGTGAAGCTGAAAGTGCAACCTGCACGATAAATAAAGTTATAGTCTCTCAAAAGAAAGACTCTGAACAGCCTAGCAAGTCATCAGGAATTCGAATCCCACTTCCGTGATGACTACATGTCACTGGGTAACACATTTGGCAAATGCTCGCCTATGGCCTTCATTGGCTGCCCGTGAATGTCTACTTTGACCCACTCTAAAACACTGTTGCTGGTTCGTGTTGTGTACATGTCGAGAAGACGCAGTTTTCTGCTCTGCAAAACCAAATTCTCTTTGTAAACACTTCCAAAGGATGAGGATGTGAAGAGTCAGTGATTAAAATGACCACAGAGATACAACAGCAGTATAACCTGGTTTCTCAAATCTGTGTGAGGTCTAAATGGGATTTACAAAATGCCATTAAAGATGGGACAGTACCCACTTTATTTGGACCAACTTGGCCCTCAGAGCCACAACCATTCTTACTATTTTGAGTAATGATAAAGGATGGAACAAGATTTGTTTTACAAACAATAATGTTACATCAGTCGATTCCATCATTACTGTATTTACAGTGTGTGCAATTGCTGAGCTTTAGGAAGCGTCTGGAGATGAAGTTCTGTTATGGTAATGGCCGTTTTGCTTCCAAAAGCACTATAAGTGGTAGACCAATCACAACAGACTGGGCCATCTGGCCAATCAGAGCTGAGCAGGCTTGTGGAAAGGAGGGATTTAGAGAGACTGAAGCATCTGACGAGTCATTTGAGAATCACTGAAAAATGTGGTGATGTTCAGTGTATATTATGAGAAAATGAAAGTGTTTTTTGACCTTTGATGCATGTAAACCTGTTGTAGGAGACCTCTTAAACAAAATTAGGGACCTTTAAAATAGCATAATAGGGGCACTTTAAATAATAGTGCAAATACCAAACTGACAACTGCAAAAAATGGTAGATTACACTCCAACCATAAATTTTAAATCTGAGAGGGAAACTCCTACAAACGCATATGCAATAAGGTAATCCGCAAAAATTACAGTGTCCACGCCTTTTCATTACTATTTTTTCACTGCGTGTCTTCAATAAATCCTTACAGTAGTTTTTTTTAATGCCAAAAGAGGGATTGAGCTGTTAGTAAATCTGGCCCATGGTAATTATAGTTAAGGATTCAGTTTAGGAAACCAACAGAACATTGACAGATGAAATATATCTAATGCTCAAAGCAAGTCGTCAGTGGTGTAGCGCAGTCTAACCATTTTCTGAAGCTCAGTGTCCAGCTCCTGCAGTCTGCTAGAGGAGCCCTCCAGTCTTTGGAGATCAGACTTGATGTTCTTTAGTTCCTGTTGTTTTTTGGCCTGTATGTCTCTCTTCAGCTCAATGGTTCTCTCTAGACCGGTCTTCTTATCACGGAGATCATCAATGCTTTGCTGCTTCTGTGCCTCTTTCTCCTGCATATCATGCTGAAAACAAGAAATTATTATTAAAAAATGGCAACACGTTACAGTACTAAAATTGAAATTTTAAGAATATATGAAGTTTCAGGATATTTATCTACCATAGTTTGGTTGAGGTCTTCAGAGTCCTGCTCCAGTCTCTCTTTGACTTGTCTGTGGAAGCTCTGGAGCTGTCGTTCGTTAAGAGGTGTCCGATCATAGCCCTCCAACTCCAGGGAAGACGCTAAACTTTTCACCTGGTTGTCCCTCTTTTTAATGTTCTCTGTGTGCCTATCTGCCTCCAACTGCAGACGGCCTTCAAATGAACAGAGACAATGATGATGAACAGCTCTGAGAAAGAATAAACTTTTTTTCCTGCTAAAAATGCATTTTGAACAAAATCTCTTGATTTGAAAGTATTAGTTTTTAGCGCATGTCTATAAGTATAGTGTACTTTAGGACTGCAATAACTAATTTATGAAACAAAAATTTGCCAACATTAAAGTTTATTCTTTAATTAATGTGGATTTCATTAGTGAAGACACTTTGCAGTAGTTATTTCTATGAAGAAAAAACAAAACAAAAAAAAGACATTGATTAGGGCTGCTTGATTATGGCAAATATCATAATCACAATTATTTTGGTCAATATTGAAAGGTGCCCTAGAACTTCTTTTTAAAAGATGTAATATAAGTCTAAGGTGTCCCCTGAAAGTGTCTGTGAAGTTTCAGCTCAAAATACCCCATAGATTTTTTTTTTTTATTCATTTTTTTAACTACCTATTTTGGGGCATCATTAACTATGCACCGATATATGCGGCCCCTTTATTTCTCGTGCCCCCCCGCTCGGCCGCCCCCGGAGCTCGCGCTTGCCTTGAACAGCATAAACAAAGTTCACACAGCTAATATAACTGTCACAGAGGCGAACTCCGTGATTCCCTCCTCTGGCCAGCGGAGGGAGCCCTCACCAGAATACTAACACCCTCACACATACACCACACTACATTTCCCATGAGACCATACCTCAGACTGATTACCCCACCAGCTGTGACCCATTATCAGGACTATAAAAGACTCTCAGATCCACTCCTGCTCCGCAAAGTCTTGTATTGCCACGGTGTACATTTCTGAGCGTTTATATCCTGTCTGATTGCCTGTTGCTGAACTATTGTCTCCCGTTTACGAACCCTTGCCGCTCGTCTCGACCCTTGCCTTGTCTACCGCTTGTGAGTGATATCTGCCTGTACTGACCATTGCCTGTTACCTGACCACCGATTCTGCCTGTCTCTGCTGTTCCTGTCTGCCCCTGTCTGACCCTGCCTTTTTGACTTCGATTCTGTACAATAAAGCATGCAAATGGATCCCGGCTCTAGTGACGAATCATTACAGAAGACTTCGCCAGCACAAGATCCAGCTGCTTTTCTGTGTGCCACTATGTCTGCCCAAGCCAGCCAACTAGCAGCCGCCTTACCTCCATTACCGAGGACCTGGTGAAAGCGCTGCAAGGTCTCCAAATGCCCGCTCCCCTATACCTCCTTCAGCGACCGCCATTACCGACGCGGCAGAGACGCCATCTCAAACCAACCCGCGTCTCTCACTGCCCGATAAGTACGACGGCGATCCCTCCTAATGTAAAGGCTTCATCCAACAATGCTCCCTGTATCTCAGCCAGCAACCGGCGATGTATCCCAATGATAACCGGTAAGATCGCTTTCGTTTGTTCATTACTCACCGGGAGAGCTCTTGAGTGGATAACTGCTGTTTGGAGAGATGATGGGACTGCTTTTCCTTCTTACGATTACTTCATGCAGAGATTTAAGGAGGTCTTCGATCATCCCAGCGATGGCAAGGGTGTTGGGGATTGATTGTTGGAATTGAATCAGGGGCGCAAAACAGCTGCTGAGTATGCATTGGCTTTACGTACGTTGGCTGCACAAACGAACTGGGTGAGTGATTCTCTAAAAGTATGCTTCCGCAGAGGGTTAACACAGGAATTGCAATCGGAGCTCGCTTGCCATGACGAGAGCAGAAGTTTAGACCAATTCATTGAACTTGCCATTCAGATTGATAACCTCATGAGAACTCGTAAGCCCAGTCAGCGACGCTCTATCCACTCCACACATTCTGTGGACACCGAACCACCTGAAGTCATGCAGATTAATTCCTACCATCTGTCTGAGGAGGAGAGAAGTCGCCGTTTAACCCAGCGTCTGTGTTTGTACTGTGGGAACCCTGGTCACATGAGAAACATCTGCCCGGTCCGTTCACGTCCTGAGAAATCACGTTCGGTGAGTGATTACAACCACTACTACACCTCTGAAATGTCTGTGTCTGTGCCCATTATGCTGCAAACTCATGATCTGTCACTCACCACTTCTGCTATGCTGGATTCAGGAACCGCAGGGAACTTCATGTCTTTAAGTTACGCCCAACAACATAATGTTCCTCTAATCCAATGTTCCTCTCCCCTCACAGTGGAAGCAATAGATGGCCGACCCCTGGGCTCAGGACGCGTCAGCTCGATCACTCAACCCATCACCATGCAGACCGGCCTATTTCATACTGAAAGTATACAGTTCCATATCTTACCCTCTTCCACGTCATCCATCATCCTAGGTCTCCCCTGGCTGCGCACACACAACCCACAGATCTGCTGGAGAGAGGGCCAAATCACGCACTGGAACGAGCATTGTTAAGAGAAGTGCCTGTCTAACCAACCATCTCTACCCATCGGTGCTATCCAGTCCACCAAAACCACTGAGGCTGCCAAGATCCCATCAGACCTCAACCTGCCCAGCGAATACCTGGATCTGGCTATAGCCTTCAGTAAGGTGCGCGCATCTAAATTACCTCCTCACCGCTCTTATGACTGTGCAATCGATCTGCTTCCAGGTTCAACACCACCCAGGCGCCGTATATTCCCGCTGTCACAACCCGAGTTGGAATCCATAAAGAAGTACATAGAGGAGGAACTGGCTAAAGGATTCATTTGTCCTTCCACCTCCCCGGCCTCAGCGGGTTTCTTATTTGTGAGCAAGAAGGATGGTGGGCTCCGTCCTTGCATCGATTATCGAGGTCTGAACGAAATCACTGTGAAATTCAGATATCCCCTTCCGTTGGTACCAGCAGCCCTTGAGCAACTTCGCTCAGCCAAACTCTTCTCAAAGTTAGACCTCCGCAGTGCCTACAATCTCATCCGCATTAAAGAGGGGGACGAATGGAAGACCGCATTTTCCACAGCCAATGGGCACTATGAATATCTTGTTATGCCCTTCGGGCTTGTCAATAGTCCGTCTGTCTTTCAAGCTTTCATAAATGATGTCTTCAGAGATATGCTTAACCAGTTTGTTATTGTCTACATAGATGACATCCTGATCTATTCGAACACCATGGGAGGAGCATGTACAGCATGTCAGAATGGTTCTGAAACTACTAATCCAGTATCAACTCTACGCGAAGGCTGAGAAGTGTGAGTTTCACCAGACGTCCACATCGTTCCTGGGATATGTAATCAGTCCGGAAGGCGTAGCAATGGATGAAAAGAATGTTACCACCATCCTCAACTGGCCGCGACCCAACACTCTCAAGGAGCTACAGCGCTTTCTGGGCTTCGCAACTTCAGCACTGTAGCCGCACCCCTCACGAGCATGGTCAAGAGGGGCAGTACTCACCTTCAGTGGTCATCCCCCGCCGTCCAGGCCTTCCGAGACCTAAAGGAACGTTTCACAACAGCGCCCATATTAAGCCATCCAGATCCATCACTCCCGTTCATAGTTGAGGTCGACGCATCCAGCACCGGTCTTGGGGCCATACTCTCACAAAGACAAGGTAATCCATCGAAGTTATATCCCTGTGCCTTTCACTCCAGAAAACTATCGGCCGCTGAGAGGAACTATGATGTTGGGGACTGTGAACTGCTTGCCATGAAGGCCGCCTTCGAGGAATGGCACCATTGGCTGGAGGGAGCCTCTCATCCATTCGTGGTGTTCACTGATCACAAGAACCTCGAATATCTACGTGCAGCCAAGAGACTCGACCCTCGCCAGGCCCGCTGGTCCCTGTTCTTCTCCCGCTTCGATTTCACAGTCACATACCGCCCAGGCTCCAAGAATGTCAAGGCCGATGCTCTCTCACGACAATTCAAAGGCGATCAGACCATACAGCCCACCGACACGATTTTGCCCACCTCCATCATTGTTGCTCCCATACAGTGGGATATAATGACTGAACTTGAACAGGCAAATGCTCAGATTGAAGTCCCCTCTGAATGCCCCGCAGATAAGGCCTATGTGTCCGAAGCTCTTCGTCACCGAATCATGGAAATGGTTCACAATTCACCTGCTTCTGGTCATCCGGGCATCCACCTCCTACAGAACCGCTTCTGGTGGCCAACGCTCTGCAGGGACACAACCCAGTTTGTCAAACAGTGCACAATCATAGCAATATCCACAAACCATCTCACCAGTTACCAGCCAGTCTACTGCAACCATTACCTCTTCCCCAACGCCCCTGGTCTCACATAGCCATAGACTTTGTCACTGATCTCCCCACTTTCATCAACTACACCACAATACTCACCGTCATAGACCGCTTTTCCAAGGCCTGTCGTCTCGTTCCTCTCCTGAAGCTACCCACTGCCATGCAGACGGCTGAACCCTTATGTGACTGGGTCTTCCGCATTTATGGTCTGCCCGAGGACATAGTTTCCGACCGCGGCCCTCAGTTCACCTCCCGCTTATGGACAGCTTTCTGTCAGGCCCTGAACATTAATGTCAGTCTGACCTCGGGCTACCATCCTCAATCTAATGGACAGATCGAACGTTTGAACCAAGAACTGACTCACTTCCTCCGAAGCTACTGCAGCCACCATCAGAACGATTGGTCCTGCTACTTGCTATGGGCCGAGTACGCTCAGAACTCCATCCGCAAGCCTGCCACCGGTCTTACCCCTTTCCAATGTGTGCTGGGATTCCAACCACCTCTGTTTCCCTGGTCCGGTGAACCCACCAACGTGCCCGCCGTCAATGACTGGATAAATCGCAGCGAGGCAACCTGGAACAGAGCACATACCCACTTGCAGCACGCTGTCCGCCGTCTGAGGGAACAGGCTGATCGGCATCGTCGTCCTGGACCTGAGTACCGGCCTGGCCAATGGGTGTGGCTGTCGACATGAGACTTGCGTCTCAGACTCCCTTGCAAGAAACTAAGTCCGAGGTACGTAGGTCCATTCAAAATAACACGTCAAATCACTCCTGTTTCATTCCGTTTGGCTCTGCCTAATCATTTTCGCATCTCTCCCACATTTCATGTATCCCTGCTCAAGCCTGCCGTTGGTCCCAGCGAGGAGGGAGAGGAGGTGCCCGGTGACCAGGGTCCCCCTGCCATCATGATCGAGGGCGAGGAGGCTTATCGAGTCCATGAACTGCTGGACTCCTGACGTCGGGGTAGAGTACTCCAGTATCTGGTTGACTGGGAGGGCTACTGTCCAGAGGAGCGATCCTGGGTCAACTCGGATGATATCCTGGACCCCAGTCTAGTGGAGGAATTCCACCAACGGCACCCAGCGAGACCAGCCCCACGACCACGTGGACGACCTCGGCGTCGAATGCTTCCTCGCGCCAGGAGGCGCTCACAGGAGGGGGGCTCTGTCACAGAGGCGAACTCCGTGATTCCCTCCTCTGGCCAGCGGAGGGAGCCCTCACCAGAATACTAACACCCTCACACATACACCACACTACATTTCCCATGAGCCCATACCTCGGACTGATTACCCCGCCAGCTGTGACCCATTATCAGGACTATAAAAGACTCTCAGATCCACTCCTGCTCCGCGAAGTCTTGTATTGGCACGGTGTACATTTCTGAGCGTTTATATCCTGTCTGATTGCCTGTTGCTGAACTATTGTCTCCCGTTTACGAACCCTTGCCGCCTGTCTCGACCCTTGCCTTGTCTACCGCTTGTGAGTGATATCTGCCTGTACTGACCATTGCCTGTTACCTGACAACCGATTCTGCCTGTCTCTGCTGTTCCTGTCTGCCCCTGTCTGCCCCTGCCTGTTTGACTTCGATTCTGTACAATAAAGCATGCAAATGGATCCTGGCTCTAGTGACGAATCATTACAATAACCCTCAAAATGGATCTTTACTGGGTCCAAACACTCTACACAAATCCACTTGCCTCAGTGAGAGTTAATGGTTGCAGATCCGAGCGCTTTACTCTAGAACGTGGATGTAGGCAAGGGTGTCCATTGTCACCCTTGCTGTTTGATATCAGCATCGAACCCCTTGCTCAACTCATTCGGGAGGACAGCGCAATTAAGGGAATCGTAATTGGAGGCGAGGAACATAAGTTGTCGTTATATGCTGATGACGTCCTACTCTTTCTAACAGAACCCGAGACAACAATTCCATATTTAAAAAAGCTCATTTTAAAATATGGCTACTATTCTGGATATAAAGTGAATATGGATAAAACTGAGGCAATAGATGTTAATGGTCAAATTTCAAAACAAATCAAAATTAAAAGCGGGTTTAAATGGCCCGAGAATGGGTTCAAATATTTGGGCATCTTTATTCCCTCATCTTTGAACCAACTATACAACACAAATTATAAAAAAGTGATTAAAAATATTAGTGAAGATATAAATCGTTGGTCAGCTCTTCCTCTCTCTCTGATTGGCCGTGTTGAGTCTATTCGTATGAATGTCCTGCCAAGATTACTCTATTTGTTTCAGATGTTACCTATTGAAGTGCCAAAATTGACCTTTGATTTGTTGAATAAAATGGTGTCTAAATTTATTTGGCAAGGAAAACGGCCAAGAATAAGATTTAAAATATTACAGTCACCAAAAACAAGTGGTGGACTGGGACTCCCAAACTTTAAGTTTTACTTTTGGGCAGCTCAGTTGAGGCCCTTAATTTCATGGATGAGTGAAGATACACATACTCGTTGGGTCAATATCGAAAATAGCCTCTGTTCCATGCCCCTAAAAATTTTACCCTTTTCCAGTGTTTCTTTAAAAAATGGCTCCATGGGTGAATGGTCTAAAGTCACTTTAAAAATTTGGAGAACTATACAAACTTCATTTAGTTTGTCTAAAAAAATTTCATCAGCAGCTAGTATTGGTTATCTCAATGACTTTGCACCATCCCGTACAGATGTGGGTTTCAAAAAGTGGTCTCAATATGGACTTAATTATCTTCACCAATTATTTCACAATGACACACTTAAATCATTTGACCAGATTAGAAAAGAATTTACACTCCCAAGATCTGAATTTTTTAGATACTTACAACTGAGACATTTTCTCACAACACATAAAGATCTAGAAATTGTGAAAAAACCCTCTCCAGTTGAATTGTTTTTTAAAGAAATACAAAGTGGACATGCGGTCAAAAAAATAATTTCTAAAATATATCTGTTATTTCTATCTAAAAACCCAAATAACACATTACAGATAAAGGAGAAATGGGAGGCGGAAATGAACGAAATAGTTCCTCTCGAAACTTGGGAGGAAGTTTGCAGAGAGGCACACCTTGTGACCAACTCTAATATCTGGAGGGAATTCAAATGGAAGATAATAACCAGATTTTTTCGAACTCCACAGATAATTGCAAAATGGAATCCTTCTTACCTAGACAAATGCTGGAGAAACTGTGGTCAGCATGTTGGCAACCACACCCATATCTTGTGGTCATGTTCAAAATTAAGAAATTATTGGAAAGATATATTTGACGCCCTTAAAATCTTCCATTTTGAAATCCCCGAAGACCCTACAATTGCCCTTCTAGGTGTTCGTCCAGAGGGCTTTGAGGGTAGAGCTAAAATATATTTACTACAAATTCTTTTTACTGCAGCCCTCAAATGTATTACATGCAGATGGTTAAAACCTGACCCCCCATCATACAATACCTGGATTCAAAAAGTACGGGAGTTGTACGAAATGGAACAAATTACATATTCATTACGACTTCAGAAAGCTAATTTCTTAAAGAGATGGGCTCCTGTAATGCCTTTGATACTCCAGTGATCTTATGTTATATGATTACATCCTTCATGTGTTGTGTTGTCCTCTGCCTTCCCCTATTTTTTTTTTTTATTTTTTTAACCCTTCCTACCCCTGTACTAGGTGTATTTGTTTTCACTTTTTGGATAATGTGTCTGATGTAATTAAAATGTAATAATTGTCAAGGCTGTTGGAATGTGATGGACTGACATGTTAAAAACCAATATTTTACTGTATCGTATGCTTTTTTTTGTGGTTCAAAATAAAAATATAAGTTCAAAAAAAAAAAAAAAAAAGGAACTTTACAAGATGTTCGTCATGCATGCATACATCGGATCATGTGAGTATTTTATTTATTTAGATGTTTACATTTGATTCTGAATGAGTTTGATAGTGCTCCGTGGCTAAAGCTAACATTACACACTGTTGGAGAGATTTATAATGAATGAAGTTGTGTTTATGAATTCTACATACTGCAAGTGTTTAAAAATGAAAATAGCGACGGCTCTTGTCTCCGTGAATACAGTAATAAACGATGGTAACTTTAATCACATTTAACAGTACATTAGCAACATGCTAACGAAACATTTAGAAAGACAATTTACAAATATCACTAAAAATATCATGTTATCATGTATATCATGATATACATATATCATGATCATATATATATATATTTATAAAATGAATGAGCAAAGGACTACCTTGCTCAACTAGAAGGTCAGATTTGATGCGGTTCATCCTCTGGCACTCTCGGCCGGCCCGTTCAAGCTCGCGCTGACACTCCGTAAGTCTTCTTTCCTTCTCTTTGACAGTCCGCTGGTGGTTCTGATACATGTCCTGCAGCTGATCATCTGAGCCCTGAAACACCTAAAAACACAGCACAGCACAACACAGAGTCAAGGCTCCCCAAGAAATGAATGAACGGTGTGACACAAGGCTTTGTCTTAGGCCCTTCGTTTTTCTATCCGTATATGCTCCCTTTAGGCAATTTTTTAGGAAACATGGTATTACTTTTCATTGTTATGCAGACCACCTTATATTTCTCCAGACCAGAGGAAATTCTTTAGTATTGATGGTTTTGTCTCCATTTCATTACAATTTAAGAAATATTCTTTGGGTAGAGAAAGAGGGGAGGATGAAACAGAGACATGACTCAAGTTGAACCCAAATCTTTCACTACCACCTGACCAAAGCATCAACCGTAATGTTACTTCAATGAAAATACTGTTGAGAACTAACACATAAAATGTTTATTTTGATCCCCAGTAGTCTAGAAGAAGCCTTAGGTAAATTAAGAAAATTGAATGGCTTTTAGTAAGAAAAGCTAGCAAATGGACCACTAGTTTTAAGAAGCAACCCCCTAGTTTCAACATCAGATGAAACAGCAGCAGTACATAAACCAACAATCCATAACTGAACATCCTGTACATGTTTTCTATGCAAAACACTTCCTCTGCCTTCATATGATCATTATCTGGCTTTTATGACTAATTCTGAGAGCAGCGAAAGTTTTATAACTGATGACGTGTTTTTGTTTTTTTTGTTTTTTTAATAAACTTTGGTTACCTGCTCCATCTTTTCCTCTAGTTCCCGGTTATCATCCTCCATCTGTTTCTTCCTGCTTTCCAGAGCTTTGATGTCATTATCCAACTTCATTATTTTGCTGAGGCTGCTGTCTATGTCATAGAGTCGGTTCTGAAAATATGGGGAAAGTGTGTTTGGTGATTATACATGACATGACTGCATAAGTGTATAGGCTAAAACTATATTGACTATTTGAACAGCTTTTAGCGTGGCTCATCAATCTTTTGTTTTTAACTCAACTGATTCATAATGTGAAGCTTCTGTTTTTGAACTGATGTTAGACTTAATAAAGACATAATTTAGAATCAAATTTATCTTTTAGTTTTAGTATCTAAAGTTTCAAATAAAATAAAAAAAAAAGTCAATTTTTTTATTAGTAAAGAATTTAAATGCCTGTTGTTGTTTTTTTTTTTTTAGCCTACAAATTCTTGTGTCTCACCTCCAGTGGGTCAATCTGATTCTCGATGCGTTGGACATTCTCTTTGGAGGAAGACAGCTGAGCCTCTTTAGTGGTCAGCTGCTCTCTAATCTCTTGGGCCTTATCTTTGTTCTGTTTTAGATACTTGAGCTCCATCTGGCAGTTTTTAACAATACTGGTCTGCTTCTGCCTCAACATTCGCAGAGTCTCCAAAACCTTAATGTACCTTCAAGCAAAAGGTTGTAGTTATTTTCAGCTGATGCTAGCTTAATATGAGTAAGAGACACCACAGGAAAATCAAGTCAAGTCAAATCAATTCAATGTGAGAAAAAACTAACTGAAAAACTACAAATATAATTTAGTAGGGTTTTACATATATTTAACTTCAGTTAGGCTGGCTATCAATTAGGGGTGACCCTGAATAGTCGACGATTCGAATCTTCGATAGGAAGAGCCTGATTCGACTACCAATCTCACAGTCGAATCGTCGCAGAAGTGTTATGAGAAGAGATATGGGGGTGCTCAATATCTGATTTTACACAGACATACTGGTTCTTTCCCAGTAGGTTAATATACTATTATGTTAATACCATAAATAAAAATGTGAAAAGAAAGAAGCTTTTAATACATATTTTTAATGTGCGTGAATAAATCCAACCACCCCTGTGACCGATTTAAGTTTCACTTCCATGATCCGTGACCGACAGAGGAGCATCTTTGCGGCAGGGATTAAATCTTTAACAATGTCTGGGATAAAGTGTACAATTGGATGGACTGTGAAATGGTAAAAGATGTATGATGCAAGTTGTGCCAACAACTCATGTCCTAGAACTCAACAACGACAAACACTGTGGCGCGTTTCTGCCGGCCAATGAGCTGATGTTAGCTGACTATAGCGCGTTATTTAAAAAGACTCAAACGGACACAGGCAAATCGCGTGAAAGACTGGATTTTTCTCTCTCAATCAGGTAGGGTAGCTACAAATGATTTCAAACCATTTAGACGAGTAATTTGATTTTTGAATGTTTAGCTAAAAAGTCTGCCTCTCTAGTTCAGCGTTTATTGTCTTCTGCAGTTAAAAAGACACAGTTGACAATCCTGGCTATACTTTCGTTATTTTAATTTCTTTAATTTTAATTTATTTATTGATCACTCTGGGTTATCTAATTTAATTATTTGTGGCTTGTGTTTTGAATATATGTTCCCCTGCACTTCATGCATTTTGCAGTTTGACTCGATCATATATCTGTTCTAATTCAATTCTGTAAATTAATGTTTGATAAAAAAAAATATATATATATATATATATATATATATATTATATATAATTTTTTTTATTAAATTAATTAAATTTTTTGGTGCATCAATGTTGCGCTGTAGAGTTTAGCTGATGTAATTTGATTTGCCGAAATATGAAATGTATATCTGCAGTGTGGCTTTTCTGCAGTTATTTTTATTTATATTTTAAGGTTTATTGATCCAAAATGGTTTTATTCGTTTTCTTCTATATCTTTGTGTGGTGTTCTGTACATCGTGGCTGTGAATGTTTATCCACATTGCCATTCATTTGTTTAAAAGAAGATAAAATCATTGTCAGTTTCGTCTATCACTTGACAGGTAGTTTGGTGGGTTTATAAGAAAGACGTTTCTCTGTGTTGTGTGTGAAAGAAAATAAAAGTTGTCTTAAGCCGCGCCCGCGGGTAGGCTATAGGCCTTAGGCCTACTTCTTTTTCCGTGTCCCGCTCCATCTCGTGCACAGTTCAGCGCGCGGCTCTTTCAAAGTCCGTGCGCACTCTCTAGTGGACTGCTGTTTTTCAAGCTTAAAATACACACCCACCCTGCGTATGGGGAAAAGTCTCCCTTTTCCCCCGTCACTGAAGCCTTTTTCAATAACACAGTGTAACTGCACCATCATTGGTTCACTCATAGACAAGTTGTTGAACCAGTGGCGGCGCGGCATAGCTGCGCGGCCTATGGCGAGAAAGCGGGCGAACCTTCCCGCCGAAACGGGCGGGGTTAAGGGCTATATAAGCAGTTTCACCATCGGATTTCAGTGCCAATCGATTGAAGCGACAACTCTGAAGCCGGCAAGTAACGCAGTACTCATTCTGTATCTCAGGGAACCGAGGTTACGTTAGTAACAGAGTACGTTCCCTTTCGATACTTCACTCGTACTGCGTATGGGGAACGAATTCAACCGCGCCGTGCCACGGCAGGGAACGACATAACTTGTTTTGGACGCCGGGAGGGGACCAGGAAAACAAGCAAGAAGGCAAAACCGCCGCATCCCTTCTTATACTACAAAGGAAATGATTCCTGTAACGGCGTGAGGGGGAACTCGTAAGGGGCCACCAATCACACTGAAAGAACCCGAGCTTGTAAGGTCGGGACATCAAGATGGTAGAACCTGACAAAAGAGGACGGCGAAGACCAGCCGGCCGCCTCACAGATGTCTTTTATGGAAACTCCGTTGGACCAAGCCCATGAGGAAGCCATTCCCCTAGTGGAATGGGCTGTAACTCCTATGGGGCATTCCGCACCCAGAGAGGAGTAACACAGATTAATGGCGTTGACTATCCAACGTGAGAGACGCTGTTTTGAGACCGGAGACCCTCTGGTGCGGCCACCAAAACAAACAAAGAGCTGATCCGATTGCCTGAAACGCTGAGATCAGTCCACATAGGTCCTCAATGCCCTGACAGGGCAGAGTAATTCTAGCTCTCGTTCATCCGTAGAGGAAGGAAGAGCAGAAAGCGAGATGACCTGCGCTCTAAACGGGATTGAGAGTTTGGCCTGGAAGACCTGGTATATGGCCATTGTATGGAGCGCGGAGGCAGCCTGGCCTACCGAGGTGTAAGCCCGTCCAGGCAGGGTAGATGTGGTCCGGCAGGGCTTGGAAAGAAGGGCCCTCTTTGTCTTCCATCCCACAGCCGCGGGAGGACAGAGGTGAGCAGCCACCGTTTCATCCAGGGGTGGGAGATGCTCGTATCCCTTCTCTTCGGCGCCGTCAACAGCGGTGAGGGCAGAGTGATGCGTCGTGTGGAGGCGGGCGGATTACAGAGCGTGCCACGACTTTGTCAGCTCCTCGTGGACCTCGCTGGCGAGGTGCTTGGCGGCGGCCTGGGAGGAACCATTCGTCCAGGCGGCTGCGAGATGGCTCCTCTGGAGGGGCCCACTCGAGGTCCAGCTCTTCCATGGCTCTAGGCAGGATGCGGAAAAGTTCGGCATCCATGCCTTGGCCGTGCTCTATGGGCTCCAAAGGAGGTGGGTGAGCGGGAACCTCCGGCTCGCCAGCCCAACCTTCTGCTTCGGAGGCAGCGAGGGACATGGAGTCATCCTGTTCATCGTCCGATCCTCCAAACGAGATGAGGGACGCTGCTCGGGTCGGGAGAACAAGACGGGAGAATGTTCCCTTGGAGGAGAAGGCGAGGCACGCGGGGGCTGGGCCGGCGTGAGCTCGCTCAATTCCGGGTGCTGGATCGCTCTACCCCGCTGTCTCTTCCTTGCTGGCTCGCGGGAGGAAGGAGACGGGAGGGCGCGAGCGGCGATATCGCCCTCTGTGAAGAAGGCGACCCGCAAGCGCAGGGTACCGAGACTCATGCTCTTGCAGTGCGGGCATGAGGCTCCAGCAAGCGCGCCGTCAGCGCGGGACTTGCCCAGGCAATCGATGCACTCGCTGTGACCATCGTCGTCGTGCAGAGGGGCCACATGAGTGGCGTGGCATTTGCATCAACGCCGCCGCTGTGATAACGGCGATTGGGGGGCTCTTTTTAGAGTGGCGAGGGCCGCGGAAGCTCTGATGGAGCGGTGAAAACCGCTGTTTATGCTCTTTTAGAGTGGCAATAAGCCGCGGAGAAGCTCTCAGGAAGGCGCGCCGGATGGCGGCAGGAGACACGCTAGGAAGCGACCGGAAGCGACCGGAAGCGGGAAGCGGCGACTCGAGGACAGCACTGCGGGCTGCAGTCAGCGAGGGCGCCAGTGCTGTCTCCGACTGGCGAGTCCAGCTGAGTCCGCTGCGGGAGCCTCTTCTGACGGCGGCGAGAGCTTCTTGAAGGCGGCGAGCTTCTTCGGCTTCAGGCGGAGATCAGCGAGGAGAAGTAGAAGTCGTCGCTGAAGGAGAAAGCACTGAAATCCTATGGCGAAACGCCTGCTTATATAGCCCTTAATCCCGGCCATTTCGGCGGGTAGGTTCACACGCTTTCTCACCATAGGCCGCGCAGCTATGCCGCGCCACCATTGGTTCAACAACTTGTCTATGAGTGAACCAATGACGGTGCAGTTACACTGCGCTATTGAAAAAGGCTTCAGTGACGGGGAAAAAGGGAGACTTTTCCCCATACGCAGTACGGGTGTAGTATCGAAAGGGAACTATGCAGCAAGAATCAATTTTCCTAGATATTTTGAGATAAAATGGCTTGATGAACACATACTGTAACGTTCCAAACTGAAAACATCCTTCACACTGTAAAAGCATTAAAAAATGACTAGACAAAAATGAGAAAGCATTCAGTGCTGTTTCCCATTAAACATGGGAAAGGATGTAAAATGAAACACTAAAATATGATGCAAATTGTACCAAAAGTTTCATATGTGGACCTCAGGAAAAAAAGGTCAATAATAAAAAGTATGATATGACCATTTTAATGACTGAAAGGTTCTGTGAGGAATCCGCTGTCCAGATACAAATACCTTGTGGCTGAGAAAATATCATCAAACTTCTGCTTGAGAGCTTTCCCTTCACTGAGAGGCCAGTTGGACTCCTCTTGATGGCAGAAGATGACATGGTTGATAACAGCTTTGGAGACACCCAGGGATGAGATCATCTCACGGTCTATTTCAGCACATTTAGAGCTCAGACTCACTTTCTCTCCGTGCCTGACATCAAGAGAGGTCAAGACATATTAAAGGGTTAGTTAACCCAAAAATTAAAATTCTGTCATTTATTACCCTCATTCCGTTCCACACCCGTAAGACCTTTGTTAATCTTCGGAACACAAATTAAGATATTTTAGTTGAAATCCGATGGCTCCGTGAGGCCTTCATAGGGAGCAATGACACTTCCTCTCTCAAGATCCATAAAGGTACTAAAAACATATTTAAATCCGTTCATGCGAGTACAGAGGCTCAATATTAATATTATAAAGCAGTGAGAATATTTTTGGTGCGCCAAAAAAACAAAGTAACGACTTATTTAGTGAGGCCGATTTCAAAACACTGCTTCAGGAAGCATTGGAGCATAATGAATCAGCGCATCGAATCATGATTCAGATCGCGTGTAAAACTGCCAACGGCTGAAATCACATGACTTAGGCGCTCCGAACCGCAGATTCGATACACTGATTCATTTATGATCTGATGCTTCCTGAAGCAGTGTTTTGAAATCGGCCATCACTAAATAAGTCGTTATTTAGTTTTTTTTTGGCTCACCAAAAATATTCTCGTCACTTTATAATAATTTATATTGAACCACTGTACTCACATGAACCGATTTAAATATGTTTTTAGTACATTAATGGATCTTGAGAGAGGAAATGTCATTGCTGGCTATGGAGGCCTCACTGAGCCATCGGATTTCAACTAAAATATCTTAATTTGTGTTTTGAAGATTAATGAAGGTCTTACGGGTGTGGAACGGCATGAGGGTGAGTACTAAATTACAGCATTTTCATTTTTGGGCGAACTAACCCATTAATACTAAACAAACAAATGGGTCCTTCAAACAGGGACAATAAAGTACACTTTTCAAGGGCCAAGCATTACTATTTTTACTGTATTTTTGATCAAATAAACGCAGCCTTGGTAAGCATAATAAGAAGCTAGGAATTGAAGACTTACTTGATTCTGGTAATGACACCCTCAAGGGTTTTGAACTCAGTTTTCTTGCCCTTCTGTGTACTTTGCATAGACCTCTGGACGGCCACAGCATCGCCATTCACGTCTCTAAACTGGAGTCTGATCTGCGCCCGTACATCCGTCTCATGAGCATCCTACAACAAACCAACGTTATCTATTAAACTCTATAGAAACAAAGTGTCTCACTGCCCAGCTCAAGCATGTAAAATACGAACCAGTGTTTGTAAGTTTGGAAAAGTTGAATAAGCCATGCAAAAATACCTGTAATTCAGAACATTTCTACAACTGCTTATATTTGTTTAATTGAATTACTCTTGTCAAGGACCTACTTTGGGATCGTGGACAAAGGTGTTCCCTTTACTTCCTGGTGGAAAGTCTCCTGAAGTGATGTATTTGAGACACTCGATGATGGTCTAGAAATTCATAAAAAGAAATAGTTCATATCCACCCTTTTCCTACGCCCCACAACGCTTTGTGTGAATTAAGAGAGTAACATCAGTTAAACTGTAAACAATTAGCGAAAAGTTCACTCTATGAACGCAATAAGCATTTTCAAAAACTGGGTACAATGAGGAGCATTATTCTACTCACCCTTTAACCACTGAACATTAAAAACACATTTAAAAGTGCAAAAGTATTAACAAATTACTACCACAGACCATGAATAACAGCAGCAATAATACGGATGTGATAAATATCACTGTATGTACTATATGCTGCCTTAATAAACATAGCGTGATAATACTTCAAAATTATATTATATATATATATATATATATATATATATATATATATATATATATATATATATATATATATATATATATATATATATACATACATACACACACAGCTATGGAAAAAATTGAGACCACTCCAAGTTCAGAAATCAATGTTAAGTGGTCTCTTAATTTTTTCCATAGCTGTATATATATACACATGTATATGTATGTATATATAAAATAGGGATTTTGCTTCATTTTACAGCATCCATGTGAAAACAAACCTGGAAAGAGACGTGTGGATTTGGGGAGAATAACGAGAGATTTTTATGCATTCCAGTGAATTATTAATGAGATATATAAAATTAAATAGGGAGAAGAGAATCACAAAGGTGCAGCATATGTCCTTTTCATTGTGTTAGAGCAGAATACAAAAAAAAAAAAAAAACATCAGGAGGAAAATAATGCAGCGCCTGAAGAGAGCTCTTGCCACAGAATCAGATATTCTTGTCATACGGCGTCACATTAAAATACCAAACATTATGTTATGTCTGAACACGAGAATGGTTTATTCAGTTAAACTGACAGATAAAGATTAATTGTAGCACAACCTTATGATTTGAAATGATTTGTTTCAGTCTTTTTGAGTGGAACATCCCCAAACTGCAAGTGTCAAGTCAAGTCATCTTCATTTATATATTTTTTTTTTCTTTTTCTTTTTTATTCAGTATTAACAATACAATACAACAACATCTGTTTATGCCAGGGTTGATACACAAAATACACTACTAAAATAGACATACAAGACAAACAATAACCACAACACAAAATAGAAATAAAAATAAAAAGAGACCAAATTACATGAAAGGATGCAAATTAAACATATTTAGAGTGTACAAGATCGGTCTTAATAGCCTTTCTATTTTTAATACCTCTTACAGTGGCGTGATATTGTTTTAACTCTACTAAAAGGTGTTCAAAATTTGGTTTGCACTCTGCCCATTTCTTTTTATGAATATGGAATTTTCCTAAGACTAAAAACAATTGGACAAAAAAAAGAGAAATCCTTATCTGTTCCACCATCTTCAAAGTGAATAAACGCATCTTTTCTCCTCAATGTTAAAGTTTGTCCAGTTTTACGTCTTATATAGTTTTCAAAATCTCTCCAAAATATCATACTATATACAATCATAAAACAGATGACAAATTGTTTCATCATAATTACCACAAAAAGGTACAGGAATATTCAATGTCAATTTTAAATCTTTCTAAAGTTTTCTTTGCTGGGTATATTCTATGTACAATTTTATAAGACACCTCCTTTATTTTATTATTTAAGAGGAACTTGTCCCCAATTAACCACACTCTTTCCCATTTGATTTCTTTTAACTGAGAAGCCCAAAAGGATCTTGCTGCAGGAAGTGTTTTAGTGTACATTAGATTCCTAATGTATTTGTTTGGGCATTTTTTGGTAGTGATGTCAATGTCACCAAGAAAAATTCCTTGTGTAGTCAAATAACTGCCACTTACAACAGTTGAGTTATATTTTAACATCTGAATGATATTTCTTGGTACAGCATCAAAAATGATAGCATACTCCTTAGGGGAGACAGGAAATTTTGCTTTTGAAAGAAACTCGTCGTATGTTAGTAACTGACCTCCTGTGTTCATGAGTTGTTCAACTAATAGAATGTTGTTATCTACCCATCTTTGGTAATATAGAGATTTATTTTTACATTGAATATTCCTGTTGTTCCAAATATAACAGTTTGTGGGAGAAAAATTGTGTTTGTAGACCATTTTCCAGGCTAACAGGGCATGCTTGTGAAAGTTGGCCAACTTCACAGGTAACTTCTCAATTTTAAAATCACATTTCAACAACAAGTTTAATCCTCCCAGTGAATCAAACATCTGTTTGGTAAAGGTGTTCCAAATGCTCCCTGCTTCCTTAATTAAATTACTTAACCATCTCACCAAAAAGGAATAACTTTTCAAAAGTCAACACTTCAAGACCACCATCTTTCCTTAAGTTACATAAAATATCTTAATGTAAATAATGGGATCTATTCCTCCAAATGAAATTGAATAAGATATTATCAAGTTTTTTATATACACTAGCTGGCATTCCCATGGATAATGATAGATAGACGGCACGTGATATCCCTTCTGCCTTAGACAATAAAACTCTGCCAATCAGTGACAAGTCCCTCATCAACCATATATTAAATCTTTTCCTTATGTTCTCTACTATGGGGTCAAAATTGAGATTACAACGCCTTTTTTCATTTTTATCAATGATAACCCCCAAGTATGTTATTGTATTTTTAACAGGAATACCACTTATGACTGATAAGTCACATTCCTTTAGTGACAACAAGGCAGATTTATCTAGATTCATTCTTAAACCCGAGACTACAGAGAATTTTGTGATAGAGTCAATTGCTTTTTTTAACCTCGTGCTTATTACGGAGAAATAATGCCGTGTCATCCGCTAACTGTGAAATTTTAAATTCTGTACCTACTGTCAATATACCTTGGAACTGGGCATTTTTAATATGTCTGGCCATGATTTGTGTAACAAGGACAAAAAGAAAAGGGCTAAGGGGACATCCTTGTCGTATTCCACGACCTATCTCAAATCTAGGAGTTGTGCCATGAGCAAGTTTAACTGAGCCGTTACATCCTCTGTATAGAGTCTGAATAGCTTTTAAAAACTGTTCTCCAAAACCAAAGCATTTGATCGTTTTTAACATAAATTGATGACTGTGTCAAATGCTTTATAAAAATCGACAAATAGGACAAAACTATCATCTACTATGTATTCATTATAATCAATCATATCCAAAATCAAACGTATATTATTACCTATATTCCGGCCTGGCATAAAGCCTGATTGTTCTTCATCAATTATATCATCTAACCCTGATTTTAATCTTTTAGCAAAAAATTAATGCAAATATTTTAGCATCATTATTCAATAAACTGATTGGTCTCCAATTTTCAATACTTAATTTATCTTTGTTTGGTTTGTGTATCAGTTTAATAAGTCCTTATCGCATAGTTGGTGGAAGTTCCCCTTTCTTAATGGCTTCTATATAAACTTTAACTAGAAAAGGAGCTAACAATTGGTCAAAAACCTTGTAAAATTCACTTATCAGCCCATCATTCCCTGGCGATTTATTTTCTTTTAGAGAGGCAATACATTTTTGCACTTCTGATAAACAAATCTCTCTGTCACAAACCAATTTAAAGCCATCGTCAATGACATCAATATAATTTAGTTTTTTTTTTTAGGAAGAGATCCATATTTTTTTGCATTTTTGACATTAGTAGAGTACAATCTTTGATAGAAATCAGCAACATATTTTGATATCTGGATCTTATCATCACAGACAACATCATTGATTTTCAATTTACTTTGGGATGATACTTCAAAGTTTCTTTTTTCTAGATTAAAGAAATATTTAGTGCATTTTTCCCCTTTTTCAAGCCATTTCCTCCTAGATCTGACAAAAGCCCCTTTGGCTTTGTCTTCATACATCTTGTCCAATTTAAGTTGTAAAGAAGTTAGTTCTGTAAATTCACATCCAGTTAAATCAACTTTCTCTGATAACTTTATTATTCTAGTGATAACTCTGGATTCTTCCTCTCTCTTGTCTTTGGCTATTTTCTTCCCTAATTTTATAGCTAACTTACGAATTTCAAATTTCATCAGCTCCCAGCAGCTTCCAAAATTGCTATCAAGACTAGCTTTTCTCCAATATTTTTCAATTATCACGGCGGCATCATCCTTAAATTGTTTATTTTGTAATAGCATTTGGTTTAGTTTCCAATAATCTCTGTCTGGTTTGTTACTAAGTATTATTAAATCTATCTTTAAATAAATTGCTTGGTGATCTGTGAGAACAGTAGGTTCTATATGAGCTGAAACCATCTTGTCATCGATCTCCGAAGAAATCAACCAGAAATCTATACGGGACTTCTGTGACCTATCTTTATTACTCCAAGTATATATGCTTTTGTTGGGATTTATGTGTCTCCAGATATCAACAAGACTCATCCTTTGACATATATTCTCCAATTCATCTGAAGAACCATTTCTTGGAGGCCATCTATCCAGATTTCCATCCATAACTGTATTAAAATCACCACCCCATAAAATCTTGGCAGTAGGAAAAGTTATAATCAGCTGGTTAATTATATTTTCTATTGTTGTAAATAATAGCTTGTTGTCTTTTTTGTTGTTACATGCATATATGTTTACAATAATGAATTGGGAATGATCTACATCAACAACCAGAATTACCCAACTCCCATTTAAATCTGCTAAATGTTTAATAATGTGCCCTTTAAAGTTTCCCTGTAAGATAGCGACCCCTGCTGACCGGTTACTCCCAAATGAAAACCATATATTTTTCCCCCATTGACTCTCCCAAAAAGAAATATCCGATTTAGTAGCATGAGTCTCTTGTATAAAATAAAAATCAGCACCTTTGTTTTGAAAAATAAAAATAAGCATTTCCTTTTCAATTGGTCTCTAGCACCTCTGGCATTTACAGATAAAACAGATACAGACATAAAAACTCAGAACAAATAACGTTAACTGTATGAACTTCTGTGCAAAAACTGCAGAGATAACTGCTCTAATGTATTCATTAGCTGCCTCAATGCCCCTTGTTACACATGGGGGGTTACCTTAAAAAAGGTTGCACTTCATCAGAGCATACAAGATCTTTCCTTTTCAGGTGTCTTTAATTTCGTTTCCATTCACAAACGCTCTGATCCCGACGAAATAAGCCTTCTCTCCTCTCTTTCTTGCCGTTTCTACAGTTGGCCAGAGCCGGTTGCGAATGGCTCTGTCTTCAGCGGTCAGGTCTTCTTTGAAACGAAGCTTCTTGCTGCTCAGGAACTCACTCTTCTTTGATGCCCTCCAGATTAAGTCTCTCGCTGTTCTCGACAAAAACCGGATGATCACTGGTCTTGGTTGCTGAATGGAATTGCCATCTTTGCGTCTCCCAATTCTGTGGACAACGTCGATTGCCTCCATCACTGCTCCAACCTCACTAGCCGACAGCACCGCACGGCAGACCTCTTGCACACGAGACTTCAAGTTGTCATCCTCTCTCTCTTGGATCCCGTGCAAACGTAGGTTCTGTCGTCAGCTGTATCGATCACTCTCATTTACTTTAGTTTCCATTTCACAGACTTTTCTCTGGAGTGTCTCGCATGAAGCTTTAAGGATGCAATTCTGTTTTTTCAAATCTGCCACTTCTTTATGACAAAAGTCTGACAAAAGACTTTTTCAGACCATCTATCTGGACTGTATTGTAGTGAACCGCCTTGTCGGTCTGATCCGCCCGTTCGTTTATCTTGTCGATGACGGCAGAGATGATGGTATCCTGAAGTTCCAGAAGCGATGGCTGTTCTCCGTTGCCTCTTGCCTTTTTCAATTGAGGTTTTGTAGGCGTGTTAGGAGATGAGACACACTCCTCAAAAGCACTGGCCTGGCATGCATAAGAGTGTATTTCTCGGGCAGTTCATTTTTCCTTATTTGCCACCACTTCCATTGCACTGTTATGCTAGCTGTAGAGTTAGCAATAACTAGCTTGAATAATAAGACACTATATTTCGAAAACCGGCAGAAAAAAATGAAATTCAATAACACTGCAGTCGAGCAACCAGTAAAAAAAAACTTTTAGCAGCAAAATTAAATTTTAAATGTTGATTTGAGCAGCAATCTTTAACAGTCGTTACAGGTAGGGGTGCAACGGTTCAAATTGCTCACGGTTCGGTTCGTATCACGGTTTTAGGGTCACGGTTTTCGGTACGGTTCGGTATGTGCTATGTTTAGGAAAAATAGGACTACTGTCAAATAAAAATAAAGAAAATAAGAACAAACAATCAAACTACAAGCAACATCACAAATAAGTACAATAAAGCAAATACTCAAATAAAATAAACAGTGCTTTTCGGGTTTTTCAGGAATCTAACAGTAGTTTTCAGGTACAGAAAATGGATAAAGTAATCAAATATAAAATAACACTGCATATTATCTTTACTGTATAAAATAAATAAAGATTAATCATTATTGAAGTTACAAAAACTATTCATTCAAGAGCAGTGAGTGATTTCTTTGTTATTTGTTGTTTGATTTTACATTAAAAACAGGAATAGTTTTTCCCTTTAAGACATGCACGATCCAGTACATATACTGTTACACATGCAATGTCTTTCTCGACTAATAGCCTATATGTTCACTTAAGACATAACCGACTATGTTTGCTAGGATACTCGCCAAGACGGGCATGTTGACATAATTTTTGTATAAATTTGGCCGCTGAAGCGCAAGACTTGAAAGAGAACTCAGTATTTGCGCGCTGACTGAAATAAGCGTGTACGCGCTTCGGATGAGCGCACACAAATCTTCTCACAGCGTGCGCGAGTTCTCTTTCGCGTCTTGTTCTTGAAGGTTTAAATCAGCATGGCTTAAAGGAGTTTAGTTTAAACACAGACAGCAACTGTTCAGGTCTCACCTGCGCTCGCGCGCTATCAACACCCGGGTGATGACGGCGTAAATGACTGAACATTAGAGCATACGTCACTCGCAGTTAACAGTTTACAAAAAGTGACTGTTTTGTCCACGCTTTTTAATTATCGTTGTTGTAACGTTTTGCGCATCCATCGACTGAAACATACATTATCTGAACTCTTGTCTGTCTGTTTTCCACGTTGCTATTTTAAACAAACCATATTAACCAATAGATGCGTCGTCATTCGAGATGGACCGCGGTGCAAGTGCGTACCGAACCGTAAGTGGAGAACCGTACGGTTCGATTTTATACCCAGAACCGTTGCACCCCTAGTTACAGGTCTATTCAAAACGTGTCTGGTCTCGCCGCCATCTTGAATCGGCCCCCCTCTTCATTTATATAGTGCTTTTCACAGTACATATTGTTTCAAATCCGCTTCACAGTGACAATAGGAAAATTATTATCGAGCTAAAGTTGGTTTTTGATTGAATCACTTGCATTGTAAAACTTGTTAATTATTCCTTTAGAGGCTGCTTAAATGACACCTTTCCTACTGAAAACTGAATACCTTTAATGCATTCTTGCAGTTCATTTACATGTTTAGTCTATAGGTTTGCGTGTTTGAGTGTGTATGTGCGCAAAAGCTTGGTCTTTTTAAAAAAGCGATATTTGCCAAATTACTTTACTGGTCTACATAATACAGAAAAATTAGTTGTGTCCGCGGATCTATGTGAACTGGAATAATTTTGATAACGTTTTATCTATACATAGGGAAAGGAAAGGGAAGGAGGCCTTCGCAGGATAGTTTAGTTGAAACGTCAGGGCTGCGTTATCATCATGTCAAGGACCTGCACCTACATCTCATCTGGATACGGCCTGGATCTGGCAGACTACAGCAAACCTCAGGATAAACAGAGAGAGACTAATATTAGCGTAGAAGCCATTCTTCTTATGATATAGTGAGTACATCAGGTGTTATGGGAAGAGTTCCCGGTTCCGGCTGACCTAATCTATGCAGCCTAACAATTTACATGATTTGAATTATAGAAGTAGATAATGTGTTATGTGTAAGCAACTTTAAACAGATGTGTTTTTAGTCTAGATTTAAACTGACAGAGTGTGTCCGCTTCCCGAACAGTGCTATGAAGACTGTTCCAAAGTTTAGGTGCTAAATAGGAGAAGGATCTGCCGCCTTCAGTTGATTTTGATATTCTAGGCATCATCAGCTGGCCTGAATTCTGAGATCG
Source organism: Chanodichthys erythropterus (assembly GCF_024489055.1). Classification (NCBI taxonomy): domain Eukaryota; kingdom Metazoa; phylum Chordata; class Actinopteri; order Cypriniformes; family Xenocyprididae; genus Chanodichthys; species Chanodichthys erythropterus. The sequence goes on along the minus strand of NC_090242.1, from coordinate 5,026,342 downwards.
CAATAAACGTGAAGGATTATAATGATTTAAGAGCTCGCTCAGGTACTGGGGAGCTAAACCATTTAGTAATTAACAAGATTTTAAAATCTATACAATGTTTAAAAGGAAGCCAATGCAGTGATGACAGAACTGGGCTAATATGGTCATACTTCCTGGTTCTAGTAAGAACTCTAGCTGCTGCATTTTGTATGACCTGTAGTTTATTTATCAGGCGAGCGGAACAACCACCCAGTAGAGTGTTACAGTAATCTAGCCTTGAGGTCATGAACGCATGAACTAACTTCTGCATTTTTCATTGAGAGCATGTGTCGTAGTTTAGATATATTTTTAAGATGGAAGAATGCCGTTTTACAGATGCTAGTAACATGGCCTTCAAATGAAAGATTGGTATCAAAGAGCACACCCAGGTTCCTAACTGACGACAAAGACTTAACAGAGCAGCCATCAAGTGTTAGACAGTATTCTAGGTTGTTACGTGAAGAAGTTTTTGTTCCAAAAATTAGAATCTCTATTTTTTCTGAATTTAGTAGTAGGAAATTACTGGTCATCCAATTTTTTATGTCAGCTATGCATTCAGTTAATTTTGTGAATTGGTAAGTGCCACCCATAATCTAAAATGCAGTAGGCTTGTCAGGAAATAAGGTGGATATTTTATATATTACTTATTTATCCATTAGAGTTTAAATATATTGAAAAATCAACAATAAAACAATATTTATCCATTCTTCATAGTGGTAAAAAAAGAAACAAAGTAATGTTTTTATATTATTTCAGGCATAAAAGCAATATAGGACACTTCAAGGGTTAGTTCACCCAAAAAAGAAAATTCTGTCATTAATTACTCACCCTCATGTCGTTCCACACCCGTAAGACCTTCATTCATCTTCAGAACACAAATGAAGATCTTTTTGATGAAATCTGAGAAATCTTTTGAAAGCTATGCTGCTAAAACTTTGATGCTTCAGAAAGTTCATAGACACTGTGTTCAAACTAATCCATGTGAATTGAGCGGTTTAGTCCAAATTTTCTGAAAAGACACGATTGGTTTATATGATGAATAGATTGAATTTAGGCTTTTATTCACATATAAACTCACACTTAAATGGAAGCTCAAGCATGTTTGAGAACCAATGAGGTTCATTCTCCTGTGTTACACAGCTGTTTTTGTTCGCTGATCAATGTTTATATGTGAGTAAAAGCCCAAATGAATCTGTTCATCATATAAAGCGATCGAGTCTCTTCTGAATATTTGGACTAAATCGCTCAATTCACATGTATTAGTTTTATGATCTATTTATGAACTTTTGAAGCGTCAAAGTCGCGTAGCTGTCAATGGAGGGAAAGAAATCTTTCAGATTTCATCATAAATATCTTCATTTGTGTTCTGAAGATGAATGAAAGACTTACGGGTGTGGAACGGCATGAGGGTGAGTAATTAAGGACATAATTTTTATTTTTGGGTGAACTAACCCTTTAAGTATAAAAGTACTTTAGTTTTGTATTTTATCTTTCCTATAATTAGAATTATAAGAATTATACGGAACATACATTTAGAATGGTTTCTGTCATTACATTTTTCCTTTTAAAGTTGGCATGAAATGGAAGTTATAGTGTTTTCTTCCCTATTGTGACGTATATCAGAGTGAAACGGCTCTTCAAATAAGAATAAATGCTGGGCAGGACTTGATTTTCTTCATCGGGAATTGAGATGCATTCATCCCATCACAAGATTCAGAGCTTACAAAAGTGTTCACATCCCCATAGAACTTGAAATGACAACTTGTAAAATCTGAATAGTGTGAAAGCTATGATAATATGACCGCTGAAGATTAGGGTTACCACATAAACGCATAATTCCGAGTCTGAAGACGCAAACAGCTCTGAGCAGAATTTATCTAAATTATGGTAATTATGACATGGTGTGAACGCAGCATTGGTTGTGATTGGTTGTTGTTTGCTATTGTTCTATCTCATGTAAATGACAGGTCCCGCCCTCACGTCATCGGAGAACAGAAGTGCATGGATAAATCATTTATAATATCTCATTAAAAAGATTTGTCCATTTTCCTTTCATGGTGACTTAAAGCTCTCCACCACTGTCAAATGTTAGTGTGCAGACCTGTATAAATCTCTTATAATAACTGTCTCACCTGCATTTAAATTATACACTCACGTAAAGACTGACAGCAAAATACAAACCGTTTTTCCAGCTCCATTAGGTCCCACAAGCACCGTCAGAGGGCTGAAAAAGGAGATCACTTGTTTGTCTTTATCCTCAACTCCAAAACTCCTCACTCCCAGAATACTCATCTTTTCAATCTTGGACATTTTGGACCAGTGCTTTGACTTGTAGCCTTGAAATGACATAAAAGTAAAATTAAATGTCAGTGCACACAATTAAAACTTCACATTTAGATAACCAGAACTTTTAAATGATATTGTCAGTACGACAGTCATTTAAATGTCGACGGAGTCGTTATAAAGTGCAATTAGCTAGCAAAAATACAATAAATACATTAACCTGGCTATAATATTGCATAAAATTTCATTAAAATAACTCACACAGGATAAAGAAAACGCTGTAATCTCCACGTAAACTGTAATAGTTTCTTTAGACTGCAGGCAGGCAGTCAGTCAGGCGTGTGTTTCCCGCGTCGGCGCAGTGACGTTCTTCCGTATTCAAATTCGCGTCACGAGAATCATCTAGAAACTACTTATCCCACAATGCAATTTAATAAGAAATAAAAAAGAGCGATTTTTTTATTTTATTTAATAACGAATACATAAAATATATATTGTATTTATAATTAAATAATATTGAAAAATAAATTATATTCACTTATTTCAATTTAATTTAATGAACTTGTTTTGATTTTAAGGACACTTCCTACAACTGAATTATCAAAAAGTGAACTTTGCAGTATTATTCATATTATGGCCTACATTAAAGCAGGATTTGTTGAAGTAGTGTGCTATTTTGAACACAGCCAATGTAAGATAAGTAGTTGTATGTGTTACTAGCAGCACATGAATCAGCTTATCAAAACATTTCAAATGCTCATGCACCTCTCCTGAGGTTTAATAGATTCAGCGTGAACACGACCAAGTTTGGTTTAGATGTGGCTGCAGAGCATTAAGCATGTGTGAAATAGTCGAATCGTGTTCGCGTGTTCAAGGATTTCAAAGGCTCACAGTGAACAGAGACCTGCAAACCTCCACCCACAATCGCTCAGATCTGCACAACCTTCCCTCTCATGCTGTTTCTGGTCTGTAAGTACTCCAAAGTAGGGTCAATATCATTTCACATTCACTGACCATATTATAAACTTTTTGAATTCAGTATTCTGATGTGTGGAGTCACATTTGATATTAAAGTGGCTTCTCAAAACGGCTAAATTTCGTAATTGCACATTTTCTCAATTATAATTTATACAAATATATAATTTCAAAATCACTGTTTTTCGGCATATTTTGTTGTTTTAATCCCATTCGTTCGGCATTACCACACCCGTCCACTTGGTGGTGCTGTTTCGCTGCTGTTTTATAAGGATGTTCACTCAGTTTACCAACTACGTTTTGTAGGTAACTTAGATTTATAGAAAACGGAGATCATCAAGTCGAACCTGATATGAGTGTGAGTAGAGTCACGAGGGCGAGGATAGAAACAACCCAGAATCTACAGTTTGGAAGGAAGAATGAAGATTTTTTAATGTTTTTGAAAGAAGTGTCTTATGCTCACCAATGTTGCATTTATTTGATGGGAGAAAAAAACATATTAGAATTTAAAATAACTGTTTTCTATAAAAAAAAACCATTAATTTATTCCTGTGATCAAAACTGAATTTTCAGCATCATTACTCCAGTCTTCAGTGTCACATGATCCTTCAGAAATCATTCTAATTTGCTGATTTGGTGCTCAATTGTTATCAATTATTATTGGTGCTCTCTTGGTTCTTATTAATATCCAAATGTTGCTACTGTTTTTGTGGGAACTTTAAGATATTTTCAGGATTCTTTGATAAACAGAAAGTTAAAAATAAAATAAAAAATCAAATAAAATTATGTTGTAACATTATAAATGTCTTTACTATCATTATAAACAATTTAATGTGTCCATGCTGAATAAAAGTTTTATTTATTTATTTAATCTTTCTTGCCTCAAACCTTTGAATGGTAGACTGTTTCAGTTTCCACAAAAAGTTTTCAGTTGTAATTGATAATAAGAGTAAATGTTTCTTGCAGCAAATCTGTAAATTAGAATGATTTCTGAAGGATCATGTGACACTGAAGACTGAAGTAATGATGCTGAAAATTCAGCTTTACATCACAGGAATATACTAGATTCAAAAAAACAAAACAAAAAAAGTTTGTCAAGACAAATTTTGAGAAAGCCTGACCAGAAAATTTAAAGAAGTTTAAAATCTTGAACTTTAAAAGTTTTCAGTTTGAAGTAGTTTGAAGGTGTTCAATTACAAGTAGTTTAAAGTTTGAATATTTTGAAAGCAATAGAGTAAAACGTTCCCAAAAAACTGTTCCAACTGTGCTGTTTTTCTGTATAGCATTGCAGCACATGGGTAAGGGAGATGACACTATACGTGAGGCACTTCACCATCTTAGAGACCTCATGGATTATGCACATCTCTTCACATTTGTAAGTAACATGATCAGTGAACATAAATATGACAATCTTACTTAGGGTGCGCCTCAATCATCTCCCTAGCTTCCTCGTGAATCAATATATTGTGTACATGAATTTAGGCACTGGTAAGGACAGTAAAGACCCTGGCTCACTACATATTGGGACACTATTTCTGGCAACATTTTAAGGGGTCCTTGATTATGATTTCACTTTTTTAACTTTAGTTAGTGTGTAATGTTGCTGTTTGAGCATAAACAACATCTGCAAAGTTACGACACTCAAAGTTCAATGCAAAGGGAGATATTTTCTTTTACAGAAATATTTTTTTAAGGGCTACAACAAACAGTTGGTAGAGACTACAACAAGCTTCTTCCCGGGTTGGTGACATCACAAACCCCAAAATTTACATAAACCCGCCCCTGAGAACACACAACAAAGGGGGGTGAGTCCATGTTGGGCTGCTTTAAAGAAGAGGAAGAGTTGTTGTAGTAGAGTGTTGTTGCCATGCTGTCATTTTATGCCGGACTGCTTCACAAATGAGGGTCAATTTGTGCAAAAGATGAACATTTATCCACTAACCATTCAGAAACGTCCAGTTTCATTCTAAAAGTTGTAACTTCTTCCTGAGTCTCTCCATCAGTGTTGACTCCGGTTTGAACAATGTAAGGCTGAACACCGTTACTGACAATCCTCATTTTGGCTGTGTGAGATTCTCCAGCTTTGTTGTTGTTGAGCTGTTAAAGCTCCGCCCTCTTCTGGAAAGGGGGCGGGAGCAGCAGCTCATTTGCATTTAAAGGGACACACACAAAAACAGTGTGTTTTTGCTCACACCCAAATAGGGGCAAATTTGATATTTTGATAATTTGATAATGGGGTATTTTGAGCTGAATCTTCACAGACACATTCTGGGGACACCAGAGACTTATATTACATCTTGTGAAAAGGGCCGTTATTGGTCCAAATACTTTGCTTGTTACATATACATTCAAAATTTCAGCCAAAAATAAATTATAAATGTTAGCAATATTATGTACATTACCTGTCTAGTGATGTACGTTTATGCTGACATACGGTTTGTATTTCAAATACACATCTATAGTATGCGTGTCTGTAGTGAACATCAGTGTGTTGCTCACGTGATTCATGTTTCGCTCTCAGACCTTCTGTTTTGGAAACATGGGCTGCATCCGAAAGCTGAAATGCCAAGATAGGAAGACATCAAGTCATGTCTGAATTCAGAGTTAGATCACGTCCTGTCTCCTGAGATAATCTTCATCTGATCGATGTTTGAAGGCAGTATAAATGTATCCTCTTCTGCCTTTGATATCCCACAATCCTGTGCTTTCCATTCTCTGTGTTCCAAAGCTTGCGTTATTTTGCTGTAGATCCTTAAACCGTTACTTTTTAGGGAGCATACATTTCAGCTAACATTTGGAAGGGTTTCACGATTGAGACAGCCCAACTCCCTGATCAATGCCTTGACTGCTGAACTAGGGAGCTGGTTGAGATGCACCCTTAAAAAAGATCGTCAATTTTCCCTTGAAATTTCTACATTTACAATATAAACAAACCTTATTTTTTTAAAGATCCATACTGTAATTTCTTGCATCTTTTAAAGGACATGAACCCAATGTACGTACCTAATGTGTATATTGAAAGCGGAGAGGTGAGTGAAACTGAAATTTGAAGTGTTTGAGATATCATATACCATATATGAGCAAGATCTTTTCTTTCAGATGTGCAGCTGTAAAGAGTTCATTGCTCAAGAGCTTCTCAAGACATTAGTTTCAGCAGAAATCACTGATCAAGACGGCGCTGTCGAACCACGCACTGCCCTTAGACTCTTACAGCACAATATCAGATTTCTCCTTCAGAATTCGGTAAGAGAGGTGTCTTTCTCTCTCTCTCTCTCTCATATATGTCTTGGAAGTTGGCCCAATGATGTATTCAGGTATGTGTATTTTTCTTCCCTTTATGCAAGATGGAAGAACACTGTATAAAAGACAAAGTCATGGTTCGCAAAGTTAATTTGAGGACTAATCAAGAGTTGACGTTCATCCGTCGATGTTTCGCTTTTTTCCAGGACTGGATGTCCAAATGCCTAACCAGCAGTGACTTTTGATTCATTCACTTTGACTTCTGTTAAATTGATTGCATTAAATAGCTCTTGCTTTTATACAGTAAATGGCTTAACAGGACAACCTAAAAGTTGAAATCTAATAATGATAAGTGCTTTCGACCACTATGTGATTTCTTTAATAATACTGAAATAAATAATAATGTGTGACCATAACTTGGGAAGCTTTCTCTTTGATGTGATTTTGGTGCACATTATGTATTTACAGTCTTAAAAAGAAAGGTTTCAAAAGGGGGTTTTGCAGCAGTGCCATTAAAGATCCATTTTAGGTTCCCCAAAGAACCTTTCAGTGAATAGTTCTTAAAAGAACCTATTTTTTTTAATAAAGAACATTTTAATATTCTGAAGAACTTTTTTCCACTATAAAGGACCTTTTGTGCAATGACAATGTTCCATGGATTTTTTTAAGGTCCATATATGCCAATAAAGAACCTTTATTTTTAGGGTGTAGACAACTTGTTCCGGAAGTAAAGTTGGCAGTAGAGGGCAGTGTCCCTCAAACTACCATGGGCTGCCACTTCATTTAAACAGAACAAATAGCTTTGAGTGAAATGAGGTTGGATGTGATTAGATTATGAAGCAAGTAGTAAGTTACAAGATTATCTTAAAAGTAACACAAATGAACTTTTATTAGTTTCTATTTCCTGTCTGGCTGTATTTGCTCTATAAAACAAGTTAGTGAAATAAATAGTCCTCTTTGGCCATCTTGCTTGTGTGAGACATTGTCAGGCATGATATGTCTAACACTTGAACATTTGATATTGATTTTGTATTGAATATAATACCTTTTGTGATGATTATGTAATATAGTTATACATGGGATTTCCACAAAAATGTCCCCTAAAGCTATACTTGAAAGCATCAGTAGATTACTTACAAATTGTAGTTAGTTACTGAATCTAAATACTAAATAAACACTAAAAAGATTTTAAAAATATTTTGTACATGTCATGTGACCTACATCAGAGAACAGTGAAACAGAGTAATTTTATCATTATTATTTTATTGGCTGGAAATCTTGAAAACTTGAAAAGGCATACTTCAAGTAAATATATTAGTTCAAAGAAGTTCAGCTGACAAAAAAGTTGGGGAATCCCGGCATTGCATGTTAATTTGAAGATTTTAATGTGTTTGAAAGACAAAAGCCTTCCAAAGACAGTAATGCATGGTTAAATGACTCAATGTGTGATAATTAAAGGTGCCATCAAACATTTTTTTACAAGATGTAATATAAGTTTAAGGTGTCCCCTGAATGTGTCTGTGAAGTTTCAGCTCAAAATACCAGATAGATTTTTTTTTTATTAATTTATTAACTGCCTATTTTGGGGCATAATTAGAAATGCACCGATTCAGGTTGCGGCCCCTTTAATTGCTCGCGCTCTCCGCCCCCTCCCGAGCTCTTGACTCTATCATTGCATAAACAAAGTTCACACAACTAATATAACCCTCAAAATGGATCTTTACAAAGTGTTTGTCATGCATGCTGCATGCATACATCGGATTATGTGAGTATAGTATTTATTTGGATGTTTACATTCGATTCTGCAATGAGTTTGAGGCTATGAGATTGGAGCTGTGAGCTGGAGATTCGCCTGTTCTTCGGAGGTCTTTTAAACAAATGAGATTTATATAAGAAGGAGGAAACAATGAAGTTTGAGACTCACTGTATGTCATTTCCATGTACTGAACTCTTGTTATTTAACTATGCCAAGGTAAATTCAATTTTTAATTCTAGAGCACCTTTAAAATAATAATTAATTGTTCATCAGTGCAATGTTGAGAAAACACTTTTTAACCCTCTCGTGTGACGGTCAGAAATGACTTTTTCATGAATGTACTATATTTTAGTTCGACAATGTTTTTTTTTTTTTTTTTTTTTTAATGTTTTGTATTTTTAGGTGGATTTTATGGTACTAAATGATATTTATGCTATAGGTATAGCTTTTTTGTCACTTTTTTTTAGCATATGAAAATGGTCATAAAATGTCATAAATCTTGAATGCTTTGTAGCATTTAAGATTTTTGCTGATTATTTTTTGGCAGATTATTGCTGAAGTGAAAAAAAGTTTAAAAAGTGAACTTCAAAAAGATATAGAAATTGATCTGTATTGTTATGAAGAATGCATGAAAAATACTTTTATCAATTGAAATACAATTATCAAATGAAATAAATATTTTCCAAAACCATTTTGCTCTGAAACTGCTAGAAAATGAAAGCCATAAAGCCATATATATTCAACACAATTTGCTAACCACCACAACAGGAAAAAGCACAGAAGAAGAACAGATGATCTATAGATATGTTAACGTGTAATCTCTCAACCAGTGTTTCAACCACATCAATAAATCTCACATAGCATTACATTTACCTCAGGCAAGTCGTTTAGTGTCCACAGCATGGTAGTTCACTAGAGAAATGAACACTAGAGGGGAGCATTTTACTAAATATATACTAAATATAAATATATATGCATTAAATTAGCTTATATATTCATTATATTTAGTCTCTTAGTAATGCCTTTTATTATTTTAAAGACCCCCTGTGGTGAAAATCAAGTTTTTAATGTTGTTTGTCTATATAGTGTTTTTAATATGCTTTAAGACAAACCATGTGCAAATTCATAAGTCAGCACCAACCAAAAACAGTCTAAACCTTGTGGGCACAACAATGTGCTGGCAGGCTTTAGCATATCATTAACTATGACTGCTCTGAAGCAGGAAAGTCTCAAAAGAAGCCAGGTTAACCAGGTACATTTTCTATTAATATGAAAAATTGTGTAGATTTAGCAATATAGCGAGTCTATGATGTATATTATGTTGTTATGATGAACTATAGCCTTTCTGACGTTCTGAGTTGTTCAAAGCATTTGGGATACTGATTGTTAGAAGTCAACTGTCTGACTCTCAGATATATTTATTATTAGTTGTTTGATAACGTAGTCAAGCAAAAGGCTAATAAAGTTAAATTACTGTTATGTGTCGACAGAACTGTTGCAAGGGCTGTGCCAAGTGTGCGAGCACATATAATGGCAAAGTAGCTAAGCTGATTTGAAGTAAAGCAAATAAGTTAATGTTTTTGTCCTTCGAAATATTTGAATACTATAAAACATAGCTAAAACAATATTGCTCTGAGTGTGTGCGTGTGACTTTGATTCATGTGCATATGTCAGGCAGCGTGGCATCACACGTCAAGTTCAGAGAAAGCTTTATTCAGTCCATTATAAAATCTTATTTTGGCTAGGTCTGGAATGGATTAAACCATAGATATTAGCCTACCTGATGAGTTCAAGTAAATACGCTGGAAATCCACACTCATTCTAGGATGTGCATTTATTTAATGTAGGATACTGAGCAGGCAAAGGCGCCTGCAGGTTTTCAGATGGTAACGTTACGCACAAAGGTTTTTTATGTAACACTATACAGTTAAATAAGAATATATAGCTTATTTTGCAATATATATATAAAGCATATGCTCGTCACTACAGCGACAGTAAACTCTTCTGAGCTGCAGAGAGCAAGTGGAGGCAGGGCTAATTAGCATATTCATTGATCTGTGAATATTAAATTAGGCAAGGGTGTAGAGTTATATTGAAGCTATGTTAAGGCATGAAAAAAAAACATTTCACTGGAAAAAAATGTTTAAATATGTCATTTTGGTGATCAAAGATGAGTTTTAAGTGATAAATGTTTAAATAAATTTGTCATGAAAACAAGTAATGACAGTAACTGTGTAAAGAATTATATTTCAAAAATGAATTGGAGTAGAAAAATAATTGAAAAATAATTTTATAATTAGATTTAGGAGTTAATGCAAAATCTGCCTTATGTGCAATTTATTTATATATATATATATATATATATATATATATATATATATATATATATATATATATATATATATATATATATATATATATATATATATATAATATATAATATATATATATATATTTATTTTTTTTTTTGAAAATAAATTAAAGAAATTAATACTTTTATTCAGCAAGGATGCATTAAATCAATCAAAAGTGGCATTAAAGACATTTATAATGTTACAAAAGATTAGATTTCAGATAAACACTGTTCTTTTGAACTTTCTATTCATCAAATAATCCTGAAAAAAAAAAAATATTGTACACAAATATTTTGTACAATTGTACACATTAAATGTTTCTTGAGCAGCAGATCAGCATATTAGAATGATTTCTGAAGGATCATGTGACACTGAAGACTGGAGTAACGATGCTGAAAAAAATCAGCTTTTCCATCACAGGAATAAATTACTTTGTCAGATATATTCAAATAGAAAACAGTTATTTTAAATTGTAATAATATTTCATAATATTACTGTTTTTTACTGTATTTTTAATTAAATAAATGTAGCCTTGGTGAGCAGACAAAACTTCTATTAAAAATAATAATAATAATATATATATATTTTTTTTATTATTTTATTTTATTTATTTTTTTACTAGTGGGTGCAGGACACCATAGTTCATTTATGTAAGTGAGGATAACAAAATAAAGTAAACTGTGACATATTATACCCAAATATTCTTCATACAGTGGACTACCAGTAAAATTGATAAAAATTTGGAACCAAAAATTATTCAGACACTTTGACCTGACCATGTTTTGCTTAAGTGTTATCTGACATAATTAAGATATTTTCTTCTGACACAGTTTAACTCTGAGATCTTTTTTTATTTTTTATTTTTCTATTTTATTACCATTTAAAAAAAAATAAATTAATAATTTAATTTTAAAATTATGGATTTTCTCATTCTATTTGTTGAGGAGGCAAAAATGTGCAATGAAAGGAAAAAGAAAAAAAGAAATACTGTCAATTATTCAAAGGAGTCATGTCATAAAAGCAAGGTAACAATTTAGCTTGGTAATCATTAAAAACAAGAGGGAACCATTGCATAGAGGACAAGTATGCAATGTACAAAACATATAAAGGCATACAGTACCTGTAGCCCTGCGGCCCACACATGCAAAGTTCCTTTTCAGGATCCTGAAACAAAAGCGCAGAAAGGTGAAGTGAGGTACGTGGGCAGGAAGTTATTTTGAGGTAGGTTGGGAAGCAAATCAGCTAGATCTGTTGGGAATCGGATGGTTTCTAGCAGACACTACACAGCTCTGTTACACAAAAGAGAGACAGCGAGAGAGGAGGCAGCTCACTAACACTGATTTAACAAGCTTCAGCTAAGACAGATGCTATCTTTCACTGCACAGACTCCACATTTGGAGACATTGGCTGTGTGTGAAATCTAAAAAAAAAAAAATCTGTATAGAGGAAAGAAGGCATCGGGTATGCGATTAAAAGCCAGTTGATTGGGAGATTAAAAGCAGTGTCTGATAGACTGGTTGAAAGAAGTAAATACTTTTATATGCTTTTTGTTTGTACTTACAGTATGATTAATCTACAGAGAAATAAGCATTATAATCAATAATACTACTTTGAAAAAATAATATTTATCTCAGTAGTTTGCTTGTCATCAGATGTGAGGTTGGAGTGCCTTTAAAGCTGGTCTGAAACCAGTTCCTTAGGAAGAACACGTTCAAAAGGTTGGTGTTGGGATGTTTTTAAAGTGTTAGTTCACCCAAAAAATGAAAATGATGTCATTAATTACTCACTGTCATGTCGTTCCACACCTGTAAGATCTTTGTTCATCTTCAGAACACAAATTAAGATATTTTTGATGAAATCTGATGGCTCAGTGAGGCCTCCATTGACAGCAATGTCACCGAAGCTCTCAAGATCCAGAAAGGTACTCAAAACATATTTATAACAGTTTATGTGAGTACAGTGGTTCAACCTTAATATTATAAAGTGATGAGAATACTTTTTGTGTGCCAAAAAAAATTAAAAAAATAACAACTTTTCAACAATATCTAGTGATGGCTGATTTCAAAACACTGCTTCATGAAGGTTCGAAGCTTTATGAATCTTTTGTTTCGAATCGATTCGGATCGCGTATCTAACTGCTGAAATCATGTGACTTTGGCGCTCCGAACAACAGATTCAATACAAAAGATTTGTGAATCTTCAAAGCTTCATGAATCAGTGTTTTGAAATCGTCCATCAGTAGATATTGTTGAAAAGTCGTTATTTTGTTTTTTTTCGGCACATAAAAAGTATTCTCATCACTTTATAATATTAAGGTGAACCACACATGAACTGTTGTAAATACATCTTTAGTAGCTTTCTGGGCATCTGAAAGTATAAATTATCTTGCTGGCAATAAACCCCTTACTGAGCCATTTGATTGTATCAAAAATATCTTAATTTGTGTTCTGAAGACGAACGAAGGTCTTACAGGTGTGGAACGACATGAGGGTGAGTAATTAATCACAATATTCATTTTTGGGTGAACTAACCCAAACCTTTTGAAAGAAGCCTCTTATGCTCACCAAGACTGCATTTATTTAATCTAAGTAAATGTAAAAACAGTAATATTGTGAAATATTACAGTTTAAAAGATTGTGTTTTCTATTTGAATTTATTTTAAATTGTAATTTATTCCTGTGATCAAAGCTGTCTTCAGTGTCACATGATCCATCAGAAATCATTCTAATATGCTGATCTGTTGCTCAAGAAACATTTATTATTATTATCAATGTTGAAAACAGCTTTTGCTGCTTAATACTTTTGTTGAAACTGTGATACTTTTCCAGAATTCTTGATGATTTTTTTGTAACATTATTAATATCTTTATTGTCACATTTGATCAATTTAATGTGCTCTTGCTAAATACAAGTATGCTTTTCTTTTCTTTTTTTTTTTTTTTTTGGGGATCTCAATTAAAACCTTGAGAGTAGATAAGTTTGTTTATTTCTCACAAGAATTCTGAAGGAGACATGGAAATTAAGTTTCATGATTTGAGCCAAAGAACTTCTAATGGTCACAAGATTTTATTCTCGATTTGAAGGACATTATTAGAATGCAAATTTGACCATCAGTTTTGTAGAGTGTGGTCTATCCACTTTCAATCAGTAATTCCAAGGATGGAAATAGTTGCCTAGGGGCTTTATGATTTGAATATGGCCACCGAGCTGACTGACTTGCCTTAAAGGGGCTTTAACAGTGCAGTAGTTTAATTCCATTACTCCATTTCGCATTAAGCAGAATGTCATATACCTCACATTGGTGGCCGTGAGCGTTCTGCATGAGGTGCTACATATAGCTAGGGATCAAAGACCAGAACTTCAGCGAGTTCAGGAGATGTCAGTGACCCGGGTGAGACTTCTTCCATGTCCCCCCAAGTTATTATTTTTCATCTTACTAGAATCTCAGATAAATTCATGGTACTTAAAAAAACTCCTTCCAGGCTTTGACTGAATGACCCAATACTTTAAAGCTGAGGTTTTACAGTCAAACTAGACTTGTTTATTTGGCCTTTTATTCCTTACTGTTTGCACCACTAAAGTGTTTGAGAACTTCTTTAGAAGTAGATCAAACATTTGAAGACTCATGAGATAGTTGTGCAAACGTTTTAAGCTTTAACGTAACTCATTCTGCACCGTTTGTGCTGTACAGACAGAAATTATGCGGGTTCTTTGGGACCAGTTTTGGACATGAAATGCTCAAAAACAAAAACAAAATATTAACAGTGAAGGAGCATCCTGGGCTCTTTAACTTGGGCCAGTTAGCAATCACCTAACATTACCCTGGCAACCGTACACAGCCCAGGCTCATTGGAAAAGACTGAAACCATATTTTCTTGTAAAACGCACTCCAATAATCTTTGTTCTATGGCTTTGATGTTGTATTCACAAGCTTGAGTTCTGAAAGCTTGAAGTTTGAAGGTGTTACAACATCAAAACGATGGAAATTGTACACTTTAAATGTTAATCATTACACTGGTTGAACATTTCCTTTAGAGTCAAAAATGCTGTTTGAGGACAACAACGGCATGCTATAGCTGCAGTACGCAAGTATTGCAGTACATTGGTTGAAAATGATCCAGATTCCTTAGAGGATTAGTTCAGAATTAAAATTTCCTGATAATTTACTCACCCCCATGTCATCCGAGATATTTATGTCTTTCTTTCGTCAGTGGAAAATAAATTATGGTTATTGAAGAAAACATTCCAGGATTTTTCTCCATATAGTGGACTCCAACAGCTACCAGCAGGTTGAAGGTCCAAATTACAGTTTCAGTGCATCTTCAAAGGGCACTACATGATCCCAGATGAGGAATAAGGGTCTTATCTATTGAAACGTTCAGTCATTTTCTAAAAAAAAAAAAAAAAAAAAAAAATGTATATACTTTTTAACCACAAATGCTCGTCTTGCACTGCTCTTCGATGCACCATGCATTATGTAATCATGCTAGGTAGGGCAAAAAACTCCATCTCATTTTCACCTCCAACTTCAAAATCGTCTAACATCATTGTTTTACCTTTTTCTTTTTTTGACTTAGTCTTTGCACATTCGCTTTGTAAACTCTGTACTTCTGCCTACATCACGCATGACCTTTTCAATGTGATCAGTGTGATTTCATGATGCGTGGCGCATCGCAGAGCAGTGCAAGATGAGAATTTGTGGTTAAAAATTATATCAATTTTTATTTTTTAGAAAATAACAGATTGTTTTGCTAGATTAGACCCCTATTCCTCGTCTGGGATCATGTAGGGCTCTTTGAAGCTGCACTGAAACTGCAATTTAGACCTTCAACCCATTGATTCCCAGTGAAGTCCACTATATGGAGAAAAATCCTGGAATGTTTTCCTCAAAAACCTTAATTTCTTTTTGACTGAAGAAAGAAAGACATGAACATCTTGGATGACATGGGGGAGAGTAAATTATAAGGAAAATTTGAATTCTGAAGTGAACTAATCCTTTAATATCTCATATGAAATATTGTCTACTGTACATGTGTAGACCTACTATAAAACTTATGTTTACATTGGTCCTTTCAATAAATAAATAAATAAATAAATAAATAAAGATTACAAGGACGTTTTCTTTGAATTAATGTCCCTCAGCTTGAATGAAAGATTACTTTGAAGAGGCAGGCCACATGCTGACTCAAAGAGAAATGAAAAACTTGAAAGTTGTTTATGTAAGACCCAGCTGCAGCTAGCAAGGTGACTGTTTCATTTGTTATGAGAATGAATTGTGAATTGTTATCTATTTTTTCCTCATTCAGGTTAGAGATGTATAGGAAAGCAAGCCGAACAAAATTCTACAGCCAGAGAAACTGCCCAAAAAAAAAAAAAAAAAAAAATTCTAAATTATTTGTAATCAGCAAGAAGGAAAGGGTGAATGAAAAAGGTCATTAGTGAAAGTAGAAGTCTCATAACAGTTCTATTGGCTATATGACCCCATATTCAATGCACACTCTACGCTTGAATTCCTGCCAAATGCTCTTTGCCGTCACATGATATTTGTTATCACATGATTCAGGGCTATTTTTAGCCATGTTCAGATGCATAGAGAACATAGAGCAGCCTCTGTTTCACAAACACAGCCCAATCTGTTGTGTCCTCTTTGAAAAGAAACAAAAAAGCTTTTCTAAAAAAAAAAAAAAAGCAGTTGATTTAAAAAGTTGATTTACTCCATTAGTGTTTTCTTTCAATTATCATCATTCCCAATTTTTTCTTCCCTTGAAATGTTATCTTCTCAAGAAAAAAACTTGCCAATTATCATCTGAAAATGCTTGGTGAAGCGAGAGATTAAACATAATGCTCAATCTCTGAGAAGATTAATTCGGTTGGAGGCTGAGCAGTATTAGCTGGCCAAGTGAGAAAAAAAAAATCTATATATTTCCAAATAAAATATGTCTGGTCCGTGTTGGACCAATTGACCGGCTTTTAAAAGTGTGAACTGGTGTAAATTGGATTGCCGGAAATGTCAGTCAAAACATCAAAGTTGAAACGGCTGATGATTAAACGCCAAGGTCACTTGTTCGCCACACAGCCTTAAGTCAAATGGCGGCCTGGTTGCTGTTTGAAATGTGTGCCCTTTCGCCTATCCAATTTAGCAGACATTTAAATGATAGAGAGGAGTTTGATTAATTTGCTCTCCCACCCCGTGTGCTTTTGGCCTGCTAATGGACCTGTCTGCATTGCTTTGCTATTCTAATGATATATCATACTCAGAAAAAGTAGCTGCCTTTGAAAAGACTTGTCGTTGTGGGCTACCAGAAAAGTTGTAGCTTGTCACTCTCTTTCTTTCGTTGCTGATAATCACTACTGACATCTACATGCCAGTGTGTAGAATATCACCAGGCAGCAGTTTAATTACAGCACCAAGGTCATAATGGAGTCCAATTATTACCATCCTGTGGACAAATTAAATGAACTTGGTGTCATTAGGGACACTCATTACTTTGGCAAATGTCTGTTTTTGCCTCCTCAATGGTTCCCAGACTGATTAGAGAGCAAGGGCTGTCTGACTAGACAGGGAAAGTCATTTGAAGTTGCTCTTCAATTCAAATGCCATATCTAATTTTCTTTCCATTAAATCATGCTCATTTGTGTGCCATGCCATGCATGTGTCAGCCACATGCTAAAGTGGACTTTGAACAAGAATATGAATATCATTACTGCCCATTATTTTGACTTGAGGTCACTAAAGCCGAAAAATAAAATTGATAATTATAACTGGATTTGTCTGTGTGGATCACCCATTCCACCACATCCCAACGGTGCTCTATTGGATTAAGATGACTGTGGAGGCAGTTTGATTATAGTGAACTCATTGACATGTCAAAGAAACCAGATGATTTGAGCTTTGTGACATGGCGTGTTCTCCTGCCGGAAGTAGCCATCAGAAGATGAGTACACTGTGGTCATAACGGGATGGACATGGTCAACAACAATACTCAGGTAGGCTGTTGCATTTAAATTATGGTCAGTTGGTACTAATGGCGCTTTTCCACTGTGTGGAACGACTCGGCTTGGTTTGGCATGGCTCGGCTCTCTTACTTTTGGTTTGCTTTTCCACCGCTTCAAAGAGTGTGGGATTATAGACTGATTGTTATAGTTGCAGCGCCTTTACTACCGTGGATCCACTCCTCGGCGAGTCTGCACCTCATCTACTGACCACGAAACAACCATTTCTTTTTTCAAGTTGCGTGTGACCATCGTTTAAAGAAAGTCGTTTAAAAAAAGTCACGCAAACAAACGATACTGCGGTGGCTGTTACTGACTATTTAAATGTACCAGGTTTGTTGTCTTGTGTTTCAAATCCAATGACACTGGTAGTGTTGATTCGCTCTGACCAATCAGTGATCTGCAGTGTTTACACGTCACATTTAGTATCGGTATGGCATACTTGGAACCTCAACTGAGGTGGTACTACTTAAGCAAGCCGCTCCATATCGAGCCCTCCCATGCAGTGGAAAAGCGCCAAAAAGTGAGCCGTACCGAACCGTACAGTGGAAAAGCGCCATAAGGGGCCAAAAGTGTGCCCACACCATTACAGCACCACCAGCCTAATCCCTTTGATACAAGGCTGGATGGATCCATACTTTCATGTTGTTTAAACCAAATTCTGACCTTATCATCAGCGTAACCGGTGTCTGAAGCATGTGTAAACACATGCCAATAAATCACTGGCAGAGGGCAGTCCATGACATCACAAGCGGAGCACCTGTGAGTATAAAAGGGCAGCCGTAATACATGTCATTAACATTTTGTCTGAAGGAGATGTGCAGGCAAGGGTTACCAGGTTACATAAGCGTGGCAAGCAGGATGGTGCCGTGATTGATAATGAGCATCACCTGTGTGCTGCATCGGTGTTGTATCTCACAGAGGAGCTCGGAAGCATAAAAGGAGGAGCAATGACATTGAAGGACAAGAGAGGACAAGACCTGGATTTACGTTCTGTTTTGTTTATGTGTGTGTGGCAGGCGTCTGTGAGAGGCTGACGCTTTTACTTTTTTCCTTTATCAACTAATGAGATTGTCCTCCTCCAAAAAACAACCCTATAGGTTGTTTTTTCAAGCACCTTATTCTGACCTTTATTTATGTTTTAAAGTCATGCGCCCTCTAGCTGTCGTAAAAATAATGACAGTGTCGTGTTACGTCTGACGTCATGAAATGACCGTCGTTACCAATCAAAATGCATGTTCATTTAAATGCAGTGTGTGGACTTTTTACACAGTCCCTTACCCGCCATTTGTCCAAATTCCATTTAGCAAAACTAATTTTTTATTAACGACTACACCCACCCCAACCCTAAATCAGGGATCAAATCCACGATCGCATGATCACATAATTGTATACTGTTGTATATTTCAATGCTCTACCAATGGAGCTACACAAAACCTGAAATATGGCTCAAATAAAAGGGTACAATGCATTAAAGGTGCCCTAGATTCAAAAATTGAATTTACCTCGGCATAGTTGAATAACAAGAGTTCAGTACATGGAAATTACATACAGTGAGTTTCAAACACCATTGTTTCCTCCTTCTTATATAAATCTCATTTGTTTAAAAGACCTCCGAAGAACAGGCGGGGTGTACGCCCCCATCCCATGTTCCCAACATTATGAAAGGCATTAGACAAGGGCAGAACGTCTGGTTCTGTGCAGAGCTGAATCAACAGACTAGGTAAGCAAGCAAGGAAAATAGCAAAAAATGGCAGATGGAGCAATAATAACTGACATGATCCATGATAACATGATATTTTTAGTGATATTTGTAAATTGTCTTTCTAAATGTTTCGTTAGCATGTTGCTAATGTACTGTTAAATGTGGTTAAAGTTACCATTGTTTCTTACTGTATTCACGGAGACAAGAGCCGTCGCTATTTTCATTATTAAACG
The DNA here is from genome assembly GCF_024489055.1 of Chanodichthys erythropterus. Taxonomy (NCBI): domain Eukaryota; kingdom Metazoa; phylum Chordata; class Actinopteri; order Cypriniformes; family Xenocyprididae; genus Chanodichthys; species Chanodichthys erythropterus. The sequence goes on along the minus strand of NC_090242.1, from coordinate 5,006,786 downwards.
CTTGCAGTCTGTATAATGCATAAACACAACTTCAGTCTTTATAAATCTCTCCAACAGTGTAGCATTAGCCGTTAGCCACGGAGCACAGCCTCAAACTCATTCAGAATCAATGTAAACATCAAAATAAACACTGTACTCACACGATCCGACGCATGCATGCAGTATGCATGACGAACATCTTGTAAAGATCCATTTGAGGGTTATATTAGCTGTTTGAACTTTTTTTATGTTGTTTAAGGCAAGCACGAGCTCCGTGGGCATGGAGCAGGAGATTTAAAGGGCCACACACCCTGAATCGGCTCATTTATAATGATGCCCCAAAATAGGCAGTTAAAAAAATGAATTAAAAAAATCTATGGGGTATTTTCAGCTGAAACTTCACAGACACATTCAGGGGACACCTTAGACTTATATTAGATCTTTTTAAAAAAAAAGTTCTAGGGCACCTTTAAAATGAAAGTGTCCTGTTGTCGAAAGAGGCACAACTCTAGTAAACGCTCCTATGAGTCATATTTCAGGGAAGTGACAAATGACCTATATGGGCGTATTGGTTGGAGGACATGTTGCAACTAACCTTGCTACAATATGTAACCTAGATGCTGGGTCATAGAGTTGGCACTATAGAGAACCAATACCCACTATGCCATGCTAAGGAAATGCCGGCCACACTAAACTGTGAATATTCACAAACATAATGGGCACAGCATAAATTGACTCTACAGATTACTTAGCCTGAGTCAGAGCACGCCAACTTCAAGGGCACATCCAAAATGACTCCTATAGACTGTATAATGGCACCACCCCCCAAGCCAATATCTTCCAATATTAGGAGGAGATACCCAACCTGTATAGCAAGGGAAGTCCCAGCCTTTACATCCTTCCTCCCTCCCTTACAGGACAGGCATCATCCTTATGAGGCCCCAAGAGCAGAGCTCTAAGAAAAAATTGCTCAGCTATGTCAGCATTTGACAAAGTCCTGAGGGAGTAGCCTACCAAAGGAAGGATATAACAACCTTTGATATTAACACTACTTCCAAGGGGAGAATGCAACCCTTAACTCCATCAGAAGGGAAGCAAATATGAGAGTGACATAATATATTTGCAAAAGACTTGCAGGGGTTGTGGGGGTTGGGGCAGTTCGCAAATAATGCATTCAACTTTCTTGTGAGGAGAACATGTTCCATGCAAATGCTAGATTCTTATCACTCTATTGAGAATCAAGTGAGAACAGAGCTTCTTATGCATCACCATGAGTGCCTCCAACTCCCTTGAGAGCATAATAAACTTGTGCAAATGCTAGATCTTTATCCCTCTGGAGAGAATCAAACAAGAAAAGAGCTTCTTACTACAAATGCATCCTAATGAGCACATCCAGCTAGTGATGGGAGAAACGAAGCTTTTCGAAGCTGCGAAACAATTGAACTAATTGCTTTGCCAAATGATTCACTGTTTGAAGCATTCGAAACGACACATTCCTGCCGGTCAAAACTGTGTAAATGACACAATCTGTTATATGCATGTTTTTAAGTGTTTTATTGAAAGTATAATCTATCAAATACAATTAACTAATCATCTAATATCATTAAATATCAAGTGTCTTGAGTTCTTTTATCAATTTTCAGGGCGTGTTTTGTTTGTTCTATGGATGGCTCAGCTAAAGAAATTTCAGAAATATGTATAGAAATTTCTAAACGTTTTGAAACGTAACAAAGCATAGTTTACTGAAATCACATGACTTTGGTAGTTCGACTTTGACATGCTTAAAAGATTCGTAAAGGTTTCGAAGCTTCATAAAGCAGTGTTCCGAAAGCACCTATCACTACTTCCTTGGGAGTTGAACGTGTTGCAATAGAGTGTTATCTTACAAGCGCATTCAAACAAGTGGCTCCTGAAGACAAAAAAAAAAAGCTGATGACATGTATTACAAGCACCCTTTTAAGGGCTCTTCATGTGTGACATCATAGACTGCCATCTGCCAATGATTTATTGCCGTGTGTTTACACATGACCAGACTCTGTTCACAGCTGATAGTAGTTCCACTTGGAAAGAGAACTGTTTTCAACACTGATAAAATTTAATCCAATTATTAATAATTGAGCACCAAATCAGCATATCAGAATGATTTTTGAAAAATCATGTGACACTGAAGCCTGGAGTAATGATGCTGAAAATTCAACTTTCCCATCACTGGAATAAATTACTTTTTAAAATATATTCAAATAGAACTGTTATAGCTATAAAAATGTAACACAAAGAAATATAATTTGCCAGATACTGAGACTTAATAACCCACCATTCTTTAGAAAGACACACATGTATGCTGATGTATTACCATCATTTTCAACCAGACAGAAGAGGCAAAATGTAGAAGGACTTTGTGTGACTTCATTTTGTGTGTGTGAATAGGCAATCAACATACCTGTCAGATCCATTTACCGGTGTATGAGGGACCATGAGCAGACAGGATGCAGACTATTCCTGACACTGTGCTCTTGAAATCCATCCAGGATCCAGGATCGAAATGATGTCAAAAATATAATCAATAGAAGTGCTTAACAAGACCTTCTCAAGGTTAACTGAAGCATCACTTTCCAGGTATTGAGGTGACACTGAGCGGCCTTCTTGAGGAACCCATCTTTTTTTCAAACGTACATTAAAGATTGCACATCACAACTATATTATTTGACTTGAGCATCATATTCAGACAACAAATGAATAGAAACGAAGTGACTTCTAGTTTAATTTAGCATGTGTGAACAGGAATTTCGTCACACGCACCCCAGTCTCATCTATTTCTTGACATATATGGCAACCTGAGGAAGTAAGAATCAGATGTTGAGGCAATTTTTTTGTGGAAAGCATCAAGCATGAAGCAACATATCAGATACTGTGATGATGTAATTTGAAATGTAGTGTAATCTGCAAGGATGCGTTCAATTGGTCAAAGATTGATCAAAGGTGATAAAATAAATGCTGTTCTTTTTTTAATACCTATTCATCAGAGAATCCTGAAAAAAACTGTATTAAACATTGATGAGGTTCTTGAGCTGCAACTCAGCATATCAGTTACATGATCCTTCAGAAATCATTGTGACAGTCTATGAGTACAATGTACAAAAAAAAAAAAAAAAAAACTGTTTAAATATGTTACTAAATATATTGAAAAGTTTATCTTGCTAACAAAGCCATGAAAATGTGAAATGTGTTTATACTGCATAAATCAGCCTTTTTTAAATACAGAAAAAAACATGGTATTGTTTTTCTTAAGGAAAGTGCTGGGAGAAATCAAAATTATCTGTAAAAAAATGTTGGCAGGAGAACACAATGCTTGCCCAAGGTTAAAGCATCCGTAGGCAGGCACTGAGGGGAGAATGAATAGCCCTCTCCAGGGAATCTATCCTCTTTAAAACGACGCACTCAAGAGAATCATTACCGCAAGAGAAAAGCGCATCAGGTGCCTTGTGGGGTTTTCTATTTTCTTGCCTTTTCGATTAGAAGTCTATTGTGAGCCTCAGGGAAAATCTTCAAAAGACCATAGCTATACCACAGACCATATACAAACCAAGAGTCCCATAAAAATACACACACTAATCATACCTTTTAATGGACATAAAGATTTTTACATCAAATCCACCATAGGAGTGACGCATACTGCTTGGGCCGTTGTAATACGGCAGCTCTCAATTGGAGGATTAGAATTCGATGTTAAATCTCTGCACTCGTCTAATACCCGCCGGAGACCCAGAGTCAGATATGCGCCGACATGTCAAAGAGGATTTGTGGGCCTTGATGTTCCAAGTCATAAGCTTGACATTGCTCTTAGCAGTGGGTGGTAATGTGAAATTGGACTCTTGGAATCTCAAAAATCCCCTGTATGACTTCTAGCCATCTTGGAAGAGAACTTGATGAGAGGAAACATCTGGGTGGCACATGTTAACCTGCTTAAATGAGATCTTTGCTATTCTTGGCAACTGAAAGTTTCATTAGACAAGCAACATGATTAGCAAATACTCCAACAAGAGAAGTTAAGTGTTTTGACTCTGTCAGTACAGCGGGTGCAAATAAAGAGGCTGAAAACAAAACTGTGCCCCAGAGTGCCAGTTACTGCTCTTGAACTTAATGAGAGCAATTGACTATAAAGCTGCTGCTGTGCAAACGCCAGCTATGAAAATCTTGATTCACCATACACTGCATAAATATTCATTTTAATATTATTTTATTTATTCATTTTTGTCCTGACCTAGTTTCTCTATTAAAGGGTTAGTTCACCCAAAAATGAAAATTCTGTCATTTATTACTCACCCTCATGCCGTTCCACACCCGTAAGACCTTCGCTCATCTTCGGAACACAAATTAAGATATTTTTGTTGAAATCCGATGGCTCAGTGAGGCCTCGATAGCCAGCAATCATATTTCCTCTCTCAAGATCCATTAATGTACTAAAAACATATTTAAATCAGTTCATGTGAGTACAGTGGTTCAATAATAATATTATAAAGCGACAAGAATATTTTTGGTGCGCCAAAAAAACTAAATAACGACTTATGTAGTGATGGCCGATTTCAAAACACTATTTCAGGAAGCTTCTGAGTGTTATGAATCAGCGTGTCGAATCATGATTCGGATCGTGTGTCAAACCGTCCTAACTGCTGAAATCACGTGACTTTGGCGCTGCGAACAGCAGATTCGACACAAAAGAGTCATAACGCTCCAAAGCTTCCTGAAGCAGTGTTTTGAAATCGGCCATCACTAAATAAGTCGTTTTTTTTTTTTTTTTTGGCGCCCCAAAAATATTCTCGTCGCATTATAATATTAATATTGAACCACTGTACTCACATGAACTGATTTAAATATGTTTTTAGTACATTAATGGATCTTGAGAGAGGAAATGTCATTGCTGGCTATGCAGGCCTCACTGAGCCATCGGATTTCAACAAAAATATCTTAATTTGTGTTCCGAAGATTAACGAAGGTCTTACGGGTGTGGAACGACATGAGGGTGAGTAATAATGACAGAATTTTTATTTTTGGGTCAACTAACACTTTAACTAGAATTATCTTAAATGCTAAAGGTAGTTTTATATATAGTGCTGTCAAATTGATTAATCACAATTAATCGCGTGCACGTGTGTGTGTGTGTGTGTGTGTGTGTGTGTGTGTGTGTGTGTGTGTGTGTGTGTGTGTGTGTGTGCGTGCGCGTGTGTGTGAGACATTTTTATTTCAAATAATAGCTGCAGCACAACTGGTTTCAACATTTCTTGAGCACCGAATCAGCATATCATAATGATTTCTAGACGTGACAATGAAGACTAAAAATTCAGCTTTTCCATCACATGAATAAATTACTTTTAAAAATAGATTAAAATAGAAAAGTTATTTTACATTTTAATAATATTTCAGTAGAAATTTCATCATCCATTATTTCAGTCCTGTCACAAGAACCTTCATTTTGAGTATATATAAATAATACATATAAATCCAAATATTGTGCCATGCCAGGTTTGATGTATATAATAACAAACGTCATTGGTTCTCATGTTGTGGCTTGCCAAATTTGAATATGCGCATACTCAAGTGCATGAATGAGATATGAGAGGTGGTGGTGGAGGAGATTATCAATGAATAAATTTCGGTCTCTGCCTCACACATTTAATGTGTGACTCCAGGCGACTTGTAAAATAGCACACAAGTCATACAGACCCCTTTTATGGTGTTTGACCTTTTCAGAGCTTGACCACTTCAGCTTTCACTATATCGAAAACAGTGGCCATGATATTCTTCAGAAGTGTCACTTTAATGTTCCACAGTAAAAAAGGAAATCATGCGGTACTGGAATGACATGGGGTTGAAGGAGAACATGACCTTTTTTTTATTTTTGTGTTTATATTTTTACATTGGTGAATTGAGTGTGGTATTTCAGTCACGAAAGTCTTTTTTCAGAGGATAGACCTGTAAACCCCCCCCATCAGATATCTTGCATTCTTTTTTTTTCTTTAGGGAAAGATCTAGATTACTTCATCTAAAGCTCTATAGCTCTTCTATCTCAGACAGCAAAAACAAAGAAACAGAACAAAGAACAAGAATATGAGAGTGGTTCTTTTTCTACAGTTTATAAAATACTTGCCGCCATAATACTCAGTGTTGTCAAGTCCGCTGTTTTCCTGCAGAATTGGGCTACTTTAACACTGTTACTGCTGGTTGTTTTTCATGTCCGCCAGATGAAGCAATCCCAGATAACATGATATTTAGCTCCTAGAAAGCGGATTTTACCCCCCGGTATGCGATTTTTACCAGGGGACCCCCCTCCTCCCCTAAAATGGCATTGGGCTAGTTTTGAGTAGCATTTTGGCAGGTTTTGTTGTGAAAACCTGGCAACCCTGATAATGCCTTAATGTTTTGGGTAGTTTCTATAGAGTCTAGGGTGGTTGCTTAATGGCCCAAATCAAAAATCTCTGGTCTTTAGATATGGCTCCTTCAGTGTAAGTCTATGGGATTTGTGTATCCATTGTACCACCCACCAGGAGAAAATTGTAAATCTGATCCATTTTATTCCATTAACCTTCCACTGTACCACCTGTGGTACAAATACCATTCAAAAGAGACCTAAGGACTAACAAACATTGTTACTGTACATTATGCTATACCGGTAATCAAAATTTAGGTGTCTTTAGGTTATATTTAGTTTCTCTTTTAAATTAATATAACTATGGTCACACTCTATGAAAACAATGGTTCTTTAAAGAACTGTTCACAAAAAGTTTCTTTGGAGAACCCAAAATAGTTTTTATTCTATTGTATCGCTGTGAAAATGCCCTTTTGTAACTTTTATTTTTTTAAGAGTTAACATTCTTCGCCATCTTCTGGATTAATTTTATATTTGCTTCAATTGATGGTTTTACAAGCTACATAACGAACTGAATCAAGATGAGCTCCAGGACATAAATGTAAGCTGTGCAATTTTTTCTGTTAAAATACTTGGTAACACTTTACAATGAGGCCCCATTAGTTAACATTACTTATTGCATTAATAAGCAAAACATTTGTTACAGTATTTATCAATCTTTGTTACCATTAGTTAATTAAAATACAACGACAGTTCATTGTTAGTTTAAGCTTTAGCTGAGATCGGTTACACATTATTTTACAGTGTTACACATTTTACATGCAGTTACTGTTGTAATAAGTAGAAATTATGTATAATTACATGCAATTAACCCTAAACCAAACCCTCATCCTAACCCTATAGTATGCACATGTAGTTAATTACACTGTAAAAAATGACCGTGATTTTAACAGTAAAATACAGTAAAAATACTGTCAATTGGTTTACAGAAAGTTTCCGTACTATATACGGTGAATAACTGTAATAGATCTAACGGTACATGTAATGTAATTTTACGGTAAAATACCGTTAATTTCACAGTTTTTGGAAGTGAAAAATAACAATTCATTGTAAAATTTACAGTGAAAAAACGTAAATTGACATTCCCACAATTCCCTGCGTGACACTTCACATTTGATATATTTTCGTTGAAATAACTCTGTTTCTTCCTAGTTTTTCTCATTTTTTTTCTAATCAGTTACATACATTAGGGTTTTATGTACATCTAATTGTTACGGATGCTGGTAGAGATGAGGCTGATACGGATTTCCACAATACGAATGATATGTTTATTAAACAGAAAGCAGGAAACACCAAACATACATCTTAACAAAACAGAGAACGGACGAGGAGTGAAGGGAGTGAGTGCAATATAAGGGGAGTGCTGACAATAGAGTCCAGGTGCAGGTGATGAGTGACGATGAGGGGCTGACGAGGGAAGTGAGTGCAGGTGTGGAGAACAGGAGGATTCTGGGAAATGGAGTCCAGGGAAACAAGGGATCTGTAACAGTACCTCCCCCTCCCGGTAGGCGCGTCCTCGCGCCGTAGATGTAACAACCGGGAGGGGGGCGGGCGCCCTGGAGACCTCAAACCGGAGCAGGGGGATGAGTAGACTGGAGTGGAGGTCTCCAGGGCGGGCTCAAAAGCCATGGCGGGTCAGGAGCCAAAGGCAGCCATGGCGGGTCAGGCGTTGAAGGCAGCCATGGCGGGTCAGGAGCCGAAGGCAGCCATGGCGGGTCAGGTGCAGCGGGCAGCCATGGCGGGTCAGGTGCAGCGGGCAGCCATGGCGGGTCAGGTGCAGCGGGCAGCCATGGCGGGTCAGGAGCAGCGGGCAGCCATGGCGGGTCAGGAGCCGAAGCCTTCGAGGCGTTGAGCCCAGGCGGCGCTGAAGGACCGGCGGGAGATGGCGGAACCAAAGGCTCTGCCGACCGAAGCGCAGCCGGGACTCCAGAAGGCCGCAGTAGAAGCAGTAGGACAGCCAACAAAAAGAACACCGGGGGGAGTGAGGAAGCCAACTGAAACAGAGGGACGGAGTGACGGAGCGGAGACGGAGGAGTGTAGTCCAGAGGGAAGGGCAGGCTGACGAGTGCAGAAGGTGTGAGTGGAGGCAGGATGGATACTGGTGACGCTGGTGGACTGATGGGTAACGGTGGAGCAGAGGGAGGTTGGAGCCGGGGTGAAGGTAATCGCCCAGAGGTCCGAGGTGGAGATCTGGGCGAGGGGGCTTGAGGTGAAGGTTCAGTGCTGAGACATATGGACGGAGGCGGGAGAGGGAGGCAGGGAGGGGAAACAGTCTTTGGTCTGGAGGTTTCAAAAACACAGTTCATAGGAGCAGTTGGTTCGGCGGCGGCGGCGGCTGGTTCGGCGGCGGCGGCGGCTGGAGCGGCTGGCTCGGCGGCGGCGGCTGGAGCGGCTGGCTCGGCGGCGGCGGCTGGAGCGGCTGGCTCGGCGGCGGCGGCTGGAGAACTTTGCTCGGCGGCGGAGACTGGAGAACTTTGCTCGGCGGCGGAGACTGGAGAACTTTGCTCGGCGGCGGAGACTGGAGAACTTTGCTCGGCGGCGGAGACTGGAGAACTTTGCTCGGCGGCGGAGACTGGAGAACTTGGCTCGGAGGAGACTGGGGTTGAGGGCCATTTCATCCCCTCAAATACAATTAAAATCCCCACAGGCACTGGAGCTGGCTCTGTGGGGACTGGAGCTGGCTCTGGAGATACTGGAGCGGGCTCTGGAGATACTGGAGCGGGCTCTGGAGATACTGGAGCGGGCTCTGGAGACACTGGAGCGGGCTCTGGAGACACTGGAGCGGGCTCTGGAGACACTGGAGCAGGCTCTGGAGACACTGGAGCGGGCTCTGGAGACACTGGAGCGGGCTCTGGAGACACTGGAGCGGGCTCTGGAGATACTGGAGCGGGCTCTGGAGACACTGGAGCGGGCTCTGGAGACACTGGAGCGGGCTCTGGAGATACTGGAGCGGGCTCTGGGGACATTGGGGCCGCTTTCTTCCTCCTCCTCCGCTTACTGGGCCCAGTAGCGGAATATGGGTCCAGCCTGGGGCAGGCAGGGAGTTCGCTGGAAAGGTGTGCGGAGGAAGCCGGAGGTTGACTGACTGGCCCGGCCAACCGTGTTTCTGGATGGACTGGACGACAACACTGATCCTGAACCTCTTCTACTAAGAATTTGGAGCCATTCAACCACAAAATTAAATTGATAGTATCGCTTAAGGAGAAACAAAAAACAGGTTCATCAAAACGGATAGTGTCGTCATCCAATCCATCCAAAAACAAGGAGATCAACTGAGCATCAGGCCAGTCAGACAAGAAAGCAAGCTCCACGAACTCCTCCACATACCTCTCCAGCGAACGACCCACCTGTAGGAGCCCGATGAGGCGATCGCCGGTTGTCAGAAGAGTGAGAGGCGTTGGAGGAGCAGGAGCCAGGGAGCTGGTGGAAGTCTCCATTTTTTTTTTTTGTGGAAAATCCGGTCGTTTAGGGTCCGTTCTTCTGTTACGGATGCTGGTAGAGATGAGGCTGATACGGATTTCCACAATACGAATGATATGTTTATTAAACAGAAAGCAGGAAACACCAAACATACATCTTAACAAAACAGAGAACGGACGAGGAGTGAAGGGAGTGAGTGCAATATAAGGGGAGTGCTGACAATAGAGTCCAGGTGCAGGTGATGAGTGACGATGAGGGGCTGACGAGGGAAGTGAGTGCAGGTGTGGAGAACAGGAGGATTCTGGGAAATGGAGTCCAGGGAAACAAGGGATCTGTAACACTAATGTTGTTAAATTAATGTTTATTGCATTTTTAAAATTTCATGCATGTTACCATGATGGTGTTTAGAGTGTGTGTGTGAATGACACTGTGTGCACCTTCTATATGTTAGTGTTGTCCTCCTCAGCTTGTGGAAAATCTGCTTGTGATGAACGTTGATTCATGTGACTCTTATCACCACTGTGTTTGGTGACTGTCAGTATATTATAAAGGTACAAAACAGATATTAGTACTTCATTAGGTTGGTAAATTAACATTATATCAGTTAATGAAATACGTTATTTTACCGTAAATTTAACCGATTTTTTTTTTTTTTACGTTGCTACTGCATTTTTTACGGTAAAGTTCTGGCAACCACAGCTGCCATTTTTTACCTTAAATTTTGCTGGGATTTTTTTTACAGTGTACTATTACTCAGTACTTGTAAAATGTATAATTAAACTGTAATACTGACACCTTAAAATAAAGTGCAACCCTTTATTTTTAGGCGTCTTTGTTACACTGTAATTATACATTTAAGTATTGAGTAATATTAAGTAACTACATGTACTTACTATCGGGTTATGGGTTTGGTTTAGGGTTAATTGCATGTAATTATACATAATTTACTATAGTAACTGCATGTAACATATGTAACAATGACACCTTAAAATAAAGTGTTACCTCAGATCCATTAAATAATATTAAGACATCTTTTGAATTTAACAGTGTATTATTATTTGTTGAATTTAACTAATTAATAAATGCATCAAAAGCAATTTTCATTGTAATTTTTTGTAAATTAACTAATGCTAACAAACGGATCCTTATTGTAAAATTATTAAAATTTAAAAATATTTTGAGCTATCATAGATTACATAACATGCTTTAGTTCCGTAAAATAATGCGGTTACACTTTATTGTTAATTAACATGACTTGGTATTACAATGTATAATTACACTGTTACAAGGGCACCCTAGTTACAGTGTAATTATACATTTAAGTATTAAATAATGTTAATTAACAACATGTTAGGTTTACTATAGCAAGTACATTTAACGTGTGAACAAAAACACTGTAATATAAAGTGTTACCAATAATGCTACTGAATAAACCCATTTAGAAAAATATACTCTGCAAAAGCATCATTAAACCCCCAGGTGTTCATTGACCCATATTTCCATGGGCATAGGACAAATAACCAAGTAAATTACATCTGTTTCTGTTTTTCATGGTTAAGTCTAGGAAACAATCCCAGCTGTCTAGCCATCTTATTCTATGTGAAGATTGCTCACCAAAAATAATTGTGCCTCTGATATACTCAAGGAATCGACTGAATGCATCAATAGCTTTGTGCTTGTCTGTCTTCTCCCTGGACCTCTTTGTTAGTTCACTGAATTTCTAGGAAAACCCTCAGCTGAACAGCATGTGGAGATATCAAGCAGAAAGGCAGATAATTTCCCCAACTATATAGTGTCTTATCAGTTGAATTTCATGTCATTAGCTCTCAAAGGTAGCTTAGTAGCCACAGCCAAAAAGTTTCAGGAGATTATCAGAGATTTCAACACTTGAAAACGCTTTCGATGAAGTTAAAGTTTTGAACTCGCTGTCCTTGCCAAGGCAAAACTAATCAAGGAACTTCACCTTTGGAAGGTATATTACAACTCTATCGAGGCTCTGATAACACTGACAAGGATACAAAAGGCTCATTTGTGCTGTGGCCTGAAACTGTCATTTGATTCTTGCTGACTTTTGTGCTAGGGCTAAGTGAGCTTGAAAATCCGTCTAACTGAACGGCTATCAAATCTTCCGTTTGAAACCAATGAGAAGCTTGACCCCCATGCAGTCAGAGTCAAGCAAGTCCAATGAGAGGGTTTGTGGTAAGCCCTAGGATTTGAGTTATTAACTCAGGCAATGCCTTTGCGGGCGCTGTCCAAGGTACTGTCATTAACCTAATGTTCTGCTGGATGAAGCAGAACATCTGACTTGCTTTTAAACATGAGAGGCTACCCTATGAAAATGCGTAAGTGATTCAAATATGTATAATTGTGTGCACGGAAATGTTTACTTCACCATTATCTATCATTGACAAAAAAAAGTACCATCATGTTTTAGGACATGCCAATAGTTTATTTATTCTTTTCACATTGAAGATTATCAGTTACGGGGTGATTGGAGGATTTCCATGCAGTCATCAGGCTGACACTAATTCATATCTCTAATAATCTGTTCCAGCAGATGGCCTCATTGAGCCATTTCATATGCAAAAAGGCTGCTAAGCCCTGCTTTTCATAAAATAACCTGTTCTGCTTTAGTTTTTAAGGTTATTTCATCAGAATTAAATGGCATGTTCTGAAAGAGCATACAATGTATTGATAAAGGCTGTAATGATTTATAACCCTTTAAAGCAATAATACAATTGATGCATGGAGGATGTGTAATTATTTGGTGGCTAAGAGAAATGAAATTTCCATGAATATTTCAATAATCAATTTGTGAAGGTTTTGGCTGTAGCCACCTCCTCCAAGGGTAATTCAATATGGCAAGCCTTCTTAATGTTTATTCCTTCAGACTAAATACTATTTTTATGTTACTAGCCCTTAAATTTAAATTGCTAGTAAGTAATCCATAAGTGACTAGCATCTCTTTTTTTCAATAGCAGCTATGTATTAAATATTCATACTTTTCATTTTCTACTGCTAGATAGCAGTACATATATATGAGACATTAAAATTTGTAAAAATTTTGAACTCACAAGTGCTTTTTACTAGTCATATATAATGACTACTCAGAATGTTTACTTTTTGAATAGAACTATTGGAACAGTTAAAAGTAACTAAAGAAAGTAAAACTATCACTTAATGAATAGTTACGAGTAAAACATATGAAGTACCAGTGACAACTGGAATAGTAAGTGAATATCTGATATCTGAAACAAAGATCACCATAGATTTCAATGAAAAAAAAAAAATATACAAAAAAAAAAAAAAAATCAATTTGTTACCAGTAACAGTGGAACAGTTTCTTGTCATGTAATGGGATAGTGAGCAATTTCAAAGGAATAGGAAATAGTGCACAACAAATAAGAATTAGTGACAAAATTATTATATTATATTGTTCCGAATAAGACATCTGAAAAAATGGGTTTGTCTTATATTCAGGGTCTAGACTGTTAAGTCAATAATACTATAATAATAATGTGCCAGAGAGTACCAGAGTGTAATGTTAGAAGACCGAAAGCGCAAAAAGACGGTCTTAAAAATGCTAACAGTCTACGACTGTCATGTTTGCGTGGCTTTCTGGCGGGACCGAACTTCCCCCGTACGTGATTTTAAAACGTAAGGCGATACCCAGATTTCAAAACTACAATAAGATTTCACTTCTACTGTAAGCAAAATTTTGGTAGGCTACATGGTTTTCACTAAGAGATGGATAGCCTAATTGTTATATAATTCAGATGAGCTACAGGTTATTTTTATGGTATGCCAAAAAGTTTTTATTTTTAAATGTGATCATTGATACATTTTACCAGTATTTGCCATACTTTCAATACAAAAATTAAAATATGAAAAATATGCAATATGAAAATTATTTTCATAATTATTTTTTCTTTATAAAATACAAGATTTGAAGGTGCATCTTGAAAAAAGGGGGTGGGAGGGGGTCGTCTTATAATCAGGGTTGTATTATATTCGAAATAGTGCGGTACTAATCACTATTGAATAATTATTTAATGAATGTGAAAAGGAATTCAAAAAGATACAATTCCCTATTGGATTGCTAACTAGTATTTTTTTTTTTTTTTAATAAGCGCTAGTACAATAAAGACAAGTTGGTTTGAAGAAATAGAGTACATGTTAAAACGGCTTGCCATAACTTCAGACTTGTCAGAGCTTGTCTGAGAGAGCCCAGCACAGAAGACTGCAAGCCTTCTGAAAAACTCAAGCAAACTATCTGACTGCCAAAAACAAACCTGATGATGCTCAAGACTGCATCAATCCCCAGAGACAGACATGCAACAGTGCATTAAATAGAAGTAAATATAGCCTACTTTTAAAACTAATTGGTGTTTTTCTTTATCTTTTAGTTTTTTTTTTTTTTTTTTTTTTTAGTAATGCATTGTAAAGTTGACATTGTACGAATATGCACGCTCCACTGCCACCGCTGCTGCACATGTGATGCTGCGCGACCAGACGAGTGAGTATGAGCTGTAATTCCACATGATGTACTTGGGATGACAGCAGCCTTTCCATATTAGGACCGATGCAAACGCTTTAAAATCACTTTTAAGGAAAACTAAAATAAGGAATATGTTTTTCTTTACGCGCAAGATGGAACGGGGACAAATCGGACGGCTGTAACGTGAGAAGTGCGCTCGAATCGAGATGCGCTGAGTGCAACACAATACTGGATGTATACAGGAACGCACCGCAAAGAGGAATGAAAGACTTTTTTTTCCCCTGCTGGTTAAGTGAACCCCTTTGGCAAAGCGCTTAAGAAAAGGAGCGGAGAAATCTTGTTATGAAATGCGCATCTCTTGTTGTTTCTCAAACGAACTGTCAGCAGTTCTCTCTGTAACAGAGTCTGCTTTGGGAACAACATGACACGGATGCGCTTCAGCTGTCATTAGCGGGGACAAATCAGACCAACGCAGCGGCAATCCGTTCAATACTATCGATAAGCTCATATATAAGGCTAATCATCACGCCTGCCTATGTTTGCTTAAACCTGTTTGGGAGAGTATGCTGTGGGACGATGAACAAACTGCTGACAAGGTATGAAAGCAGAAACATTATTTAAGCAGACACATTATCTTAATTAGATGCTAATATGTTTATATGTTCGATTAAGTAATTACTAGACTAAATTTATGTCTTTTTTTTTCTTCTTTTGGTCGTAATATGTTCATTGGGAAGGTCTGTGGGAGATCATGGATCCGTTTTTGAGCTCCTCAAGAGATTTTAACACTGAAATTATGATATTTGTTTTGCAAGATGACTGCTGCAGTCAGCATAGCGACGGACAAAGCAGATCAACTAGTTGCTCCGATTCCTGTGTAAGCACTCTTGGTTTGGTCTGGAATTATGGGGTGACCGCTCATTCGACTTGGTGAAAAAGCCATGGATGTGAACTACTCCACGGTCCTGGACAGCAGTGTGTCGCAGCGCGATCCGTCGAAGCGAGTTCTGACTGGTTGTTTTCTCTCGCTCCTCATACTGACCACCTTACTGGGCAACACGTTGGTCTGTGCTGCTGTTACGAAGTTTCGCCACCTGCGCTCAAAAGTCACCAACTTCTTTGTTATATCGCTGGCTATTTCTGACTTACTGGTGGCCATTTTGGTGATGCCATGGAAAGCGGCCACCGAGATTGTAGGTTTTTGGCCATTCGGCGCCTTCTGCGATGTCTGGGTGGCCTTTGACATCATGTGCTCCACCGCCTCCATCTTGAATTTGTGTGTCATTAGCGTGGACCGCTACTGGGCCATTTCTAGCCCGTTCCGCTACGAGCGCAAGATGACGCCCAAGGTGGCGTTCATCATGATAAGTGTGGCGTGGACGTTGTCCATCCTTATCTCCTTCATCCCAGTGCAGCTAAACTGGCATAAAGCCCAGACAACCAGTTACACGGAGCTGAACGGCACCTACGGCGAGCTTCCCCCAGACAACTGCGACTCCAGCCTTAATCGGACATATGCCATCTCCTCTTCCCTGATCAGTTTTTACATACCCGTGGCCATCATGCTGGTCACTTACACCCGCATCTACCGCATCGCCCAGAAGCAGATACGCCGGATCTCTGCGCTAGAAAGAGCGGCCGAGAGCGCCAAGAACCGCCACAGTAGCATGGGTAACAATGGCAGTATGGAGTCCGAAAGTTCCTTCAAGATGTCCTTCAAGCGTGAAACCAAAGTTCTCAAGACCCTCTCGGTCATCATGGGCGTTTTCGTGTGCTGCTGGCTGCCCTTCTTTGTCTTGAACTGCATGGTTCCTTTCTGCAACCCGAACGAGAGCGCCGACTTCTTCTGCATCAGTTCCACCACCTTCGATGTCTTTGTCTGGTTCGGTTGGGCCAATTCCTCACTCAACCCCATAATCTATGCCTTCAATGCTGACTTCCGCAAGGCGTTCTCCATCCTGCTGGGCTGTCATCGGCTCTGCCCGGGCAGCAACGCTATAGAGATTGTGAGTATCAACAACAACGGTGGCCCTCCATCTACTTCTCAGTATCAGCCTAAGGGCCACATCCCCAAAGAGGGCAACAACAGCAACTATGTGATCCCTCACAGTATCCTCTGCCAGGAGGAGGAGACTCAGAAGAAGGAGGACGACTCTGAGATAAAGACCTTTGAGAAACTGTCACCTTCCATGTCTGGGAATTTGGATAGCGATGCGGAAGTCTCGCTAGAAAAGATCAATCCCATAACACAAAACGGGCAGCACAAATCCATACCCTGCTGAGTACTGGGTGAGATCTGACCCCAAGAAAGACTCCTTGTTTATATACAGTACGGAATCCAAAAAAAGCTTCACTGAGGACCTTAATAACAATTCTTGGACTAAATGAAACTTGCGGAAAACAAACGAATGTTCCAATTGAAGGCACTTTATGCTGGATAACTATCTGCAAAATGTTCACAGCATTTATTATTGACTTTAACAGGTCAGTTGTCGCAAGACATCAATGGAAAGTAATGTGAATAAACCATGTATGCATATGTATACATGTTATGAATTTGAAATGTGTATACATGTGCATGCCCATGTGGTTGTGATAAAACTACTGTTGTTAGTATAAGGACAAGAGTTAGGTCGCTAGTAAAATATCTTGTAGGTGAGTTTACGTAAAATGGCTCACAAGTAGTGAAATTTGGTTGACAATAAAATGTACATAGTGTTGTTTATATTTTTCACCATTTATCAGAGTTGGCTAAGTCAACATCTCCATACGCTGCTAGTTGTGAAATTGTATGTGCGAACCACCCCATAATGTGACTTGAGAGCAGTAGCCATTCTCAACCTAGTCTTCAATGTGTGCATTGGTGTGATGTCAAAGAAGTCAGGGGGCAGTGGATTTTTCTGCTATGTGATTTATCAGCTGTGGAAGTGGCCATGATATTTGGATGTAATTTTTAATGCTTAGATGTCAAAGACATTACTTACCCAACCCAACCCCCTTCCTCACCGTTAGCCCTACACATGTCACAGTGCAGGACAGCACAGGGAAAATATGATCCCAGCAGTCGTTACCTACACTTCAGTTGTCATTACGCTCACATATGTACTTGTATCCATCACAGGGTGAATTTAAATGTTAGAAGAAGCCTCCCAGTTCTGCTTCTCCTCTTTAAATCCATCCACTCTAAACATACAAATGTAGTTTCAGGCAACACGGCTGCCTTTAAACAGTTTCTTTTGCCAACTCTTCGTGGATGAACTTTGCTCTAGGACAGTGTGGAATACAGCTAATGCACAATGGAAAAATGTAATTACTGTATCTTATGCAACACATCTGTCCAGCCACCCAGAAAGCTGCTGCGACCTTGCCGAAAACACCATAGGAAGCACTCTGTAGGTCTTTCTAGCGCTTCAAAGCATATCCAGGATAAAAACCATCTTGCATCATGCATATAGTTATTGTGCAGAATCCAGCCCCTGAACTGTTATGTCAGCTGTCAGATTACCAACATATGTCACATCCTAAGGTACATTGTCTCTCAAATTGCCTTGGAACAATTTAACCATTTTAGTTCATTTGTCCAAACAGAATCTGTGGCGTATAAACTGCCGTCCCACTTTTAATAATTTGTTGAGCTGTTTTGTTTGGTTATGTAACTGCCCTTGATCTAAGTTAATTCCAGGGCCTACCATCCAGCGAGCGCTTCCCATGAACATCGGGATTTGACCGAACTGACACACATGAGCTTGTTCTCAGAATGCATTAGGGAAAAAATGCAAACCAGACCAACATATTTACTCTAAATCAATGACGGTAGCTTTGAGATCAGTTTGCCCATTTTTAGCTGATCACCCATTTAGTTCACTGCGACTCTTATAACTGAGAGAAAATTTCTTATATTTTGCCTTCAATAATACTCTGTGCCAAAATGCTGAGGACATCATGATCAGCAGACTTCCTGCCAGCGTCCTTCTCTCTTACTCTAATATTCCCTTCTCTCTAAAAGCTTGACAGAAAGAACTTCAACTGTTCTGTATGTTCGACTCCAAACTAGATAACATACAGTAAGTGAATATGTACGTAACGGACTTGGACAACTTTGAGAGCGAGACTAGATGAACAGAGACTTCAGTACACATATTTGTCTAAAATTGGACATGTGCTCCAGGGAATTTTCCAAAAGACTTGTTTACTCACCCACTTGTCAAAGATCCGTTTTTCATAATGCTGCTATGGAAATTTTCAGCTATATGTTTTATTTAATTCCAGAAAGTTTGTCTTAATGATCATCACGTGTCAAACGGCGTTTGTAACTCAAATGCTAATGTTGGAATATTTAGGACGGTTGGTTTCAGCAGCATTCAGTTAGGCAACATCAGATTTATTCTCTCCAATGAGGTGATTAGCATTTAAAATGAACCCCAGTGACATTCTGAAAAGTCCCAGGTGCTTCTTTTATTGCAAATGCTAAGGTATTCCCAGAACTGCTGGGGAACCATGGGTAGTCCTTTAATTAGAAGTGAATAACATAAAAGTGGGCCGAGTTTCTCGTTTTCTTTCTTACCAAAGATTGCAGGTTTATCTTTTGATTTTGCAGGTGTTGCTTTATACAAAAAACAGTGATTTCAGGTTGAGAGCTGTCGTTTTCTGTTTCTTTCGGAGGAGGCTGAAAATGACGGTGACAATGGCAAGAACTTACGATACTGTGTGACAGTGGCAGCACAACCCCCTTGAAACATAACTTTATCAGCTGCATTGTACCACTGTTTATGGACATTCATTCCAAGGTGATACAAAAAGGATTATGTGACACCTTAACCTCAGATGCTCAACGAATATGCGCATTGTAACATAAACAGGAGAAAAAACTGTGTTGTAAGATGTTAAAATAGAGATGTGAACACAAGTGCTTTTTATCTTTAAGTCCTTAATTGTGAGTAGAGAAAACAAATGTACATGACGTTTTCATGTGGGTTTGTCATGCAGTTAAAGCACTGTACCGGTTTCCGTGATCCCATCAAGTACGATGTGTTCCTGGATTAACATGTTTTGTTTGTCCTGGAACAACATTCTTGTCCTGACGTTAGCATGATCTACCCCCGAAACCAGATGGAGATGATTGGTTGGGAATGTTTTTGAAGCCCCAACCGCAGCCTTGAAGGAATATTCCGAGTTCAGTACAAGTTCAATCAACAGCAACCACAATTACCAAGAAAATAAGTTTGTCTCTGCTCTCATTTTTCTAAATAATAATAATAAATACAGAGTTACAGTAAGGCACTTTAAATGGAAGTGAATTGGGGACAATTTTTGAAGGATTTGAAAGCAGAAACGTGAAGCTAATAGTTTTATAAAAGCATTATTCTGTTAAAACATGCATTATTTAAGATGTTAAAATGGTTTAAATAATTTTTCAGTCATTTTTGTGGCAATGACACTGCAAGACTGGATATAACTTTACACAGAAAGGGTTTTCACACTAAAATCATGCTAACATGCATATTGTGGCTATACTTTTGAAACTGAGTGTTTCATTATTTACGGTCTGGTCCCATTCACTTTCATTGTAACTCAAAAGTTTTGCTTTTCTTAAAGAAAATGAGGGAGGAGTGAAAAAACAACATCACGGCACAAATGTTGTCGGCTGAGCTTGCGCTGAACCCAAAATATTCCTTTAAGCCTATGCCGCAGTGTTGTCAAAAGTACCGACTTGGTACTGCGATACCAAGTCAGTACTGAAATTTTAAAAATGTGACGCTTTGAGCACTACTTAATGGATTTGTAAACACCTCTGATTGGCCATTGTGTTCACCTGCTCATCAGATATGTCTCTGGGGTGCGTTTCCCAAAGCGAACTATGGTCGCATTTTCCGTCGTTACCAATAGAGTTCAGTGGGACTTACGACCATAGTTGGCTAACGATGCTTTCGGGAAACTCACCCCAGATTGGCTACAATGATCAACGCTTCAAATACATGTTGTAAATAGACATCAATGACGCTCTTCACCGAGCGCTCATGGACTGGTCAGCTGATAGACGTCTGCTTTTAAATGTTCACGCTTACAAATTCAGAGATGCTACAGCTACCGTGCGTTTATTATTGTAACCAATCACAGACATATATGTTGAGCTCGAGAACACAATGGCCAATCAGAGGTGTTTCGAATCCGCTCAACAACGCTCAAAGCATCACATTTTTAAAATTTCAGTACTGACTTGGTATCGTGGTTGGTACTTTTGACAACGCTACTATGCCTAACCTCAAACCTAACCTGAAAAATTGGTTGACAGGAATGTTGTTCCTAGACCATCAGTCCTACTGTCCTACTTGGCAAAGTCACTGACCGTCTCTGTACAGGTTCATATGTGTGCTGCAGTTCTTCAAGGTATACCCAACAAATTTATTACAGTACCTAGTTTACAGTTTGTATAAAACGGTCCCTTTCTATTTGCTAAATAAAAGTGTATGTTGTTTTTGTAATATTGTTTGCTGTATATTTTCACTATATAAGGTATCACAGAATCTGTTATGAGGTATGTCACTGCCAATTCTTTATTTTAAGGTCAGCTCTTTGCAGAAAATCGATCGTTATTGATTACACCATCAATGACGCACTTTTGTCAGCTAGAAGTGTGTCCTCAATTGGGTAATTTACATAACATTTTGTATTGTGAAGGAAAATTCAGCTCCTTTGATTGATTACACTTTTTTTTTTTAACTTTTATTGTCATTCTGTGGCCAGAAGGCTTGCACGATGACAGGTATGAGGAGTAATGCGACATGTCACAGGAGCCCTGGAGTGAACTGGAGTTAAGTGTTTTATCCGAGGGCAAAACAGGATGGTCAGAGGGGAGACCAGAATATTAGTATCAGTAACGCAAGGGCAAGTAGTAGCTCTAACTCCCCTGCCGACCCACCTGGATATGAATCACTGACATAGTCAGTGACCCAAATGGATAAAAAAAAAAAAAAAAAAAAAAAAAAATTTAATCATCCAAAACTGAATGACTTACATTTTTGGGTGAACCATCCACACTCTTTGGATGTCTGGATGTGCCCATTTTGAGCAGTCTGCGATCAGACTGTTATTATTAATTTCATATACATTTTAAATCTGGATGCCTGCAGAATTTGAACCTTGAAGTGTTATTCTACACTGAAAGTTGGCGAAAAAGGTTTCCATAATGGAAATGCTGCATGCAGGAATTCAGCTCTATTTCCGATATCTGTTGAAGGTCAAAATAAATGAAGAGAAGACGTAAACTAATATTATACAACAATCACACACATTCCTATGCGGATGAGAATTTGTTTCCTCAGAGGAACCATGAGTTATCCAAAGAACAGTTGGTAATTTGCTACATAATTTATATTGAGAAAAACACAGATGTGTTCAATTCAGATGGGATTAAAATCATAAAGTGAGTCTGGGAAAAAAACAACAACACAAATTTACCTGACCTCCTCAGGGAAAACTGGTCCGCTCTGCATAGGACCATTTAAGAAATGACATATTAACAAAAATGTTGTCTTGAGATAGTTCAGCCAAATTAAAATTCATGTATAAATTTTTTTCTCCATACTTAAGGTCATTGCACACTGAGTCCGAAATTCGCATGCGAAACTTTCGCACGTTAAAAAATAAATTCGACCTCACGTTATGTCAATCGCGTTTGCACACTGCCTCCGAAACTTTCGTCCGTCAAAAAAATATTCGGATCAGGTTCGATTTTCTGCGTTTTTCGCATCCGTGGCACGCATTTTGAGAGACGTTTTGACTAATTAGAGCCACCGTACGCGAATGCAAAAATCCAGAATGCCATCTGACAAGTTGATCCACGTCGTCTACAGCACAAAACAGCAGCACTGAATGACTAACAACGTGAGGAATACAAAGAGACCGAATATAAAGACAGATTGTGCCAGTAGTAAAGCATCAAACAGAGCCACTGGCATCCTGAAGTAAACTTTGAAACGCTCGGATAATCCCGCAGCTCCTTGATGAGGTGAATTCTCCTTTCTCTCTATGCAATCTCGGGATTGAATAGACCCAATATTTTCTCTTTCTTTTTCTCTAGGAGACAACTAATCGTGCTCACTGCTTGAAGACTTCATTTTGTATTGTTTTGCGATTTGTTGTGCGATTTTTTCGCAACGCATTCATTAATACGCATCGGACTCAGTGTGCAAGGTCTGTGTGCATAACAAAATGTGTTATAAAAGTCATCCATATAATTTGAATACTAAGTCTTCTGATGTCATACTTAACATTTAATGTTACTTTTAAATCTCTCTTCTTGAGCTTAACAGCCACAAATACTAGTTTAGTTGCAAAGAAAAGAGCAGCCAGTACATTCATTTCCCATGTTTCCCAAACGAAAAGGTGAAAAAATTAATGGAGTAATTTCGAATTCTAATGAAATGCCTTTATTAATGTTTGACTCAAATGCATTCTCTCCAGTATCCATTCAGCAGAAAATGTTCCTAACAAAAGCTAATTCATAACATGTCTACTAATTTCATATCCCTTTTAGATCCCTTTTAATCATAGCATGCATAACTCTATCTGT
Organism: Chanodichthys erythropterus; assembly: GCF_024489055.1. Lineage (NCBI taxonomy): Eukaryota > Metazoa > Chordata > Actinopteri > Cypriniformes > Xenocyprididae > Chanodichthys > Chanodichthys erythropterus. The sequence goes on along the minus strand of NC_090242.1, from coordinate 4,983,893 downwards.
TACAGCTGCTATTTTAGTGCTGGGAAACACTTTGGCTGTGTTCCCCTAGCCCAAGCAGTTTTACACATTTATTGATTTAGCAAAAGCTTTTTGCCAAAGTGACTTACAATTACAATAACTAATTAATCCAATAGGGACAAAACAGTATAAGCAATTCTTCCACACCATATTTAGTACAACAACAGAGCAGCAGTGTATGTGCAAATATTTATTTATTTGTTTGTTTGTTCATTAGTTAGTGCACCAGGAAGACTTTTAACTCTTGAGTGTATATGTGAGTGTAACTCTTGATTAATATGGATTTTTGGTCCCACTTTATATTAGGGCACCATAACTACTATGTACTACTTACATTTAAATGAATAATTGAATACAATGCACTTATTATGTACATACATGTTTTAGTTTTGATCCATGTACTTATATTTTAAAAATACCTGCAAGTAATTAATTTCTATAATTACATTTATAATTACACTGTTGACCCACCCTTAAACCTACCCATACCACTAAACCTGTCCTTAACCTTACTCGTATCCCACCTCAATAGCAGCGAAAATGTTTTGCAATACAATTCGAACACAATAAGCACATTGTACTTATTTTTTGATAAAAATACATAGAAGTTAAGGCCACCTAATAAAAAGTGGGACCAGATTTTTACAGAGCAAAAAAAAAAAAAACACTATATTACCAAAGGTTTTGGGACGCCTGCCTTTACGTGCATGTGAACTTTAATTACATCCCATTCAGGACTCTGTGCAGGCCAGTCAAGTTCCTCCACACCAAACTCGCTCATCCATGTCTTTATGGACCTTGCTTTGTGCACTGGTGCGCAGTCATGTTGGAACAGGAAGGGGCCATCCCCAAACTGTTCCCACAAAGTTGAGAGCATGAAATTGTCCAAAATGTCTTGGTATGCTGAAACATTAAGAGTTCCTTTCACTGGAACTAAGGGGCCAAGCCCAACCCCTGAAAAACAACCCCACACCATAATCCCCCTCTACCAAATTTTACACTTGGCACAATGCAGTCAGGCAAGTACTGTACAGTTCTCCTGGCAACCACCAAACCCAGACTCGTCCATCAGATTGCCAGACAGAGAAGTGTGATTCGTCACTCCAGAGAACATGTCTCCACTGCTCTAGAGTCCAGTGGCGGTGTGCTTTACACCACTGCATCCGACGCTTTGCATAGCACTTGATGATGTAAGGCTTGGATGCAGCTGCTTGGCCATGGAAACCCATTCCATGAAGCTCTCTATGCACTGTTCTTGAGCTAATCTGAAGGCCACACAAAGTTTGGAGGTCTGTAGCTATTGACTCTGCAGAAAGTTGGCGACTTCTGCACACTATGTGCCTCAGTATGCGCTGACCCCGCTCTGTGATTTTACGTGGCCTACCACTTCATTGCTGAGTTGCTGTTGTTCCCAATTGCTTCCACTTTGTTATGATGCCACTAACAGTTGACCGTGGAATATTTAGTAGTGAGGAAATTTCACGAATGGACTTATTGCACAGGTGGCAACCTATCAAGGTACCACACTTGAATTCACTGAGCTCCTGAGAGCGACCCATTCTTTCACAAATGTGTGTAGAAGCAGTCTGCATGCGTAGGTGCTTGATTTTTATACACCTGTAGCCATGGAAGTGATTGGAACACCTGAATTCAATGATTTGGAGGGGTGTCCCAATACTTTTGGCAATATAGTGTATATTCTTACAGTCATGGCCAAAATTGTTGGTACCCTTGGTAAATATAATCGAAGATGACTGTAAAAATAAATCTGCATTGTTTATCCTTTTGATCTTTAATTCATAAAATTAGCAAAAATCTAAACTTTCATTGAAGGAAAAGAATTAAAAGTGGGGGGAAAATCACATTATGAAATAAATGTTTTTCTCCAAAACACATTGGCCACAAGTATCGGCACCCTTTTATTCAATTCTTTTTGCAACCTCCTTTTCCCAAGATAACAGCTCTGAGTCTTCACCTAGAATGCCTGATGAGTTTGGAGAACACCTGAGAAGAGATCAGAGACCATTCCTTCATGCAGAATCTCTACAGATCCTTCAGATTTCCAGCATGTTGGTGCTTCTTCTCTTCAGTTCACTCCACTAATTTTCTTTAGGCTTCAGGTCAGGGGACTGGGATGGCCATGGCAAAGGCTTCATTTTGTGCTCAGAGACACATTTTTGTGTTGGATTTGATGTTTGTTTTGGATCATTGTCCTAATGGAAGATCCAACCACAGCCCATTATAAGATTTCTAGCAGAAGCAGTCAGGATTTGATTTTTATCTCTTGGTATTTGATAGAATCCATGATCCTATGGATCTGAACAAGATGTCCAGGACCTCCAGCAGAAAAACAGGCCCACAACATTAAAGATCCAGCAGTATATTTAACTGTGAGTATAGGGTACTTTTTATCCATGTGTGCACCAAACCCATCTGGTGGGTTTGCTGCCAAAAAGCTCTTGTTTTAGTTTCATCTGGCCATAGAAGCCAGTCCCATTTGAAGTTCCAGTCGTGTCTGACCACTGAATATGCTGAAGATTGTTTCTGGATGAGAGCAGAGGATTTTTCTTGAAAATCCTCCTGAACAACTTTTGGTGATGTAGGTGTTCTTTGATCTTTTTTAATAGGCTTTCTGAGACTCAAGACTCAACTAATCTCTGCAATTCTCCAGCTGTGATCCTTGGAGAGTCTTTGTCCACTCAAACTCTCCTCCTCACCGCGCATTAGGACGATTTAGACACACGTCCTCTTCCAAATTTGTAACATGTTTAGTTGATTGGAACTTCTTAATTATTGCCCTGATAATGGAAATGGGGATTTTCAATGCTTTAGCTATTTTCTTACAGCTAGTTTCTATTTTGTGAAGCTCAACAATCTTTTGCTGCACATCAGAACTATATTCTTTGGATTTACTCATTGTGATGAATGATTAAGGGAATTTGGCCTTTGTGTTTCCATGTTTATACTCCTGTGGAACAGGAAGTCATGGCTGGACAATTTCATGTTCATAATCACCCTGGCGTGTTAAAAAATGTAAATATGACTGGGAATATACTTCAGAGATATTTTACTCATAAAAAAATTCTAGGGGTGCCAATAATTGTGGCCAACGTGTTTAGGAGAAAAACATTTATTTAATAATGTGATTTTCCCCCCACTTTCAATTCTTTTCCTTCAATGAAAGGTTAGATTTTTGCTCATTTTATTAATTAAAGATCAAAAGGATAAACATTGCAGATTTATTTTTAGAGTCATCTTTGATCATATTTATCAAGGGTACCAACAATTTTGTCCATGACTGTATATGCATTCATATTGTACTGAGTAAAATGGTTTTTTGGGGGTTAAATATATTTATATACATTATATTATGTTATCAACCATTTCAAGATGCGGCATACAGGGTGACAATCAACATAAATTATAGATATAAACAAACACAAAATAACTGCTTAAAAACAAGATTTAAAAAAAAAATACAAAAATAATGTAATTTACCACATAATTAATTAATGTCGTAGTGCATGTTGGTATTGTAAATGGCAGTATAGCACTATAAGCTGTGCTACAGTTAATGTATAAATATACAAGGGATACAGTACTGCAGACACAGATAATCATTGAGATTCTGCAGCACAATGATGTCACATCACAGCCATTTCATGCTCCTGTGCACCATGAAGTCAGTATACAGTTGTCTTTTATTTGAAGCTGTAATTAACTGCAACAAATATAACTACTGTAGTACTAGTAACCAAGGAATATACTGTATATTCATATTTTTTGGATTCTAGTTAGATTAACAGCATAGAAGCACATTTTACAAAATAAGCAGGTTAAATTAAAATGTTTTTTTTTTTTTTATATTCTCATTTTATTGTATTACAATCTTAACAGGTTACAATGTTTTCTGAATGCTTATTTGACAGAGAGAACTGTGCATTTCTCACAAAAGCTGAATAAGTCAAAGCCAGTACACATGGAGGTTGCCTTTAAGGTGTTTTTAGTTTGGCTCTTGTTTTCATCCATAAGGCGTTGCAGTGCTGGCCATTCAAGTGTAAAATACAGTATCATGAATAGTCAAATGCATTGCTCTACATCGGTGCCAGTATGAGAATGTGATGAGTAATAATAGCCACGGGCCCAGCACAGAACCCTGAGGGCTCTCGACTGTAGATATCTGACCCCGGTCTTTATTTATGACGGACCCAACATACAAACCTACCAACATAGACCAGAGTTCACAAGGTCCCCGTTTGGAAAAACACATAGTCAAGGTTAATGACAGGCCTGGGGCAATGCTCATTGTGGTGGAAAAGGGATGTCTATGAGCCGTTGTAATGTTCTTATGTAACTGGTGCTCAGACCCGATTTTACCACTGAACACTGGTTTTAAAAACGGCTCTTGCAGAGTGTTCGTTAAAAAATATCATGTATGCAAAGACACCAGACACCCTTTGCTTGCATTGGTAGGTGGATGTTGCAATCCTGGCTGTTCACCGGGTGCGGAATAACACGATTTCAATTTCCCGGGACGTATGTGACAGCTGTAGCATTCCCATTATTTCCAATATGAGTCAGCAGCGCACGCAAACTCGAACAACATCTCTCTTGCCAGTTTTGAAGCTGTGGTGCCCTTGCTGAAAGGCAATGGGATAGATAACAGTGTGATGTGACTTTGACTGAGCAATGCTCTGAAAGCAGCGCTACACAGTCTCTCTAAGAACGGAGCGCCTTTTCCTTGCTGCGGCTAACGTTAGCGTCGGAGACAGTAGGTAAACAACGCTTCACGTTCAGTGCAAACAGGGTGCATTATAGTTGTCTCTGCTGCTGTGGCAGATGAAATATTAATGAAGCAATTTGAAGCTGACTCAAATATTCATTTGTTTACAGTTGGGACACTTCCTGTGCTGTTGCTTTTTTAGCTAAAATATTGTGACTACCATGTTGTGGGTGCTTGGAAATGATGCTCCCCAATAGCTTGCTCACAGTAAAGCTTAGTGTGCCTGTCCTGCTTTTTTTCAGAGCTCTAGGCAATATGACATTATAGTGCTGGATTGATTGTTAGTATGCTTCCTGTGGCAATGCAGTTCTTAGATTTGGCTTCAGCACAACCGAAATGTAGCAAACATCTATTAGGAGCACTGGCACACTGGAGGCATTCACATCACTATAGGCAGTGAAAATTTAGTTACCAGTCATTTGTCTTACTGTTCTACATTCACAGCTAGAATTTTATGTATTTTACATACAGATGATTTTTGCATAATTAGACAAAAATGACACAGTTAAAACAATATAATATTTTTTCACAAGTAATATTTACTTTGATTTTTCTTTTCTTTTTTTTGCTTTTTACTGACACTGTTGTATGCTTCGTAATTAAGTAGAAAAATAGCTTTTGAAAATAAAAGTCGAAGGAAATCATTAGGGACAAACCTGATTATTGTGGTGTAAATTGCACTACAATATTGATATAAATCATTTTCAAACATTTTTTATTTTATTTTTTTTTTGGCTGTGGCAGATCACTAACTAACCAACTAAATGTGTTAGTTTTAAGGTAGGGGAGAAGGTGGATACACTTAGCTTAAAGCTATTGTTCCTGTATAAAGCTTGGACATGTCAGGATATGTATTAATATAACTCTGATTGTGTTCATCAGAAAGAAAAAAGTCATATACACCTAGGATGGCTACTGTCAACTGTTCGATTACCAACATTCTTTATCTTCTTTTGTGTTCTGCAGAAGAAACTCATACAACTTTGGAACAACTTGAGGGTGAGTAAGTGATTACAACATTTTTGGGTGAACTATTTAAAGTCACTCATAGCGGCACTGGCAGCTTCAGGATATATCAGACATCCCCTAAGGCTAAGATATACTAAAGTAATTTTTCGTTTTTCACTTAGGGGTGATAAGAACTTCAATTTCTAAAGTGGCTCTCCAGTGTGTTCATGTTTTTACTTGCATCTGATGTCAATGAATTAATAAGAAGAAATGAACCGGAGAAGATTTTTCACACCGAAGAAGGCAGAGCATACCCATTACTTAATCGCCATGGACCAATGGTAGTTCGAAGTTGTTTGCTACCGAGGGGGCAAACTTTTCCAGAAACTTCACTTTTTGTCAACTTGTTTCAAACTCCTGAAACAAGCTCCTGAAATCATGTCACACCAGTGGTGGATCTAGGATTTTTTTAAAAGCAGGAGTCACAATGGGGCCACCCTTTAGAGTGAGGGGCAAAGTTTAATATTCAAGTCGTGCAATTCATAAATGAATGAGTTTTGCCTACATTTGATCTCTTTCCTTTGCTGCTGGCTCCAGTGCTTTGTTCAACTGTTCTTTAAAGCACTTTCTGGATTTAGAGATTTTTCAAAGCACTTTTTTTTTTTTCTCAAAAAATAAATAAATAAATAAATAAATTCTGTGCAAATTTGGAGCTCTCTTTTCACAGTTTATTGTTTTGGGTTCCAACAAGAATATTCATGAGCATAATGATAAAATGAAATAAAATAGGTATAGCTCAATGTTGTTCTGACCCTGTTATATTTCAAACCTGAGGACAACCTCAAACTCTTTCATTTTATGAATTTTCTTAGACCGTGTAATGTGATTTTGTTTAGTGGAGGCTAAAAGGATAACTGTTGTTACTAAGCATACAGTTGCTGATTTTATTTATTTATTACAATTTTAAGATATGATGAGGCTTCTTATTACAGATTGAGGCAAAATATACATTATTTTGTAGTAGTCCTATTCTACTGTAATAAAGGCTATTTCAATTAACATTCTCAATGTATTTTGTTCTTTTGAAAATACATGAGATGATGAATCTAACTTTTATGAGTCTACCTTGTACTTTCTGTGTGAGGGCGCCCTCTGGCTTAGAGTATGAAATTAAAACATACATAACCGCAATAACTGAATTAAGATTTAATGATAATTAACGGTACTAACCATCTGAAATTTTATTGTGAAAGCACTAACAGTTTCATCCTTATTGCAGTGTGTAAGACATTGCCCTATTTATTCTCTTTCTGGCTCATGTCTTTACTGAAATTTCGTGAATTATTCATAACAACTATACATTTATTTTCGACCAAACATTTTAACACACAGTGTTATTATCTTACTTTAATTTCAAACAAAATGCCTCTGTTTTTCTATCTGTCAATAATTCTGAAAGAAAACACACTTGGAACATTGCCATAGTAGGCTAACAAACGCATCTTCCATTCGCACCTGTTTTAAAGATAAACTGCACGCTCTTATTTTAGCAGAAGTTTATAAAGTAGGTTCAACAGCGTTAAGTTAAAGAGCGCAAACTTTATCATTCAGCTGAACTGTGCACATTCATTTTAGACATTTATGTTATGCTCTTGCACAGTCCATTCAATAAATGCATCTCTTTGAATGAGCGCTGTTTACGTAGATCTGCGATGAGTGACAGGGCAGAGGCACTTCAGGGGCCAATCAGATTTCAGCTGGGCCCAGTTCCCCTCTGGCCCCACCCCTGGATCCACCAGTACATCACACCAGTACGTATTTCGATTATAGTTTTATTGGGGCATTAGGCGAAGAATGAAAAAGAACTTCACCATGATTATATAAGTGTCTTAAAGGTGCCATCTAACGTTTTTTTACAAGATGTAATATAAGTTTAAGGTGTCCCCTGAATGTGTCTGTGAAGTTTCAGCTCAAAATACCCCATAGATTTTTTTTTATTAATTTTTTTAACTGCCTTTTTTGGGGCATCATTAACTATGCACCGATTCAGGGGCTGCTGGTCCTTTAAATCTCATGCTCCCTGCCCATCGAGCTCGCGACTCTATAATACAGTGCATTTACAAAGTTCACACAGCTAATATAACCCTCAAATGGATCTTTACAAGATGTTCATCATGCATGCTGCATGCATGCATACTGCATGCATACTTATCATGTGAGTATAGTATTTATTTGGGTGTTTATATTTGATTCTGAATGAGTTTGATAGTACTCTGTGGCTAAAGCTAACATTACACACTGTTGGAGAGATTTATAAAGAATGAAGTTGTGTTTATGAATTATACAGACTGCAAGTGTTTAAAAATGAAAATAGCGACGGCTCTTGTCTCAGCGAACACAGTAATAAACGATGGTAACTTTAACCACATTTAACAGTACATTAGCAACATGCTAACGAAACATTTAGAAAGACAATTTACAAATATCACTAAAAATATCATGATATCATGGATCATGTCAGTTATTATTGCTCCATCTGCCATTTTTAGCTATTGTTCTTGCTTGCTTACCTAGTCTGTTGATTCACCTGTGCAGATCCAGACGTTAATACTGGCTGCCCTTGTCTAATGCCTTTCATAATGTTGGGAACATGGGCTGGCATATGCAAATTTTGGGGGCGTACACCCCGACTGTTACGTAACAGTCGGTGTTATGTTGAGATTCGCCTGTTCTTTGGAGGTCTTTTAAACAAATGAGATTTATATAAGAAGGAGGAAACAATGGAGTTTGAAACTCAATGTATGTCTTTTCCATGTACTGAACTCTTGTTATTCAACTATGCCAAGATAAATTCAATTTTTAATTCTAGGGCATGAATTGAGGCACCGTTCATGTTTGAAATCTCTAACTATAAGCAACATATGCTGTTTGACTTTCTATCTTTCTATGCATTTTTGACATCATTGAAAAAGTCTCGACTCCAACCCTGATGTTAATCATTTAGGCTCTGTTACGCCTATCAGCGCCATTCATCTTCATAGCATCTTACCCAGCATGCTCCTCTTGTGCCTTGTTTGCTCTCACTAGCGAACAGCACTTAATACGCACAAGCTAAGAATAAAACACTACTGATGTGCTTTCCCAGACTCGCTCCTGCAGCGTTTAAATGGGTGTAGAGAGTCCATCGGGAGATTCTTCCACTGGCTTCTTAATTCATCTCATGCACTTCTATCCTGTCCTGAGCACCCAGGAAAAATAGCAACCCAACCCCCCTGCCACGACAGAGCCTGAAATACTCTGTTGACTTGTCAAGGAATGAAATCTGCTTCAAACACACATTAGTCACTTTGAGGGAGCACATAAACAGTGTTGCACATGTGGAAACCCAAGGACATTCAGAGGACAGCAGTGTGGCGCCACTAATGTTGGTCTAAAAGGAACACTTCTTAACTTCAAGCATGAACAATGCCATTTTTCCTCTTTCTGCTTGCCATTCTGGGGCTTTATAAGATGTTCCTTTAGAATATCGCATCCTAAACAGGGATGAATGGATATCACTGTTCTCTTATGAATATTAATGAGATTAACTTGATGAGACACCCTGTCTGCTAGTGCGCTGTGCTGCTCAGGCAGTGCTGATCATAACAGACCACTGAATGACATGGTCACAGCTGTACACTATTGGACTTGTGCCTCTGAGAAAGTTAGACATAGCTGACACAAGATCACAGATGGCTGGGTCAAGATGTTACCCAGTGTGACGTGCTTTATAGATGAAAAAGAACACAGCAATTTCTCTGATTGATGTGATGCCTTATAATAACCAGCATGCTTGGAAATTAGATTTTTATTATTTTTTTTTTAGATACAATTTAATGCAAAAGGAACAAGGAACAAATTTAAACAACAAAACCACCAGTATTCTCAGATATTTGCAATAAGCTACATATAAACTCTACCAGTCAAACGTTTTTAAATGTTTTTGAAAGAAGCCTCTTATACTCAGCAAGGCTGCATTTATTTAATGAAAAATACAGTAAAAACAGTAATATTGTAAAATATTATTACAATTTGACTCCAGCAGCCATTACTCCTGTCTTCAATGTTACACTATCCTTCAGAAACCATTCTAATAAACAAAACATTAAGCAGCAAAAACTGTTTTATATAATAGTTCTATAAAAATATAACTGATAATAGCTGAGCAGCAAATCAGCATATTAGAATGATTTCTGAAGGATCATGTGACACTGAAGACTGGCGTAATGATGCTGAAAATTCAGCTTTGATCAAAAGAATAAATGATTTTTACTTTTAAAACAAAAAACTTATTTTAAATTGTAATAAGATTTCACAATATTACTGTTTTTACTGTATATTTGAACAGCTTGGCGCCTGCTGCAGCCATGGAACGGCAGCAAAGTTCCTTGATTATTACGCCTGAATGAGAGTATAGTTCCTAGCCATATCAGCCTAGAAAATCGCAACTTTTCATTTTCCGCCGGTCTTAGTACACGATGTAACTACAGAAGAGTCAAGTTTTGAATAGGAAAAATATCAAAACTCTTTGGTCATTTTTAAGCGCAGTGCTAACGGTCTAATCAGATTCAATGAACTATGCTAAGCTATGCTAAAAGTGGTACCGCCAGAACCGGAGATCGGCTGAATGGATTCGAAAACGGTAAAACTCAACTGTTTAACTCTAGGGGAGTTGGAAAATGAGCCTATTTTCAAAAAAAGTGGAGTGTTCCTTTAAAAATATATAACAAGTATATATAAATATAAAATCATATTTATAATCACAGTATATATAACCACATACAATGCAGTTACACAAAATTATGTGTGTTTGGGCCATGCATGCATCCTCTCCAGCCCCTGACCAGCGTCCAGAGGTGACTCCAGTCCCCGACCAGTGTCCAGTGACTGCCTCAGCCCATGAACCTGCTGTAGGCCACGACCCCATAGCTCTGCCCAAGAATATTTTGGGGGTGGGGAGGGGAGTAGGTACCTGGCTAAGGCCATGGAGGCTTACACCTTGAACTGCCTGCACCGCCATGGCACCCTGAACTGCCTGCACCGCCTCTCTTGCCCCTTGAACTGCCTGCACCACCTCTATTGCCTCTAAAACTGCCTGCACTGCCATGGTCCCCTGAACTGCCTGCACCGCCTCTCTTGCCCCTTGAACTGCCTGCACCACCTCTATTGCCCCTAAAACTGCCTGCACTGCCATGGTCCCCTGAACTGCCTGCACCACCTCTCTTGCCCCTTGAACTGCCTGCACCACCTCTATTGCCCCTAAAACTGCCTGCACTGCCATGGTCCCCTGAACTGCCTGCACCACCTCTTTTGCCCCTTGAACTGCCTGCACCACCTCTATTGCCCCTAAAACTGCCTGCACTGCCATGGTCCCCTGAACTGCCTGCACCGCCTCTCTTGCCCCTTGAACTGCCTGCACCACCTCTATTGCCCCTAAAACTGCCTGTACTGCCATGGTCCCCTGAACTGCCTGCACCACCTCTTTTGCCCCTTGAACTGCCTGCACCACCTCTATTGCCCCTAAAACTGCCTGCACCGCCATGGTCCCCTGAACTGCCTGCACCACCTCTTTTGCCCCTTGAACTGCCTGCACCACCTCTATTGCCCCTAAAACTGCCTGCACTGCCATGGTCCCCTGAACTGCCTGCACCGCCTCTCTTGCCCCTTGAACTGCCTGCACCACCTCTATTGCCCCTAAAACTGCCTGCACTGCCGTGGTCCCCTGAACTGCCTGCACCACCTTTCTTGCCCCTTGAACTGCCTGCACCACCTCTATTGCCCCTAAAACTGCCTGCACTGCCATGGTCCCCTGAACTGCCTGCACCGCCTTTCTTGCCCCTTGAACTGCCTGCACCACCTCTATTGCCCCTAAAACTGCCTGCACTGCCATGGTCCCCTGAACTGCCTGCACCGCCTCTCTTGCCCCTTGAACTGCCTGCACCACCTCTATTGCCCCTAAAACTGCCTGCACTGCCATGGTCCCCTGAACTGCCTGCACCGCCTCTCTTGCCCCTTGAACTGCCTGCACCACCTCTATTGCCCCTAAAACTGCCTGTACTGCCATGGTCCCCTGAACTGCCTGCACCGCCTCTCTTGCCCCTTGAACTGCCTGCACCACCTCTATTGCCCCTAAAACTGCCTGCACTGCCATGGTCCCCTGAACTGCCTGCACCACCTCTTTTGCCCCTTGAACTGCCTGCACCACCTCTATTGCCCCTAAAACTGCCTGCACCGCCATGGCACCCTGAACTGTCTGCACCGCCTCTTTTGCCCCTTGAACTGCCTACACCACCTCTATTGCCCCTAAAACTGCCTGCACCGCCATGGCATCCTGAACTGCCTGCACCGCCTCTCTTGCCCCTTGAACTGCCTACACCACCTCTATTGCCCCTAAAACTGCCTGCACTGCCATGGTCCCCTGAACTGCCTGCACCGCCTTTCTTGCCCCTTGAACTGCCTGCACCACCTCTATTGCCCCTAAAACTGCCTGCACTGCCATGGTCCCCTGAACTGCCTGCACCGCCTCTCTTGCCCCTTGAACTGCCTGCACCACCTCTATTGCCCCTAAAACTGCCTGCACTGCCATGGTCCCCTGAACTGCCTGCACCGCCTCTCTTGCCCCTTGAACTGCCTGCACCACCTCTATTGCCCCTAAAACTGCCTGTACTGCCATGGTCCCCTGAACTGCCTGCACCGCCTCTCTTGCCCCTTGAACTGCCTGCACCACCTCTATTGCCCCTAAAACTGCCTGTACTGCCATGGTCCCCTGAACTGCCTGCACCACCTCTTTTGCCCCTTGAACTGCCTGCACCACCTCTATTGCCCCTAAAACTGCCTGCACCGCCATGGCACCCTGAACTGTCTGCACCGCCTCTCTTGCCCCTTGAACTGCCTACACCACCTCTATTGCCCCTAAAACTGCCTGCACCGCCATGGCATCCTGAACTGCCTGCACCGCCTCTCTTGCCCCTTGAACTGCCTACACCACCTCTATTGCCCCTAAAACTGCCTGCACTGCCATGGTCTCCTGAACTGCCTGCACCATCTCTCTTGCCCCTTGAACTGCCTGCACCACCTCTATTGCCCCTAAAACTGCCTGCACTGCCATGGTCCCCTGAACTGCCTGCACCACCTCTATTGCCCCGAAAACTGCCTGCACTGCCATGGCACCCTGAACTGCCTGCACCACCTCTCTTGCCCCTTGAACTGCCTGCACCACCTCTATTGCCCCTAAAACTGCCTGCACTGCCATGGTCCCCTGAACTGCCTGCACCACCTCTCTTGCCCCTTGAACTGCCTGTACTGCCATGGTCCCCTGAATTGCCTGCACCGCCACGGTCCCCTGAACTGCCAGCGCCGCCCTGGAGGTGTCCTAGCCTGCCAAGTCCGCCCATGCTCCACGACCCAGGCCTGCCTCTGCAATGCCCTAGTCCTTGTCCTGTTCCCCTGCATGGGCCTGGCCCCCTGGCCCTCCCCCAAGACCGCCTCCGTTCCACCACTGTCCTGGACTTTTTGTGTAGTTTTTAGTTTTATGTTTGGCGTCGGGAGCCGCCCGTAGAGGGGGGATGTCTAGTTTTGGTTTTGTTTATGTTTCAAGTTTTCACTAGTATTGTTTGTTTTCCATGTGCTCCCATATCATGTGATTCCCTTGTACTCATGTGATCCTGCCATGTGCTCCCTTGTCATGTATCCTGTGTTGTCATCGGTTCATTGGTTTGAGTGTGCACAGGTGTGTCTTGTTTGGTGATTAGTCCTTGTGTATTAAGCCAAGCCAAGTCTTTGTTTTGTTACTTTGTTAAATTTATGTTGGAACTGGAATAAAACTGCACATGGGTTCTTAAAGACTTGCCTTCAGTGGACTCAGTTACAGTACCATTTAAAGAAGAAGTAAGTAAATTTTGGCAATTTAAAGGTGTCCTACATTCTGTTTATGTGGGCAACAAAACAGCATCAGTTTAAATATTTATAGTAGCATGTTCTCATCTGCTAATGCTCCCACAATATCAGAATGAACAGCAAATCATAAAATACATCAAATGAATTAATGCAAGCTAGCTGTAACAGAGAGCAACTAATCTTAACAACAAATGAGCTGCAAAATCAGTGTGAATCATCAGCCTGCAGGTGATCATACATATTCTCACTCACAAATTTAATAAGCTTCACAATTACCATCCAACACCATTGCAGCAAGGGAGACAGTGATGATACAGTTGATATACATGGTTTATGTTCACTTGTATAATTGTATTCAATGTAATGAATAAATGTTCATAAATGAGTGAATTCAGACATATGCTGCATATGACTTTTAAATTTCACCGTTAAATCAAAATTGACTATTCTTTTTTTTTTTTTTGGTAAAATTGCATTATCAATTTTTTATCCATGCAATGTCCATGCACATGTCCCTGAATTGTCCCTATAATTTTGATTGACTGTCATGAATAAAGTGAAATGTGAAAAATGAATGAAAAGTGTGCATCAAAGATTTTCTTTCTTTTTTTATTTATTTATTTTTTTTTTTGCAGCAGCAGCAGCAGCGTTGAACATTACAGACAATTGCAGATGTGTCTGTTGAGTACATAAATGCAATGGCCAATCAAAGCCATGTAAATTAGTCACTGGTGCAGAAGCAATCCACCGAAAACACTAGGGTTCAACACACACAGAGATTCTGCACTCACCGCTCAGATCTGCATGTTCACGACTGCTCTCGTCATAAACAAGTGCAGATACAATGTACTGTAAGTAAGAGATTCATTGTGCAGTGTATGCAGCTTCATTGATCATCAGTTGATCAACTGACTTCATTGATCAACTAAAGTCATTGACCGTTTCAGTGATGGGGAATTTTCTTTGCTTGCTTTCTTTACAGAATTTATGCAGTTTGAATAACCAGTTTGTTTTTCATGCTAAGTTGTGAAGTCTTGATTTATAATGCATAAAACAGTAATAAACTCATAAACGGATCTCAGCTTCTGTGTATGTGTGACAGATTGAAATATATTTGTGTGATAGATAAAAATATGCTTAAAAGAATTAATAAATCTGTAAAACAATGAAAGTAGGCCTATTTCATATTCAGGCTATTTTGAATCTGTTTAAAAATGTTCATCAAAAGTTTTAAGTAGTGTTGGTTAATCTGTGATTAATTAGTTTAGCCCAATAATCGATTAGTGGTGCCATGTTGAACACTAGGGGGAGATCTCATGGTGTTTTTATGCACAAAGTTTGCGGTGGAGAACCATGTGTGACAGTAATTCATCTTCTCACACTTTTAGGTATGCCTTCTAATTATTTGTTTATATAGTTTGAGTTGATGTTCTGTGATGGTGAATAGTGTGTAAATGTCAGTGTTATAGACAATAAATGTTGACTGAAATGTTTAAAAGTGTGATTAGTTGCGATGCGGGAGCTCCATTTGGAGTTTTGTTGGCGTGAGGCCCACATGTTGAGATGTACATTTGGAATGTATGTTTGAAGTGAACATTTAATTCTGTTTGAAAGTGTTGAGACGTGAATGTGACCATTGAATTACACGGACCGTTTGACCATTCTATGAATTTTCAGATAATATAATTATGTTGTTTAGAATTATTTTGTACTAATTTATACATATAAATCAGTCTGAAAAGAATAAGCTTTTTTTTTTTTTTTTCATATATATAGGAAATGCCTTTATGTCTATTAATTAGCCTTATCGGTGTATTATGCTTATTAAAGGGATAGTTCACCCAAAAATGAAAAATTATTCCATGATTTACTCACCCTCAAGCCATCCTAGGTGTATATGGCTATCTTCTTTCAGACGAACACAGTCAGAGAAATATTTTAAAAAATATCTTTAGTCCTTCAAGCTTTATAATGGTTGTGAATGGTAACCCACATTCTGAACACAGAAAAAATGCATCCATACATTAAATAAAAAAGAATCCATACGACTCCCAATGATTAATAAAGGCCTTTTGAAATGAAGGGATGTGTTTTTGTAAGAAAAATATCGATATTTAAAACTTTATATATTCAAACAACTAGCTTGTTGTGAAAGACCGCACGCAGAATGCGCAAGTCGATTTGCGCCAAATGAGTAATCCTCTGACGCGATGTATGACGCAGGATGTAGGAGTATAATATGCTTAGACACCTCTGACAGTTCAAACAAATACAGCAAACTCAAGCTTCTCTCGTCTTGTATCGAACTCCTCTGACATTTCTCTTTAAAATTTCTCATTTTAAACTTCCAATTCGTGACCGGTGTTTTGTTTTGCTCTTTCCTCTGCTTTGTTGCATCGTTGCGTCACTGAGTCATTGTGTCAAATCAAAGGTTGCTCTTTCACCCGTTCGTCCGTTGGAAGTTCGTTATTTGAATATATAAAGTTTTAAATATGGATATTTTTCTTACAAAAATGCATCCCTTCACTTCAAAAGGCAGTTCCCTTTCAGTCGGTCACGTTCGACGTACGTCAGTAGTGACCGACGAATTGGGATATCGCTTAGAGAGCCCTATCATCTTCGTGTAAACTAAAACAAGCCAATGGAATTGGAGTGCGATATTTGCATAATGCGCACCGCCCCCGACAGGTGTATATAAATAGGAAGCGGATGCAATCGCACTCTGTCTTTCGCTTCGGAGCCATTCACTGGTGTCCTGTTTAGAAGACTCCTTTCTTCGTTTTGTTTTGTTCTAAAACATTGCCTCAGAAGAGGATTTGCAGCGAGCTATCAGTGCTGGTGAAGGAGGCACGTTCAGCGAGGTCGCGAGTGTCCAAGGAGCTGAGCTATAAGCTCTAAAACTGCTGTTTTCACAGCAACACAAAGAGTGTGTGTGTGTAGCGATTTGGGCCGGTTCCTCGGTGTGTCAGGGAGTGGTGTACCTGACACATCGCGTCGCTCCCTGGGTGCTTCAGCACGAGTGAGTTGACTTCCCCTTCTAAAAGAGCTTTACAGACGAACCCTGACAGTATGTCATTTCGTCTGTGCCTTACTGGGTGTGGTCGTTCCCTGGTCCCTGCTGATGGGCACAATCGCTGCATCTCGTGTTTGGGCGTTCAGCACGCTGAAGCAGCTTTTGTGGATGGTTCATGTTCCCATTGCGGGAACATGACCATCGCGGTGCTGAGGTCACGGCTGTGCTCTCCCGGGCCGCCTTGTGCGTCGGGCTTGAGTGGAACCCTCCACCCTGTCCCGGCCCATCTCGGTTGGATGATTGGTAGTTGGGGGGGGGGGTCGCGCTGGCCAAACCCAGCGTCACGCCCCAATGCCTTTCTTCCCGGAAGTGCATGACGAGGTGACCAGGTCTTGGCAAACACCGTATAGTGTTCGTTCGAGGCCTGGCCCCGCATCTGCCTTCACCTCCCTGGACGGCGGGGCAGGCTGCCTCTGCCCTGCACGCGATGGCCCTTTTGCAGGTCTATCAGGCAAAAGCACTGTCGGAGATGCCCCAGGAAGGTCCTGACCAACAGCTGCTTGGGGAGCTGCGCGCTGCCACTGACCTTGCCCTCCGGGCAACGAAGGTGACAGCACGCGCTGTTGGTCATGCGATGTCTACCTTGGTAGTCCAGCAACGCCACCTCTGGCTGACCCTGGCGGACATGCGGGATACCGACAAGCAGCGGTTCCTAAATTCCCCCGTGTCCCCGGTCGGCCTATTCGGCGACGCGGTGGAGAGCTTCGCCCAACAGTTCTCCGCTGCACAGAAGCAGGCTGAGGCTATCAGTCACGTCATGCCACGGCGGTCCGCTGCTGCCTCCAACCAGCCGCCCGTGGCTCAGCCTCAGCCCGCTCGTCGCCGAGGGCGCCCGCCTGCATCGTCCTCCGCCCCTGCTAAGCCGGCAAAGCAGCAGCCTACACCAGCCAGGCAGCAGGGTGCCGGTCGCGGGCGTGGTGCCCAGCCCGTCTCCGCTAAGCCCGGTGGTAAACGGAAAAGGAAAACACGGCACTGAGACGGGCAACCTGGAGGGGAAGGTGCTCGCTCTTCGGGAGAGAATACCATCGTCTCTCCCACCCCCGGAGGAAGGCCGGGGGGAATTTGTGATGTCTGTCTATCAACCGCCGCTGGCTCCCCGGAGTCCAGCGGTACCCACTTTTTCACAAAAAGAGCAGTTTCCTCAAACTCCAGGTCACAACAAGGTGTGTCTGCCAGTGTGCCAGGCCCCGCCTCACCGCTGGCAGCTCCCTTCCCATTCGCCAGCAGGCGGCAGTGTGATGGCGCAGACCGCGTCCCGTGCGCCGTCTCCCATGCACACTGCTGCCTCGCAGAGTCCGACCCCACTCCGGGCCGCTCCCAAGCCGTCCGAGTCGGGTCCCTCTCTGCCTTGCTGCCCCACCCCCGGTGCGTCTGTGGTGCCATTGGTCCCGCTGGCTCAGTGTCTGGAAGCGTGGATAGCGCTCCCCAGCCTGTCCAACTGGCTCATTCGCACTATCAGACTCGGCTATGCGATTCAGTTCGCCCGGCGTCCCCCGGTTTTCAGGGGTGTCCACTTCACTCAGGTGTCGTTGGACAGTGCACCTGTTCTCCGGGCGGAGATTGCTGTCCTCCTGGCGAAGGATACAATCAAGCCGGTCCCTCCAGCCGATATGAAGTCGGGGTTCTACAGCCCCTACTTCATTGTACCGAAAAAGGGCGGTGGGCTACGGCCAATCCTGGACCGTCCCCAGGATTGGTTTGCAGCAATAGACCTGAAGGACGCGTACTTTCATGTCTCGATTCTGCCTCGACACAGACCCTTCCTCCGGTCTGCGTTCGAGGGTCGGGCATGTCAGTACAAAGTCCTACCCGACATGGTTTTAGCTCCCAGCCGGTTGGGTCTTCGGGTCAACTGGGACAAGAGCAAACTCGCCCCCGGGCAGAGGATCTCTTGTCTCGGTCTCGAGCTAGACTCGGTCGCACGGACTGCGTGGCTCACCGAGGCACGCGTCCAGTCGGTGTTGAACTGCCTGAGCTCGCTCAAGTGCAGGACAGCGGCTCCACTGAAAGATTTTCAGAGGCTCCTGGGGCATATGGCATCTGCAGCCACGGTCACGCCGCTCGGATTGCTTCATATGAGACCGCTTCAACACTGGCTCCGCGGCCGGGTCCCGAGATGGGCGTGGCAGTGCGGCAGTGCGGCCACTCGTGTCTCAGGTGTGCTCAACCGTGCAGCCGACGAGCTGTCACGGCAGCCTCCACTTGCGGACGAGTGGAGGCTCCACCCCCAGGCGGTCCAGCTGATTTGGCAGCATTTCGGCGAGGCCCAGGTAGTCCTGTTTGCCTCCCCGGAAACTGCCCACTGCCAGTGGTTTTATTCCCTGACCGGCGGCACGCTCGGCACGGATACCCTGGCACTCAGCTGGCCCCCGGGTCTGCGCAAAGATGCGTTTCCCCCAGTGAGCCTTCTCGCACAACTCCTGTGCAAGATCAGGGAGGACGGGGAGCAGGTTCTGTTAGTGGCTCCGTACTGGCCCACTCGGACCTGGTTCTCAGACCTCATTTTCCTCGTGACAGCCCCTCCCTGGCCGATTCCTCTGAGGAAGGACCTCCTGACTCAGAGACAGGGCACCCTGTGGCACCCACGTCCCGATCTATGGAACCTCCACGTGTGGTCCCTGGACGGGATGCGGAGGTTCTGAGTGATCTCCCGCAAGCGGTCGTAGACACCATCACCTCCGCTAGAGCTCCTTCCACTAGTAGTCTCTACGCGTTGAAGTGGAACCTGTTCGTCGAATGGTGCGCCTCTCGCCGAGAGGACCCCCGATCATGTTCGGTCGGATCTGTGCTTTCCTTCCTGCAAGAAGGGTTGGAGCGAAGGCTGTCTCCCTCCACCCTGAAGGTGTATGTCGCTGCTATCGCTGCATATCACCACACAGTTGAGGGTAAGTCCCTGGGGAAACACGATCTGATCGTCAGATTCCTGAGGGGGGCGAGGAGACTAAATCCTCCTCGCCCTTCCTCCGTACCCTCTTGGGATCTGACCCTGGTTCTCACAGCTCTCCGGGGTCATCCCTTTGAGCCTTTGCAATCAGTCGACCTGAAACTAATGTCTCTTAAGACGGTTCTTCTGGTTGCATTGGCTTCCCTGAAGAGGGTAGGGGATCTGCATGCATTTTCGGTCGACGAAACGTGCCTAGAATTCGGGCCCGGTGATTCTCACGTCATCCTGAGATTCCGGCCTGGATACGTGCCCAAGGTTCCTACCACTCCCTTCAGAGATCAGGTAGTGAACCTGCAATCGCTGCCCTCGGAGGAGGCAGACCCAGCCCTAGCTTTGCTCTGTCCCGTCCGCGCTCTGCGCGTTTATGTGGATAGAACGCGAAGCTTCAGGACCTCAGATCAGCTCTTCATCTGTTACGGAGGCCAGCAGAAGGGAAAGGCTGTCTCCAAGCAGAGGATGGCCCACTGGATAGTGGATGCCATCGCCTTGGCGTACGAATCCCAGGGCGTGCCTTGCCCGCTCGGGTTGAGAGCCCACTCCACCAGAGGGGTGGCCTCTTCCTGGGCGCTGGCTCATGGCGCCTCGCTGACAGATATCTGTAGAGCTGCAGGCTGGGCGACAACTAACACGTTCGCTAGGTTTTATAGCCTACGTGTAGAGCCGGTATCCTCACGTGTACTCGCATCCACTAGTCGGTAGACGTGTTGTACCCGCTCTAAGTGTCGGCTTGCAATGCCATTCCCGCCACTGGCCGGATACGTGCATACTTTCACTCCAGTCGTGTTCCCCGCTTGGCGAACCCTGTCGACTTCCTCCGCCTCCCCCTTCGGCTCGGACATTGCGGAGTGTCTGATGCCAGGCCTACATCCGTCGCTGACGCTGTCTGTTGGCTGGGGCCCATATGCCGTGACCCCTCTACGTGAGCGGTCCCATATGTGTAATTTTCCACGGTTTAAAACTCCCTACGGGCCGAGTCTGTGTCTTTCCCTTAGCAGAGCCAGCTCTGCTGTCACCTGTCAGATGAGTCTCCCCCTACCAGGTGGAGCCATCCCAGGGACTCCATATGCGTACTGCCCCCCGGGCCAGTCCATATGTGTATTCCCACGTAAACTCCTCCCCCATTGGGTAGGTAGTGGTCTCCGCAGCTTCCCTTACGGGTTCGCTTCCCCAGTGTAGTCTAGTTTACTTAGTGGGTATTGGTTAGACAGCAGTAGACTCTCTCGGTGTAAGCTCGCCCCTTTCACCGCCAGCCGGTGCTATGGGCGGCTGAGCTTGCGCTGGGTACTGGAAGGGGTTTCGTAACTGTGGCGCTTTAGTTGGGATCCCAATTCGTCGGTCACTACTGACGTACGTCGAACGTGACCGACTGAAAGGGAACGTCTCGGTTACGTATGTAACCCTCGTTCCCTGAAGGAGGGAACGGAGACGTACGTCCCGTCGCCACAGTTTCTGTACCCTCGCTGTAGTGCGGACACCAGTTGTCTCCTCAGCGAAAAACAGAGTGCGATTGCATCCGCTTCCTATTTATATACACCTGTCGGGGGCGGTGCGCATTATGCAAATATCGCACGCCAATTCCATTGGCTTGTTTTAGTTTACACGAAGATGATAGGGCTCTCTAAGCGATATCCCAATTCGTCGGTCACTACTGACGTACGTCTCCGTTCCCTCCTTCAGGGAACGAGGGTTACATACGTAACCGAGACGTTATTAACCCTCCTGAGTCATATGGATTCATTTTTTTACGGATGGATGCATTTCTTCAGAATTTGGCCTTCCATTCACAACCGTTATAAACCTAGGAGGACTAAGAATATTTTTAAATATATCTCGGATTGTGTTCGTCTGAAAGAAGAAATTCATATACACCTAGGACGGCTTGAGGGTGAGTAAATCATGGGATAATTTTCATTTTTGGGTGAACTATCCCTTTAATTTTAAATAACTAAAGATTGTATAGTGTTTATGGCTTATGTATGTTACATTTTGTCTGTGCAATTAAGAAAGAATTCAAACAATGCTGTTTTGTAACAATTTACAATAAACAATTTTTTCAAAAGATTGACTAACTTTCTCCAATCTTTTATAGATGGTGTGCTGTGTCTCTCACCCAACACACACACACACACACACACACACACATGTTTGTTTTTGTGAATTGTGGGGACTTTCCATAGACTTCAATGCATTTTACACTGAACAAACTGTACATTCTATCCCCCTACCCTGCCCCTACCCCTAAACCTAACCCTCACAGGAAACTGTGCAAACTTTTACTTTTTCACAAAAACTCATTCTATATGATTTATAAACCCATTTACATTGTGGGGACCGCTGGCTGGTCCCCACGATGTAGGTGAACTCAGGTTTATATTACATCATGGGGACATTTGGTCCCCACAATGTAATATAAACAAAAGCACACACACACACACACACACACACACACACAAAACGTTTGTAATGTATTCTATTAATCCACATTAATAATTATGAGTCAAATTTCTGGGGCAATAGTCGACAATAAGTGGGAGGGTTGCTCTGCAGACTACTTTTATGTCCTCACCAATGTCAAAATCAAACAGCGTCCTTGTATAACTTCCCTTCCCTCTTGCAGCAACATCTCTTCTTTGATTACATGTTTACCATCACTCACACGAGATCCACCAATAGCAAACCACAACCATCCAAAGATGCAATCAATTCCCCACTGTCAAAATCAAGTCCTGTCCTTTTTGTTGTTGCTGTTGAAGAAGCGTTTCACTTCAAAATACTTCACAATAGAGAAGAAAGGACTTCCATTCCAAGTGATTTTATTTCACTTCACGTCCCAAATGATGAAAAACACTACTCAAATCTAACCAAGGGATAATTCTGAAGAGTTTTTTTTCTGCCCCAGCTTTTTATTTCATGTAGCTGTGCAGAAAATGACCAAGAACTGTTAAGTTCACTGTTTAGTAGTTGCTGCTTGTTGCCGCAGCATCAGACACTGATAATAACACAGATATGAATACTCTTATTGATATTGCAAATCTCTGATCTCTTCTTTTGAAAAGCACCAGCAGCTGCAGATTATCTGCACCCACCAACTGTTTGGAAGCAAATTCTGCCTATATATTGCAATGCTTTTGTTTCCAAAGAATCAAAGGAAAAATATCCCTAATTTATACCAAAACCTATTTAAAAATGAAGATGCTCTGATTTCTCAACCAGTGGGTCACAAGACCGCTTTGAGTGGGTCTTGGAGTGTGTACTGTGTAGTCAAACAAACAAACAACAACAACAAAAAAATTATATATTTTTTTTCCTGATGCAGTACTTGAAAGACGTGTGTGAAAGCTGTTGACTCATCTGCAATGACTTTGTTCTTCTGTCAGACAGAACGTGCTTCTCCATTTTACTGCACTACTATTTCATTGTTTTTTGGAAGTAAAAGCATTAGACTGACATGTTTTACACATCGCAGAGTGCATAAAACATGGCACTTAACTAAAAGCGTCTTTAGACTTTTTTTTTTTCTCCGTTCCACTGACCTTCGTCTCGCATTGTCCTGATTAAATATTTGCTGTCAGATAAGATGTCAGTTCATTATTCTAACATTATTTTCATAACTTGTCAGGGCCAGTTCACACATTTGCAATTAATGTTACTAGCATTTAACATCATAGTTATGTTATCAATTAGCAAGTCATTAAATTACCAAAAAAAAGCACCAGTAAATTATATAATTGGTATGTTGTGTCTTAGCTGGGAAGGATTTGCATTAGTATCCAAATGTTTTATTAACAGATGTTAGTATTGTGTATTTACCTTGGCAACTGTAGTTTCTGTGACCTTAACTCAAAATACCACCAATTCTGTATTTTTGATAGTTGTGGTGATGGCTCATATCATTTAGGCTACTAATTTTACTATATTAACAAACCTAGTTTATTTAACCCTCGTATTATCCTCAAAAACCAGGTACGCGGGTTCCCCACTGGGGCCAATTTGACCCCAGCACATTAAAACCTCCAGAATATAATTTTATTTTCAAAGTTTTATGTATCAGCTACTTTATGTTTCTTCATTGACTACTCAAATAGCTCTTTAAATAAAACAACACCCCCCATCACCCCCGACCCCCCCTCTGCTGACCCCCCACCCCCCACCCCCCATCTGGAATACCTATTACTCGTCTATGGAAAAATGTGCAAATCACCATAAAATTTCATGATTGGCATAGAAAATGGACAAAAATGGCTTATTAATATATTAATAGCTTTATTATAATATATTATATACTATATATTATAATTCCCCCCTCCCCCTAAACTATTATGATGTAATACTACAGGTATGGTTATGATAGGTTAGGGCCCCAAAGCAGATGAAAGTTGTTAGAAGATTATAAAATTGCATTTTATAATAAGTATTTTATAATAATATAATATAATATAATATAATATAATATAATATAATATAATATAATATAATATAATATAATATAATTGCTATCAAGGGTAATAACATGTTTGGGGTCAATTTGACCCTCCCTTGGGACCGCCCCACTCATGGGTGGTGTCAGGATGCTTCACTGTTGGCATGACACAGGACCTATCATGGTAGCATTCACCTTTTATTTCCCTGGACTATTCATTTTCCAGATGTCTCAAACAGTCGGATGGGGGCTTCATCAGAAAAAATAACCTCTTTCAGTCTTCTGCTGTCCAGTCCCTGCTGTACCTGCAGAATTCTAGTCTGTCCTTGATGTTTTTCTTGGAGAAAAGTGGCTTCTTTGCTGCCCTTCTTCACCAAGCCACTGTCCAAAAGTCTTGACCTCACTGTGCCTACAGATGCACACCTGCTGGCAGTATTGAGCTCTGCACATGGTTCAGGATTGACTCTTCAGGAGGTGGCCGTCCTGCAACTTGCTGGACACTCTGGGTGTTCTGAAGACTTCTTCATTGCAGTTGAATTTCTCAACTTGAAGTTCTTGATGATCCAGTAAATGGTTCTTTCAGATGCTTTGCATCAAAATGGCCTCACATGCAAAGAAATTGCTGCAAAGCGATGAGTACATGTCTTTCTTTAGAGGTAACCATTGAAGACGCAAGAACACAATGACTGGAAGCACTTTTTCATCCTGACTAAAACTTGTTTGCACTTTCCCATGTGCTGAAGTGATTAGTGAAATTATGCTAGCTGCTCACTTTTTACCAGGACCTCAAACAGGTCCTTTTTTGTTCTGCCAATGAAGCATTTACTGTATGTACTGTAAATACTGTATGTAAAATGCATCTGATCAACACCACAACTGAAGCAGCAAACTCAAAAATCTAATGAGGGTTTCTGAGACTACAACCCACTGCAGAGAACCACCAAAACTTTTGGCCATGGCTTTACCCTATCGTTCAAGTGGGGGGCGGGGGCATAAGAAATTGCCGTTTTTGAAAGGTAATGTACCTTCTTGTGGTTGAGAGACAACAGAAGAGAAAACACTAAGAATCTCATTCTGAGCAGGATGTCTCAAATTTAGGATTCTCATCATCTGTTTTCGTGAGAATTATGACGAGGGTTAATTGCCTTATAATACTGTTTATTCATCATTAATAGTCATGTTCCTGCAATCAGTGTTGGGTAAGATACTCTAAAAATGTACTTAATTACTAGCTACTAATTACATCTTCAGCAGTGTAATTACTGTACTAATTACACACTCTAAAAAGTATTGGATTGCTTGGGCTATTACGTCTTAAATCCCATATCAACTCAACCAATTGAGTAATACAAGAATTATGTAAGCTTGTTTCTGCCAGTGAATAAAACATTAAAACGGTAATTGCGACTTATCTCACAATTCTGACTTTTTTTCTTACAGTTGCAAGTTTATATCTCACAATTCTACTTTTTTTTTTTCTCAGATTTGAGAGTTTTCAATTCTGAGAAAAGAAGTCAGAATTGCGAGATATAAACTCAGAATAACGAGAAAAAAAAGGCAGAATGGGCTTAATGTAAGTTAAGAAAAAAGTCGCAATTATCTTTCTACTCTTTTTTTATCTCTAAACTTTTGATCCTTTGGTGGAAACAATCCTCCATAGAAGGAGATAGACATGAAACTGCTATATTTTTTTATTCTTTCAAGTAATATAAAATTAAAAAATTGCATAAATTATTCTTGAACTGACCAAAGTACAAACCAAATTCCAAAAAAGTTGGGACACTGTACAAATTGTGAATAAAAACAGAATGCAATGATATGAAAGTTTTAAATTTCAATATTTTATTCAGAATACAACATAGATGACATATCAAATGTTTAAACTGAGAAAATGTATCATTTTAAAGGAAAAATAAGTAGATTTTAAATTTCATGGCATCAACACATCTCAAAAAAGTTGGGACAAGGTCATGTTTACCACTGTGTGGCATCCCCTCTTCTTTCTATAACAGTCTGCAAACGTCTGGGGACTGAGGAGACAAGTTGCTCAAGTTTTTGTCTAATACAGGCTTCTAGTTGCTCAACTGTCTTAGGTCTTCTTTGTCGCATCTTCCTCTTTATGATGCGCCAAATGTTTTCTATGGGTGAAAGATCTGGACTGCAGGCTGGCCATTTCAGTACCCGGATCCTCCTTCTACGCAGCCATGATGTTGTAATTGATGCAGTATATGGTCTGGCATTGTCATGTTGGAAAATGCAAGGTCTTCCCTGATAGAGATGATGTCTGGATGGGAGCATATGTTGTTCTAGAACTTGGATATACCTTTCAGCATTGATGGTGCCTTTCCAGATGTGTAAGTTGCCCATGCCACACGCACTCATGCAACCCCATACCATCAGAGATGCAGGCTTCTGAACTGAGCGCTGATAACAACTTGGGTTGTCCTTGTCCTCTTTAGTCCGGATGACATGGCGTCCCAGTTTTCCAAAAAGAACTTCAAATTTTGATTCGTCTGACCACA
Organism: Chanodichthys erythropterus; assembly: GCF_024489055.1. Classification (NCBI taxonomy): domain Eukaryota; kingdom Metazoa; phylum Chordata; class Actinopteri; order Cypriniformes; family Xenocyprididae; genus Chanodichthys; species Chanodichthys erythropterus. The sequence continues at coordinate 4,957,250 of NC_090242.1, read as the reverse complement.
GAACAGTTTTCCACTTTGCAACAGTCCATTTTAATTGAGCCTTGGCCCAGAGAAAACGCCTGCGCTTCTGGATCATGTTTAGATATGGCTTCTTTTTTGACCTATAGAGTTTTAGCTGGCGAATGGCTAGGTGGATTGTGCTCACGACAATATTTTCTGGAAGTATTCCTGAGCAATTTTCATTAAATGGCGAACAAACTTTTTTTTTTTTTTTTTTTTTTACGTTGCTAAATGTGTTGTACACAGAACTGGGTGAAGCAGTCATAGCCGTGTTTTATTGTGAATAAAGCACAGCTATTGACCAATCTGGAACTACCCATTTTATAAATAATAAACAACAGTTACTTTTTGTGAAATACACAATACATAGAATTGCAGCAATGCAGACACAGTGGTGGAGTAATACTTATGTAATGAGGTCACAGGTGTATGTTTGTAGAGTAATTTACAACTGCTTCGAATGCGGCTCAACCAATCAAAATTTAAGGGCCGGAACTATCCATTTACTAAACATACATTATAAAACGGATAGATCTGGCCCTTGATTCTGATTGGTCGAGCCATGTTCAACGCTGCACCACTGATGGCGCTAGTCAAAGCAGTTGTCATTTGCGTCTTGTTCCGTGTTCACAACAAGTTTCAATATAAAAGTCTTTGCAACTGAGTGACTCACTCATAAAGAGAATCTTTGCTGCCATCTAATGGCATAATAAATGTAACTTCTGTTTCTGTTCACTGTCAGGGACTATTTGTCCAGCAGAAGGAAGCCTTTTAATGATTTTACTTCATGAAAGTTACATTGATATTTGCATTGATACATATTTTTTAGCTTTAATATTTGTATTGTATGGTAACCATTTTATAAAAACCATAATCACTGTGAAACCGTGGATTACAGTGAATTTATAACAGCTAAGGTTTTTTTCCCCCCCTGCTCTGTGTCATGCCTAACAACGCCCCTTCGCTGTTATAAATTCACTGTAAACCATGGCTTCTTGGGGCTTATTGCTTTATTTTAACATTAGATGTTAAATTGTGATGTTAAACCCACTATTGTTTTATATAGAATTGTTCTGTACAGTGAAGGGGTTCTGGAATCCACTGCTGCATACTGCCGGGTACTTTTGTATGTTAACCAATTCTGAGAAATAAATTTGCTTTGTTCAGTTTTCCTAAAAAATTGGGTTGCTACTTAATGACCATGGGAAAATGTGGATCCCATGGCCAAGCCAGTTGAGAACATAATTACCCTAATAAATTCATTTTCCATGTTTCTTAAAGTACAGTGTCGTGAAGGTGTCAGTAGGGGTCTGTCCTCAGGTTAGTATAATTAGAGCACTAAATACAGTTTTAAAATGCAGAATGTATAAACAAACTTGGTGAGTCATCAGCATTGTAATGTGTTTGTACTGTAAGCATAAGGTCAGTGTTGGAGCTCTGTGACTTAGGCCTTCCTAATTGAAAGTGTTAAGGCAGGTGCAAGCATGGCGGAATTATAATGAGATAAAACTTGGCTGCAGCACTTTTGACCCAGAGGGAGGTCCTGGAGGGAGACCTCACTGTGGTGTGATGCACAATTCTTGCCTAGATATACTGCATAATGGAGATCACACACGTGCACATACGTGCACACACACACTTGCACTCACAAACTTAAAGCGAATCCATTCATTATGTAGTAGTGTGGTGCAGAAGCCGTATGTAGACTCTGCTGAAAAGTCCAGCTTAAACCAGCACTCCAAAGCCATTTTTGGAGAACAGCAATAGTCATTATAACAGGAGAGTACACACCCACACCCACACACACACACACACACACACACACACACACACACACACACAAACATACACACACAAACATGTACTTGTTTGTACTATAGTTGGACTCCATAAGGCTATAGGGCCTCAAACAGAGCAGGGCTACACTGAAGGTTCAGTCATAATTGCTTTTGGGCCACTTTTTGCTCAGCGATCATGTCTCTTTATTGCTTTTGGCCTTCTGGCCTAATGAGATTGATAAAGTCGCTGTGATGTTAACAAATTAGCTTTTTTTTTGTTCCAGCCCTCTAGAGGCTCTGGCAGTTAGATAAATAAACATGAAATGGGTAAATGTGTAATAAACAGATTCTCTTTGTGGTTCATTTTGATGAGGAAGCAGAAAATCTTTCTGAGCGGACTGAAACTGGCTCTCTGTGGCAGTTCAAAATCCTCAATATAAAAAAGCAATTCCATTTGATCCAGCATATAGGGGCTCTTTGAGTCACAGATACTAAGAGCGGCAATATTTCTTGAAGTGTTGTCTCAACAGAGTCATCTGGAGAAACATTTTCAGTGAACAAAGTTGCTGATTGTTAAGGAATTGACAGTTCCCAACGTGCATTGCAGCATGCATAAATTATGTGGTTACTGATTTAAAACAATGTGTCTGAAATAGTTTGCTGACTTTGTTTATGCTGTTTTTGCTGTCATTGTTCATCTTTTAATTTACTGCTGTTTGTTAGAGCCTATTTTATGGTGGCTTAGAGAGCTCAACATGTGCGAATGAAGAAAACACGTGCAGAAAAAACACCAGCAAATTAAGAAAACATCTTCATCAGTTTGACAGCACATGTGCTGCAAAAACTCATAGCACAACCAAATCAATAATGTCATTTTGGTTGTTTTCTCCTGAGTTTCCCTTTGGATTTATCATTAAAGACTAAAGTTTATTCCTCTAAATCTCCTGTGATCTATACAGCCAGGCCTGTCGTCCAGACTCCTCCACCTTGGCTCCTCCCTCCCTCAACTCCACCTGGGACCATCAGCCTTACGGCTTCACCAGGCTCCCTCAAACCGCCAGCTCCACCTAGGTGACACATCACCTCACATGCACCCACGGACTTGCGAACCATCCGCTGTGCTTAATCTCTCCACCCCTACAGCACTATCTGGCTTCAACCTTCCCCTTCGAGGAAATCTCCACCATGGCTCCTGCCTCCCTTGACGCCATAGGGCATCATCCTGGCTGTATTCTGGGTCACCATCTGGGCTGACGTCACCCTGGGCTCCTCCTCAGTCTTCGTCCCTTATTCCCTTACCTCTGCCTGTTCTGTGCCCTCCTCCAGAGCCCCAACAAGTGACCCCAGCAAGTGACAAACCTTACCTGAGACATGCTTACTCGTCAGTGGTGTTGTCGATGACCTAGCCTTGATTGTTTCCTAGTTTGTCTCCTTGGTTACTGATTACATTCAGCTGTCAATCAGTTTCCCTTGTTAACTCTGTGTATAAGTACTCCCTGTTTTGTTCTTCCTTGTTGGTTATTGTTGTATCTTAAGTGTGGTTAACATCTTTATTCTCCTGAGATTCTCCTGTGGAATTCTGCTTGTGGAATTGAGGATTATTTAAGTGTTTTCCTGACACCTTCATGTTAGATTCAACCAGTGTGACAGCCAGATTCTTTAGAGGATTTTTAAGCTTAAGTGCATGTTTTCATATAATGTTCATTTATAGTTTGTCTGTCTAGCAGATTAATTGACTGTATTTGAAATGTTCCAAACCCCTTTACTTATAATGTGTGAGGTAACGCTCAATAAATATGTACAGATGCATGGAGGGAAACCCCATCCACACCCTCACCGCTGTGTATGTGCCTGGCCTCTGGAAATTATTTTGATTTGGAAGAGGATAATTTCCTGTTTCTCTTATCCCCTCTAATCCCCCGCTGGTCCCGTCCAGCACAATGTCTCCTGATTATCTCGCTTGACTTCCCTATCCTGCTTCTTCTTCCAAACTCAACCAGTTTCATCACTACACCAGGCTCCCTCATCCCTCCTGATCTGCATTGGTCAGACGTCACCCTGCCTGCACCATAGACCATTTGAGCCATCTACTACACTCTGTCTCTCCACCCCTTTGGCTCTGCCATTTTTCCGGCTCCACCTTGGCCCTCAGTCCCACCCGCTCCGCCTCAGGCATCCTAGCTCCACCTCGGACGCTCAACACTGCGGCTCCATCTCTGCCTCCAGGACAGTGCACTGTCACATGTTTTAGTATGTTTTAGTTTCATTTTCACTCGGTTTGCTCTGTTCCCATCCTCTTTAGTTCCTAGTTAGTTTCCATAGTTTCATCCTGATTCCATGCACCTGTTCTGTTTCTCTTTTGATTGCATTCTCTGTGTAAGTCCTGAGTTTCCTTACTTTGATTGTCTGTTATTGGTGATGTTAAGTGGTTGTATTTCTGTTATCTTCTGAGTTTTAGAAAGTGAATATTGATAAAGTCTCATTCATGAAACATTTGTAAATATACTAGTAAATATGTGAGAGATTTGCGCGTAAAGAGACCTTCCCGAAAACTCTTCTCTTGATTCACAAATACTTCGTAAACGTCAGAAATGATAGTGACGTGTGTGTGTGTTAATGAATTCCAATCAGTCGTAAATGGGACGTGCGTGCACGCTCATTCTCAATTACCATAAATCCCGCCCATTAAATCCGACTGACAACTATATATGGGCATCATATTATGACACCAAACGAAGGATTTTGGCCATTTGGGGCCATTAGTTTGCCCAGCCCTATTGAAATCAATTAATTATTTGATTAAAGTGCTCCGTTTGCAGATGCTATTACTGGCTCTCACAATAAAAGTAAAATTAAGAAACGTATGTAATTACTATATATAATATTTTTTCAAAATGCTGTGTAAATATGTACCTTATTAAGGTGAATTAAAATGCAGCCTTATTAATGAGCAAAACGTTCAGATAAACGCACTATTTACATGTGGCTGGGAGCAGGTGTAGATTTCTTTCGTACCAACTAACATTTGGAAAATACGAACATTTTAATGAATCCGAAAATTTACGCCAGAACCACTTTACACACGATTTACACAAAAATTCGTTCTGCTCGTGTTTCATGAATGAGACCCATTGTGTGCATTCAATACACCCATGTGTGACAGTATTCCTTTAAAGTATATTATTTCCATAAGTACTCTTTTTATGCTAAAGTGTGCTTATTTTTCATTCTAAATTATTGCTGTATTGAAATGAAATGTTTATGACTGATACAGGATGATACTTAACTGTAACATTGAAACAAACATGCATTTTCTTTAACACTCCTTTGAAATTATATCTATTGTGAAAAACAGTTTACAAATAAACATGAATTAAATTTAATTGAATATTAAATCCAAGAAGTTAGCTTATATTACTTAGTTCTTTCTTGTGTATGTGTAAGTGCAACCAAAAAAGCTTACAGCTCTTTTAACTAATTCTCATTTTAATACATTTCTAAGCACCAAAGCTGAAATTATTTAAAATATGATCATAATTTTATGATAATTTTCTTAAATTATATAATTTTAGTCACTGTGTTTCAAGGGCTGCTTACAGAGATAAAAGAAATGATTCCCCTACCTGTGAATAATTAAAATTATTTTCCAGAGTAAAAAAGTGCAACAGTTAAATGATCATTATTATTCAGACTTAAAATCTAAAGGATATGTGTGAAAATTAAGGCTACGTCCACACAAAGCCGGAGCTTGCCCTATCCAATCTTTTTTTCCTCGTCTAAAGAAATATCTATGTCCACACGAAACCACTGTAATGACTCAAAACGATGTAGTATACATGCCAGACCAGTTTGTGGTGTTGTAATTCTGCCACAGAGATACACTTAAAACAGTGAATAAGATTTAGAGCATGCGTATAAACCTTCTCCGCTGTATACAAACTATAGTAAAGCTTAGAAATAACGCTTTATTTTGGCTCAGTAGCTTCTGCAGCATGAAGACAAGCATCTAGAGTCTGCTATTGTTGTTGTTGCTGCTGTTTTATGCTGTTAGCGTCTGACTAGGGTCGACACGTAGGGTGATGACATCATCGTTTCACAAAATATACGGATAGGCTGTACACACAAAAACTGCATTTTCAGATTTATCCAATCTCTGACCCGGTTTAAAAAAATAGCAGTTTCACCTTGCCTATCCGATACAAAATTTATGCGTATTCATAAATAACGCATCTCTGTGTGGACGGGGCCTAAGACTGTGTCGCAGTGGTTACTATTGGTATTGTTACATTAGAAGTTACATCCCAAGCAAACACTACCTAGAAAACGTTGTCCCTATAAAGTAATCACATATTCTACAAAAAGACTTTAAACAAGTGGCATAGAGTTCATAGATGGGATAAAATTGGATGAAGATGTACCAGACATCAACAGCTCTATATTATAATGATGTGTATGGGAATGTGGCACGATACATGGTATTACACAAAAGAAAAATGTGTAGGCATGCCTGGTCTTTGTCAATGACTAGTAACCCAGCAACAGTCTCCCAGTTTCTTTTTAGCTAAAATTCAAAGCCATGGTCCAACAATGTTCACAAACCTTAAAACAGCATATCTACAGTGATGTTTGTTGAAGGAAGCATCATGCTGTGGGGTGGCTTTTCATCAGCTGGGACTCAACATTGTGTTAAAAAAGAAGAAAGAAAATCTGGTGCTTAAAGTAATATTTCACAAAAAAATGAAAATTCTTTCATCATTTATTCATTCCAAACCTAAAATTCATCTTCATTTTCATCTTTATTCATCTTCAGAACACAAATTAAGATGTTTTTAATGTTCTCTCATAATCTTTGTCCATCCATTGAAAATCTAAGCAATCAACGTTTTCAGGCTTCAATAAGAAATTGTAAAAGTACAGTATTTCCTGGAGAATGTCACACCAGGGAGACAGATGCCAGTCACTGAGTGCCACCTTTTATAGTTCCTCCTGAGCCAAAACAACAAGCTTATGCTGCATTCACGCCATAACTACTGTAATTTGTGAGATATGGAAACCAGTGACATTACGGAGTAGTTCATGACTTGAATTTATGCATTTCAGTGTCAACACTATCAACACCAAAATGAATCTGCAGCAGTCGGTTGGTACAAGTAAGCTCTGTTTACAGTCATTAATATTGTTATGTTGTGTGCTTCGAGACATGAGGTAATTTAATGCTGTGACGCTTTGTAGACTCTGCTGTGTGCGTTCAAGACTCCTGTTTTGAAGGAGGCATGACTTTGGAGAGTGCTTTGAAGAGAGGGTGGGATCTTATGCTTTCAAAGCTAGCTTGCTATTGCTAGCCACTCTGAAAATTGTGTACCCTACATTTGAGGAGATGCATGATGCAGATAATCAATCAAGATACTTTTAATCAACATGGAGCATATATGTAATGGTGGCCAGCTTGTAGTTGCTATGCAAGTAAATCTCACTAAAGAGATGCTCTAGCGACTGACGCTAGACTCGTTAGAGCATCCAACTCCCATGCCGGAGACCCAGGTTCGAGGCCCGTGCACAGCAGGGCGAGTAGGACCTGGGTAGAAGGGTTACATATACAGTGAGGAAAATAAGTATTTGAACACCCTGCTATTTTGCAAGTTCTCCCACTTATAAATCATGGAGGGGTCTGAAATTGTCATCGTAGGTGCATGTCCACTGTGAGAGACATAATCTAAAAAAAAAAATCCAGAAATCACAATGTATGATTTTTTAACTATTTATTTGTATAATACAGCTGCAAATAAGTATTTGAACACCTGTCTATCAGCTAGAATTCTGACCCTCAAAGACCTGTTAGTCTGCCTTTAAAATGTCCACCTCCACTCCATTTATTATCCTAAATTAGATGCACCTGTTTGAGGTCGTTAGCTGCATAAAGACACCTGTCCACCCCATACAATCAGTAAGAATCCAACTACTAACATGGCCAAGACCAAAGAGCTGTCCAAAGACACTAGAGACAAAATTGTACACCTCCACAAGGCTGGAAAGGGCTACGGGGAAATTGCCAAGCAGCTTGGTGAAAAAAGGTCCACTGTTGGAGCAATCATTAGAAAATGGAAGAAGCTAAACATGACTGTCAATCTCCCTCGGACTGGGGCTCCATGCAAGATCTCACCTCGTGGGGTCTCAATGATCCTAAGAAAGGTGAGAAATCAGCCCAGAACTACACGGGAGGAGCTGGTCAATGACCTGAAAAGAGCTGGGACCACCGTTTCCAAGGTTACTGTTGGTAATACACTAAGACGTCATGGTTTGAAATCATGCATGGCACGGAAGGTTCCCCTGCTTAAACCAGCACATGTCCAGGCCCATCTTAAGTTTGCCAATGACCATTTGGATGATCCAGAGGAGTCATGGGAGAAAGTCATATGGTCAGATGAGACCAAAATAGAACTTTTTGGTCATAATTCCACTAAACGTGTTTGGAGGAAGAAGAATGATGAGTACCATCCCAAGAACACCATCCCTACTGTGAAGCATGGGGGTGGTAGCATCATGCTTTGGGGGTGTTTTTCTGCACATGGGACAGGGCGACTGCACTGTATTAAGGAGAGGATGACCGGGGCCATGTATTGCGAGATTTTGGGGAACAACCTCCTTCCCTCAGTTAGAGCATTGAAGATGGGTCGAGGCTGGGTCTTCCAACATGACAATGACCCGAAGCACACAGCCAGGATAACCAAGGAGTGGCTCTGTAAGAAGCATATCAAGGTTCTGGCATGGCCTAGCCAGTCTCCAGACCTAAACCCAATAGAGAATCTTTGGAGGGAGCTCAAACTCCGTGTTTCTCAGCGACAAGCCAGAAATCTGACTGATCTAGAGAAGATCTGTGTGGAGGAGTGGGCCAAAATCCCTCCTACAGTGTGTGCAAACCTGGTGAAAAACTACAGGAAACGTTTGACCTCTGTAATTGCAAACAAAGGCTACTGTACCAAATATTAACATTGATTTTCTCAGGTGTTCAAATACTTATTTGCAGCTGTATCATACAAATAAATAGTTAAAAAATCATGCATTGTGATTTCTGGATTTTTTTCTTTAGATTATGTCTCTCACAGTGGACATGCACCTACGATGACAATTTCAGACCCCTCCATGATTTCTAAGTGGGAGAACTTGCAAAATAGCAGGGTGTTCAAATACTTATTTTCCTCACTGTATACAAGGGAATAAACGCAAACACTTTTTAACTCAAAGGACAAGAACTGACAAGGGACTGAACAGAACAGGGAGTAAATACAGTGTCTATAAAAAACATCATAACCTTTGAAGTGTTGGAAAAGTCATCTGTCCCCTGATTTAATACTTAAAGGTGCCCTAGAACTTTAAAAAAAAAAAAAAATTTAATATAAGTCTAAGGTGTCCCCTGAATGTGTCTGTGAAGTTTCAGCTCAAAATACCCCACAGATTTTTTTTAATTCATTTTTTTAACTGCGTATTTTGGGGCATCATTATAAATGAGCCGATTCAGGGCTACTGGCCCTTTAATTCTCCTGCTCCATGCCCAAGGAGCTCGCGCTTGCCTTGAACAGTGCATAAACAAAGTTTACACAGCTAATATAACCCTCAAATGGATCTTTATAAAGTGTTCGTCATGCATGCGTCGGATTATGTGAGTATTGTATACTGTTATATTGTTTACATTGATTCTGAATGAATTTGAGGCTGTGCTCCGTGGCTAACGGCTAATGCTACACTGTTGGAGAGATTTATAAAGAATGAAGTTGTGTTTATGAATTATACAGACTGCAAGTGTTTAATAATGAAAATAGCGACGGCTCTTGTCTCCATGAAAACAGTAAGAAACAATGGTAACTTTAACCACATTTAACAGTACATTAGCAACATGCTAACATAACATTTAGAAAGACAATTTACAAATATCACTACAAATATCATGATATCATGGATCATGTCAGTTAATATCGCTCCATCTGCCATTTTTCGCTATTGTTCTTGCTTGATTACCTAGTCTGATGATTCACCTGTGCAGATCCAGACGTTACTGGCTGCCCTTGTCTAATGCCTTTCATAATGTTGGGAACATGGGCTGGCATATGCAAATATTGGGGGCGTACACCCCGACTGTTAGGTAAAAGTCGGTATTATGTTGAGATTTGTCTGTTCTTTGGAGGTCTTTTAAACAAATTAGATTTATATAAGAAGGAGGAAACAATGGAGTTTGAGACTCACTGTATGTCTTTTCCGTGTACTGAACTCTTGTTATTTGACTATGCCAAGATAAATTCAATTTTTCATTCAAGGGCACCTTTAATAGAGTCACAATTTATTTTTATTACAGCCATTAATCTCTTTGGATATGTCTGTACTAGCTTTGCACACCTAGAATATTTGCCCATTCTTCCTTGCAGAATTGCTCAAGTTCAGTCAGTTTCTTGGTTGAGCGGCAATGGACTGCTCTCTTCAAGTCCATCCACAGATTTTCTATTGGATTTAAGTCAGGACTTTGTCTTGGCCATTCAAGGACATTCACCTTCCTATCCTTATGCCATTGCATTGTTCTTTTGATGGTATTAGATTTGTCAAAAGTACCGACTTCGGTACTGAAATTTTTAAAAAAATGTGACTCATTGAGCACTGTTGAGCAGATTTGTAAACACCTCTGATTGGCCATTGTGTTGACGTGCTCATCCGATATGTCTGTGAGTGGCTTCAATGATCAACACTGTAAAAAAATTGTAAATATTCATCACTGAAGCTCTTCATCAAGCGCTTACACATATACACACGGTAGTATTTGAAAGCAAGCATCTATAGTGGAAGCTCAAAGCTTCACGTTTTTAAAATTTCAGTACTGAAGTCGGTACTTTTGACAACTCTATCGGTGGTATGTTTAGGATCATTGTCGCATTGGAAGGTAAATGATCTGCTCATCTTCAGATGTCTAGCAGAAGGATGCAGGTTTTCATCAAGAATTTGGATGTTCTTGGCAGCATCCATTTTCTCTTCAGTCCTGACCAATTGCCCAGTCCCTGCTGAAGAGAAACACCTCCACAATGTAATGCTGCCACCACCATGCTTCACAGTAGATGTTTTGGGTGGTGTGCTGTGTTTGCTTTTTTTATCATTATTTCAGGCTGTACAACAAATAAAGTATTTCAAAGGGGTATGATGATTTTCTATAGGCACTGTAAATTATAGTGGCATATGGCATAAACAACATTTATTATAAATGCCAAGCCCCAACAAATTAATTTGAAGTAAAACTGAAACTACTGGCATGTAGGAAATAACTGGTCCGTAAGACGTGTTAATTGAGCGAATAGGCCTACCACAAGTACAGGTCTATATTTAGAGACAAACCAATATCCTGACATAAAGCAGACTACATGTTAAATGCTCCCAAGTGGTGCTTTTGCTTTAAGACTGATTGCCAAAGCAAAGATTAATTGTATACACTCACCGGATCCTAGTGGATATTTACCATAAACAATGTTCTCATATTGCTGCCAAGGGCAGTTCTTAAACATTTTGGAAATACTGTTTCAATCATACAGTACTTGTTTTGTTCTCAGACTTTAAAGTACAAGATATCCATTGATTTAGATAAGCTTTCCTCAGAGTTGCAAAGGAAGCTCAAACCTCTTGGTGTTCAACTGACAGCTACTGAGGCCTCATTTCAAATGGTGGGATATTAGAATTGCTGTCTGCATATTTGTCTATTAAAGTGAAACATGATAAATGCAACAGTGTAATAACAGTCTGCTAAAATATACATCAGAATGAATGTTCCCATTTCTAAAGCATATATTTGATAAGAATAAGTCAGAAGAAACTGAACTTGAGTAAAAAATGTAAGACATTTCACCACTCTCCAGCTTCAGCTTTCAACAGAAGAAGCTTCTCGAATGAGTGGTGAGTTGACGAGTGCTGGATGTTTTAGCAGACATACAGTACTCTAGCAAACTTAATGACATACAGAATATGTAACTGCTCCATCATCTTGACATAACATGAAGACACATGCGCACACACACACGCACGCAAGCGCGTGCACACACACACACACATGCACGCACGCACGCATGCACACACACACACACATTTAGCAGATTCTTTTATCAAAAGTGACTTACAAAAAACACACAAGAAGTCTGTCAAAGTGCCATCAATATTTGTAATATACAATACCAGGTTAGGTACTAGACAACTGACAACTACATTAGGAAGCAAGAGGAGAAATGCAGAGAATAAATAGAAGTGTGTGTGTGTGTGTGTGTGTGTGTGTGTGTGTGTGTGTGTGTGTGTGTGTGTGTGTGTGTGTATAGGTGTGTGCGTGCTTTTTGTGAAATATCAGGACACAAATGTGTATAATGACATGGGTATGACATAGGTATTACAAAAAGAGGTGACTTATGAGGACTTTACCCCATGTCCCCACTTTTCGAAAGGATTATAAATCAAACAGAATGAGTTTTTGTGAGAAAGTAAAAACGTGCAGTTTCCTGTGATGGTTAGGTTTAGGGGTAGTGGTAGTGTAGGGGACAGAAACGTACTCGGTTACGTACGTAACCTTGGTTCCCTGACATATGGGGGAAAAGCTCCTTTTTCCTCCTTGCTGAAGCCTTTTGCAATAGTGCAGTGAAAACTGCACGTCTATTGGCTCAAAGGAATGAAACTCTTTGAGCCAATGACGGCGTGGCATAGTTGCGCGAGCCAATGGCGAAATAGCGCGCCAACAAGCCCGCCAAAACGGGCGTGGCTTATGGCTATATAAGCTGGCGTTTTGCCGTTGGATTCAGTTTTAGCTCGACTGAAGCGACAATACTGAGCCGCAGTGTCGGGGCACGGCATAATACGCAGTACTCGTTCCCGTATCTCAGGGAACCGAGGTTACGTACGTAACCGAGTACGTTCCCTTTCGATACTCTCGCTCATACTGTGTATGGGGAACGAATACAATCACGCCGTGCCGCGACAGGGAACGACAAAACATAACTTGAGCGCCGAGGGGCCCAGAGGATATGTGAAGGGCTGAAAGCCGTCGAACCCTGGACACAGGGGCCGGGAAGCCCCTAAGAGCGTGTGATGACGGTGCACAGGGAGGCTGTCTTTTCACACTGAGAGGACCCGAGCATGTAAGGTCGGGATGTCCAAGTTATAAAATCTGACAAAAGTGGACGGCGAGGACCAGCCGGCCGCCTCACAGATGTTTTTGAGAGAAACGCCACTAGACCACGCCCAGGATGACGCCATGCCTCTAGTGGAGTGGGCTCTTACTCTTATGGGGCAGTCCAAGCCCATAGAGGATTAGCATAGAGCAATTGCATCGACTATCCAACGCGAGAGGCGTTGCTTTGAGACCGGAGACCCTTTGGTGCGGCCGCCAAAGCAAATGAAGAGCTGGTCTGACTGCCTGAATGGCTGAGACCGCTCAGTATAGATTCTCAATGCCCTGACAGGGCAGAGTAAATGCACCTCTCGCTCGTCCGTGGACGGAGGTAGCGCTGAGAGGGAAATAACCTGGGCTCTGAACGGGGTTGAGAGCACCTTGGGGACATAACCATGTCTGGGTTTTAGAACGACTTTGGAGTCGTTGGGCCCGAACTCAAGGCATGCAGGGCTCACAGAGAGGGCCTGCAGGTCGCCGATGCGCTTAACTGATGCTATCGCAAGTAGCAGAGCGGTTTTAAGCGTTAAGGGCCGAAGGTCAGCTGACTGCAGTGGCTCGAAGGGCGGACACTTGAGGGCTGCAAGGACAGTGGAAAGGTCCCAAGAGGGAACGGTAAGTGGTCTAGGGGGATTAAGCCGCCTAGCGCCTCTTAGGAAACGGACAATGAGGCCGTTTCTGCCCACCATCTGGCCAGCGATAGGTGCGTGAAACGCTCCAATGGCTGCAACGTAGACTTTGAGGGTGGAAGGGGTGAGACCGCTATCCAGCCGCTCTTGGAGGAAAGACAGTATCTGGGATATGTCACTCTCCACAGGGTCGACGCTGCGCGTTGAGCACCAGTCAACAAAGACAGACCATTTCTGGGCGTAGAGACGCCTGGTGGATGGAGCTCTACCCTGAGAAATGGTATGTAAAATGTTCCCGGGGAGGCTTAGCAGCTCCCATCGAGGGACCATAGGTGCAGAGCCCACAGCTGGGGGTGCCAGATTGTCCCGTTCGCCTGAGAGAGGAGGTCTCTTCTCAGGGGGATAGGCCATGGGTCTCTCGTGGAGAGCCTGAACAGCTCTGAGGACCAGGTTCTGTGTTTGTCTTCCCTGATTCGTCTGATCACGCAAGGGATCATTGCGATCGGGGGAAAAGCATAAAGGAGGAGCCTGGGCCAGGTCTGGGCCAGGGCATCCGTCTGTTTTGAAAAGAAGGTTGGGCAGTGAGAGTTGTCTTCTGAGGTGAAGTGTTCGACCTCTGCCTTCCCGAAGATCTCCCAAATCTTTCATACCGTTTGAGGGTGGAGCATCCACTCGTCTGAGGGGACATTGCTCCGCGATAGCATGTCTGCCCCAAGGTTCGACTTGCCCGGAGTGTGTGTCGCTCTGAGCGACTGCAACCTGGGCGTTGCCCATTCGAGGAGGCGCTTTGTCAGGGCGCAAAGGCGGCTGGACGAAAGGCCTCCTTGGTGGTTTATATACAACACGACCGTCATGCTGTCCGACTGGACTAGGACGTGGTGTCCTTTCAGGAACGCCTGAAAGAGAGTTCAGGGCATGCTCTACTGCCAGCATCTCGAGGCAGTTGATGTGCAGATGGCTCTGCTCGCGAGTCCACGAGCCGAAGGCTGGTCTGCCCTCGAAAACGGCGCCCCAACCCGTGTTGGAGGCGTCCGTCGAAAGCACCTTCCTTCTTGTTACCGCCTGAAGGGGGACTCCATGCTTGAACCAGCTGGGGTTCGTCCAAGGTCTCAGGGCTGTAACGCAGGCCTGATTGACCCTGATAAGGAAGCGGCCGTGCTGCCAAGCATGTATGGGAACCCTGAGTTTCAGCCAGTGTTGCAGAGGCCGCATTCGTAGGAGGCCGAGCTGCAGTACTGGGGAGGCGGAAGCCATCAGCCCTAACATCCTCTGGAAAATCTTCAGTAAGGGTAACGGGCATTGTTCCTGACTGATGCCGAGAGCTTCTGAATCGTCAGAGCGCGCTCTGGAGAGACTACAGCCCTCATGTGGACTGAGTCGAAGACTGCGCCCAGGAACGTGATACGCTGGCTGGGGAGCAGTGAGCTCATGGCAAAATTGACCCTGAGTCCCAGGCACTGAAGGTGGCTGAGGAGCACGGGTCTGTGGTATTCTAGCTCGGTACGAGACTGGGCCAGTACGAGCGAGTCGTTGAGGTAATTCAAAACTCGGATCCCCATCTTCCTTAGAGGGAGAAGCGTCGAGTCCATGCACTTGGTAAACGTGCGGGGAGCTAGAGACAGCCCGAAGGGCAGGACCTTGTATTGATAAGCCACACCCTCGAAGCCGAATCTCAAGAAAGGCCTGTGGCGAGGGGCTATTTGGATGTGGAAGTACACATCCTTCAGGTCCAGTGAGAAGAACCAGTCCCCGGGGCGTATTTGCGCAAGGATCTGCTTCAGTGTCAACATTCTGAACTTCCGTCTCATGAGGGAGAGGTTCAGAAGTCTTAAGTCTAAGGTGTGGGTCTGAGACCGCCATCTTTTTGGGGGACAACAAAGTAGCGGCTGTAGAAGCCCGACTCGCTCTCTGCGGGGGGAACAATTTCTATGGCTCCCTTCTGTAGCAGAGACGTCACTTCTGCGCGGAGGACATGAGCGTCGTCCGTTTTGACTGAAGTGGTGACCGCACCGCTGAAGCGCGGCGGCCTGCGGGCAAACTGTAGGGAGTAGCCGTTGGATATAGTCCCGATGACCCACTGTGACACTCCGGGGATAGCTTGCCAGGCCTCGACCCGTGTGGCCAGGGGTTGAATAGCGTCCGGTGACAGACCGCTGTGCAGGGTTCTTTGCACCGTCGTTATAGGATGAGGAAATTTGCTCTCTTTTTGGTAATGTAAAAATATTCGGTTCGCCATTAGAATGGCGGTTTGTGTGGGTGCAGTCATTGTGGGCCCAGGGGACATAACCCGATGAATTCCAGCACCCGGAGCTAAGCGAGGTGGTAGGGAATGTAAGCGAGAGAGCTTTTGGGGCGGTACGGCCGTGGCGAGACCTAACCCCATCCTCTTTCTTCCTGCCTGATCAGGAAGACGCCGGAGGCGTTGGGTCCAGCACTATCTTAGGGCGGGGACCCTGGCGTCTCGGGAGCGTGGAGCGTTACGCTGGGCAGGCCCGTAGGCGCTGGCTGTGATGCGGAAGGGGCAGGCTTGCTCTGAGGCTGGGTCGGCGCAGGTTTGGACCGACTTGCAGCAGATGAAGAGCTGGAGCGCTTCGGCAAGAAATGCCTGGGACGATTTCTGCGCGAACGAGAAGTGCTCGGTGAACCCCTCCACGGCTGACCCGAAGAGACCTGAGGGCGAGACAGGGGCATCTAAGAAGGCCATCTTGTCTGTGTCTTTGATCTCTGTGAGGTTAAGCCAGAGATGGCGCTCCAACACAACCAGGTTGGCCATGGACCTGCCTATGGCCTGGGCCGTGGTCTTCGTGGTGCGCAGGGCCAGGTCGGTGGTGCTGCGGAGGTCACGGAAGGCCGGCGCGTCGATTCCAGACTCGTCCAGGGAGCGGAGGAGTTTGGCCTGGAAGACCTGGAGGATGGCCATTGAGTGGAGCGAGGAGTACGCTCTGCCAGCAATGGCGGAGGTCGTACGGCAGGGCTTAGAGGGAAGGGCCCTCTTGCTCTTCCAGCCCATGGCAGCGGGCGGGCAGAGGTGAGCGGCCACGGCTTCGTCGAGTGGTGGCATCTGCTCGTAGCCCTTCTCACGGGAGCCGTCAACCGAGGTGAGAGCCGCGGGTGAAGAAGTGCGAAGGCGGGCGGAGTAAGGGGCGCGCCAGGACTTCGTGAGCTCTGAGTGGACCTCGGGGAAGAAGGGCACAGATCGCCGCGCCGTCATTGGCTCAAAGAGTTTCATTCCTTTGAGCCAATAGACGTGCAGTTTTCACTGGGCTATTGCAAAAGGCTTGAGCAAGGAGGAAAAGGGAGCTTTTCCCCCATACGCAGTATGAGTGAGAGTATCGAAAGGGAAATACGTTTTGTACAGTATAAAAACCATTACGCCTATGGAATGTCCCCACAATTCACAAAAACAAACGTGTGTGTGTGTGTGTGTAAGTACATTAGTTTAAAGGGATGGTCCACACAAAACTGAAGATTCTTTCATCAATTACTCACCGTTGTGTCGTTCCAAACTCATAAAGACTTTCATTCGTCTTTGAAACACAAATATACAGTGCACAGCATAAATGAGTACACTCCCTCTGAACAAAGACAAAAAATGTATTTTCTTTATGACCACTCATACAATTCATGGAAAGATAGCAAAACTAAAATGTATTAAACATATACATAATAAAAAAGTGAGAAATATATGTCATTAATAGCCATAAAATAAGTAAATTAGCCAATTTTGTTTAAATTAAGGATTGCAGAAATGAGTACAAATGTATAATATTCTAGTTCTTAGTATGCCCTCCATAATTTTGAATATACTGCTCTGACCCCTCTTGGCACAGAGTGTACAAGTTCATGACAAATTGTCACATCTGTCCTGTTTAACTCCTGGATGATGAGCTCCTTAAATGCCCTGATCTTTAATGGGGATTGTTGCTCAACTCGTCTCTGCAGAATCCCCCACAGGTACTCAAGAGTGTTAAGATTGAGTGCAATACATGTCCACAGAAGGTTTTTCACCTTGGGAGAATGCATATCCTCATTTTCATGTTGAAAAAAAATCTCATCAGTGCAGGGAATGAGGAAAGGGTTACATCTTCTGTTTCAATTTTGTGTATTAAATTACACAGTGGTGTGTGAATTAATGACAGCATTGATAAAGCACAACTCCCTCACACCTTCAGCACTCATTCATCCCTATATAAGAGCTTTACTACCACTGAACTTTACTGTGGGAACCAGGCACTTCTCACTGTACTTTGCTGTTATGTTTTGACATAGAGAGCTGTTATAGCATAGTGTTTTGGAGAAAAACATTTATTTCATAATGTGATTTTCCCCCTAATTTCAATTCTTTTCCTTCAATGAAAGGTTAGATTTTTGCTAATTCTATGAATTAAAGATCACAAGGATAAACAATGCAGATTTAACAAAGGTGCCAATAATTCTGACCACACATATTAATGAAATCTGAGAGATTTCTGAGTTATATTCTGTATGAAGAATATTTATTTTAGTCATTAATAAATTGTGACGCAGACCCTATATCTCATAACGTGACTTTGTTTTTCACAATTACACCTTTATATCTGACAATGTGAGTTTATTTCTTATGTTAAGTTTACAAGTCCCAACTCCAAGATTCTTGTCTTGTGAACTGTGACTAAAATTTTATCCACAAATCTATTTAAGATTTCCAGATGGTTTCCAACCTAACTACAAGTAAAATGGATATGTTTTTTTCTTTGTTTTTTTCCCCCCTTTTGGACTTCCAATTAAAGTAGTATATTTTGGTTCATGTTGTATTTATGGTGAGCTATAGCCTGGTACCTACACACAAATCAACTCTATTTTCTGTTGGCCTTTACGTGTCGCCCTTCTGAATCACTCTTGTCTCTATTTACATTCCTATTTAAGTGGTTTGATTTATGTCTACACCATCTGGTGCTCAGTTATTATAATGGCCTACTTTTCCCCAACCTCCATGTTTGTCTTGGAGTTCAGCACAAAACTTTCCTCCACTTCTGAATACATTCACATTCTGAATTGAGCTTTGCACTAGAGACTCATTTGCCTCAGTGAGTCAAAACTTGGAAATTGATTCTGATGCAGTTCACTGCCTCAGCATGGTGAGGTGATATTTCAGTAAATTACACTTTAAAGTGGTTTATCCCCACTGAGCTCCTTTAATAAAACTGTTTCCTTCCAGACACAAAGTGTAATTTATTACGCAAACATAAATGTGTTTACATAAAGTCCAACAAAAAAAACAACAATATTCCATATAGTAGTTTTTCAATAAAACATAATTAGTCAGCTGATCAGTAGAGTTTTAAAACTTTTTGATATCATGTACTCTCTAATATAATGGTGGCAACCCCAGGGACCCTCTTCCTAAAAGAGGAATGTCTAGAGACCCATATATACTTTGTGAAAAAAATATTAAGTGAGACTTGTTCTTTTCCTAAATTAAATAATTAACTTTTATGTTACAATTGTACGGCACAGCCACCAGGGAATACCGTTTCCATGAAAGAGTGTACGTGGTCTGCAACAATGCTTAGGTGGTACGTGTCAAAGCAACATCCACATGGATGACAATACCCAAAGTTTCCCAGGTGTCATGTGTTCCCCAGGTAAGTGACGCACACGCACCCGGCCATCCACATGATGTAAAAGAAAACATGATTCATCAGATCCGGTCACCTTCTTCCATTGCTCCGTGGTCCAGTTCTGATGCTCACATGTCACTGTTGGCTCTTCCGGTGGTGTACAGGGGTCAGCACCCTGACTGGTCTGCAAAAATCCTATTAATAAGGCCTTGTGAACAGACATTATTTATAGTCTGTTACTCCTTTGACCCTCAAAAAAGAATGAAGCTCAGATTACCAGTTCATTGAAATGGAAGGCCGGTAGTGTCCAATGAAATGGGTCATGGGCCCCAGCTCTGAAATTCATTTCAGAGACACTGCTCTAATTGCAAAGAGCTTGCTCAATACCCATAAGTCACACTAATGAGAGGTATTACCATAATGAGAACAAGAGAGAGAGTGAAATAGGGAACAGAAATGAGGCAGGAAACTGTGATACGCCTTATGCATCATATCATCATCCGTAAACAAACCCATATTCAGCTCTTAGTATAATACAGAACAGGTGCAGCTGGTACTACAGCTGTTTGCGTTAAGGTACTCAAGTTCATTTAGAGGGACAATGACATTTACAGCTCTCCTAAACCTAATTTTGGCATTGTTAGCTGAAGTATATTCGCTTTATGGTAATTTTCATTTTCTGCAGTGGCCCAAATCTATTGATTCCATTCATCAAAATAATCACTGATTCATTCACTTATTATTTTATAGGAATAATCCTCACACCAGTAGTTTGTCTGCATCCGAAATCACAAAAAAAAAAAAAAAGGGGGGTTTACTTTTAATTGACAATTGATTTACTTTTAAACAATTTCCACTCAGAAATCGCTAGTAAATTTCACAAATAATTACAAAGAACACATTGAATTAAAAATGACATTAATAAGGCCCCGTCCACATGAAGCCGGAGCTTACCCCAATCTGATCTTTTTTTTTTTTTTTCTCGTTCTAAAAAAACCCCCCGTCCACACGGCGCCGTATCAAGAAATATCTGCGTCCACACAAAACCAGTGAAATGGCTCAAAATGATGTAGTATACATGCCAGACCATTATGTGGTGCTGTAATTCTGTCACAGAAATGCACTTAAAGCAGCGAAGGAGACTTGGAGCATGCGCATAAACCTTGTTGGTGCTGTTTTGTGGAGTTGACTAGGGTCGACTCGTGGGGTGATGACATCATCGTTTCAGAAAATATACGGATTGCCCCGTCCACACGATAACGCAAAGACGGCGTTTTCAAATTTATCCACTCTGGGACCCGGTTTGAAAACACCGGACCCGTGTGGACGAAACGCCTATCTGATAAAAAATTTGTGCGGTTTCACAGAAACGTGTCTTCGTGAAAAACTGATAGTATTGTAAGACTGACAAATAGTATTTTCTTGTAAGACATACTCCAATAATATTTTTTATTTAAAAATGTGAAAATACTTTATTTTAAGGTGATGTTATTACAGTGTAATTACACAAACAAGTGCTAGTAATATTAATTAACTACATTTACTTACTGAAGGGTTAAGGATAGGGTTAGGGTTTAGTTTAGGGTTAGTTACTTGTAATTATGTGTAATTTAATGTTATTACTATAGTAAGTACATGTATCATGTCTGTGTCATCTTGAAGTATCAATACTTTTTTAGAGTTGAATAATTAATTTGAATTCAGTAATTACTGATTATCAAGATCAAATTCATGTTCTGTTCAGTTCAGTTCAGTTTCATTATCTTGTTCTGTTTGTTTTCATTGTCACCATTTGCCTGAGTTCTAGTTCTTTCATTAGTTGTCATGGTTCCTGATTAGTGTCTCACCTGTTCTCTGTTCTGTTAATGACCTTCACTTATATACAGTCAAACCAACATTTATTCAGACACCTTGAATATTTCATTCATTAACACAGTTTATTCACTATAGTTTAAAAAAAATGGTAATAATATATGACAAGATCTCAAAGTTAAACTGTGTTAGAAAAAAAATAATCTTAATTATGTCAGATAACACTTAAGCAAAACATGGTCAGGTCAAAGTGTCTGAATAATTTTTGGTTCCAATTTTTTTTTTTATCAATTTTACTGGTATTTTACTGGTAGTGGCACCCACTAGTAAAAATATACCAAAAATATCAAAAATGTCTAAATAATTTTTGGTTTGACTGTATAAGCCCTCAATTTTCCTCAGTTCTTTGTCTTGTGTTAACATTGTTAAATGTGTAGTGTTCTTACTTTCTCTGTTAAACAAATATTATTATTTGTCATTCTGCGTCACACATCTCTTTTTGTTTAGATTATGCTAGAGCTATCCGTGACATGAACATGCATTCTCAAATTCTCTCACATGACCTCATGGGAAAGTTAAGTGTCCATTCTGCACATTTTAGAATCTTGCTGGAAGTAGCACTACTGTCGCCTAATGTTTTATGAATACAGCATGCAGTATAGGCTATTTTCTCATAATATGCGTGAGTCATCGAATCATTCAAACAACAGATTCTTTCAAAAACACATTGTCATTCACAACCAAACTAAAGCCTTGTTATACGTTATTAGAATGTGCATGTTTACAGATCTACTAAGAAACTCCAGGAAGAGCGTTGCAGCATCATAATGATTAATAACATGGATCTCCATTTTGTCAATTTCTTGGCTTAATATTATCATTATCAAGATGTACTGTATGGTCATTTTTACAGTCCTAAACAGGGATAATTCTTCCAATCCACTTTATTCAGTCATTGGTGATACGCAGGTCCCAGTTTGTCTACGTCAGTTCATTCACAAACAGAATTTGAGCCTTAGGGATATAATTGTTAAGTAGGTCCAACCAATAAATTACTCCCCTCAGAGCTGTTTTTTTATTCATGCTATAGTCTTTGAATCATGAGTCATTGAGAATGTTTCATTCACTTTAAAGTTTTGCTCAGAAACACTGATTTGTTTACCATGGAGAATTCATTAATGTCCTTTATTAGATTAGGAATGGAGGAACAAGAGGATAACTGAGAGGGAATGAGTAATGTCAGTTCTTCTTGACAAAGAGGCAATTTGAGTCTGGCTGTGTCACGAGTGCTGACATAATGGAAATCTGCAGCCGATGGTTAACAGGAAGTTCATTTTATATAATGGAGGCAGACAGAATGATGATAGTGTTGAGTAAGAAGACTATTTCTGTGATTTTTGTGTTCTTCTTTGGAATGTCTATAGTAGAAACCATACATTGTCAGTACCTAAGCTTTCCCGATTACAAAAATTGTATTATGTTCTTTTCCAACCAAAGTATGCAGATAATTTCCCTTCATAAAACCAGGTCAAGCTGACGCACGGCTATGCTGTCACTGTCCTTCATATTTGATAAGCTCAAACTCTAGCTCCAGGCTTTACACTTCATTTGTAGACAGGATGATCAAAATATAGGCTATAGGGTTCTGGTTTAATGTTTAATGTTGTACTAACAGCACAATAAATTATCAATATATTTTCTGGAAAATTTTTACATTGCATTAAGTTGACAAGACCAATAATAAGAGCTACCTTAAAGACATAAAATGTAATTTTATATCCCCGTAACTGTATGAATCATATAGTTATTTTTGCTGAAAATTCAATGCATAAATGTAATAAATATTAAATAATCATACTGTAATGCCTATTTATTGATAAAATGGTTAATTAACACTCTAAGGCCTGGTTTCACAGACAGGGCTGAGATTAAGCCAGGATTAGACCTTAGTTCAATTAGGATATTTAAGTAGTTTTTATAAAACGTGCATTTACATGTGGTGGGAGATGACTCGAAGGCTCTTTGTAAATATAACTAACTCTGAGAGCACAGCTGAATCCTTTCTGACTCCATAGACAGCAATTTTATTCTCATCGCTTCATACAATTGAGGTTGAACCACTGTAGTCATGTGGACTATTTTAACAATGTTTGTAGTACCTTTGTGGACCTTGAAAATGGTGGTTAAATTGCTGTCTATGGAGGAGTCAGAGAGCTCTCGGATTTCATCAAAAATATCTTAATTTGTGTTGCGAAGATGAATGAAAATCTTATGGATATGACATGAGGGCAAGTAATTTTCATTTTTGGGTGAACTAACCCTTTAATTGAAATCGAATATGGGACTACTCCTGTCTGCCGTCATGTACACACTGGCCTGACCAGGACATCTGAAACTTATAAATGTACGGACTGCACTCTGGTACACTCCCTGACAGCTGCTGAAAGAGGTTTGAATCAATGATTAATCAGTTCTGACTGTGCGAAGTACTGCTTTATGTTTTACAATGTGTACTTCAAGAAAGACCCAGCCTGGCAACACTGGATATGATTAAACAGAGTCAAGGAAGTAGGAAATACTTCATAGCAAACTTTTAGTCACAATGATGTCAACTTGTATCATTCCCGGTTTCAAGAATTGAAAGAGTAAATGTAAACGAAAGAGTGAGTTACTTTCGGTTTCCAGTGAAGGATCCAGCACATTATAAGCAGTGGCTAAAAGCTACAACGTATCATAAATATGGTGAAAACGCCACGACAGACATTATGTAAA
Organism: Chanodichthys erythropterus; assembly: GCF_024489055.1. NCBI lineage: Eukaryota > Metazoa > Chordata > Actinopteri > Cypriniformes > Xenocyprididae > Chanodichthys > Chanodichthys erythropterus. Next base: position 4,933,483 of record NC_090242.1, on the reverse strand, counting down.
ACCTCCATGTTTGTACACAACCTTTCAAAATGGATGACCACGAAAACAGTGTTTTAGGTCAAACAGAGTGGAAAAACTGAAAGACACTGCCATTCCATCAGTTCCGCCCTACCTCGCATACAGGTAGGAAAGCTGTTGTATTCCATTTTTAATCATTATGCTGCTTAAAGAGTAGACATAATACGATGCAATTTTTAGTGATAAACCTAGAATGTTTTGTTAGTAACCCTCTGTCAATCTGACTGTCCGTGGACGGGGATACAAAAATGCTGGAGTATAATCTCTTGTTTTCACGAAAGCCCTGGAGCTGTCAAAAGTCTGCCTCAGACAATTGCTAACAAATAAATGTGAATTTCTCAGTCCAAGTAACATGGAGAAGGAGTAAACATTATTAATTTAGCTACATATACTACCGACATTGTAACAGTTGGACATTGGCGAAGTTACACTTTAAGTAAACACTTTTTTAAGTCCAGCTTCTAATCATTGATAATATGTGAAACTTTCTCTCTTTTAAAGGATTAGTTCACTTTCAAATTAAAACTAAAACGTTTGAACTAATTTTTATATTGTAGATGACAATTTAGTTCAAAATTTGACCTGTGGAGGGCAGTAATACACTTAGCAGTGTCTAATACAGAAGAAGAAGAAGAAGAAGAAGAAGAAGAAGAAGAAGAGAGCTAGTTCAAGATGAGCATTTATGGTTAAAATGTGTATAATAAGTAATGGTTTCTCTAGATAAGACCCTTATTCCTCGTCTGGGATCATGTAGAATGCTTTGAAGCTACACTGAAACGGTAATTTTGACCTTCAACCATTTGGAGGCCATTGAAGTCCACTATATGGAGAAAAATCCTGGAATGTTTTAATCAAAAAACGTAATTTCTTTTCGACTGAAGAAAGAAAGACATGAATATCCTGGATGACATGGGGGTGAGTTAAAATTTTAATTTGAAAGTGAACTAATCCTTTAAGTGCTTTTGTTCATTGCACTGGGACAATGTTTCCCAGGTTTTATGTGTCTCTGTGGAGCGCTCTCATAAATGATCAATTTGACTGTGACCAGAAGTAATTATGTGTTTTACTTTGTGTTTTACGAAAATGCATGTACATGTAATCCCTTAAGTATGCTGAAATAGATATGGCTTGGTGCCTAAGACAAAAGGCTGTTGAAGGCAACTGATTGAAAAGTGTCCTCTCACCTCTCCTTTAATACGACTCCTGAGAATGTTTGTCTTTCTCAAGATTTGACAGTTCAGGCGCCAAATGGGAGAAACTTCTTATGAATAAAGATCACTGTCTTGCTTAATGGATTTATAATGTTTTCGGAATAATGTTGCCACTGGCCACTTTATTAAAGTATTGTTGATTTAAATTTACTGTCAATGCTGAACTGCAAATTTTTGTATGGTCAAATTTAACTATGCAAATATGACAACATCTACAATTGAAATACACAGTTGCACAGTATTTTTCACTATATTTACAAACCATGAATACTGCTCCTGAAAGAAAGTAGCTACAAAAGTAACCACAGTGAATGTGCTCGCATTTATTTTCAATAAAAATGAAAATAATGTTCTAAAAATGGAAATAAACTGCGAACGAGTGTTTAATAATATTAAAAGTATTTATTGGGTAGGGTTAGGGGAAGGTGTAGGGAGGGTTTTTATTCTCCCAATAAGGCATCGTCCATTTAATAATTTTAATAAATATACTTATTTACACTGTATGATATTTTTGGTGCACATAGTATCTGTCAATACAAAGTAAAGATAGCATCTAATTACTATTTACTCTTATTGCAAATATCTGATAGTTTTACATGGTGTAAATAGAATCTATCACTATTTTCACTTAGTGTAAATAGCATCTATCACTATTTGCACAATGTAAATAGCATCTATCGCTAAGAAAATATGTATTTTCACTTAGTGTAAATAACATCTATTGTTATTTACATTTATATTTACAAAAAGCTGCTGCCTTTAAGCAGATGCTTTTTACCATCATCACTGTCATCGTCGGAGCTCATTTTTTCCCCAGTACATTCAGCATCTGGCTCATATTTGCAGTCTTGACTACATTCTCAAACGCACGATTTAGTAAATCGAAGGAACAAATTAGTAAATTGTGCTCTTGATTTACTTTTTTTTCTTGCATGTCATGTGCGGGGCTCCGTACAGATCCACCATCAAGTGACAGTGACACTAATATTTGATTGCGTACAGTACTTGCGCTTCAGTAAATCGCTGAGCTATTTCAAGTTTTGCTGATGATACTTGTCTGTTCTATTGTTTTGTCTGCGGTATGAGTGAAACATCACATCATCAGTGTTTTAGACATTGCCACCTTAATAAAATAAAGAATAAAGGTGAATTGCACCTATACAGATTATTTCTATTCATTTTCCACTGAATTATGTGATTTGAGGAGCTTGAAACAGTGTGCTGTTTTCTTCTGTGCATGTCTGTAAAGATTCAGAGAGCTCATTTGCTCTAGAGCTGTCAATCAAATTATATAATCATAACTCTTGCCCCTCAGAATGATGACGTTGTGTTCATTTCCTCATTCTGAGTTCCATACACACAGTCCACACATAAACAAGTGAGAGAAATGTTCCTACAAATGAAACATGAAGCCAAATAAATATATGATTATGACGATACATGTTCTGTATGTGTTTTTCATGTGGCTCTGGGTATTATTATAACAATAAAGAATGAAAAATGCTCACATGAGAAATGCTAAGTAGGTGTGGCTTTCAGTTTATTATAAAACACTACAAACAATGCACGTCTACCCATTATTTAATCAAAATCCACTTTAGATTGCAGACTGAAGTTATTCAATTTAACTCAAAGGGGAAATATTAATAATTATTCATAACTCATTATGATTATTAATTGATTAATTATGAATATGTAAATCAGTTAATCGGATTAACTGGATGTAGCTACATTAAGGTTAATGTTACAATCAATTAACCTGTTCTTCCAGTGGTCACTCAGTGTTGATTGTTTATTAATTCTAAGAAATGTTAATTTCCAGGTTATGGAAATGCAACGTCCTTATTGTACAGTACTACTCAGAGCATGTAATCAGGATCTAAATCACTTAAGAGGCAATTTATTAGCAGACGGAGTCAGAACCAAACATGTATTGTGCACAATTGTTTATTAACTAACTCACAAACACATAACTAAACTAACAAACACATAACATACACAAAGGTCACACACATACATAGGTAAGAATGAGTAATGATCGAGTTGAACCGGAAGGGGAACGGTTAATGGAGCTATAGGAAAAAATCAAAGGCAATCTGGAAAAGATTTTCCTCAGTAATAAACACCTTTGCTGACAAAGGTAAGTTTTACAAATCAATACTAAATCGCTGTTTAGTGTTCAAATACGATACTTGCAAGATGTCTTTAGGCTGAGGAGCATCAGATCTGCCATCTGAGGAGAAATCTTGAGGATTCAGTCCAAAGTTGTTGCCAGTATCTTCTGCGTTGGATGAAGTATTATGAAACAACTTATAGATGAGCACATGGCTGGGTTGTAGGCCGAGGCCTGGAGAGGCCTGCAGCAAGGAGGTCCTTTCAGTCGTCCAAGAAGCAAGGAAAGAGAGAGAGTGGCATTTTTCGCTGGCTTTTAACCTCTGGTCAAAGTCACACCTCTTAGTTGTTGACAGGACCAATGAAGATGTTGTATTTCCGGGTGACAACACACCCCCTTGTCGGGGCTTTTACGACCGAGCAGATTAATAGTTCTTCTTCAAAAACCAGTTAAAGATTCTTGTAATACTAACGTGCTGCACAGGTATGGACATACTGCATACACAAGCATTTAAATCTTCTCGATACGAACCCATAGACACTAAACATGGCATAATTGAAGTTTCCTTAAATGTCATAAAACTTAAAAATCATAAAACATGTAAATACAATGACTGCAATACCAGAACAGTAATAATGGATACCATTTCCTGGGAATATGCATGTTAATTTATAATAAATGAATGCAGGAACGTCTGTGTTCTGTGTGGAAAATGCAGGTTTCCTTGTGTCTCTGCTTTTCCACGTGCAACACACACATTCTTCAGGTCAATATAACTAAGGCTGGTCTTCCCGGGGGATGGGGACAGACTCCAGAGTGAGCTTTAAACAAGTATTGGTTAACTATAACAAATAATTGTGTCTGGTTTGTCTCAGTCGTTACATCGATGATGCACTCAATAATGGTTTCTGTGTAATACCAAACTATTTATCTTAATTTACTGTTGTATGTTGTGCAGCGGACAAGGTAAAAGCCAAATGGGAAAACCAGATCGTTCAGGAGAAATTATGCAAACAATAGAGAATATATCTGTTACAGTTATGTTATGTTCATCTTAGTTTCATGGACTTTTAGTTTGTTTTCATATGTCACATGTCTTCCTTTGTTCTGTTTTCCCACCACCTTTAAGGTGTCATGGTAATTAATTTAATCATCACAGGTGTTCATTATTAATTCCCTCATTTGCCTTGTATTCAAGTTCCTGCCTTTTCACTCTTTTGTTGTCTGGTATTGCTTGTGTTAACTTGTGTTGTAGCACACTGTTACTTTTTTGGATTACCTTTAAATCTTGTAAATAAACCTTGTTGGATTTCTATATTTGTCTTCGTGTTCCTGGGAGTGATTGTAGGGAGAATACCAGACCAATATGAAAAAAGCAAGAGACATTGCTTCGATTAATGTTGCCCCGGTGATGGGCAACAAACTACTTTTGGAGGGAAGTACTGTTTTTGTGTTCCAGAGCGGCAGAGACTTGGAGCTCTATGTGGAGGACTTCCTTACCATCTGCCATCATGCCACCTGCGATGACGTCTGTCTTATGGAGGGATTTTGGTGTGGTCTGGATGAAGATCTCCACTTCGTGGTGATCTTCGGCCCGCGGTGATCCCTGCTGGACCATAGTGAGCTACATCAACTTCGCGCTGTGGACGAGAGGATCCGAGCTCACAGTGGGTGAAGCGGAGGATTCCAGCAGCCTCATCCAGCCACACCCACAAACGTCTCGCAAGCCGACCCAGAGCACAGCCCACCAGCACCCATCACCATGGAGACGACGACGCCTGAGCCCGCAGCAGACGGAGAGCTTCTGCCCGCCGCTAGGATGGATCCTGCAACCACAGCGCCCACTAGAAACCTGGAGCCGAAGTTCCTATGTGAGTCTGACCGGGGGGTGAGCCAGCAACAGCCGTCCCGGTGGGGATATTAGTGGAGTTCGACAATGGGGAAGACTGGCTTATTGACTGAAATACAGAGGTACTGTTTCCCACCCTGCCCCACCCTAATCTCCCTCTCTCACCTCCACCATCGAGCACTGCCATTTCTCCAGCCCTGCCTCAACTGTCCTCCTGCAGCCCCTCGTCTTCCCCCGGTGTTTACTGACAGTAAGGTGAAGTCTCCGTGTCTGCACTCGATAGCATTGGCAGATCTAGTGGATCCTGTGGCTCAGCCTCCGGCCTCTGATTCCCTTGTAACACCTCGGACTGTTGACCGGTTGGCTTCACCTTGTCTCCTACCACACTCGACTCCACCAGAGACCCTCCACCATGAAGCTACACCAAGCTCCCCTGTCCTGTCGACTCGCCTTGGTCAGTCGTCACCCTTGCACCACGGACTTACGAGCCTGTGCTTCTGCTCTCCACCCCTATGGCTGCAGTGGGATCCTCCTTTTTCCTGGACTTGCCTAGGTCCACGGTCGCACTGGCTCCGCTTCAGGTTTCGGGAGCTCTGATGTCGCCTTGGGCGTTCGTCATTAATTTAACCCTTCTATCGTTGTTTGTCTTTGATGGAAATTTCCTTCTGTGGTTCCTGCTGAAAGGGATTTCCCTGGTTTATTAATGTGCTGGAGGTCTCGTAACATCTGGAGTGACATCTTGGGAAGCCAATCGCATTGGTGTGTTGGCAGATGAATGTACATGGAGTCTCTCTCGTGGCTAAAGTTTGAGCAAAGTGGGAAAACTTAACTTAGAACATGTGACTCTCAACAGAAAACTAAGTAAAAGAAAGGAAAGTAAATTAAACGAGTGTAGTAAGATGGCTTGAATGAAGCTGTTAACCATGTTCATCTGATCTTGATCATCTGTCTCTACTGTCTGATGCTTTGTTCCTTGTCCTGAAATTTTAAAGGTGTATGTCCAACCTCTTTAGGGCTTTTCACACTGCCTTTAACCCCAAGTTATCGACGTTCTAAACACTTCTTTTAACCCGGGTAAAGGAACTACACTAAATTACACTTTTTACTTTTTACTTTTACACTTTTTTTCACCACTTTTTACCTGGGGTTATAAAACCCTGCTCCAGAGCAGGGTTAGCACCCCTTTTGTGGTGTTAACTCCACATTGTGGTGCCAAACTTGTACAGTGTGAAATGATGCGGTGTTAGAACGTTACAACTAGATGCTTAGCCACTGACAACCAATCGCGTGGCTTACATTCATGCATTTTGGGCAGTCATGGAAACACCACACAATGGATATAAACAGTCGTTTCTGTGTACGATAGGAAAAATGTCAACCGGCAATGGAAAATGCGACAATTGGAGTAAAAAAGAGACCGTCTGTAACGTAGTTCGTAATTATGGGAAGAAGGAGGTGGGAACCGGCGAACGCTCAACAAAAGTTTAATACCAAAATAAACAAATACAAAACAAAAGTAATGCCGGCAGACCCTCGCGGACGCCTCGCGGCCACACAAACATAATAAAACATAAAATAAAGTCCAGGCCTGGTACTCTCTCGTCCTTCACGGTCGTCGCTCCTCCTTTTATGCTCCCGGAGCTCCTCCATGAGAGACTCAAGGCCGGTGCGCCTCCCAGGTGATGCTCGTTATCACTTGCGTCACCGGCCTCGTGCCGTTCCCTCATGGCTCTTGCCCGCCCTGGTCGCCACACTGTCATTCTTACCTTTTATATTTAGTGTAAAAAGTTTATTCAGAAAAAAAAAATGAGCAATGAGAACACGCACTGCTAGAGCAAGAGAATACAATGCTGAATAAAGTCGTAGTTTTTGTTATTTTTGGACCAAAATGTATTTTTGATGCTTCAAAAACTTCTAACTAACCCACTGATGTCACATGGACTACTTTGATGATGTTTTTATTACCTTTCTGGACATGGACAGTATACTGTACATACATTTTCAATGGAGGGACAGAAAGCTCTCGGACTAAATCTAAAATATCTTAAACTGTGTTCCGAAGATGAACGGAGGTCTTACGGGTTTGGAATGACATGAGGGTGAGTCATTAATGACATAATTTTCATTTTTGGGTGAACTAACCCTTTAACTAATGAACCTTATTGTAAAGTGTTACCAACTATTTCAAGAGTGAAAATCCCTTTTGAGGAGTTCTGACCAATTAGGTATCATCTTTAGTTCAAAGTGTAAATGTTTCTAATGTAACAATCTCACTCTTAGCAAGAGTACAATTAAGACATGATTTCTATAAGAATATGATACATTTTACACATATTTGATTCACAGTATAATTAAAGAGATGAGATGACATTCATGCTGTATCAAACACTCCATGCTTCCATTAAACCATTCAATAGTTATAACAACTGTGTGAATTATAAGTGATCTAAGCATAATAGTCAATATATAGGTTGTAGACATGATATAGAATTATGCAGTTGAACGATATTGTTTTGGATCTTGTCTTTGGGGTCAAACAATCTCTGACGTTAACTCATGGCTTTCCTCAAGCGATGTTAGCTGCCTAATGTTGACAATGTATCATTTGCTGATTTCCTCTTTCTAAGAGCTTATTTTCTCCTATAATCCAAAAGTAAGAAAATCCTACTTGGTTTTTGTTAGAATCAGGGTGATGCTAACGTTCATGTATCATCAATGCAGCAGTATTCTGCTGGGACCAGATTACCAAGACCAGATTGCAAGTTAAACTTGATAAAGTTTGTTTTGATTCATGAACAAATGATTTTAGACTTGTCTTGTAAATCAGATTTATTAAAAAGTTCAGACTTAAAAGAACAATTTGTTCATCAATCGCACATCACACTACATATGTCATTAATGTACAGTGGAAAGATAAGTTGGAAGTCAATTTTTCAATTTTTCAACTTCAATTTCAGTCTGTTCCTTACATAAAGCTATCATGTAATCAGACGAATTGGAATATAGGCCAATTCCACTTTTATGATTGTTTTATTTATTTTTATTATTATTGTCATTTTGGAGCTTTTGGAGATGATTATACCTAATTTGAATGGATTGGCACATTTCAAACACATCACTGATTGTAGCCATTGGGACAGCTATTTCACTTAAAATTACACCGCCAAGGCGGTTTCAGATTCTATTCATACATGCTGCTCCAGAAAACAAACAGAAACACACATCCCCAACCTGTCTAAATGTCTTCTCCTGAGGGACCTCAGAGGAAACCAGATTTTACAGCCTGCAAAAGCCAAAACAGATCTGATGAGAGACAAAAGCAATCTCTCCTTTTGCAACCATGATACGTTTCTGTTTTCTGTAAGACCATGAGATATTTATGCATCTGTGCAATCTAACACTGCCTCCATATTAAGAATACTGTAATATTGATGATGCATATTCATAACAGTAGATAACATTTTTGCCTTTTATGTTAATGAAAAGCATCAGATGTTGTGTGAATAAAAATGTAGTCAATTGTGAATCGAATGATATAACTTGATTTTTACATTTTCTCAAGAAACTTTGTGTTCATATTGTGCAACTCAAAACTTCAAAACACAATAATAATAAAAAAAAAAAAACATAAAGGTAGTGAAGCTTGTACCTCTCAGTGGGGCATCTGTTCCCTTGTGTCAAAAAAGTACACTTCGGCATACTGAAGAATACTTATTACGGAATATAAGTACAATATAATACACTTTACATATTATACTCAATGTAATGTTTTCAAAACAGTTGAACTTACCCCCGGTTTCACAAATAAGGCTTAAGCTAGTCCTAGACTAAAATTCATGTTTGAACTGTTTCAACTGAAAGAAACATGCTATGAGATATCTCAAAATAAGTCAGTGCAGCTGTTTTGTCTCAAGAATCACATCAGTAATATTTTTTTCTAAGACACATTTATAAAAGTTACTTAAATGCCATAACTGAACTAAGGCTTAATCCTGGCTTAGGCTAAGCCCTGTCTGTGAAACTGAGCCTTAGTGTTTTTTTTTTTTTTCCAACACTATTCAGTAAATCTTTATTTGTAGTTTCTATTGTCTTTGAAATATGGTTAATGGCACACTTCTCCTCAAAAAAAAAAACTCACAGTCTTTCATGTCTGTAGTACAAATTGTGTGAGACAAGTTAATAACTAGTGAAAAACCTCTAAATTTAAGTATGAGCAATAATAGGACCAATGCTTGCCTTAGCAAGTACGCTAATAATTAAAGTTGTCGTGCACGAACTGACTGGAACATGACAGACAACTTTATCCATCACAAGCCCTTGTCCATTTTGCCCCAGCGGTGGCCTTGTGAGTGCTAACTACTTGAGTAAATCACAATCATAAAGTATGACAAGAGCCATCAACCTTTACTCACCACACATCCTCTGCTAAAATTAAATGTGAACGCACACAGGTATATGGAGAAAAGTCTATTTGTCAACAGAGCTGAGTGAAGTCAGCATAACGTACAGGATGAGAAACATTTGTGAAATAGAGGTGTGCTTAATTATATTGAATGTGCACCTGTAGTGTAGGCCTACTTCAAATCTTAAAAGTTTATTTTAGGAAAATATGTTAGTGAAATGAAAGATGAATTAAGTGTACTTAAAGGCACAATATGTAAGATTTTTTTATTAAAATATCCAAAAACCACTAGAACAGTGGTATATATTTTGTTGAATTGTGTACTTACACTATCCCAAATGTTTCCATCAATCCAGAGAAATCTAATCATTGTTATACTCAATACAGTTCTTATTGTTTTAATCTTGTTTTCTTGATTTACAGTGAGTACCATGTTTTACCATGCCTAATATCGATCTAGCTTACTGCAGTGTCCGCCAAGTGAATGTACAAAGTAACTATAACAACTTTAAACACACAAATGTATCTAATATGATAAAACTGCGCTGCGTTACTCCACATACTCATGACTGGAAGAAGCGGAAGTGTTCGTCCACGGCATAATAAAAGCTCCACTGCTCTCGAGCTGTGTGTTGTGCTCATCTCTCATTAGCAGTCGCTCCAGCGGCCTCGTTCCGCTCCAATGGCTTTCAGCCACACCCTGCTTCATACTACAGTAATGTAATAAATCTTTAATACATTAGCTCATCTATGAATATGATTTCTGCCCGAGTCCCATTGGATTCTTTTCCACTGGCTGTAGACGTGAAGACAAAACCTCCCATGATTCCATAAATCAAGGCATCATCAAGCTACGCCTTTGTTTTGAATAAGCGACCTCTAGAGGAGAAAACTACATAGTGTGACTTTAAAGAGAGTTCACTTTCGTGGCTATATTTCTTAAAAAAAATGAAAATTCTGTCATTAATTACTCACCCTCATGTCGTTCCACACCCATAAGGCTTTTGTTAATTTTCGGAAGGCAAATGAAGATCTTTTTATGAAATCTGAAAGCTTTCAAGCCGTCCATTTACAATCTATGCAACTACCACTTTCAAGCCCCAGAAAGGTAGTAAAGACATCGTTAAAGTAATCCATGTGGTTTAATCTAAATTTTATGAAGCATGAGAGTGAGTAATTAATGACAGAACTTTAATTTTGATTAACTAACCCTTTAAGTGAACTGTCATGCTTTAAAGAAGTACACTTATTTTGATTTGTTGACTATATTAATGCACATTTAAAGTACTTGATTATAAAATTGATTGTCATTTTAGTGTGTTATTAGATATTATCTTTATTTTATACATATTAAACTGCAACTTAAAGGTGCAATATGTAAGAATTATGCAGTAAAATATCCAAAAACCACTAGGTCAGTGTTATATATTTTGTTCACTGGAGTACTTACAATATCCCAAATGTTTGCAACTATTTGTAAATTGTGAGAAAATTGCAGTTTTAACCAAGGCTCCGGGACGTGTGAGGAATCGCCTGTCAGTTGTGTCATACCCGCGATACCCTGAGTTTTCGGTTTTATTTTGTAGAAACCATGGAAACACCAAAGACGCTTTAATATTTACACGTTTTAATAGACAAGGGAACAACTGTTCTGATATATTTATAGACAGAAAACTAATTATTGCTATATAGCTCAACACGTTTAGTCTTATTGTGTAAATCTAATTTTCTTGATTTTTTGCGAGTATCATGCTTTACCATGCCTCAGAGAAAAACACTATTTTGTCAAATAGCTAAAATAGCATAATCAGATGCAGCTTTATTTTTAGTAACAGTAATACAGAATTTTCTCCATCATACAATACATTTTAAAATTAATTGCATGCCATTTATCAACACAAGTCAACCAGCATTTATTAATATGATAGCCTATTATAAAATCGATCTATTTTACTGCAGTGTGTAACAGTGTCTCACAGCAGCCACTGAGCGAACGCACAGAGTAACGTTATAACATCATTTTCAACACTCTCAAATGTATCTAATATGATGAACAGAGCTGCGTTACCTCATACTCATGACCGGAAAAGCGAAAGCGGCGCCAAAGAAAGTTCCACCGCTCGTGAGGCGTGTGTTGATCAGTCGCTCCAGTGGCCACAACGCTCAGTCCTGCTCTGCTTTATACTACAGTAACGTTAATAATCACATCCATATACACGATTTCTTCATGAGTCCTCTCCCGATTACTTCCACTGTCTGTGATGTGAAGATCACGCGTCCCAAGATTCTGCGCTCAAACTTGGCATCATCAAGCTATGCCTTTGTTTTGAAAAGGCCTCTAGCGACCTCTAGCAGACAGAAAATATTACATATTGCACCTTTAATCATTCGAAATGTGTAATCACAGGTGTATTTAAGTACATGATAGACAAGTTTCAGTAGAAATGACATTAGTTTGCAATAAATCTTGGATTTATTTTTTGATAAATGAGCATGTCACATGACGTTTTGGATTCCTTCCAAGCAAAGATTACACATTGATGCCAACCTATTAGTGCCCCAAAGGCCTTTAAATGCTCAAATGTGTTGACAGTATAATTTTTCTCAGTCTTATAAAGAGATAGAATACACTTAAATCTGACAGGGACTATGGTCATTTAAAAATGTATCTGATGAATTAGAATCAACTTTTCAACCATTTGTACGTTAATAACATTTTGTCAGGCAACAGTAAATCAATAAAGGCAACAGATCAGAGTCTAACGGATGGATGTTTTCTCCAGAGCACACACACATAGTCTTACAATTAGTCTTTTGAAGTACTCCTGTGTAATTGGAAGAGAGTAAAATTCAATATACAATAATTAAAATAAATGACTGGAGAGTGATGGATAGTGCTAATCAGCTGCTTACGCAGTCACACTGGAGGTTAAACCTCTGAAGAGAAGAGGGAAGTGTTAGAAAGGTCACTTGTGTAACAGAACCTTATCCACTATGCAAATACACTATCGAATGGCACCGTGGAGAAGAGCCCATTTTAAATCCTTGGTGATATGTTGTTAAGAATAGTGCCGACTACTTGAGCTGGGGATTACTCCGCCTCAGTAGGACAAAACGAGAAGATTCTGATAGAGGATTAATGAAGGTGATCTGAGTAAAAGTTTTGACTGAGATTGATATGAGCTATGCCAGGTAATCTCGACGGAGAAAAGGTGTCCTTCTGGATGAGATATGGTGGGAGTGAAAGTAAGAGCAAAGGGAGTTTAAATTTCCCTTGGGGCAAAATGGGCTTCTCAATATCCATACCAGTGAGGACGAAGTAAAAACTTAACAGGAAGTTCTTTATAAGTGACAGAGCAATTAAAGCATGGTTCTTTTCTTTCTGACGAATATGAAATGTGGGATATGTAAAGGTCAAGTATGGTAACTCATATACTCAGAATTTGTCCTCTGCATTTAACCCATACAAGTTAGTGCACACATATTAGGAGTAGTGGGTAGCCATTTTTGTTGTGGTGCCTGGGGAATGATTGGGGATTAGGTGTCTTGCTCAAGGGTACCTCAGTCATTTCCTGTCGGTGTTGAGAATCGAACCCACAACCTTCGGGTTACCAGTCTGACTCTCTAACCATTAGGTCACGACTACCTGGAAAACAAATATGGGTAACCAACATTCTTCAAAATATCGTCTTCTGTGTTCAGCAGAAGAAAGAAATTCACAGAATTAGAACAAATTGAGGGTGAGTAAATGATGACAGAATTTTCACTTTGGGATGAACTATACCTTTAAGCCAACATTTCAGTAGGGGTGTAAACACAGATCATTTATTATAGCTTGTCAAATTTGCCCCTATTTGGGTGTGAGCAAAAACACGCCATTTTTGTGTGTGTCCCTTTAAATGCATGTCACCGACCTGGGGAGAAGCATGTTGTAGTTCCTACCAGCCGTTTGTTGTAGTCCTTAAAAAAGGGATTTCTGCAAAAGAGAATATCTCCCTTTGCATTGAACTTTGAGCGTCACTTTGCAGATGTTGTTTATGCTCCAACAGCAACTTTACAAAGTAAATCCAATTTATTTAGATGTTAGCCTACTTATTTTAGGTTATCTGACAGTTTTACACATTTACTTCAAAAAATTCAGTGTAAAATGTACTTATAACACCCTTGACAGCCTAATGTCAGGCAAAAAAAACAAGCAAAAAATAAAAATAAAAAAAAATAAATAAAGAAGGTTATTGAATTGCTCAAGAAAGATGTATTTGAATGTTAATTGAACATTTTACCCATAGGCATGATTATTTTTGTGTGATAAAGGTGCCGGTGTTGTTGTTTTTCACACAACATCAGCTTCTAATCAGCTTTTAATCTAAATGAGTTTGTACTTCAGAAATTAATTGAATTGACAAAACAGAGGCAATGCTGTTGGATTGGCAATTTTCATGCTTGAGTCTACTTTAAAAGAACCAAATTCAGACTTAGTCACATAGCTAGTTCAACAAACAATGAGCTTCAGCAAAGGTTTAGAGCTGACAAAACCAGACAAATCCAACCAGGTTCAGAGGGTTGACACTCAGGGTTTGATCAAGAGTTTATGATTAAATCTGGAGCGCTTGCCTGAAAATGTAACATCTGTAGCAAACAGTCAATCACATGAAACATGAAGAGCATCAGTTTGATTCACATCTCTGCTGAAGATTAAGAGGTTGTTATCATGAATTTAATTTAATGAATTTACAAGTGAGGGAAACAGCTGCTGCCCTGAATATTTGAGAAAGCAACTGAAAGAAAATGTCTGAATCAACTGAATTTAATTAAAGGGGTGTTTGATTATGATTTAATCTTTTTAACTGTAATGTTGCTGTTAGAGCATAAACAACATCTGCAAAGTTATGATGCTCAAAGTTCAAAGCAAAGCGAGATATTTTCTTTTAAAGAATTCTCTAAGGACTACAACAAACGGATGTAGGGAATACAACAAGCCCCTTCCCGGGTTGGTGACATCACTAACCCTAAAATTTACATAAACCCCGCCCCCGAGAATATGCAACAAAGGGGGTGAGGCCATGTTATTGCAATATAGGACGTAACACAAATGCAATAGCATGACATAAAAGCAAGATGCCAACATAAGTTATAACCATAATTAAACTAAACTATGCCTGTTCCATCTGCATACAGCATACAGTTCCCACATGAGCGATTTATAGATTATCATGCCAGAATATGCTAATCAATGACTTTAAGATAGATGGCTACATAAATTCATCAGAAATGTCCTGTTGCATTCTACATGTTGTCACTTCTTCTTGAGTCTCTCCATCATTGTCTGACTTCGGTTTGAACATAAAAGGCTGAACAGTTTCTGACATTTTCAGTGAGTCTGCGTAACGTTAATCCGAGCTGCTAACACAAGCTCTTGAAACTCTGCCCGCTTCTTGAGAGCAGCAGCTCATATGCATTTAAAGGGACACACACAAAATGGAGCGTTTTTGCTCACCCTCAAAAAGTGACAAATTTAGCATTCTATTAAAAAAAAATTATCTGTGGCATATTTTGAGCTATACACACTCTGGGAACATCAGAAACTTATTTTACATCTTGTAAAAGTGGCATTATATGACCCCTTTAATTAATAATTTAAATAGTTTAGCCATTTTAAAAGCTTTATATATTCTAAAGCTTGTATTTATGTGTTTATACCCAACTTACATTAAAGATGAATATTAATAGTAAAAAAAATAAATGAAAATGTAATAAATGAAAGGCAAAACCCAGGCAATTTTGTCTCTAAAATTCTTTCACTGTGAAGTGCTTTAATTTAGGTCAAGAGATACAGGGGGAGTGACTTTATTATGTCAGTTTGCTTAAAGGTGCCATCGAACATTTTTTTTTACAACATGTAATATAAGTCTAAGGTGTCCCCTGAATGTGTCTGTGAAGTTTCAGCTCAAAAATTTTGGGGCATCATTAACTATGCACTGATTCAGGGGCTGCTGGCCCTTTAAATCTCATGCTCCCCACCTCCGAGCTCGCGACTCTATAATACAGTGCATTTACAAAGTTCACACAGCTAATATAACCCTCAAATGGATCTTTACAAGATGTTCGTCATGTATGCTGCATGCATGCTTCGGGTCATGTGAGTAAAGTATTTATTTGGGTGTTTACATTTGATTCTGAATGAGTTTGAGGCTGTGCTCCATTCCTAAAGCTAACATTACACACTGTTGGAGAGATTTATAAAGAATGAAGTTGTGTTTATGAACTATACAGACTGCAAGTGTTTAAAAATGAAAATAGCGACGGCTCTTGTCTCCGTGAATACAGTAAGAAACGATGGTAACTTTAACCACATTTAACAGTACATTAGCAACATGCTAACGAAACATTTAGAAAGACAGTTTACAAATATCACTAAACATATCATGATATCATGGATCATGTCAGTTATTATCGCTCCATCTGCCATTTTCGCTGTTGTTATTGCTTGCTTACCTAGTCTGTTGATTCAGCTGTGCACAGATCCAGACAAGATCCCTTGTCTAATGCCTTTCATAATGTTGGGAACATGGGCTGGTATATGCAAATATTGGGGGCGTACACCCCGACTGTTACGTAACAGTCGGTGTTATGTTGAGATTCGCCTGTTCTTCGGAGGTCTTTTAAACAAATGAGATTTATATAAGAAGGAGGAAACAATGGAATTTGTAACTCACTGTATGTCTTTTCCATGTACTGAACTCTTGTTATTCAACTATGCCAAGATAAATTCAATTTTCAATTCTAGGGCACCTTTAAACTAAACTCAAACTTATCTGGGTAGTCACTGAAATCAGCTCTATAGGCCACTGATCTCATCCTGGTCCATTTTTTGAAGCTTCATTCACAGAAATGACTGTGTTAATTTAGTTTTTATTATTACTAAGAAAATCCTACTGACTCATATGTATTTTTATATAGAGAACATAATATACTAAGCATTTTTATTTGATGCAAGCAGTGAAAAGCAGTGGCCATTTTTTCCACAGTGATTTGTATTACATTATAAACTTCTTTGTTTGCTGTGCTGTTGCCAAGGTACATCAGTTTCTCAGTAGATGTAACCCATGTTTAAGGTTTCTTTGTGAATTCATCTCTCGAGAAGGGGAGAAAATGACATTTCATTTCTGCATTCATGCCATCTTTTATCAGAATCTCAGAAAGCCATGAAGACTGTCACCTTTCATTTGCTCGGGCACATGGGCGAAGTCGGCTTTCAGAGAAGTAGAGCTGAAACGAGTCAACATGAGAAAAAAGCTTTAGGGCTAACAGCACTCAAGAATATCTGCCCTTACAACAATCCTCTCATTTGGAGAGCAGCTCTGAATGCATCGGGAGGGCAAGTCAGTTCATCTCACCACCAATTCCAGCCTAGACTGTGCCTGCCATGATTCATTTTGCCACGTTTAATCAAAGTGTTTCTTTCTATATCGGTTGGAGGACTCCCGAGTTTCTTATGTAATGCAGCCTAGTCTAAATTTGTTGTGCGTCTCTATGCCTCAGCGATTCATTAGATGCTGCAGTTCTGCGATTCAGAAATGTTTTGCTGATGCTGGAAAAAAAAATAAAAATAAAATAAAATAAATTTAAAGTGATAGTTTATCCAAACATTTAAAGTCATTATTTCACTCCTGCTCTCATCTTGTTTCAATTTCTTCTTCTTTCATAGTTATTTAGCAGAATGTTTATGCTGCACTTTTCAATACAATGAACATGGATGGAGATCAATCATGGTTTGAAAAACTGATTCTTTTACAATTGACCATTTCTATTCATCTTTATACTGCACAGTGACTATGTTACTGCACTTAACTGTATTACTATTGCATACAATAGGGCACTATATTGTGGAGGGAGTTGTCTCGTTGAATCAAGAAATGTACTTTTAAAGGTAATTCTCAAACAGGCACTGCAATTAGTTCCTTCACAGCGTGTAGGAAATTACTGCATCAAGGAACCATCTTTGATGTTTTAAATGCTTAAACATTAGCGGCACTTTAAAACTCCTGTTGTATTTTACATAAAACATTCATTATATATGCAGAGAATTATAGTTATGTACGGCTTTAAATTGTCCAACCATACACAAGACCGGAAACCCCACTGTGACCATTCACAATTATTTTTTTTGAACTTTTATTTTATTAGAGCCTTGGAATATTTATGAGTCGTATATCACATCATGTCAGTCAAATGCTCTGAAGCTCAGGTGAATGGATTTAAATAAAAGATCAGTGTATAGGAGAACATTGTTTTGGAAAAGTCTTTAAAATAATGTGTTCCTATATTTTTACTCTTTTGTATGAAAGCCACTGTGGCCATGACCAAGTTTACCAAGAGCCTTGGGATATTCATGACACTTAGTTTTCATTTCACGTCATGTCAGTCAAATTCTCTGAGGCTCAGAAGAATGACGCTCAAAGTTAAAATATGATATAAGAGCAGGCTCTATTTTTTTTCTTCTTTTTTTTCAGTGGTGGACTAAGCACCCAAACCAAGTTCTTGAGTAAAAGTACAGATACCCTAATAAAATATTACTCCAGTAAAAGTATTAAAGGGTATGTTCACGAAAAGTACATGATTTTTAATGTCTTTAAGCATTAAAAGTACTGAATGATGAATGTTTATTTAATTAGCAATTTTATATATTTCATCCTACTGCTCAAAGTACATGTGGTGGGAGGTGGTATATGTACTAGACACAGATAGGTTACAGCTCAGTCTGACATCATTATCTATTATTACAAAATGTCAAGTAGCCAGAACTTGTCAATAAGGAAGATTATGCAGACACTTAATATCTATTGACCTGGGCCAAAAATGAACACTCACCAAAATGAATGAAGTGTGTGGCTGTTTTAATTAATTTTGGTGATATATGATTAATGTTATTGTATTTACCTTGTCTGTTTAGAATTTGTTATATGTGTTTTGTAATTATGTGAAAATTTAATACGGCCATCTTGGCCAGGACTCCCTGGAAGAAGAAATTTCTTTTTATCTCAATGGGACTTTCCTGGAAAAATAAAGGTTGAATAAATAAATAAATAAACCAAACTCCAAATTTGAGTAAAAATCAGCACTGGTGAGTTTATGAAAGGGTGTCAATCGCTTTAACATTTCTATAAATTCTAACGATGCAATGTTGTGAGAACATGAACGTGAACAAACGTGAACAAATGTGAACGACACTCGGGACAGTCAATGCAGTGCTGCATCGTTATGCAAGTTTAAGCCTTGCCAATTTAAATATTCAAGCGCAAGAAAACGCGAAAGGGAACTCAATTCATTACCTGCGTGCTGTGTGGGATTCGAAGCGTGCGCCCAGAAAGCTGCGTCTCAGACAGCGTGCAAACATATATATATATAAAATATGCCAGTCTTGACGAGTATCCTAGTAAACATAGTCAGTTATGTCTTAAGTGAGCGTAAACAGAGAAAAAAAATGCATATGTATCAGTATTGGTATATTGGATCCATGCATTAGTAATTGAACGTGGATTGACAACAGACCCGGATAAAGTCATAGTATGTCATGTATTTTCGATGCTTCAACAAATTCTAACTGACCCTCTGATGTCACATGGACTACTTTGATGATGTTTTTATTACCTTTCTGGACATGGACAGTCTACTGTACATACATTTTCAGTGGATGGACAGAAAGCTCTCGGACTAAATCTAAAATATCTTAAACTGTGTTCCGAAGATGAACGGAGGTCTTACGGGTTTGGAACGACGTGAGGGTGAGTCATTAATGACACAATTTTCATTTTTGGGTGAACTAACCCTTTAAGTGACAGCATCCTAATTCATAGTTTTCAGTCACATGGCTAGTGTGGAGACCTGGCGGGCAACACATCCATAGAACTGCATTACAGGCCTGTAAAGTCTCAAAGTAAAAAAAAATAAAAATATGTGAATAAAATGTAAGTTTCGGGCACATGTGATCCAAATACAGCACCTGCTGCAGTATTTCAATCACTAAAATGAGACAGGACATTCTAAGGCCATGTCCACACTAATACGTTTTTGTTTGAAAATGTATATTTTTCTCTCGGTTTCGGCCTTCCGTCCACACTGAGATGGCGTTTTAAGTCAACGAAAACTTAGCTTTTGGAAAACGCTCTCCAAAGCGGATAAATTTGAAAATGCCGTCTTCGCGCCGTAGTGTGGACTGTGAAAACGGAGTCTTTTGAATACGATGACGCATTTTTAGTCATGTGATGCAGTCATATGACCAATTCAGCCAAGATGCTGAACGACATTGTACAGCAGTTATTTTGGATGCTCTCCGTTTTGACAGCCTTGTTAAAAATTAATGTCAGTTTGTACATTACTGTCCTTACAGTGGGGGTAATCGACGTCATCCGCAGGATATTGCTCTTTGAAGCGGTCCAGTATTTCGCCGTATTTGTTTTGGCACGTCTCCCAGTCTACATTCCCACTTGCTTTGGCCACTTTATACTCCTGTGTTACTCGCAGCAACAACTCCACCTCACTGTCGGTCCATTTAAAAAACTCAGTGCCTTTCCTCGACATTGTCACAAAGTTTCAAAGAGTTGGAAAGTAAATAAACGGCTAGCGGAAATGACGCAGGTCGAAGCTTTATTCATGCACAGTAGGGGGATGTAAACGTTTTCATACGTTTCAGTGTGGATGAGCAACTTTTGGAAAACGTTTGAAAATGATAGTGTGGACGCAGAGCGTTTTAAGACGAAAACTCTGTTTTCAAATATATCCGGATTAGTGTAGACGTAGCCTAAAACGCTTAACGTGAAAAACACTTACCCCCGGCTTCACAGATAAGGCTTAAACTAGTCCCAGACTAAAATGCATGTTTGAGCTGTTTTAACTGTAAGCAACTTATACAGGCATATCTTAAATTATGTCAGTGACATTGTTTCGTCTCAAGAACAGAGGTGTAAAGTATTTGAGTAAATGTAATTAGTTACTTAGCCTACTTAAGTATGTTTTTGGCCACTTTGTAGTTGTACCGAGTATCAAAGATATTGGAAACTTTTACTCTCTATTTGACTACATTTTGAACAAGTAAATATACTTTTTACTTCATTACATTTGTGATGAGTAATGCAATTACAAATTACATTTTTCATGACACCTAACTTTTTCTGCAGCAGGTTCTGTTTTTGATAAAAAGAAGCGATATCGCCATCTAAGGGCATCGAAGACACTATGGGCCCTATTTTAACGATCTAAACGCAAAGTGTAAAGCGCACGGCGCAGGTGCATTCAGGGCGTGTCCAAATCCACTTTTGCTATTTTAACGACGGAAAAACGGTCCGCGCGCCGGGGCGCATTTTTGAAATGGGTTGTCCCTATTCTCTTAATGAGTAATGGGTGTAACGTTCAATAAACCAATCAGAGTGTCATCTCCCATTCCCTTTAAGATATTTGGCATGTTTGTGTGATGCGCATCCCTGTGTGTAATAAGCAAAGTCAACGCGCACTGCGCCCAGAGGCGCAGTTTCTACCAACGCGCTCTAACAAAAAAATATTGCGCCATTGACTTTAGACTAGGTTTGAGTTGGTCTATGGCGCAGTCTATTTTCAGCTCCTTAAAATAGCAATGCGCCGGCAATGCGGCTGAACACACCTCTTTTTTAGACCAGCACGCCCATGGGCGCACTAACTGGCACAAATGCATTTACTAATTTAAGGACGTGGCGCTGAACGGGAAAACGAGAACGGTGCCGGACGCAAACTAGCAAACACACTTGCGCTGCGCCTTGCGTCGCATTGCGCAAGGTGTATTATAGGGCCCTAAATCTTGCGTGCTTTGCCTTTACTCCCCCGAACTTGTCAACAGGGATACGTGAATATGAGTGCATTAGCAGGTAGTTGATTTATTAGATGATCGCAGGTGTTTGATTTATTAGATGAGGAAATGACTGCAGCTAGTGATGAGGCTCAAACCAGCACATAAAGTAGATTTTTCAGGTTGGATCAAACTAATGTGCATGCGCAGACCTAAATGCGTGTCTCTTGTTCTTCATTTCAGAGGTGCGAGTCTGACTGTTTCTAAAGGAACAGGAGTTTCTAACGGCTGCTGCAGTGATGCAATGACTTTCCCAATCGGTGATTGGCTCTTATTTAGAAGGCGGGACTTATTCCGCCATATTGCGCGTTGCACTTTCTCCCATTCAAAACAATACAAGTCTTGTTTTATTCTATAGTCTTTGGCTTAACTGAGACTTGAGAGTCTTGAGAGAGTTACTTTTTACTTGTAACTTGTAGTGGAGTCATTGCGGAGTCATTTTACTTTTACTAATGTATAGTTTTCAGATACTCTTTACACCTCTGCTCAAGAAGCACATCAGTAATGTTTTTTCTTGGTTACGTTTATAAAATCTACTTATATACCCTAATTCGGTGGTTCCCAAACTTTTTAGCTTGGAGTACCCCCTGAAGGGATTACCATCCTTCTGCGTACCCCCTCTCTTCCACTTAGACTGCAGTCACACCTTTACCATTAAGGGACAATATTTGCCCAATAAATTGATTTTCCAGAGCATTTTTTTCTTTTAGCTTTATGAATAACTTTATAAAATAAATAATGTTTTAAATAAAAAATGTCCAATAGAGAAATATGCAATGATGGTAAAACTAAGTAAAACTTTTAAATATTAAACTAAAACCGCCAGTAGGTGGCAGCAAGTCACTGTTTTTATGAGTGAGTCATCGAGTCATTCATTCACCCTGCGTTCCATTCGGAAGGGCTCATCCCTATGCCCTAATCCCTTCAAAGGGTTTACCCTCCGGAGTGAGAGCTTCGAAGGGATGAAGAGTGTAGGGGTCAAAAAAACTCTTTTTTTGGAACGCACTTCTGCGTCATCTTAACGAGACAATCAAGGAGGAGTAGACTGTGCAAGCTGCACCCTTTATTTAACGTTAGTTTATTTATTTATTTATTTTAGGTTTATGGCATGTAGGCTATATTGTATATATGTATTTTAAACATTTGAATGGACTGATAAAGGGAGCTGTAAAGTTTTTTTGTTGAAGTACAATGTCGTTTTGACCATAATGATTTTGTACCAAATCTAACTCGTATAAATATTACAGTAGTACATAAAAATATTATACATACCTTTATAGTTAAAATCGATCTCTGAGCCTCCTGTACCCATTCTGTGACGTCAGACTTCCTTGTGCAAAGGATCATGGGGGCCCGAAGTGTCCATCAGTTGTTCCCTTCGAAATCCTTCATTCCGAAGGGCCCTTTGAAGTGGCCAGTTTTGAGCACTTCGGTTTGGAACGACCCTTCAATATGGCGGCCATGATTATTTTCACTCCGAAGTGCCCTTCGGAGGGCGATATATCCCGTTTGGAACGCACCGTCAGTAACGAAGCAAGTGGCTGTGAATGAATCATTGAATCATTGACTCTCACGATTCGTTCAAAGCCGCAGAATTGTTCGCGAAACACAGACGTGTGTTGTAGTTCTGCTGTGGTTTTCGTAAGAAGTAGAACTATTATTTCATTGCAAAATAGAGTAAATACTGACAGTACTGTTTAAAATTTACGTTTTTTTTTTTTTTTGACCTGTTGTATAATAATGCCACTTTTGCAGTCATATGGATATTTGAGAACAATTGCATTCTTGCTTATCATCATTAAATACAACTCACACAGGGTATGTTTTTGTATCGGAGAACGTTTGAGTCTTAAATCGAAATTAATCCATTATCTGTGTCTATATTTGTTCTTCATGCGAGTAATTGCTAAATCTCTACTTTTACAAAGGTGCATTGTTGAGAACGACAGTAATTTAGCACGATTTAAGGCAGCAGATTCGGCACGCAATCTATCATTTGCATGCTGTTTGTTATAGTCTATGGTGGATACAGTAATTTTTGACAGCAAATGATCAGGTAATTTGATTAAATGTACTGGATTTACGACATTTTGGAAGTTAGAAATACATGCTCATTTTTTTATATTATTTTAAGGTAGAATTTAATGAACTACTCAGCATTTTGTTCGCGTACCTCCTTTTGTCACCTCACCCAGTTTGGGAACCACTGCCCTAATTGAACTAAGGCCTAATTCTGGCTAAACCCTGTTTGTTTAATGTATAAAAACAGTGGTATTAAAAGATCAAATTCAGTATACACCTTATTGATGATATAATGTTTTATTAATAAGATTCGGGAGGAGTAGGTTCAGATAATTAACCTGATTAGCACAGGTGGAGAGCATTCAGTTAATCAACTCAACTAATAACAAGAGGTATAAATACAGCAGACTTACTGCTGTTCATCTGAGAGTTTATCAGCATCCCTCCTCCACTCCATCTCCTTACTTCTAGTTCTATCTATTTTTACCACACCGGGGGGAGTACTCTGGGTTCGGACCAATATTCAGAGCTTGGAGCCCTCCCCAAGAAATGTATATTTACCCAAATAATAAACCATGGGTCACTAAATCTGTAAAAAAACACAAATATACAGGGAAATATTTGTTTTAATCAAGGTGATGTGACTCAGTATAAGGTATTACAAAAACAAGTTAAAAAAGAACTTAAACTGGCAAGACTCAATTATAAGGATAAAGTGGAATATATGCTTAGCACTGGAAAATCATGTCCTGCGTGGGAAGGGGTGAAATCCATGGTGGGGATGCATTTTAAAAAGCATTACACTTCTCTGGATGGGAAGCTTGATTTGAACCTTTCTAATGACCTGCATTTTTTTTTATAATCGTTTTAATTGTCATGATTTTAGTCAGGAACTAGTTTTTAAAATGCGTATTTGGAGCAGAATAGTGTAAATGTTGATAAGGATATGGTTTTAAAACTTTACCGGGGTATAAGAGAGAGAACAAGCCCTGGTCTGGATGGTATTGGTGGTCGTATTCTTAAAAATTGTGATATTTTTTGTTTTATTTTTAGAAACTCATTGTGTCTTCATAAGGTTCCTCGTCTCTGGAAGGAATCTATTATTGTAACTGTGCCTAAGAATAATGTACCAAAATCCTTAAATGAGTACAGGCCAGTAGCACTTACCTCTCTGATTATGAAAATATTTGAGAGGATTGTGAAGGATGCGGTTTTGACCATGGTACAGGCAAATCTAGATCCACTTCAGTTTGCCTACAGGTCAGGCAGGGGTGTCAACGACACCATAAGCACTCTGTTAAATATGATTTTTTCACATCCTGAGGGCACAGAGACTTTTGTGCGATTAGGTTTTATTGATTTTTCATCAGCTTATAATTGTATACTGCCTCATATCCTAGCAGAAAGGTGTTCATAATATTGATTCTGGGTTGATTTGTTGGCTAATGGATTTTTTAATGGAGAGGTCTCAACATGTGAAGGTTAATGGTGTTTTATCTGATGTACTTTTTTCCTCTACAGCAGGGATGTGTTCTTTCACTTCTTTTATTTGTGCTTTATACTAATGAGTGTCAGATGCAACTAGAGAGGCGTCGCCATTAAGTTTGCGGATGATTCAGTGATTGTTTCCCTCCTTAATAACGAGGATCCTGATCATGGTTCTGTACTGGCAGACTGCTGATTGGTGTAATTTGTCCTTTTTGGACATCAATGCATTTAAAACTAAAGAGATGATTATAGATTTTAGGAAGAATCCGACAGTCATCTCTCCTGTAGATAATCATACCGTTGAGGTTGTACATCAGTTTAAATACCTGGGACCAGTAATTGATGAAAAGTTGACTTTTGAGGCTCAGGTGGATGCTGTGTGTAAGAAAGCCCACCAGCGCTTATATTTTCTAAGGAAGCTTTGTGGTTTTAATGTGGACAGTACTTTTATGAAAATGTTTTATTCTTTTTTTTTTATTGAATCCATTATTACTTTTTCATTTGTGTGCTGGTATGGGTCACTTAATCTTAAAAAAAAAAAAAAGAAAGAAATAGAATACGGGGCGTGTGTGGTAAGATTGTTGGCATGTCTTTGAATGATTTGAACAATTTGTATAAAGCTAGGACTCTGAGGAAGGCCGAGTTAATTATGAAAGATTCTAGCCATTCCTTGCAGAATGTCTTTAAAGGGTTAGTTCACTCAAAAATGAAAATAATATCATTTATTACTCACCCTCATGCCGTTCCACACCTGTAAGACCTTCGTTAATCTTCGGAAAGCAAATGAAGATATTTTTGATGAAATCTGATGGCTCAGTGAGGCCTGCATAGCCAGCAATGACATTTCCTCTCTCAAGATCCATTAATGTACTAAAATCAGTTCATGTGAGTAGAGTGGTTCAATATTAATATTATAAAGCGATGAGAATATTTTAGGTGTGCCAAAAAAACAAAATAACGACTTATATAGTGATGGCCGATTTCAAAACACTGCTTCAAGAAGCTTCGGAGTGTTATGAATCATGATTCGGATCGGGTGTCAAACCACCAAACTGCTGAAATCACGTGACTTTGGCGCTCTGAACCGCTGATTCGACACAAAAGATTCATAACACTCCGAAGCTTCATGAAGCAGTGTTTTGAAATCGGCCATCAAGTCATTATTTTGTTTTTTTGGCGCACCAAAAATATGTTTTTAGTACATTAATGGATCTTAAGAGAGAAAATGTCATTGCTGGCTATGGATTTCAACAAAACGGATTTTAACAAAACCATCTTGATTTGTGTTCTGAAGATGAATGAAGGTCTTGGGTGTGGAACGACATGAGGTTGAGTAATAAATGACATTATTTTCATTTTTGGGTGAACTAACCCTTTAAGTTGCTTCCTTATACTCATAGATATTATTTGCCCTTTTGTGGGACAAACAGATTAAAAATTCTTTTGTACCAGCTGCCATTGTTTTTTAAAATAATTGTTGGTAATTATTTATGGAAGTCTTTTTGTGTGTGTGTGTTTGTTTTGTTGACTATATGTTTTTACTGCTGGCTGTGTAACAAATTTCCCCCTGGGGATAATAAAGTTTACCTCACCTCACCCCAGACAGCACGCCAAATATGCATACCTTTTATTCTTGAATTATATGTACATGTGAACTCGTGAAACATACTATATACACAGGTGAGTGGATGAACCCAGAATATGAATTGGTAAGCATTTTCTTTTTCGTTTTCATTCTGGGTTTATCTGCTAGCCTGTACATACAGTAGTATGAATCATCAATAAGGTGTTTGAATTTGGTCTTTTAATATCACTGTCTTACTACATTAGTACTTAGTACAAACCTGGTAAAAACGACCGGTGGGTAATGGAGGGATTGCTCCTTTTGCCCAGGTGGCATTCCTATAAAATCAATGAATACCTCTAGTTATGCTGCCATAACATGCTCTCAGAATTATCGTAGAGTTTCCTAGGTAAAAAATTGCACATGAACACCCTCCCAGTTTGAAAGTTGAATGCGATGAGCTTGTAATCACGATATCAGAAGTGGGAATCATCAAACTTCCCATAGCACGTGAAGGCAGCATTAGACCTACCTGAAAAACGTACCTGAAAAGCCATTGGCAAGTGTGTCAAAAAGTTAGTTTTAGGCCCTGCCTGCAAGTAGGAACCAAATTACCAAAACTTGTCATGCACTGATAATTACTGATAATTCAAGTGTGCAAACAAGTGAAAATAACAAAATATACCATTCAGTAGCCTACTGTATATAAAAAAAAGAGGAAAAACAAAATGTGTGTTGACAAATATAAACATATAATATAAAAAACAGATGTCACATAGGGCAACATGTGTTAACATTTTAGGACGAACGTACAATGCAATTACACTACTTTCATTTACAATAATAAATCCGGAAATTCTGCATTATTAACTTACTTTTCATGTCATCGGTCATGTGCACTCAAGCTCTGTGGTTCTCCTGTTCTTGGCTAATTTTGATGTAATTTGATGCAACTGGATCAGTCCGATACACGAATGAATGTGATTTGTGAACCGATTTAACAGGTTAAAGCTGAAGTCTGTAAGTTTTGCCTCTTTGTCGCCATCTCTGTTTGAAACCTGCAATTGAAGTTATTTGTGAAAATGTCATCTTCACGTGCATTGTGCATCATCACGGATCCTCAGTGTGGATGAATCTAATGTTTGTTGTCAGTCATCACATCAGTGTGGATAATGTACTATCACAGATCACAGATTCTACATCTTTGTAACCAAAATAAGAATTTTCACCGGAAAATGTCATCTGAACAAGTAAGTAAAATGTCTGCCACTTTTGTTCTGACTAACTGAGGAAAAAAGCATTACAATAAATCATGCTGCCAATTATTATTTAAACCTAACGATTGTCATTTGGACCTTTCTGGATTACAATCCACCATCAAAATAAGTTTAATTATTCCAGCTGCTGTGAGAAAAGGCTATAAATGATCCACTATGAGCCTCACATGCCATATAACCTACTAGCTGTTACTTCTTCTTCATGTAAACGCATAACATAATGAAGACGAACGGCTGCATTCTCGAATTTCCCGTGGAAACCCACCAGTACTGATTTTATTATAAAATATTGTTACAAGCTTACCGTTGTGAATCCGGCAAAGATAAGGAGAGTAAGGTAAGGTTTTGAACACTGGCTAGTTATGTACTTGCTCAAAAAATGAATTTGGATCATTTTTAATCTAAAAAGTTACAGACTGCAGCTTTAACTGATAACATAATGCATATGAGTATACATTTGTTCTTCGCTCACTGAAATTGAATGGGAATGATAAGGGAACTGAATACTTCACATTGCATGCTAAAGAGAATAAACGGCAATCCAATTGAAAAACGTCGCTGGTTTTGTCGGACAGTTTTTATGCACAAACTACGTATTCTGATTCTGACATTACTGATTTGAATATTTTGAATAATTTTTGTATTCTTTACTGATATTTTTTTCAATAGATAAAAATTAAATGAGTGATCTTGAGATGAGTCCCTGTAGTCGTAACAGTACATGTATTCGTCCCGAACTGTCACAGTACGGATGCCACGGTTCATGCAGTTAGACGACGAATACAGTCAGTCACAGGAGATCCACGCTACAATCCAGAAGGGGGCGTGCACAGTAAAGTAACCACCAATAATCACAATAAGTTCTGTGTTTTGTTACTTTCGATAAGAAACAAAGTGCCATCTTTCAAATTCTGTACATTTTATCAGCAAACAATAAATGCCGTTTTGACACGTTTTGATGTAGCGTGACGGATCGCTTTATAGGCTATCATCCCTTCCTCTTCTTCATTACTACAGAATCAACATGTACATGAAGGTATGTTGAAAGATACAGTACAACTTACTGAAACGTATCATACCTCGTTTAATCGCTTAATCAGTGTTTCAATGGCGGAAAGATGTCAGTAAAACAGTTTGTAAACAATATGTCACATAGCAGGCTATTACAGTTACCTCAGAAAAGCCATTCAGTGTTAACAGCTTGTTAGTTCGCTAGAGAAATGAACTGTTTCGCTAAATATATGCACTATATTAGCATATTAATTATATTTTACTTAACCTGTTAGTTAATGAAAGGCCTAAATAAATACGTCATGAAAACAAGTTATGACAGTGCTGTGTAAATGATTATATTTCAACAATGAATTGGAGAAACTGAAGTTAATGCAAAAACTACCTTATGTGTAATTGACATGTTTACAATAATTTATTATTATTATTATTATTATTTGAGTGTTGATGATTATATCTAAAAATAAATTAATTTAATAATATGGGCTCTGTTGTTAATTGTAACCTTTATTATAGTAACATGCAAGTAAGCGCACCCTATAGTTTACAGCATTAGCAGATATATATAGTATAAATTATAATTGAATAAATTTAAAGAGAGAGTTTCACGGTCTGGGTCTTTTGTTTTGTCTTGTTAAATGACTTTTATGTTGTAGCGCATTCTGAGTTTCCATTGTGTCTGTGTTCCTTTCCTGTTTGGTTTCCATTTCTCTGTTGTCATATTAGTCACCATCAAAGAATATACACTAACAAGAAGTGACACTTAATAGAACCTCCATTGCAACACCTGCGCCCAGCAGAGGCCCTGCGTTTCCGCCATTTTGGAGTGAAAGCGAGTCGGCAGTCCACTTGTTTCTATGGCAGTATCAGCTGCTTTGTTAAAACAAAACGTACATTAAAGCTGAAATCCAAACCCGAATGATGACAACACAGAATAAAATACTATCACTAGTGATCATCAAATCCTTTTGACAGTTTATTTTACGCACTTTGTGTTTAAGTGTTCCACTTTTTTCACAAAACCTGCTCTCTAAATCCAGTCTTTAAAAGGCTTATAAACACTGAATTATTACCAACTGTGAAATTAAATTAAGGACATGCATTAGAAAAATTGGGAATGTTGAACAACAAATATATGAGTATAACAGCTTGATTTTGCAGTGTTGTCTAATGTCCGTTGAAGCAAAAGTGTGAATTATGCGATAACGGACACAGCAATGCATCATGTTTTTTAAGATAATTATGTTTGTAGTGTGATCCATTAATAATAAATGTGTAAAGTTGCATAAAATGGAAATACTCAATAAAGTAGGCTAACTACATTACCTCAGATGGATGAATGGTTGGATTCCACAACTGGTAAAATAAAACATATATAAGACAATACAGCATTTACTGTAGGAGCCATACAATTTACTAGTGACAGTTAAAGACCTGGATGTTATATTAGACAGCAACTTGTCAAAATCATATTTCATATGTTTCAAAAACAGCCTTCTTCCACCTCAGAAACATTGCTAAGATTCGGAATATGTTATCTATTTCTGATGCAGAAAAGTTAGTTCATGCTTTCATGACGTCTCGACTAGATTACTGTAATGCATTATTAGCTGGTTGTCCTGCTTCCTCAATAAATAAGCTACAATAAGTGCAAAATGCAGCTGCTAAGGTTCTCACCAGGTCAAGAAAATATGATCATATAACACCAATTTTATCATCTCTACACTGGTTACCCATTAAGTTCCGTATCGATTATAAAGTATTGCTAATGACTTATAAGGCTCTAAATGGTTTAGCTCCTGTGTACTTAACTGATCTTCTATCGCCCTACAATCCTTCATGCTCTTTAAGATCACAAAACTCTGGACTTCTGGTTGTACCTAGGATATCTAAGTCCACTAAAGGAGGGAGAGCGTTTTCACATTTGGCTCTGAAACTCTGGAATAGCCTTCCTGATAATGTTCAGGGCTCAGTCTCACTCACCCAGTTTAAATCTAGATTAAAAATGTATCTCTTTAGCCAAGCGTTCACATAATGCATTTCATGTCAGATCAATTGCACGTATCTTTGCTTAATGTTATGAACAGCAGCTACGCTAATTATTCTCTATTTGCTTTTCTGTTTTACCTCAGGACACCTGTCCTGAGGTGACTAGAGAGGACTTCAGCTTCAGTTTGGATCCAGCCTCTTAAGAAGACCTCAGATGACCAACACCTATGAAGAGACGACGCCAACTCCTACGAAGACTTCAGAAGATGCACCATGCACATTCCCAAATTTCTATATATCCTAATTATTGTTGATGTATTTCATTTTTCCAGGAGCTCATTGCTTCTACCTTAAAATTAAATGCTAACAGTGTTTGTAAATTAATTGCACAAATTATTACATTATTTGCTAACTGCATTCTTCTAATATTGTAATGTTGACATGCATTCTCTGTAAAGCTGCTTTGAAACTATATGTATTCTGGAAAGCGCTATACAAATAAATGTGAATTGAATTGAATTGAATTAATTAAAAAACAAAAAAAACCTGTTCTATTGCACTTCTGATTTGGCAGTGAAATTTGCCGATTTTGGGTGCGTAAGATGTGAAGGATTCTATGGGCCAGTTAGTATTTTCACCCCATAATGGTGGCTGTGCTACCGGAGCACCATCTAGTGGCTGTTACCCAAAAACAGAGTTGGGTGTAACGTGTTACAAAGTAACTGTAGTCTAATTACATTTCCTGATAACGCAGTAATGTAACGCATTACATTTTAAATTTATGTAATTTGATTACAGTTACTGATGTTAATTCAATTACATTACTTGTGTTACAAAAACAAAAAAAATTAGGTAAAGTGCATTTCTAAAAGAAATCACGTTTGGTGCGGATGCATCATTATGAATCACTGGAGAACGCATGGAGGAGGATACGAGAGTGGTCCAACCTAGCCTAAACAAGCTAGATTGGGTTTTTGAACAATACTTCTGAACAATACTGTTTTCAAATGTTATTATAAATGTTTTCAGCAATTTTTTCCTGTTTTTAATGCAGTTACATACAAACATAAACACAGTTAAGCTACCACACACATACATGCTATACACACAGCAAGGAATGTTTAAGCTGTTTCCGCTCACTCGTTCACTGATTCACTAATCCCTATATAGTGTAGGCCTATGTCATTTGAGTGCACTATATCTGCAAAGAGTGAACGAAATGAAGTTTCGAAAGTGAATTTGGACGCTGACGTATCTGTGCGTCGGAGACTTGGAGCTGTCACAGAAACGGCTCAATACGTGATAAAACTACTTTTATCCTACATGTTACTTTATAAAATAATATTAATAACAATCTTAATGACTTTATTTTGTAATCATACATACCATACGTGCCAGCTTTGTAGTTTCATCGATTGTATAATTGATTTGTCATGCGTGTCATGTGTTCATAATAATAAAAATAAAAAAACACATTAACATGTGTACAATATTGAATATATTTATTAGTTATAATAAAGTTATTTTTAGTTTGTTAGAATCTCATGCTCACAGATGACGTGGTCATTGAGGGCCCTCAGGCGACCATTATGATTACATTAGAATGAATAAGCTATCTACAGATGATTAACGAATATTTTTAATTAAAGTTGCTGTTTTCATACTTTTGTAATATTTTTCAGTCAATATTAAATTACGTAAAGAACTATGAGTTTCAGTTTGTGGTGTATTTTTGTAGGTTTTATAGGTTTTCAAAGTAACTTGAATGTAAAGTAATTAGTAATCTGATTACTTTTTACATGCAGTAATCAGTAATGTAATCAAATTACAATTTTAATGTAATAAATTGTAGTGGATTACTTTTTTTAATTAAACTTACCCAACACTGCCCAAAAAATATCAAAGTGTCGCCTCTTGGGTTCTGTCCTCTTTGTCACCATGGTCACCTTCAATAGTTACAGCTGTTGTTCATTATCTACTCATTGCATTGTGTATTTAAAGGAACACTCCACTTTTTTTGAAAATAGGCTCATTTTCCAACTCCCCTAGAGTTAAACAGTTGAGTTTTACCGTTTTCGAATCCATTCAGCCGATCTCCGGTTCTGGCGGTACCACTTTTAGCATAGCTTAGCATAGTTCATTGAATCTGATTAGACCATTAGCATCGCGCTTAAAAAGGACCAAAGAGTTTCGATATTTTTCCTATTTAAAACTTGACTCTTCTGTAGTTAAATCGTGTACTAAGACCGACGGAAAATGAAAAGTTGTGATTTTCTAGGCCTATATGGCTAGGAACTATACTCTCATTCAGGCGTAATAATCAAGGAACTTTGCTGCCGTTCCATGGCTGCAGCAGTGCAATGATATTACGCAGCGCCCGTGAGCCCCTGCTTACACAGGGAACGTGCCTTGCAACCATGGAGACGTATGTGAGAGACGCTGCGTAATATCATTGCGCCTGCTGCAGCCATGATACGGCAGCAAAGTTCCTTGATTATTACGCCTGAATGAGAGTATAGTTCCTAGCCATATCAGCCTAGAAAATCGCAACTTTTCATTTTCCGTCGGTCTTAGTGCACGATTTAACTACAGAAGAGTCAAGTTGTAAATAGGAAAAATATCGAAACTCTTTGGTGATTTTTAAGCGCGATGCTAACGGTCTAATCAGATTCAATGAACTATGCTTAGCTATGCTAAAAGTGGTACCGCCAGAACCGGAGATCGGCTGAATGGATTCGAAAACGGTAAAACTCAACTGTTTAACTCTAGGGGAGTTGGAAAATGAGCCTATTTTCAAAAAAAAGTGGAGTGTTCCTTTAAGCTCTTGCTTTTCAGTTTGGTTTTATGGGTTGTTGTTGGTGTTCCTGTGTTTGATCAAAGGGTGCTTGGACGTTCTTGTTTTCTTCTGGTGTTTTTTTTTTTTTTTTTTTGATTACTTTGTGTTGGAGAGCTGGAGCTGATTTTTGACAGGAATGTAATTTGATCTTGTTGTTTAGAAGATTAAAATGTTGTTTAATTTCCCAATAAAAGATGATATTTGTTACATGATTTGTTACATTACACCTTAGCAGATTGTTATATTTAAATGGATACATTAAAGATGAAAAAGGAAAAAAAAAAAAAGAAAGAAAAAGCGACAAATACTGAATCAAAAGCAAACTCCATTTTGGCTTTATTAGTGTTGCCATAGCAACAAATGGCTCAATCTAAGAATGTGAACCAATCTTAGTAGAATAAGTCATCTTGTAATTACAGTAATTTCAACATGACATGAATGGAGCACAAAATGGGCTGTCATGGTAGTGAAACTGAAAAAACGTAGATGCTTAGCATTAGTGGGCTTTATGAATGATTTATGACTTAAAAATATATCAGCTTTCATCACACACGCATTGTATCCGGTATACCTGATCCTGTTCACTTGTCAGAAAGTGATTCAGAGGCGCTGATCTGTAGCATTCATCCAGAGAGGCCATGCTCCTGTTCATTCCTGTTGACAGCTAACATATCTCCCGTCTTCTACCGTAAACGCTCACCCACTCTCCAATCCAACCCTCCCTTCACCTTTGTCATTTCCAGACAAGTCCCAGTAGATTACTTCAGCCCTGCTTGACCCTCTTGCAGTTCAGGCATAACCATCTGCCACCAGTGAGTTCTAGCCGTGTTGCATAATATTGACCAAGTTCAAGCCTGGAATCCTGCATTCGCTTCCTAGTCACTCCATATAAGAAATCAATCTGTGGGTATCGAACACATGGGAATGGGAATGGGAATTGATGACTGAGGAAAGAAGGAACAATGTCATGGTGATGGTACTGAATACAGAGTAAGTGGGTAATTGTGTTTACAGCTTCTGGATTGGCCAGTAGAAAACTCCTGAGAATTGTTCAACCCGACAATTACCAGACAGGGCAAAAGTCGTACATATTTTCATGAAACATGTCAACATGAGCAAAAATTCTATATTTCTAATCAAAATGATCAATGGGACAGCATTGCGATTAAGGGGGGCACATATTATTGGTCATTTTGAGGTTGTTTACCTTGTAAAGTTTTAATTGTTCATAGAGTGAGGAATGGAAAATACCATCCATTAGTGTATGTCTCCATGGAGACTATATGATTTGAGCAAAAATAGTGGACAAAAGCTCATTAAAAAATAACATTTAGATTAACTGGTTTTAGTCCAGTCATAAAATATCCAAAGAACTAGCCTATATACATTAATTTATACCAACCAAAATATTTGTATATATTAAATCAGGTAGAATTAGCTCTTTAAGGTATTGCAGTTTTTTACCACTTCCCTACTATATAGTAGGGGTGCAACGGTTTAAATTGCTCACAGTTTGGTTCGTATCACGGTTTTAGGGTCACGGTTTTGGTACGGTTCGGTATGTGCTATGTACGGTCCGTTTTTTTTTTTTTTTACCGACAACCATTGCACCCCTACTACATAGTAGGCGAAAAACTGTGTGTGACAAAAGAAGTATGTCTGCATTCACAGTATACTCATAAAAGAGTGGGCAAAAAGTACCTGGTTGACCAACTATTTCCTTTGAGATTCTGAAGTGTGTATACTAGGGGTGCAGCGGTTCTTGGTAAAAAAATCTAACTGTACCGTTCTCCACTTACGGTTCGGCACGCACTTGCACCATGGTCCATCTCTAATGATGACACATCTGTTGGTTAACATGGTTTGTTTAAAATGGCAACGTGGAAAACAGACAGAGTTCAGATAATGTATATGTTTCAGTCGATTGATGCGCAAAACGTCACAACAACGATAATCAACAAGCGTGGGCAAAACAGTCACTCTTTGTAAACTTTGTTTACTTCGAGTGTCGTATGCTCTAATGTCCAGTCATTTACGCCGTCATCACAATTGTTGATAGCGTGTGATCGCAGGTGAGACCTGAACAGCACACGTTGCTATCTGTGTTTAAACTAAACTCATTTAAGCCTTGCCAATTTAAACATTCAAGAGCAAGACGCGAAAGAGAACTCACGCGCACTGTGAGCTTATTTCAGACAGCGCGCAAATACTGAGTTCTCCTTCAAGTCTTGTGCTTCAGCAGACAAATTCATACAAAAAAGATGTCAAAATGCCCATCTTGGCGAGTATCCTAGCAAACATAGTCGGTTATGTCTTAAAGGCGCCCTAGAACCAGTTTTTACAAGATGTAATATAAGTCTAAGGTGTCTCCTGAATGTGTCTGTGAAGTTTCAGCTCAAAATACCCCATAGATTTTTTTTTAATTAATTTTTTTAACTACCTATTTTGGGGCATCATTAACTATGCACAGATTCAGGCTGCGACCTCTTTAAATCTCGCGCTCCCTGCACCCTCAAGCTCTCGACTATAATACAGTGCATTTACAAAGTTCACACAGCTAATATAACCCTCATATGGATCTTTACAAGATGTTCGTCATGCATGCTGCATGCATGCGTCGGATCGTGTGAGTATAGTATTTATTTGGATGTTTACATTTGATTCTGAATGAGTTTGAGGCTGTGCTCCGTGGCTAACGGCTAATGCTACACTGTTGGAGAGATTTATAAAGAATGAAGTTGTGTTTATGAATTATACAGACTGCAAGCGTTTAAAAATGAAAATAGTGACGGCTCTCTTGTCTCCGTGAATACAGTAAGAAACGATGGTAACTTTAACCACATTTAACAGTACATTAGCAACATGCTAAAGAGACATTTAGAAAGACAATTTACAAATATCACTAAAAATATCATGATATCATGGATCATGTCAGTTATTATCGCTCCATCTGCCATTTTTCGCTATTGTTCTTGCTGTCTTACCTAGTCTGATGATTCAGCTGTGCACAGATCCAGACGTTAATACTGGCTGCCCTTGTCACTTGCATATGCAAATATTGGGGCGTACACCCCGACTGTTACGTAACAGTCGGTGTTATGTTGAGATTCACCTGTTCTTCTGAGGTCTTTTAAACAAATGAGATTTATATAAGAAGGAGGAAACAATGGTGTTTGAGACTCACTGTATGTCATTTCCATGTACTGAACTCTTGTTATTCAACTATGCCGAGGTAAATTCAATTTTTGATTCTAGGGCACCTTTAAGTGAACGTATATTAGTCGAGAAAGACATTGCATGTGTAACAGTATATGTACTGGATTGTGCATGTCCTAAAGGGGGAAAACAACTATTCCTGCTGCCTGTGTTTTTAATGTTAAATCAAACAACTAATAACAAAGAAATCACTTACTGCTCTTGACTGAATAGCTTTTGTAACTTCAATAATAATTCATCTTTATTTAATTTAAACAGTGAAGATAATATGCAGTATTATTTTATATTTGATTACTTTATCCATTTTCTGTACCTTAAAATTAATGTTAGATACCTGAAAAACCTGAAAAGCCCTGTTTATTTTATTTGAATATTTGCTTTATTGTATTTATTTGTGATGTTGTTTGTAGTTTGATTATTTGTTCTTATTTTCTTTATTTTTATTTGAAAGTCCTACTACTGTCAAATAAAAAATATTTACTACAGTAGTCCTAAATGAAATGTTATCATTATATAATTCATACAGTTTCACATATTATGTTTTAAAGGCCCCCTGTGGTGAAAATCAAGTTTTTAATGTTATGTTTATGTGGTGTTTTTAATATGCTTTAAGACAAACCATGTGCAAATTCATAAGTCAACACCATTGCTGAGTATTTTCTTTTTAAAACTGCAGTGAAAAAAAAGACCCACAGTTTGAAATCGCTGGTGTTTGTGACATCACAAACTACCTTGTAACCAGTCACCTCAACATGCCGGCAGGCTTGAGCATATCATTAATAGCAAACTAGCAAGTGAGTCTCGAGAGAAATCCAGCGTTAGCGTCAGTTCTGGCAGGTCACGTCAATCAAGCTCGCATCAGCTGACTCCCAGGTGACTCACGTCTATCTATAGAAATACGACACCTATCACAGCATCCATATATAATATCAGCAGTTATCGCATTTCTCAGGATCTAATTATCCTCCTCCATCCCCAACTCCTCCTCTCTGCAGTCAGGATTGGCCTTATGACTTACATAAATCAGACTATTCTTGAAATATATGTAGATGTTAAATTATTGACAATAATGATATCTGCATATGTTGGTTCTTTTCTGTTTACCCTAATGGGGGTTATGGCTGCTCTTATCCATGCTACGCTGCATCGATGCACAGGGAGATCTTGCCCATAATGGAACCATACCGCCAATACAAACTCTATGCAGTTATCATCATATTTGACGATAGTGTATTTTTCTGTTCATATGAAAAATCATGTAGATTTAGCAATACAGCGGGTCGGAATCAGGTGTGTTTGATTAAGGAAACATGGAAAATATGCAGTGTTGGGGAGGCTCCAGAAATGTGTTTGGGAACCCCGATATAATCTATATTGCTCTAAACATTAACCAGCACACATATTTCATCATGTCTTCAAATGAAATGTATGCAAATTCATGACACTTTAAAGACCCCCCTGTGGTGAAAATCAAGTTTTTAATGCTGTTTATATGCCTATGTGGTTTTTTAATATGCTTTAAGATGAACCATGTGCATGTGTCAACAACATTGCTGAGCATTTTCTCCTTAAAACTGCAGTTTACCAAAGACATTGCCCCGTTCTCTACATCAGAAATATGTTGTAACCGATCCCGTCAATATGTTTTAGCATATCATTGACTGTGCTGCGAAACAGGGGGGTCTAAAAAGAAGCCAGGTGTTACGGATGCTGGTAGAGATGAGGCTGATACGGATTTCCACAATACGAATGATACGTTTATTCAACAGAAAGCAGGGAACACCAAACATACATCTTAACAAAACAGAGAACGGACCAGGAGTGCAGGGAGTGAGTGCAATATATGGGGAGTGCTGACAATAGAGTCCAGGTGCAGGTGATGAGTGCTGATGAGGAGCAGACGAGGGAAGTGAGTGCAGGTGTGGAAACAGGAGGATCATGGGATATGGAGTCCAGGGAAACAAGGGATCTGTAACACCAGGTTATCTCTGTATATTTTTCTGTTGATTTGAAAAATTGTGTACATTTAGCAATATAGTGGGTGAATATGATAATGATGGTATGATGAACTATGTGCCTTTCTCCAATGACATTCTAAGTTGTTCAAAGTGTTTCTAATGATGCTGATGTTTAGAGGGCAGCTGCTGACTCTGAGGTGGTGAACGGGAACATGGTTTGTGTAACATTAGCAACACATTATTAGCTGTTTGATAACACAGTCAAGCAGAAGGCTAACTATGTAAATTATACATAAATAATACATAATTACACAAATACATAAAACGCATTACCAATCTAATACATCGACTTGTAGACAACCCTGTATAATTCACTCTTCCTCTTCTTCTGAAATAGTTTCTGGTTCAAACTGTAAAGACTTGAATTTCCTGCTAAACAAAAACAGAGATCAAGCATCCTGCAATAAAATAATAAATCTCATCTGGAAAAAGATCTCAAAGAAGTAGTAAAGGACAATGCCTTGCCCTAACCCCAAAAGGACAACGCCTCCCCCACCAACACCACACACAAACACACCTTCCCTTCCCCGTGACGCAAGTCACTGAAAGTTCTTCAAGACATATAATGTAACTTGTGTATCTATTGTTTTCCTCTTTTTATGTTTGGTATCATTTTAAATGTCTCAGTGCGATTGGTAAAATGGTCTCAATTTCACAGCAGTCACTGGTATTATGAAGAAGACTGAAAACTAAGGAAAATTTTGTCCTCTCTTTGGGTGGTGCCTTTTGTGAAAACCCACTCCTCTCCCCCCAAAACAGGTGTTGGTGTAGTAAATATTTATAACCCTTTCTGTTCTGGTCTGTATATAAGGTAAATTGCAAAGCAGTCAGGGGGGATTTTCTGTAGCCAGAGGCCCCCATACAGAGATGGGTGAATGTCTAAAGACATGGGTGAATGGCTAAAGAAATGTAATGTAAATGGCATGATACAGTTTTACTTGACAAATAAAATGTTATATTTGGTTTATTCTGAACTATTTTTAATTAATTACTTCTAATAGATTAAAGCGGAGGTATTACCGCAAATCTGTGTTAAGGATTGATCATACGGAAGTTTTAATTGATATATCAATTAAGTCCATTTCGATTTCTGACTATTGCTGCCTTAAATAAGTTGCAGTTTTTGTAAATATATAAAAGCTATGCTTTTTGTTACGAGTAAGCAGAGCGCGACCGACTTAAAGGAAGATATTTACCCTGCATCCAATGTTTAAGATCAGAACTGACGAGTTTGTGTCCGGGAAAAGCATTCAGTTGGCCAAAGTGACTCTTCTAAAGCATTACTGGGACTGCGGTGAACGAAATATTTGAAAATCAAAAATCTAAATTAAGGCATAACTAATGATTAATTTCGAATTGGAAACACAAGCTAAGAATAAGAATCATTTGAAATTGGAGTCAGATTAAACGATCATACACGCGTTAACCTTCACCCAGGCCGTCGAATTCCGTTTTTGGGCCGATGGGGGGGTTCCTTACAAAACATATATGATTGAATTAAACCAGTTTACTACAGTGAAATCGAGTGAGTGGATCAGGTTGTTACGAATGGGAGACTCAGGCAGGGGATCCAAATGCAGCGTTTTATTAGAAGTGAGCGTGGTCGTACAGGCAGGGTCAAACAGGAACAAACAGGAGCAATAAGGAACAGGCAGAGTCGTAGTCAGGGTACAGGCAAGGATCGAGGCAGGCAGCAATGGGTCGTAAAACAGGAATCAGGCAAGATCAATCACAGATGGACAAACAGGATACAAGGTAATGCTCAGAATTGTAACACGAGTGAAAACAAGACTTCGCGGTGAGGTGGTGTGAGTGAAAGTCCTTTATAGTCCTGTTAACAAGCTGCAGCTGGGTGTGGTAATCAGTGTGGTGGGCTAGGGTGGATGTGGCAACAGGTGATTGGCGTGAAGTGAACATGTGACTGACAGGGGGAATTGTGGGAAGTGTAGTCCGGGGAGGGACAGGAACAGACGGTGATCGTTATATAACGCCCCCCTCACGGAAGGCGCGTCCTCGCGACGTAAAGGAACAACTAGGGAGGGGGGGGTGGGTGCATTGGAGATCTAACAGCAGCCGGAACGGGATCTCCAATGCAGCCTCAGGGACTCAGTCAGCCACGGTGGGTCAGGTGGCTCGGGCGGCCACGGCAGGTCAGGTGGCCTGGGCGGCCACGGCAGGTCGGATGGTTCAGGCAACCACGGCAGGTCAGGTGGCTCGGGCGGCCACGGCAGGTCAGGTGGCTCGGGCGGCCACGGCAGGTCAGGTGGTTCGGACAGCCACGGCAGGTCAGGTGGCTTGGACGGCCACGGCAGGACAGAGTCCATACATGGCCCTAGTGGCCTACAGTCCATGAATGTCCATAGTAGTTCAGAGGCCCTTTAAGGCCATGGTTGAGCAGGGTCCCCACCCACAAGCTCCCCACCCCTAGGTATACTGCCCCCCCCCAAAAAGTTCTTGGGGAAATCAAGGGAGGCATTGGCGGGTTCATGGGCAAGGAGCTCGGGTGGCGCCAGCAGGGCAGATGGCCTGAGCGGCAGCGGTAGAGCAAATGGTCCAGGCGGTGGTGGCAGGACCGACCAAGGCTGCTCTGTGGCCTTATCAAGGAGAGCGGGCAGTTCGGTGACGGCCTCCATGGCCGTATCAAGGAGAGCGGGCAGCTCCGAGACGGCAGCGGGCTCGGGCTGCTCCGGGACGGCAATAGAGCTCGAGTTCCTCAACGCACGTAGGACAGCCAAGACATAAAAAGTGAGCACAGCCCTCTGGGCCAAGACAGGACAGACCAGGAGAGCAGGCTGTGCTGGAGCGGACTCACTGGCTGGAGCGGACTCAATGGCTGGAACAACCCCTGCATCCTTGAGCACCGCAGGGGCGGCCATCTTGCCCGTGGGCACTGGCAAAGCAGCCATTTCGTCCATCGCGTCCAGGGTGCTTAAGTCCACTGCAATCGGCGAACAAGAGTCCATAGCAACCGGCGAGCTTGAGAGCGTTGAAACCGGCGAGCTTGAGAGCGTTGAAACCGGCGAGCTTGAGAGCGAAGCGGTCGGCTGGCTTGAGAGCGAAGCGGTCGGCGGGCTTGAGTGAGAAGCGGTCAGCGGGCTTGAGTGCGAAGCGGTCAGCGGGCTTGAGTGCGAAGCGGCTGGCTGGCTTGAGTGCGAAGCGGCCACCGGGTTTGAGAGCGAAGCGGCCACCGGGCTTGAGAGCGAAGCGGCCACCGGGCTTGAGAGTGAAGTGGCCGGCGGAGACTTGGGGATGCCAGCTGCTCGGACTGAAATCAACGGTGGATCGGTCACACTGGAACGCAACCCTCTCCGCTCCCGGACTGATCTAGAGACCTGACGTGACTCTGGGCGATCAGCGGCGACGTGACGTTGCTCTGGGCGATCAGCGAAGGCGTGACGTTGCTCTGGGCGATCAGCGAAGGCGTGACGTTGCTCTGGGCGATCAGCGAAGGCGTGACGTTGCTCTGGGCGATCAGCGAAGGCGTGACGTTGCTCTGGGCGATCAGCGGAGACGTGACGTTGCTCTGGGCGATCAGC
This sequence comes from Chanodichthys erythropterus, assembly GCF_024489055.1. Lineage (NCBI taxonomy): Eukaryota > Metazoa > Chordata > Actinopteri > Cypriniformes > Xenocyprididae > Chanodichthys > Chanodichthys erythropterus. The sequence continues at coordinate 4,891,055 of NC_090242.1, read as the reverse complement.
GGAGACGTGACTCATTGTTGCGGCCGCCATTTGGTGAGTGTCATCTGGCGCGGCGGCCATCACACACCCAGACGAGGAATCGCGTTCCTCCGCGACACCCACAGTAAACGGAGATCCACTCAGTAGCAACGCCAGCTCTATATACTGTTCTAAAGTCCCATTTGGCTCATGTATTGGCATAATAGAGCTGAGCGGTTCAGACAGTCCCCCGCGAAAGAATGTCATAAGACATAACTCATCAAAGCATGTTAACGGAGCCAGTTCAATAAAGTCCAAAACATAATCTTCAATGGATCTGTCTCCTTGACGGAGACCGATCAACTGGGCGGATGGATTCATAATTGTTGAGACAGGAACACTCACGGTAGCTGCTGGATCTTGGTAGTGGCGAAGTCTTCTGTTACGAATGGGAGACTCAGGCAGGGGATCCAAATGCAGCGTTTTATTAGAAGTGAGCGTGGTCGTACAGGCAGGGTCAAACAGGAACAAACAGGAGCAATAAGGAACAGGCAGAGTCGTAGTCAGGGTACAGGCAAGGATCGAGGCAGGCAGCAATGGGTCGTAAAACAGGAATCAGGCAAGATCAATCACAGATGGACAAACAGGATACAAGGTAATGCTCAGAATTGTAACACGAGTGAAAACAAGACTTCGCGGTGAGGTGGTGTGAGTGAAAGTCCTTTATAGTCCTGTTAACAAGCTGCAGCTGGGTGTGGTAATCAGTGTGGTGGGCTAGGGTGGATGTGGCAACAGGTGATTGGCGTGAAGTGAACATGTGACTGACAGGGGGAATTGTGGGAAGTGTAGTCCGGGGAGGGACAGGAACAGACGGTGATCGTTACAAGGTATTTTTAGGATCAGGTATTCTGAGCTGGTGTGATTGAGTGGAGACGGGGACTAATTTGCACATTCATGGATCCGTGTACACTAAATGAAGCAAGTTACATTGAAGCTATTTTAAGGAATGAAGAAATTATTTTTACAGGGAAAATTTTTTTAATTATGTCACATTGGTGATCAAGGATTCATTTTAAGGGATACAATTATTGATTATAGGTTAAAAATAATATTTAGTATGCAGTGTTGTGCTGTATGAAGTAAGCTTGTGTTCCATTTGAACATTGCCAACAGATAGACTGTGCTGTACTCTGAACTTATGTAATAATGTTCTAAAATCGAACAATGTTAACAGCAAAATTTAACGTGGATGACAGTAATGTATTCCAGTGTGCATAGAGATTAAAAGCAGATGACAAATTAAATCGCAATGAATGTGTCTGTAGCAACACCAAAAGTATGTTTTTCATCCACTGCCATGGAGCGTTTAATATAGCATACTGAAGACTTGATGGTTCTCTTTTGATGTAGATCTTCATGTTGATGTCTCTTTTACTTAACGATTCCTTTTCTCTTCCTCCAGGAAACATGAAATAGTTAACATGCAGCTCAGTGGTACGCATGAAGAGAAGCAGCGTGCAGCCGTCTCCAGGGACTCGCTGTGGGGAAGAACCAGTAGAGCAGAACTGTCCTGTAGCATCAACCACAGACGACTCCAAACCGTCCTCCATCTGGGGTCAGTAGGATCTACCCCCTCGCATACAAACATCAAGGCCACTGCCACTTCCTGCACTGACTCGGCTCAGCTGGAGTGATTCATTCTCTCACCCTGTCAACCCTCACCAGCATATGGGCGACGAGAGTTATGACAGGCTGTGTTAAGATTAGCCCACCAATGAACGAGATAATTCCTGACCCAAGAGCTCATGAGAGCACGTGCGAAAGCCCAAGATGATGTAACAATGAGATGATGAATAGGCTTTGCATTTCCCAGCAGCCTTTGTGGCCCGTAAATGCCTGCTGGTAGTAGAATGAAGTTACAGATGCAAATACTGACAAAAACATGAACATTGAGGGATGAATTACCAAACAGTTTGAAACCACCGACCGCTTAAGCGGTTGCATAGTGACATGCATCCTGTCAACGGCCTGTCAATCATCCACATTTTATTTATTTACACTACTTAACAATTCTTCCAACCGCATTGGAGTGAAAAGAAATACCATGTTGATCTACAGTTCCAGTCATGGGTCATTTAAAAGTTAATGGCTAAACATATCTATTTTACAATCATGCTATTTGCATATTTATAAACATTCACAATAGTATCTGTTACCTGATTTGAATGGTTATATTCTGATTCATAATTAGAATTGCACTTTACAATGAGATTCAGTGTGTTCAAAATTAGTTCATACATTATGTATTAAGAACCAATAATGAAAAATACTTATACAACATTATTAACTTAGGTTAATGTTAATTAGAACTGCAACCCTCTGAGTGGATTTTTAATATCTTAAACGCAATAGCAGCTCATGACAGTAAATTAGGTAGGGCAGATTCTGGGTCTTAGAGCCAGTTTATGATAAACATTTTGTAAGCTTTATATTGTAATTACTGAACACACGCAGAATACTTTTGGCAGAGGTTGTGTTGGTACTGAATAAGGTGGCACTGTAATGTTGATTGACAGGCTTTAAAGGATTAGTTAACTTTCAAATGAAAATTGCCCCAAGCTTTACTCACCCTTAAGCATCTTAGGTGTATATGACTTTCTTCTTTCTGATGAACACAATCAGAGATATTTTAATAAATATCCTGATGTGTTTGAACTTCATAATGGCAGTGAGGGGACCATCGAGTATGAGTTGAAGAAAATGCTTCCATCCATCCATAATAAACATGTGCTCCACACAGCTGTGGGTGGTTATAAAAGACTTCTGAAGTGAAGCAATGCGTTTGTTTAAAAAAAATCCATATTTAACAAGTTATGAAGTAAAATATCTAGCTTCCGCCAGACCACCTTCCATATTTAACTTACGAAGAAAGTGTAAAACTCCCGCTGTTCAAAAAGCTTATGCTACGCCTACGCCTTCCCAATTCAACTTACAGGAATAAGCTTAGCTGACACGACGCCAGTTTACAAAATCAGTCAATCACATGGATGTGACTATTGTGAGTCAAAGTCATAGTGCCTTCAAATGGCAGCAGGAAATGTGACAACGGCCTCCTGTTTTTACCCAAACTTAGTCAGAATAATGTCCAGACATGGCGGATGGAGACCTACAAAGGATTTTTGATATCTTAAACACCTTTGCCACAGCAATGCGTCAAACTTTAATATTCTTTTTTTTGTCTATCAGTAGACATGTACATCAGTAGACATTAACAAAACCTTAGAAATGGGTGGGAAGGAGGGGCTCTATAGCACAACCTTTTGATTAAAGTATGGAGGTTAGTTTTACCTAGTCACCAAACTAGAATTATATCTGAAAATTAAGGAAAATCCCAAATTCAGTATCTCAGAAAATTAGAATATTACTTAAGACCAATACAAAGAAAGGATTTTTAGAAATCTTGGCCAACTGAAAAGTATGAACATGAAAAGTATGAGCATGTACAGCACTCAATACTTAGTTGGGGCTCCTTTTGCCTGAATTACTGCAGCAATGCGGCGTGGCATGGAGTAGTTTGCTGGCCAATTTAGAACAGGGATACCATGGTCCTTAAACCAGGTACTGGTAGTTTTGGCACTGTGTGCAGGTGCCAAGTCCTGTTGGAAAATTAAATCTGTATCTCCATAAAGCTGGTCAGCAGCAGGAAGCATGAAGTGCTCTAAAACTTCCTGGTTTACGGCTGCGTTGACCTTGGACCTCAGAAAACACAGTGGACAAACACCAGCAGATGACATGACACCCCAAACCATCACTGACTGTGGAAACTTTACTGGACCTCAAGCAATGTTGATTGTGTGCCTCTCCTCTCTTCCTCCAGACTCTGGGACCCTGATTTCCAAAGGAAATGCAAAATATATTTTCATCAGAGAACATAACTTTGGACCACTCAGCAGCAGTCCAGTCCTTTTTGTCTTTAGCCCATGAGATGCTTCTGACGCTGTCTGTTGTTCAAGAGTGGCTTGACACAAGGAATGCGACAGCTGAAACCCATGTCTTGCATACGTCTGTGCGTAGTGGTTCTTGAAGCACTGACTCCAGCTGCAGTCCACTCTTTGTGAATCTCCCCCACATTTTTTAATGGGTTTTGTTTCACAATCCTCTTCAGAGTGCGGTTATCCCTATTGCTTGTACACTTATTTCTACCACATCTTTTCCTTCCCTTCGCCTCTCTATTAATGTGCTTGGACACAGAGCTCTGTGAACAGCCAGCCTCTTTTTCAATGACCTTTTGTGTCTTGCCATCCTTGTGCAAGGTGTCAATGGTCAACTTTTGGACAACTGTCAAGTCAGCAGTCTTCCCCATGATTGTGTAGCCTACAGAACTAGACTGAGAGACCATTTAAAGGCCTTTGCAGGTGTTTTGAGTTGAGTAGCTGATTAGAGTGTGGCACCAGGTGTCTTCAATATTGAACCTTTTCACAATATTCTAATTTTCTGAGATACTGAATTTGGGATTTTCCTTAGTTGTCAGTTATAATCATCAAAATTAAAATAAATAAACATTTGAAATATATCAGTCTGTGTGTAATGAATGAATATAATATACAAGTTTCACTTTTTGAATGGAATTAGTGAAATAAATCAACTTTTGATGATATTCTAATTATATGACCAGCACCTGTAATGACAAAAATGGGAAACAGGAAGAGTGTCATATATGCTAAACAATAAATTATAAACCATTTGTCGAATCTTCTGGCTCAACTAACTGGTCGACAAACTGAAGCATGCCCACTATGCCTCTCTCTTTCTCTCTCTCTCTCTCTGTTTGTGTGTGCGCGTGTGTGTACCCACAAGGATAGTAATACCTGAGATCACTTACATTGCCACAAGGAAAAATGGATTAGTAAACATACTAAATTATGCTTACTTGAAAATGTAAAAGATCAAAAAGTTTTTTTTCTGATGGGTAGGTTTAGGATTAGGAATAGGGTTAGAGGACAGAAAATTCAGTTTGTGCAGTGTACATAATCATTATGTCTATGGAGAGTCCTCACAAAGATACCGAAACCTAATGTGTGTGTGTACCTGGCATTCCGTTATGAGGACCAAAGGTCCCCACAAGAATGGCAATACCATTTTGACTTTGTGAGGACTTGAAATGTTAACAATTTGTTAGTATATGTAGATATTAACATTGGTCAAAATATTTAAATGCTGTAAACATATTTTTACTTTTAGTTCATGATAACTAATGCATTGATATAAACACATTAAACCTTACTAGAATTAGTGAATCTAAAATGACGCAAATAGCTTTTAGCAAATATTCAGCACTATCAATGGACATCATTTTTAGTGAATTCCAATCAATAAATCAATCATATTTATTGAACTTATTTAACATGTTGGCCAAAGTGCTTTATACTGTATCAGACACCATAGATAAATGAAGTTACACACAATAAATATAATCAAAATCAAGTGAAAGATGAATCTAACCCTTAAAGACTGTTTTGAATTCTCCATCTTTTTGCAGTTATTTACAACACCAGTGTGTGACATACTACAAGGCGTGTATTTTATATCATAGAATAAAACATGAAAATATCTTGAGCTCTGCATAATCTGTGCAGCACTATTAGCAGCTCACTGCAGTTGAAGATTATCAGTAAGTAATGACTTAAATTTAATTCTGAAGTACACATCTTAAAAACAGATTTAAAACACCAATTGGGAAACAATCTGAGGTGGAATGGAAGACTATTCCAGAGTCAAGGTATGAGAGTTGGTATTGAGAAACGATGATCATCCTTATGTTTTAAATGGATATAGCAGTGTATTTGAAGACCTCAGAGGCTTTAAGTGTAAAAAAAAAAAGATATCAGGAATGTTATAAGGGGTCATTTAGACCATTGAAAACAAATAATACGATTTTCAACAGAATTCAAGTAAATAGAAAGCCAGTGAAGAGAGTACAAGTGAATATCTCTTCCTCGTTCCAGTAAGTAGTATTGTATCTTGTGTGTAATATAAGATGGCCAGTTAGCAATTACCTGAAATAATTGAACATTTATCATTTACATGTACATTTAAAACAGCTAATCTAAATGAATGTCACGTTATGTGAATGAATAATTGAAGTGTTTACCTTCAGGTGTCAGCAATAAGATTACATTTTCAGGAAACAAACCAAAGTGACATTCATACCAGTTGCCTCCCTTGATAAGAGAATCCATTCCACAACATGCTGACAGTTTTCCTGGTCCTGTGATTGACAGTGCTCTCTAACCACAAATTATCTCAACAACCAGCCCTGCAAGCCTTAGATAGATTGTTTTGTTACCTTTCACAAAAACAAAAAGATGGAGCAGGGGCTTTGCTTTTCTCAATATTTTTTAGTAATTCATGAGCTGTGTACAGTGACAGTTATTGATTGTCTAATGAAAATATGTTAGGCTTAACTTCAAACCACTCTGTATTTCTGCTCTGTATTTCCTAACAATTCTAATTATGCTAATATGTCATCTGATGTTACATATTTATGTCTAAGTTTCTAGCACAGGAGTTAGCTTAATCTCACTGAATCTGCCTTTACGTGGAGCTGGATGTCCCCAAGCGTAAAAGTAGCATCTTTAACTTTTCATCATATCTTTAACTCTTGATACATTGCTGAACCAAAAAGAACATTGTCATTTGCTCTTTGAATGTCTTTGATATTCAATTATTCATGCTTTGTAAAAAAACGCCAGGGCACATCAGGCATATGCATGATATTGATGATTTAAATAAGAAATCAAAGTGCATGCAATAATACGATCTGATTGAAGAGGGATCGCAATTATAAATAATTGCTGGTCTGAAGACAATGTGGGTGGATGCATTCAAAGGATCATGAAATACAATCAGTCACAGCATAATGTGTCATGTATTGCCAGAGCCTGGAATGGCCATTGTGAAAAACAGGAGGGGAAAAAGGAATAAGATGCGCACGATAGACTAAACAAACGCTTGAGTCTGATCCCTGCATCTGGGGAATTATTTTTTTATTCAAGGCATTTTGGCTCTATTAAAGATTTGTTTTGTAAATGCATATATGAGCTACGGCTAGAGATTTTCAGTTTTAGGTTACACTCAACTTTATTTTGAAGTGCTGTTCTGCATGTACATACCATAATAACTATGGGTAATAGCTAGTTACTAACTTTGAACTTAACCCATGTTAAGTCAATGTAGTTACCTTACATTACTCAGTATTCTTGGATATGTACATTGTAAGTAAACTGAAAGTGCACATAAAGTAAAATAAATTGCAATTAAAAGAGACAAATCAGGTGCTCAAACTGTTAGGGTATACATTTGTTTTATAATTATTGGTAACACTTTATTTTAGTGCCATTGTGTTACATGTAGTAGTTACTATAGTAATAACTATAAATAATGCATAATTACATGCAACCAACCCTAAGCCAAACCAAACCCTAATCCTAACCTCATAGTAAGTACATGTAGTTACTTATAAAGGTCACCTATTATGCCCATATTTATAGTAAATATTTAAGTCTCAGGTGTCCCCAGAATGTGTCTGTGAAGTTTCAGCTTAAAAAGGACCTCAAGGATCATTTATAAATTCATGTTGTAAATACCCATTTCTGACTACAGTCAAGAACAGGCTGTTTTCGCACATGTGCCTTTAAATGCAAATGAGCTGTTGTGCCCCGCCCCCTCTCTACGATCACAGTTCCTGCCTCAATCAGATTCTCTGCCATACAAACAAGACATCTGCTTGATTATCATCTATATCGCGATCACTCTCACGGATAGCATACAGCACGTACAGCTTGCAGAGGGCAGAAACTATGGTAATACAGGACTGTCAGTCAGTGGTCGTGGGCGGGGCATGAGGAATGTGATGTCACATTCCTCTGAGAGTCAAAACGGCTTGTCTAATGAGATTGCTTTGGTTTAATTGGGATTAAAAAAAAAAAAAAAAAAAGGAGTGGGTGGATTTTTAGCATTGTAGTGTGGTTGTGTTCACACACTGCCAACACACATTTACATCCAAACCTTCACCTTGTAAAAATGGATTTAGCATAATAGGTGCCCTTTAAATGTATAATTATAGTATAACAAAGACACATTAAAATAGTATAGACTAATTATTTGTATTGCTATTATTATTTCTTTGATTTTGTATTAAATGGTGAGAAAAAGTCCCTGAAATGTCCTTTCATGCTGAAACGGACGGCCTTCAATATGTTATTTGAAACAAGATGGGCTTTCATCAAAGTGATAGACTTCAGTGTAAGTATAAAACGCTTTTGCCAGTTTTATCAGTTTCCTTTCGTTCATAATTTCAGAAGACCAGTCACATTGGCAGGAAAAATAGATCACCTCATAACATACCTTTATTACATTCATCTGTACATATCATGTTCGATAAAGATGATATCATGCACTTTTTCTTGTTTTAGTAAAATAACATTTTCTCTCTGAAAAATGTGTCCAAGAATGTAATATACATAGCTGATGAGGAAGCAATCAAACATAGTTTCTTATTAATTAAAGTATTTAAGAAAAATTATTTTTTTTAGAACATTAAGTCATTAATGGTCCATGAATGTCTGAGACAGTATGTCTCATACTAAAATACAGTATTCAATATGTACGGAAGAGGATTAGGGCCAAGCAGTAATAAAAAAATAAATAAAACCATCTCGAGATTAAAGTTGTCTTATTACAAGAATAAACTCATTAAATTATGAGAAAAAAAGTCGTTAAATTTCGAGAAAAAAAGTCAAGATAAAATGTTGAGAATAAAGTAATTAAATGACAAGAAAAAAGTCGTTAAATTATGAGAACAAATTCATAATTTAACGAATTTGTTCTCGTAATTTGACGACTTTTTTCTCGTAATTTAATGACTTTATTCTCAACATTTTATCTCAACCTTTTTCTTGAAATTTAATGAGTTTATTCAGCAACACATCATCAATTCTCTTATATCGTGTTTTGTCAGATCATTTATTTGCATCTGAATTCGACATTTGTTGGCGATTTCACAAAATCTGTCGGCAAGTGAAAATCAGGGATAAAATTGTGCAGTGTGAACCTGGCATAAGTATGGTAGCTTGCAATATTGTTATTTGCAAGAGATTTGTTGAATTACTTTAATATGTATAAATTTATGGAGGTTTACTTAAACTGAGTGTCTAATTAAGTGCAAATAGCGTCCCTTGTTGGCAAATGCTATTTCACACTAGCTACATCCACTAATGTCTAGTTGGGCCACTCAGGTTTAAAAAAGACACTCAGTTCAGTGTTTTTAGTGGCGCAGCAGTAGTGAGTAAGGCTCGCAGATCTGGCCTTTAACGTGATCGATGTGGGTTCGAATCCGCCTTTTGCCGAGCTTGCTTTTATTATAAATCAAAATAATGTTCTAAAAGTGGAAATAAACCGCATATTTTCTCAATAAGGCAGCATCCATTTAATAATTTTAATAAATATAATCATTTACACTCTATAATATTATTGCATCCTGTTAATGTACAAAAATACTGAGGTGCAAATAGTATCTGTCAATATAAAGTAAAGATAGCTTCTAATTACTATTTACTCTTATTGCAAAGAACTGATAATTTTACATGATGTAAATAGAATCTATTGCAATTTTCACCTAGTGTAAATAGCATCTACAGATCCTTGCACTCAGAGTAAATTGCATCTATCGCTAAGTAAATATGCTATTTTCACTTAGTGCAAATAGCTGCTGCCTTACTGAAATCAGTTTCATAATGATTCACTCTATAATTTATAGTTAATGTTAACCCATTTTCAATGACTGTCCACAACTGAATTAAGTTAAGCCAAAGACTTTTAGTTAATACTCGAAAACTTGACAAGGGTCAAAGAAAAAAGTGTGTATGTGTGTTTTATGCAACAGCAAACATGATAACCGAACTGCAAGGGAATGATTCTTATGAACAGCTTCTTGTTCAAAAAAAAAAAAACAACAAAAAAAAACAAACAAAACACAAATCATTCTCCATCTCAAGAGTTATTGGTTTGTATCAACCTAATGAATAATTTATTCTTTGAATTGGTCAAAACATTAAATATACAGGACCAATCATCAATTATTGATTATTGGAGCTGGTATGAGAGGGGCTTCCACCACCACCACCACCAAAAAAAAAAAAAAAAAAGAAGTATTAACAAATTTAATTGTTAAGGAAGCAGAATTAAGTGCAATCAAGATCATACGCAAAACCAATTTCCCTTGTTATTCCCATTCTTATTATTGACTCAATATGAATACTTCATGACTCCACAACCTCACTACAGCAGCTCATTCTCCACTGGGAACAGAATCACTAAACTACTACACATCCACTATAAATTTTAATCTTTGCAGCTCTAAAAAACAGTATTCTCAGAAGAATTTCTGAATGTCACGAGAAGCAAAACCCCCACAATTCTATACACCCCATTTCATGAGCTAAATATTATTTTATTCATGGGAGAAGATGAATTCACTGTTTTATTTGAACCTATACTGCCTCATAAAAAAACAAGTGGTGACATTTATTATTTGCAGAGAAATAATGAGAACTTTCAGTCATTTCACTGTCTTATAAACCCTGTTATCTCTTACTACAGTCCCATTTGGTGCAACATATGTGCAACATATTTACAAAATCACAAAGCATGAAGCAACAGCTGTAACACTTTAGATTAGGGAACACATATTCAATGATAAATAGGCATTTTCCCTCAATAAACTCAAAAAAAAAAAAAAGCATATGAAGCTATATGCTGCAAAATACAGTATTTAGCTGTTATTTCAAAAACAGTAGTACAGCGCATTTTAACGGTATCATGCAGATTACAGATTACCATTTTTTACAGGAATTTTTTTACAGTGTAAAATTGATGTCTTTTCAAAAGTTAAATGTCTTTTTTTTTATTCTGATACAACATTACATAAACTTTTACAATATGCCCTAAATCAGGCATACATACATGGTCACCATGATTTTGCCAAGTAAGACATGCTCCTGGATCAACATTCCAGTCTGAAAATTTAGTCTTAACCCTATTCCTACCCCTAAACCTAATCCTACCCATAACTTATCCCTAAAATCAGAAGGGAAAGATAGTTGAATAACAAGAAGCACCTAACCCTGGTTGCAAGCCTAAACTTGACATAAACGGTAAAGTCGTCCCTCAAATCTGATTGGTTGATTAGAATGTTGATCCAGGAGCATGTCTTACTTGGCAAAATCACGGTGACCATCTGTACAATGGGCTCATGCTCCTGTGGTTTCTTGCCAGTTAAAACATGGTCGCTTCATCTGGTTTAAATCACTATATATTTAATGTCATTTTCAAAAGATACTTTACAAATAAAACAATAATCAGCAGAGCTGCAAAATTACCACATGCACAACATGCAGATAAACTAAAATGTCTTCCTATACGCATGTGTATATGGGAAAATATGGTATTATAATGTTAAATAACAGTACCATACTGTTGCTGGTCAACATGCAATTTGAATCAACCAAGTTTTCCCACAATGCACTGCAAAAAAACAGCAACTTGCTGTTGTTACATGAAAATTTTGCTGTTAAATTTTCATGTAAATTTACAGGAATTTTTTTCAGTGTAGTCACACACACACACACAAGTCAGAGATAAACAAAAAAGTCTTTTAATTGGCAAAGGGAACATGCAGGAGAAACAGAATAACCACTACAAACAACACCGGACAATGAAACACAGGAAACCGAGAGCTTAAATAGACAGAATGATGAACTGAAACAGAACAGGTGTAATAGGACTAATTACCAAACAAGGAAATTGACTAGAAATCAGGGCAAACAGGAATTTATAGGAATAATAAACTGAATCAAAACAGAATATACTCATGATATATTGATAAGGTAATTGTTGTAGTGGTTTTGTTTAGGTATGTGGTAGGGTTAAGGACAACCAATATCTACATATCACTGCAGTTTCCAACAGAAAGAAACACTAGAGGCAGTAAAACAGCAAGCACTTTTAATTGTTTTCATACACAGTTATGATTACAGGGTCAGATTATGGATTAATAAAGACTTGTTTTCACATCTCCTTGCACAATATTATGTTATGTTCTCAAAACACTTTTTATGAAAGTGCGTAATATGTAAACAAATATATTGTGAACTTTGCATCACTGTTTCTTTTTTCTGACATAACAAGTTTGCTCAGTAGCTCAGCTGGTACGAAATTATACTTAGCCTTGGGTACGAATCCTGTGAAACATGACTCATGATAAAAGAGCTCAAAGATGAGAGATCAAAAACAAGCTAAAACAACTTGATTACGAATGCTTTTTATGTTACATTTGCTTTTGTTAACACTATCAGGTAGGTTTAGTTGTAGTGTTGGTGGTACCTTATTTTAAGATGTAATGGAGCATTAAGCTTAGCACCAATCACTGGACATTTCAAATCAGAGCTGCGGTGATACCAATCGGCAACCTTCTGGTCTCTTTCTTGAATCCAACAGGGAAATTAATTAAACTGCAATTCATCGGCTGGCCACTAGAGACAGGCTCCAAAATGGAGTCAATCCCATAGACCCCTCATGTTAAAATGCCCAACTTTACAGCAGAAATAACAAAATAAGTTTATAGCCTGTTACAAAAAGTGGTTTTGTTCTATATTGCTAATTTTGCCCTTCATGACAACTGTGAAGCAGGTGATTTTTATTTTTATATTTTATGACTCATCTGTTTAACATTATATTAAAGGGTTAGTTCACCCAAAAATGAAAATTCTGTCATTAATTACTCACCCTCATGTTGTTCCACACCCGTAAGACCTTCATTCATCTTCGGAACACAAATTAAGATATTTTTGATAAAATCCGATGGCTCAGTGTGGCCTGCATCTTCAGCAAGACAATTAACACTTTCAATGCCCAGAAAGCTACTAAAGACATATTTAAAACAGTTCATGTGACTACAGTGGTTCAACCTTAATGTAATGAAGCGATGAAAATACTTCTTATGCCCTCAAAAAACAATATCTAGTGATGGGCGATTTCAGAACACTGCTTCATGTAGCTTCAAAGCAGTGTGATTTCAGTAAAAGAGGCTTCGTTACATCATAAGTGTTTCTAAACGAAATTTCGATGGTTCACGTGAATTTGACAGTGTGATAAACACTCCGAACCACTGATTCAAAACAAAAGATTCATAAAGCTTCGAAGCTTCATGAAGCAGTGTTTTGAAATCGCCCATCACTAGATATTGTTGAATAAAGTCATTATTTTGTTTTTTTTTTGCTGCACAAAAAGTACTCTCGTCGCTTCATAACATTAAGGTTGAACCAATGTAGTCACATGAACTGTTTTAAATATGTCTTTAGTAGCTTTCTGGGCATCTGAAAGTGTTCATTATCTTGCTCTCAATGGAGGCCACACTGAGCCATCAGATTTTCTCAAAAAAAAAAATAAATAATTTGTGTTCTGAAGATGAACAAAGGACGTAAGGGTTTGGAACGACATGAGGGTGAGTAATTAATGGCCGAATTTAAATTTTTTGGCAAACTAACACTTTTAACCTTAAAGTAGCATAATTAGCATAATTAGCATTTAGCATAATTAAGGGCGTGGCCACTTGAGTGACAGGTGGATTCCAGCTGCTTTCACTACTAACCATTTGTCAGCTGTCTCAGCTCCACCCATGTCCCACCTCTTTGCCATTTTTCGGTTATCCGGGAGTGACGCGCAGTGATGCGCTGCCAAGATGGTGCCGACCAGCTCCGCCCACTTTGGGCTTCAAAAATGCTCTTCAGAAACCTACGGGTGATGTCACGGACACTACGTCCATTATTTTATACAGTCTATAGGCGATGCATACAAAACCAACGTAATAAAAACATAACATATTCACATTTATCTGTTTCGGAAAAAACTTTTAGCGCCACTCAGTGGACATTTTTTACATTGAAACTGTCACGAAACATGCATGGTGCTACATATTTTCGTTTTGCAAAAATGTCCCTGCAGGTACATTTTTCAAATGAGCCTGGGCTGGGATATAGAATATGGTCATGCAGAATAAGGCATTAATATGTGTTTTATAAGTAAAAATAAACAGCCAATAAGCTAGTAAAATTCATGCTAATAAGCAACTAGTTAATAAAGATTTATGTGTTCCCTAATGCCTAATCTAAAGTGTTTAAAGCAACAGCTGTTTTCAGTACATAAATATCAAATCATTCGCATTATACTTAAAATTTGTTATGTCAGCTATTTTATTTCAGTACTAAAATAACTAAAACAAAATAAACTAAAACTAAAAAATACCCTTCATAAACATATTTTAATTATGTTTTAAAACAAAATATAATAATTAAACTATTTTATTTTAAAACAAAAAAGACAAAAAACAACCTACAAAATTGCTACAGTTTTAACAAATAGAAATGAATTAAATAATTAAATAATTTCAATTTTGAATGAATGAATGAACAAACAAACAAACATGACCAACAGGTAGAAGGAATAATGAGAAATGAAATGACCGTGGCATTTGAAAGGGACTCTATGATGTCACTTCCTCACCATGGGCTGTTATGCTTCTGCATGTTTGCATTTTGATTTTTTCATATTTTGTCATCCCTCTAGGCTGCATTAGTCACTTCATAGAGCGCCCGAATCTTACATAATACCCCTTTAACTGACAAACAGACACACACATGCAAACACACCCTGCAATCAGGCTGCGGACACATTTGCTGGGAGCCACAGAGGTAAACTCATGGAAGCATGCCTCGGGTTCTCATTCTCCTCACACCTGCTGCCATCCTCTCTCCCTCCTCAAATTATGGATTTCCATTCTCTTTCCCAACCAATTTCCCCTGTTGCCTTCATCTCACCAATGCTACACATATGCGAGTTGATATTATGCTAATATTTACAGCTAAGCCAACCTATTTTCTGTGTCCAAACACCCAAATCTCCTAACAGTTTATTTGAGCTGTTTATCCGAAGGGTCAGTGGCCACAATTAAAAAAAAAAAAAAAATCTAGTTTTAAACATGTGGCAAGTTCTTGGAAGTGTACTATTTGTATTTATTCATCTGTTCAAAACTTTTACCATTAAAAAAATAAATAAAATAAATAATGACTGTAAATTTAATGACTGTTAAAAAAAAATGTCATTCTGTGAAACCATCAAGTAAAAAGTAGCTGATCACATCTTAATCATTACTTTGATTAATGTTTTTAAAAATATTTTTTTTCAGGCATTTTTTTTCTTCAGAAATGCTGAATTATTACTTCATAAATATCATATCATATTTTACAAAATATTGACCTTGACTATAATCCTTCCTTTCTATAATATTAGTTCCTGTTTTATGTTTGTTTTCTGCATTTTGGTTTAACCACATATTTTTGTTGGTTGAACCATATGACACTGATTTGGATTTTCAAACTTGCAATTTTGCTTTCCAAATTTTGTATATATGTCACACACCCTTAAAGGGATCGTTCACCCAGAAATGAAAATTATCCAACAATTTACTCACCCTCAAGCCATCCTAGATGTATATGACTTTCTTCTTTTTGCCAAACACAATCAGAGTTATGTTAAATAATATCCTGGCTCTTCCCAGCTTTGTAATGGGATTGAATGGTGCTCCAGGTGAA
The DNA here is from genome assembly GCF_024489055.1 of Chanodichthys erythropterus. Classification (NCBI taxonomy): domain Eukaryota; kingdom Metazoa; phylum Chordata; class Actinopteri; order Cypriniformes; family Xenocyprididae; genus Chanodichthys; species Chanodichthys erythropterus. Next base: position 4,875,390 of record NC_090242.1, on the reverse strand, counting down.
GTGATGCTTTTTTTGTAAAAAAATATCCGTATTTAAAACTTATTTTAAACTATAATCACTGCAACGGCCGTATGCGAGTCTAGTTCCGGCAGAAGAGTGACCTCTGACTTATGACGTAGCTCTTCTTCTCTTATATCGCAATCCACCGCTTTCTTTAAAATTTCTCATTTTAGACTTCTAATTTGTGACTGGTGCTTTGTTTTGCTCTATCCTCTGCGCTTCTGCATTCATCAAATCTCACCTGAGTTTACGTTACATCTACGTCATATGTCGGGTCAGAGGTCACGCTTCCACCAGAACTCGACTCTCTCATGAACACGAGTACGGTCGCTTCCACAAGCCAGTTATTATAGTTTATAAAGCTTTAAATATGGACATTTTTCTTACAAAAACCCATCGGTTCACTTTAGAAGGCCTTTATTAACCCCCTGGAGTGGTGTGGAATACTTTTATGATGGATGGATGCACTTTTTGGAGCTCTAGCCCCATTCAATCCCATTACAAAGCTGGGAAGAGCCAGGATATTATTTAATATACCCCTGATTTTGTTTGATTGAAAGAAGAAAGTGATACACACTTAGAATGGCTTTAGGGTAAGTAAATTATTATTTTTGGGTGAACTGTCCCTTTAAGTATGTCAAAAAAGATTCACTGAGTCATTAAACAAAGCCACGTTGTATTTTCGCTAAAAAAAAGCAGCATGTTTTTACAATGCACACATCCTATTTTACCCAAGTTGTACTTCATCTGTGCCTCCCAGCATCAGGTGTTGACAGTCACAGCAACCCATGCCAAAACATGCCGCACACCTGGCAGGCGGATGTGACTCGCACTCGCACCAAAGCGGTGAGTCACCCCCGTGCCAGCGGCAGTCTCCCGGACAACCGAAAACATCTATCCCTGTGGTCTGTCAGAATCTGAACTCAGTCTCTGGTTTAAGGGTTTCCAAAAAAAGAACTGCCACATTTTTTTAAACATTTTATTTTTTTGCTTTTCTCAATGTGCTGAACCTCTAGTGAGGCTCCATGTGTAACAAGCCTGTGCTACCACTCATCTGAAAGGGCAGTTCCACCACAGAGTCTACAATTCTTGACTACATGCTCTATTCCACAAGTACAGCTCTATGGCTAGACCGTTAACTGGACTGCCCGTCCCCTGAGATAACAAGCTCACATCCTAAGCAGTCAATGAAGTGGATATACTTAGTGTTTCTAAATATTTAATGACTTCCTTATGTAATAATGTAATATTCTAGGTCCATACTTTAAATGTTCCATGCTCAATGCAAATTATGTAATGTTGTTTACTTATGTAAAAGCCAGAGAACACTGATGAAAATGCTTTTATTTTACATTTATGCAGTGTTTTCCATTACATGTTTTTATTTCATTACACATTATATCTGCAAAAATAACTTTTTGCAGTGAAACTTTTTGATAGAAAAATGTACTACTCTCAAAACATCCACTTATAAAAGTATTTGTTATGCTTACAGACTTGCAGACTTACTAGTAAAGAGAAACATGTTATCTTACTAATAATAATTTAACAGACAGCAACATTTATTTTATTTTTTTTTTAAAGTCGTGGCTTAGCGAAGGCTTTTTTTAAATTAAAAGTGACAGTCCCTTCAATATGTTCTGGTGATATGTTTATGATGAAGATGAGGTGAGAGGCGTAGCGGATCGATTTGCAGTGTAAAACATCTCGTATGTAACCGTCGTTCCCTGTAGGAGGAAACAGAGATGTTATGACGACGCCACCAGCGTATTAGGTTTCGAACGTGTAATGTCGAACGTAACCGACTGAAAGGGAACATTTATTAAATCAAACAAAAGAACTAAATACAAAACTAGAAAGAACATGAAGGCAAACAAAACCATGTTGTAATGTAGACAATCAACACAAGACAATAAACAGTGTGAACTGAAAAAAAAAAAAAAAACACAAGATAAAGAACTGACAATGAAAAATACAAAAGAGCTGTGCACTAATCAATCAGATCAATTTCTATGACAACTAAAGGAAAAGAGGAAGAAAACACAGGAAATACTGGTAACAAACTAACAGTCTATGGAAAAGAAACCAAAAACACAGACAAAACGTGAAATCTGCACTCTAAACAAAAATCCGTAAAAATAGGACACAGTGTACTATATTAATTTAACGGAATTTTCCATATTTATTTTTTACCCAACATGTTCTCCAACCAATACGCCTATATAGGTCGTTTTTCACTTCCCTGAAATACGTAGCTTTTACTAAAGTTGCGCCCCAATCGACAACAGGACACTTTCATTTTAATGCATTTTTCCCTTTTATCTGCATCATATTTCAGGTTTCGCGTAGCTCAAATGGCAGAGCATTGCAATATATAACAATATACAATCATGTGATCATGCGATCGTGGGTTTGATCCCAAGGAACGCATGTCTCATAAAGTGTATATGCACTATAAATCACTAAGGGTAGGTTTAGGGGTGGTGTGGGTGTATTGGAAAATTAGTTTTTGTTAATTGGAAATAGGAGAAATGGTGTAAAAAGTCCACCCATTGCATTTAAATGAACACACATTTTGATTAGTAACGACAGTCATATGTCATTTCATGATGACAGACGTAACACGACACGCCAGCTAGAGGGCGCATGACTTTAAAACTTAAATATAGGTTGTAATAAGGTGCGACCTATAGGGTCGTTTTTTTTTTTTTTTCTTTCTTTTTTGAGGACAGTCTCTTTTTACCAGTGTTTTTGCCTATATTTCGAATTTTGCACTTCATTGAGTTGTGTTTTAGGGTTAACGGAAATGTCTGTAAAATTACTGGATAATGTCCGGGTGATGAGCTGTCAGTACCTTTTCTGTTATTTTATAGATTTATTTATTTACCGTGGAGGAAAACTGTGAGTTTCATAGAGTCAAGACAATGTGAGTGGTGCTTGCCCTTTCAAATCTTGACACCAAGAATTGTTGATTGACAGGTTCATCAATTAAAAAAACTAATAAATGCCAAATAATAAAAAAGACAAATTAATAAAATTATATGAAAGCATATGTTATTTGTTACATATTATCTTGCTCTAATAATATTCTAATGTACCTTTAAAAGTTTGCGTTTGGTAAGATTTGTGAAAGCAGAGAGCTCTTATACTCACCAAGACTGTATATTTGATCAAAAATATAGTACAAACAGTAATATTGTGAAATTACAATATAAAAATATTACAATTTTCTATTTTGAATATATTTTAAAATGCAATTTATTCCTGTGGTGCAAAGCTGAATTTTCAGCAGCCATTACTGCTGCTTAATATTTTGAATCTTTAATCAATAAAAGTTCAAAAGAACAGTAATTTCTTTTAAATAGAAATCTTTTGTTGAAGTTTTCATTTAGTAGAGTAGATAGTAGATAATACAATTTAGATAATCGAGTAGATAATACAATTTCACAATTGCTTACTAATTCAGTTGGTGTACCTCAAGGTTCCATATTAGGTCCTTTGCTATTCAGTTTGTACATTAATGACTTGCCTGATGTTTGTTCACCTACTGTAAACTGCCAGATGTATGCTGATGATACAATCATATATTTGCATGCTAAAAGTAAGAAGCAAGCTGCAGAAGAATTATCAGCAGAAATGGATAAAATTACTAAATGGTTAAATAACTCTTGTTTACATCTAAATGTTAGTAAAACTGTATGTATGTTTTTTTCGAAGTCTGCAAATAGAGATCCGGACCCTGATGTTACAGTAGCAGGTAGAAGGTTATCAGTGGTTCATGAGTATAAATATTTAGGTATAGTACTTGATTCACAACTCACATTTAAAAAACAAGTTAAAAAAGTTGGAAATAGAATTAAATTCAATTTGGTAAATTTTAGACATATTAGGAATAATTTAACCACTGAGGCTTCAAAGTTATATATTAATGTTATGATTTTATCACACATGAATTACTGTTTGACCAGTTGGACACAAACAAGTGGGACTACTCTGCAATCATTAGAAAGACTCTATAAGCAGGCTTTGAAAATATTGGACAAAAGGTCTAATTCATATCACCATTGTAAAATTTTAACTAAATATGGGTTTTTAAGTTGGGAAAATATGATTAAATTTGCAGATATCCTACTTGTGTATAAAATTTTGCATGGTATGGCCCCACCTCCACTTAATGAATTTATTAAACAAAATTTTAACTTATCTACTAGAGCCACTACTAGAGGGGACTGTATAATACCTCATAGAAGAAGTGCTTTTGGGCAGTCAGTATTTTCTTATAGAGCAGTACATACTTGGAATACTATACCCATAGAACTAAGAAATATTACATATCTTTCTTCTTTCTCTAAAAGGATAAAAGGGTGGTTATTGGATAATCAAATATGTATTCATAAATAGTGGTTCTTTGTTTGTTTTTTGGTCTTGTATGTATTTTTTTGCTTTTGTGTGTGTGTTTACCATCAACCTGCCAGGGACTGCAGATGAAAATTAGCCAGAATGGCTAAATCTGGCACATTTACATAAGAGACTTGTTTCTTGTGTTAATTAATGTGCATTGTCCTCTTTTAAAAATAAATAAATAAAATAAAATAAAAATAAAAATTTACTGTTCCAGTGATGAAAGATTTTGCCACCCGTATTTCTGCAATGAAAACACAAATCTTACGTAAACCTTTCAGGTAAGCAGCGCTAGACACAATGACCTTCTTTTTCTTCACCTTAATTACAGCTGTCACGATGTAGTGTAGTAAAGGTCAGAGTAACGTAAATGACTTTCTCCTGAAGTGCTTGGTTTGCAGAAAGCTGAACAAAGAGAGCTGTGGTCATTATCTAATCAACACAAAGATTCTATTTAATGTCATGTGGGGATGATGACTGGGGACCACATTCAAATCTGTGGGGAAGGCCTGTATACATGCTCGATCTGTTGCGACCTGTCACCATCTTGCTCTGGAGCCCCTCAGTCAGCTTACATGATATGACAAACCCTCATATGGGGTGTCCTCTGCACGGCTGCAAACCGTATTGTGTGTGTGCATGTGATGTCAGTGTGTGTTGTGTCACGGCCATCTCACTCGCAGTGTCTAATGAACCATGGCCATGAACAAGCGCAAAGGGCTGCCAGTTAAAGCAAAAGACAAAAACCCATGTAAGACCACATCATTATATTTAACAATAAATGCAATCCAGTATTGGCCCCAAAAGAACAATTTACAATGCACCCATATACATGTTAGTAATTTGTCTAACGTACACAAGCAGAAATTATGGTTACTATAAATAGTGAAGCATTTATTCTCTTATTGTATAATGTCATATTTAAATGAAAAGAACTTTTGTTTATAATTTGTTAGCAAGGCCCTCCGTAAATTGAAATTCTTTAATAACATTTGGAATTCAGTATTCTTATATTTGCAGAAGAAAATATTGCTATGCAACAAGGTCTTCTTAGTGGCTGCTAGTACATTGATATGTGGTTAAGTCAATGACATGAGTGTCCACGCTAAAGAAAATGAGAAATCATTAATGGTTTCACTTTATTTTAAGGTGTCCTTGTTACTGTGTAATTATACATTTAAGTACTGAATAATATTCATTAACGTATTTATAAAAAAGTTAGGGTTTGGTTTAGGGTTAGTTGCATGCAATTGAGTGCAATTTGCAGCAACTGAAGTGATACCTCATTACTTTTTTGGGGAGTCACACCACATGATATTTGCATCTTGAAATAATCTTTGACTTGTCATAAAAGTATTAGATTCTAATTTTACAAGACTTATTGACCTTGAACTTCTGTTGTTTTTTCATGTTTATGCATTTTGGTTGCAACACATGACTTTGATTTTATGGACATGATTTTATTTGTTATTCTTAGTGCTTAGTGTAGAAGTATTGTATTTCATACAATGTTTTGAATGTATTTTAGAATAAATGGTCCCAATTTGTATTAAGTGGCTTTATGTACTTACATCAAAAAATAAGTACAATGTACTTATTGGATTCATATTGAATTGCAAAACACTTTTGCTGCTATTGAGGTGGGATACGGGTAGGGTAAGGGACAGGTTTTTGGTATGGGTAGGTTTAAGGGTAAGGGTAAGGTGTAAGGGATGAGTCAACAGTGTAATTACAAATGTAATTACATAAATTAATTACAGATTTAATTACATGCAGGTGTTTTTAAAATATAAGTACAATGTAAAAACATGTATGTACACAATAAGTGCATTGTATCAAATGTAAATACATAGCAGTTAAAGGTGCCCTAGAAAGTTCTTTCACAAGATGTAATATAAGTTTAAGGTGTCCCCTGAATGTGTCTGTGAAGTTTCAGCTCAAAATACCCCACAGATTTTTTTTATTATTTTTTTTTAACTGCCTATTTTGAGGCATCATTAACTATGCACCGATTCAGGCTGCGGCCCCTTTAACTCTCTGAGCTCTTGACTATAATACAGTGCATAAACAAAGTTCACACAGCTAATATAACCCTCAAATGGATCTTTACAAGATGTTTGTCATGCATGCTGCATGCATGCTTCGGATCATGTGAATATAGTATTTATTTGGATGTTTACATTCGATTCTGAATGAGTTTGAGGCTATGCTCCATGGCTAACGGCTAATGCTACACTGTTGGAGAGATTTATAAAGAATGAAGTTGTTTATGAATTATACAGACTGCACGTGTTTAAAAATGAAAATAACAACGGCTCTTGTCTCCGTGAATACAGTAAGAAACGATGGTAACTTTAACCACATTTAACAGTACATTAGCAACATGCTAACGAAACATTTAGAAAGACAATTTACAAATATCACTAAAAATATCATGTTATCATGGATCATGTCAGTTATTATCGCTCCATTTGCCATTTTTCTGCTATTGTTCTTGCTTGCTTACCTAGTCTGATGATTCAGCTGTGCACAGATCCAGACGTTAATACTGGCTGCCCTTGTGTAATGCCTTGAACATGATCTGGCATATGCAAATATTGGGGGCGTACATATTAATGATCCCGACTGTTACGTAACAGTCGGTGTTATGTTGAGATTCGCCTGTTCTTTGGAGGTCTTTTAAAAAAATGAGATTTACATAAGAAGGAGGAAACAATGGAGTTTGAGACTCAATGTATGTCATTTTGATGTACTAAACACTTGTTATTTAACTATGCCAATGTAAATTCAATTTTTAATTCTAGGGCACCTTTAAAAAAAACCCATTTTATGTTAAAAGTCTGATTCTGCTTAATCCCTGCTGCAACCACACCACATGTGACACTGGTCTGCATGCCTGTGTACTGCTTCGTTCCTTTTTTTTTTTTTTCCATAACCTTTTTTGCTAACCTTAAAACGTCTTTGGTATGACATAGAGGGAATTGTGTTGTGGAGAAAGCTGCTGACTTAATGAACCAATTACATTACTGCTTTTTAACATGATTAAAAAATAATGGCTTTCTGTTATTCATGTAAATTAACTTTAATAATCTGACATTAATTGCAATTTAAAATGTATTAATTAGCAGAAGTTATTACTTGATCACCTGCATGTGACATCATTAATGAAAGGCCTATATTGTTGAACCAATTTGAATTTGCAACAGTGCAGGAAACAGCCATGACTAGCTAGTTCATTTCTCCAATGATGCATCGTACGACAGTGGTTAAGCAGCACGTTACGGCAAACTTTAGAGACTCTCTGAAATTTTCATTAGGGTTAACGTTGTTGATGCCAATATGTTGAAATGGTACATTTCAATAGCTATCTAAATGTACAATAATATATGCGTATGTACCAACCACTTATGTACAAATACCTACAAGAATGCGGTATGTGACTAGTTAGTTAATTCCTTTAACGATGCATCATTTTACAGTGTTCAAATGGCGAGATAATGTATGACATTGCATCTCTACATTGTAAAAAAATTATTGTAATTTTAACTGTAAAAGACTGTAAAATGCTACATTAATTGGTTAACAGTAAGTTATCTTACTATATATGGGGAAAACTATAATGGTTTAGCCTTACATTTAATGTAATTTTATAGTAAAATTGACATTCTTAGAATTTCTTATGTGACACTTTTCCCATTCTCATGCAATAGATGCGCTCACATACACCAAGCTAAAGCAGCCTCTTTCCTTCATATCAACACACCTTTTTCAACAGGCAAATGCCTCTATTGCAGTGGTTTGGGGTCCATGCCAGTCAATTGCAGCTGAATCCCAGCAGCCAAGGGCATCAAACATTCACTTCAGATCTAATCAAACAACACCCAGTCTCATTTGTGAAATGTCAATATGATATCTGGCACAATGGCAAGTGACAGACAGTCATCGACTACAGTGCGCAGTCAACTTTATAATGTAATAAAGCTTCTATTTGGCAAGAGTGATGGAAAGTGTCACAATGGAGTCCACCTGGGGTGAGAGGTTAGCATTACACAAAAAATCGTAATCTGATGGTAAAGTGTCAGTGCAGGAGCTCTCCGACACGGTTTATTTTTAGAACATATCCTTGTTTTAATGCTATGATTGAAAAACACACCCACCCTCAGGATATGACAGATGATTTTTTCCCCCCTTCTCTGCTGTAGTTGGTTCTGCTGAACTTGTATCATCTCTGTCTGAAAAGCCTATGAATTAGGCTTTGGTCCAAAACCGAGTGAGCTGCTGTGCTGTCTGCTACCTACATAGATAGCAGTCCTCGACAGGCAGCATCCTAACTCAAATGTGACCAGTTTGGAATGTTCCATGTTGGCAACAACACAATGCATTATATGAAGCTTAGGTTTAATTTTAGGCTTAATTGAATTCAATAGAATGAGTTTGGTCTTAGTATGTTGCTAAGCTACATGCTAATGCTCTAGCTTGCCTACTATTTTTTTTTTATTCTTATACTTTTACATTGTGTACTCCAAATATCATTGACTCTTATGATTCAATCGCTTAAATATTCTAAAGGATTCCACACAACCTGGCATTCAATTGTTTCAGCTGCTGCCATCAGGCAGGCGTTACCGGTGCATTAAAACAAGGACAAAGACATTTAAGGTCAGTTTCTTTCCAGGTGCCATAAACATTATGAACTTCAATATGCACTGACCTCATTTCATTACACATATATATCTCTTATACTCTGAATTTAAGTCTTAGTGCAATACAATTCTTTATTGTGCAATTATGTAATACACTGTGGCATTCATAATTCATGTTTTGTTGTATAATGTGATGTATATAAATTACGATCAAGGGAAGCAATTCTAATTTTATTGTATGTGTGTATAATGGCAATAAAGGCATTCATTCATTCATTATATCGGAATCCTCTGACATTTTAATAAAAAAAATCTGATTTTAGATTTCTAACCGGTGTTTTGTTTTGCTCTCTCCTATGTGCTTCTGCATTCATTATTACATTATTACGAGGTCATGTTTGCGTACAGATGCTTGTTGGAAAATGGTTATTATAGTTTATAAAGTTGTAAATATGGATTTTTATTATTTTACTATCCAAACATGTATGTGTTCAAGAATCTCACTCACAAGTACCTACAAATGTTAAAGGGTTGGTTCACCCAAAAATGAAAATAATGTAATTTATTACTTACCTTCATGTCAATCTACAGCTGTAAGACCTTCGTTCATCTTCAGAACACAATTTAAGATATTGTTGACGAAATCCGATGGTTCAGTAAGGCCTCTATTGAGAACAAAGCCATTCAAACTCTCAAGGTCCATAAAGATACTAAAAACATATTTGAAACAGTCGTGAGTTCAGTGGTTCTATCTTAATATTATAAAGTGACAAGAATACTTCTTGTGCACCAAAAAAAAATAAAAAATAATAATAATAAAGACTTTTCAACAATTTCTATATGGGCCGATTTCAAAACACTGCTTAATAATTAGAGTTCAGTACATGGAAATCACATACAGTGAGTCTCAAACACCATTGTTTCCTCCTTCTTATGTAAATTTGATTTGACCACTGAAAAACAGGCGCATCTCAACATAACACCGGCTGTGACGCAACAGTCTGGATCATTAATATGTACGCCCCCAACTTTTGCATATGCCATAAAAACATTAACATCTTGATTTTCTAAAAGCTACTTGTGCTTCTATAAGCTGCTTGTGTAAATCTGTGTGTATCTGAAAAGTGCTATAGAAATAAACCTGACTTAAAAGAAAACTGAGATGATTTATTGAAGTCAGTGTGGAATGTATAGCATATCATACTAAGTGTGCAGTATTAATATTTTATTTTTTATTTTTTTTATTTCAATTGGATTTTCTATTTGTCTAGTGTCAGGCCATTTAAACCTAAATTGCATGTTCATTACATTTACAATATAATCTAACTGACAATACTGACAGAAAAAAAAAATCAATTATTTTCTATTGCATAAGTGACAAATGCCTCAGGTTATCTGCTGAAAACCATAAAATCCAGTCATGGGTACAGCAGACGATCATAACTGAGAGGGAGCTTTTCCTTTCTCCTTTATCTGTGGTCGGTGGAGTTGGAGGATTGTACAAATATTCCTTTTGGGTTGGCAATTTGCTGGAAGATTTTAATAGTAGCCAGACAGATTCATATTTTATGATGAGACTGGGGAGAGTTGTATCTGGAGAATTTTTTGAATCTCAACCCCTAACATTTCCTAAAGAGGGTTCAGGAGATTGTGCAATAATGAATTCAATCATTTTTCTTTTCTTTCCAAAGAATGGTGATATAATTCCACATATTAAAGGGCCAACAATGAATAGTCATCATCAATTTTCCACAGGGAAGCCCTGCCATACATATAATATAGTCTTGTGTAGCCAGGCTTACGACTTGGGTTATAAAGTCAAGTCCTCACAGCATCTTATTCTACTTTTTGAGACTGTTTGATTGACATGTAAAGACACCAACCAGAGTCCACCACATTTTATACAAGTTGGTTTAGTAGTGGGGTTAGTCAGTAAGATAGTCTCTGACTGACATACAAAGGGTAAAAGTTGACCTCTATGTTCACAGTGGTATAAATATAATTAATAATTAATTGATTAATTAACTGAATTGACTAGTCAGTATCCATGATTCGTCCTTCACTGTCGTCACTCCTCCTTTTATCCTTTGGGAGCTTCTCTGTGGGATTCAGTACAGTAGCAATAATAGATTGCTGTAGGTACATCAAACATTGTTAAGGTGAAAAACCTTTGGGAAGTACTGTATCTGACACACTCGTTAATCTGTACGATCTAAAATCCTGATAACAGCAGAACATTGCACAGGTGCTTTTACTTTTACTTTGCTATCCCTTTTAAACTATCATCTGTTCAACCGTATACAACATGCACCTGTGTACAATTCTGTTTCGACTAAAAATGAGCCTATTTATTTCTTGGCATTTCAACCATATGTTCTTTGTCTTTTCTCATACAGTAGCCTACTACTACACTACTAACAGACTTGTTAACCAGTATATTGCAGTTACCGGAGGATTTGATGTATTTTTATAAACAGATATAACTGTGAAATCATATTTACTGTATAATTTACACCATTCAGTGAAGTACTGTATATTGTTTAGTGGTGGGCTGTTATCGTTGTTAACGTGCTGCGTTAACGTGAGACTCTTATCGGGCGATAAAAAAATCTATACTACGCAAAGTCTACACTACGCAAGCTATGATGACTTTCACCTTGATATTTTAGCGCGGATGTATACCTAGCGGAATTGCACTGTAGGGGGCGAGAATGAGTCTTCAAACCTGTGTGTATGCCTACTGTGAAATTACCACATCAAGGGCCCTATTTTAACGATCTGAAACGCAAGTGTCAAAGCGCAAGTAACTTTGTGGGCGGGTCTCGGCGCTGTTGCTATTTTCCCGGCGGGATAAATGGCTCTTGCGCCCGGCACAAATCTAAAATGGGTTGGTCTGATGTAGCTTCATTATTCATAGGTGTGGTTTGGGCGTAACGTGAAATAAACCAATCAGAGCGTCATCCAACATTCCCTTTAAAAGCAGGTGCGCAAGTTCCATTATGGATTGCTATTATTATGGCGTATTTACCAGGCGCACGCCAGGAGCGGTTCACAGCCGAGGAGACTGATGTTCTTGTAAGAGCAGTGAAAGACAGAGAAGTTGTGTTGTATGGGGATGGAAGAAACCCACCCAAAATAGCGTTGGTTAAACAGGTTTTTTCACATCTTCGTGGCACACCACAATGATTTCCGTCATCTCATGTGTTAATATTTTTTTAGTGTAACATATGATTTGCAAAAATAACTGTTGCATCTGTGTAGATTACATGAGCAAAGTGTATGCGCGTTGTGCATGCTATACATTATGGTCAAGCATGCGCCCTTAAAATAGCATAATGAACAACGTGCAACGCGCCACTGACTTTAGACTAGGTTTTTTCTGGTCAGTGGCGCAATTGTTTAATGGAACAGCAAAATAGCACCAGGGATTGTTTGCGCTGGAACACGCCTCCTTTTTTGCGCTGAACCGCCCAGGGAGCGCAAGTTCATTCACTAGTTTAGCGACGTGCTTCTGTGGAGGGAAAAGCGCGCTTTGCGCGGGTGCAAAATAGGAATGACACATGCGTCGGTGTACAAAGTCAATTGCGCTGGGTACAAGATAGGGCCCCAAATGTGACGTGCTAACATGGATGCAGCTATGAAGCTGCCGGGTTTGCTTCAGGGAAAACTTATTTTTAAGAAGCTTCCCAATGGAAGCCTCGAACAAGACTAAGGTTGTTTGCACCTTGTGCAATGCGGAATTAGTTTACTGTAGGAGTACTTCCAGTCTCAAGTACCACCTAAACGTCAAGCATCCCTTAGCTAATGCAGAAGATGCTGGGCCAAGCACTGATGTAGCGCAGGGGAAGAGTCCTCGTCAAACTACTATGTTTGAGTGCAACCAAGGCAAGCCCGTCAGCACAGCTCTATCAGCCAAGCTAACTAATCTCCTCACTCAGTGGATTGCCACCAGCTTCCGGCCCATCATCGTGGTTGAAGATGATGGGCTCAAGCTTGTTCTCCAGGTGACCACAGATGGCCCATCTTACAAACTACCTGTGAGGCAAACTATCATGAGGAGAATACATGATCAGCACGCCGCAGAAATGATCAGAAAGCCGCAAAAGATGAGAAGATGGTAGAGGCGAGGTGTGTAGTACTGACTGGGGACCATTGAACATCTGTCAACATTGCCACATGTAACATGCATGTAACATGTAACACTGCCACCACTAATATTGTTATATTACATAGTCCGTGTTTACATTACAGTACAATATTATTCCTAAGTTTTACCCTTTTTTAGAATTGTAATAAAATTTAAAGACTAACATGTGTAGGTGTTACATGTAATTTAGATACATGTAATTGTTTTAATACCATTTCATTTTTTAGATTCTGAATATATTTCACTGTCACGGTTGTCAGGTTCACTGACTCACTCTCGCTGTCTCTCTCTGTGCGCGTAGTCATTTGAAGCACCTGATTCTTATCAGCGTGATTATTTAACTTGTGCGTTTTCTGTTCTGTGTTGTAAGAAGTTTGGTGTTTGTTCATGCAGTCTGTTCCTGCCCTCTGTTGTGCCTCAGTCCTGCTTTCGTCTGGATTCCTGCTCTGACCAATTCGGATCTTATTCTCGGACTATTGTTTGCGGTACTCGGCGTTGCCTGGATACCCTGGACTCTCTGCATCTGTGTCTCTCTGGCTTTGTCTGCTGGTTTGCAACAATGTCCTTCTAATAAATTCACCTCACTGCATTTGCCCTTGCATCCGTCTTGTAATTTCCTGACAGAAACTTCTGACAATCATCATGGATGTAGCGAATGCAGCGGAATTAAACAATTATCTGTATTAGCAGCTCTTGCATGGATTGACAAGAAGAAGAAACGAGAGCTATAGGTCATGCAGTGCAGGCTCTAGTGGCACAAGTGTCGGATCTGACGGTTCTGCTACAACACCTGAGAACGGTAGTGACTGCTTCATCTACCTAATCAACCTCACCACCGAATCCACCTGCCTCTCTGATAGCTTCGGTCATGGAGCCTCATTTACCACCACCATGCCATACTCCGGTGAGACACATCTTTGTCGAGCGTTCATAACTAAATGTTCCTTATTTTTTTCGCTTCAGCCTCAGACTTCAAGAGTGGCCCTGGTATTGACTTTGCTGTCAGAAAAGGCAGCGCTCTGGGGAACGGCAGTATGGGAGAATGAGCATCCCTGCTGCACTTGATTTCAAACGCTCGCAGATGAGATGAGACGGGTGTTCGACCATACCATCGTGGGCCGTGAAGCGGCTTGGGTGCTAGCCGACTTACGTCAAGGTAATCGACCGGTTTCAGATTATTCCAAAGAATTCAGCACGTTGGCCGCAGAATTTAAATGGGATGAGGAAGCTCAATGGGACGTTTTTACACAGATTAGCAGATCACATTCAGAAAGAAATTTCCGCACTGGATCTGTCCACCGATCTTGATGGTCTAATCGAACTCGCTATCCGAGTGGACGCTCATCTGCGACGACGAGATCAACAAGCTTTATTACCCTCAGTTTCTGACACCTTCAAGTTTTCAGCCACCAGCACCAGCGACATGGTCAACCCCGCCATCGATCACGAGCCCATGCAAGCGGGAAGAGCGCGGTTATTACGTGAGGAGAAGGAACACCGTAGAGGGGACTTTGCCTGTACTGTGGTTCCGCGGGACATTTTGCTTCTAACTGCCCAGTAAAAGGGGAAGCCCAACAGTAGACTTGAGGTTACAGTCGGTTGGGATAATCATGGGCAAATCCTCGCTTGTGGACTCTGGGGCTGAAGGTAATTTTATTGACACTCAGTTGGCTAATAACCTTCAACTTCCCATTTTTCCTCTTAACCCTCTGGAGTCTGAGGCTGATTTGGGGCTTGGAGAAGTTTTGACATGCCCTGACATTTGTGCTTTTTTCAGTTGTTCATAAACATATAAATGACAAAAGTGTCATTACACTGTATTCAGCACAAACTAGGCTACCATAATATGTGAGGAACATGTATGTACATGTTTGTGTTTTTGAAGGAATAACATTTATGCGTGGTTATTGAAAAAACAAAAAACTTAAGTCACTGAAATAAGGCCAAAAAAAGTATAGTAAATCTGTGTTCACAAGACTTCTGGGTATTGGAAGTGTTGTAGGCTAGAGTTTTTGCTTCAAAATTATGTAAAAATTATGCTGCTTACTCCTTCATATAAAACAATATATTGATTTAGTTTTTGTAAGACACTTTTTGCCAAGAAACACAGTATGCGAGGAGGCATGAATCACCACTGAAAATGGGCCATTCTCACCTGAGAAGACAAAAGAATTGGATCGTAATGAGCTGAAATGACTTGCATATTAATGAGGCATTTCAGTCAGGTAGGCTGTGAAAAAAACCTTCTGTGATGTCTCAAGCTCATTATGATACATGAAACATACAGAAAAATATTATTACAATATAAAGTAATGGTTTTATATTATACTTTAAAATATAATGTATTTCTGTGATGCAAAGAGTCTGAATATAGGCTTTTAGTTTAAAAGCATGCACATTTGGAGAAATATTGGATTCTCATATGCTTATGTCAATTTTCTATACAGAGGAGTTATATTAATTTAATATTCATTGTCATTACTATGAGCGCTGGTGTTTTCAATTCATCCTTGAAGTCGGAAGGCGCTCTGTGCATTTTAGTCCACAAATTCATCTAAAAGAAGAAGAGGCTATTCCATGAATGGAGTTTCCAATACATACTGCAGCCAGAGGGCGCTAAAGAAACAAAAACTCATCTAAAATTAATCTATAGAAGAAAAAAAAACAGGAACTAACTGCATGTCTTCTAGAGATCGCTAACCATTGCTTTAACATCCAGATAAACACTTTTCAAGACAATAAATACACGATTGAGATGATGAATGCATGTATTGCCTCTGAATTTGCCTCTGAATAGCGCTGGCTCCGTGGGCGTGGCCGCATTAGCGGATAATGAGCTGAATCACGGATTTCTGACATGGCTCTCTTTTCATACAGATTACATAAACACAGAAGGTTTGTTTTCGATTTGACTTAAATGATTTAAAACCTGACATCTTAACGTTTTTTTAGACATAAGTGTAATTTTTTTGTCATTAGTATTCACTAAGTTACAGTTCATTTTCTGAGAACTATCAGATTGGAGTTCGTTCAGAGGGAGAGGAGAGATCATGTTAGTTTTCTTTATTTTACAAAAAGCACAACATTTTGTTTTTACTCTGAGTGTACACAAATGAAAGAAGATATTCCACAGATTAAAATTGTGTATAACTCTTAATTGTATGTGCAACATTGACGGAGTATTTTGAGTCTCTTTCACACTGATAAGAAAAAAACCACGGTTGTATCGCCGGCGATACCGTCAGACCTCAGAGTGTTAAGCAGGAAATAGTCGTCAAGGCCTTAAATGGACAGAACCTCTCTGAGATTACCCATACCACAGGTACTGTTACACTCGTCACCTCGGGTAAAAAACACCTAGGAGATATGTTTCCTGCTCACCGATTCTCCCCACGCCCCTATTGTTCTGGGACACCCCTGGCTCATCCTCCATTACCCTCGTATTGACTGGGGCCATAATTCTGTTTCTGCTTGGAGTAATCATTGTCATGCGTCTTGTCTTTTATCTGCTGGTTCGTCTGTTGTCTGTTCTGTGTTGCAGGATGAGTCGGTGAACCTGTCAAACGTGCCCAAGGAGTACCTTGACCTGAAGGAAGTGTTCAGTAAGTCCCGGGCTGCTTCTCTTCCTCGGCATCGTCCCTATGATTGTGCAGTAGATTTATTGGCAGGTACTTCTCCGCCTAATGGCAGATTATATTCGCTTTCAGCTCTTGAAAGGGAGGCCATGGAGAGTTATATTTCTGATTCTCTGACAGCTGGATTCATCCACCCATCCTCTTCTCCTGTTGGGGCTGGGTTCTTTTTTGTGGACAAGAAGGATGGCTCACTGCGACCATGCATCAATTACAGAGGGCTGAATGACATCACAGTAAAGAATACTTATCCTTTGCTGTTGATGTCTTCAGCCATCGAGCGGTTGCAGGGAGCGTCTGTGTTCATGAAACTGGACCTGCGTAATGCCTATGATTTGGTCCACATAAGAGAGGGGGATGAGTGGAAAACCACTTTTAACACCCCTAGGGGGCATTTTGAATATCTGGTTATGCCTTTTGTCCTGTCCAATTCCCCCGCGGTTTTCCAGGCACTCATCAATGACATGCTGCGAGTCTACCTGGATGACATAATGATATTTTCTTCTTTTCTCCAGGAACATGTCCAGCACATCAGGCAAGTACTCCAGAGGCTGTTAGAGAATGGGCTTTTTTGTCAAGGCGGAGAAATGCGTTTTCCATGCACAGTCTATCTCCTTCTGGGGGTACATTGTCTCGTCCGAGGGAGTGAGTATGGATCCCGACAAGGTTAAGGCTGTGGTGGATTGGCCAACTCCAGATTCCCGCAAGGCCCTGCAGAGGTTTCTGGGGTCCATAATATTTTTACCGGCATTTTATTCGCAGTTTCAGCCAACTAGCCACTCCTTTGCCTGCCTTGACCTCCACCAAGACTGCGTTCAGGTGGTCTGATGCCACTGAGGTGGTGTTCTCCAACTTCAAGAGCCACTTTTTTTCGGCTCCTATCCTCGTAGCCCCTGATTCCTCACGTCAGTTTGTGGTGGAAGTCGACGCTTCGGAGGTGGGGATAGGTGCGGTTCTTTCCCAGCACTCTTCCGCGGATGACAAAATGCATCCTTGCACGTTTTTTTCCCATCGTTTGACACCTGCCGAACGCAACGACATTGGCAACAAGGAGTTGTTGGCTGTCAAGTTAGCACTGGAAGAATGGCGTCATTGGTTAGAGGGTTCAGGGTCACCCTTTATCATCTGGACCAATCATAAGAACCTTGAGTACATCAAATCCGCCAAAAGACTTAACTCCAGGCAAGCTCAGTGGGCTCTATTTTTCGGTCATTTTAATTTTTCCATCTCTTACCGTCCGGGTTCCAAGAACATCAAACCCGATGCTTTGTCTCGCATTTTTGATAATTCCAAGCAACAATCCACTCCCGAGTGCATTTTACCTGAGAGACTTATTATCTCTTCACTAACATGGGAGATTGAGTCGAAGGTTCGCAGTGCCTTACAAAGGGTAACGCCTCCGTCTGCTTGCCCACCGAGTCATTTGTATGTGCCTGAGAGAATTTACGGTCCGACGTTATCAGATGGAGTCATTGTTCCAGTATCGCTTGTCATCCAGGGGTAAATCGAACCATGTTTTTGGTCAAGCAGTGATTCTGGTGGCAATCTATGGCTCGTGACATTCTGAGTTTGTTTTGGCCTGCTCTGTTTTTGCCAGTTGTAAGACTTCCAATTGACCTACTGAGTGGCTTCTTCAACCACTGTCAGTTCCTTCGAGACCCTGGTCCCATATTGTGCTAGATTTTGTCACTGCCCTACCGCCATCCCAGGGCAACATGGTCGTTTTTACTGTAGTGGGCCGGTTCTCGAAGTCAGCTCATTTTATTCCCTTGCCTAAATTACCCTCTGCCAAGGAGACAGCGGTTGCTGTCGTTGATCATGTCTTTCACATTCATAGCCTTCTGTTAGATGTGGTTTCTGACAGGGGATCCCAATTTGTGTCCAAATTTTGGATAGAATTTTGTCGGTTACTGGGGGCGAGTGTTAGTCTTTCCACTGGTTTTCATCCTCAGAGCAACGGCCAGACAGAGCGGGCTAACCAGGATTTAAAGCGAGTGTTACGATGTTTGGTGTCTTAGAATCCCTGCTCCTGGAGCCAACTAATCTCATGGGTTGAGTACGCTCATAACTTCCATAATTTCCTGACATTTCACTATTATATTACTGCAGAAGTATGGTAAATTGCTGTCTTGTTCTGTTTTGTATTATGTTTGGTTTTGGACTTAAGTTTAACAGTTTTTTTAACAAAGAGTATGTGCATGAGCATGTGCAAACTGGCATGTAGCCATAAAGAGTCATGAATACAAGTGAAAAATGTATTCATGTCATTTGAAAGATGTGGTCATTCAATGCATTTTGTGCCAAAGCAATGATAAATTCACAGTTTAGCACACAAACTGTGGATTGTAATCAATATTTTCAAAAAAGGGAGCTTAGTATTGAGAAATGTGTTCTTGTAAAAAAAAAAAAACTGTAATCAGAGATGATTGGGCGATTTCAAAACACTGAAACTTCAAAGCTTTATGAATCTTTTGTTTTGGTTCGGACCGTGTATCAAACTGCCAAAGTCACGCCCTCCAGTGGTGAAACTTTGAAATTTCGAAACACTTATTAACGAAGCTCCGTTTACTGAAATCACGTGACTTTGGCAGTTTGATACGCGCTCCAAACCACTGATTCAAAACAAAAGATTCGTAAAGCTTCGAAGCTTCATGAAGCAGTGTTTTGAAATCGCCCATCACTAGATATTGTTGAATAAAGTCATTATTTTGTTTTTTTTGCTGCACAAAAAGTATTCTCGTCGCTTCATAACATTAAGATTGAACCACTGTAGTCACATGAACTGTTTTAAATATGTCTTTAGTAGCTTTCTGGGCATCTGAAAGTGTTAATTATCTTACTGTCAATGGAGGCCTCAGTGAGCCATCAAATTTGATCAAAAATACCTTAATTTGTGTTCTGAAGATGAACGAATGTCTTACGGGTTTGGAACCCAGGAGGGTGAGTAATTAATGACAGAATTTTCATTTTTTGGTGAACAAATCCTTTAATATTGTTTAAAAAAGATAAAAAAGATGCCATGAGTTGAATAATATAATATAATATAATATAATATAATATAATATAATATAATATAATATAATATAATATAATATAATATAATATAATATAATATAATATAATATAATATAATATAATATAATATAATATAATATATGTTGTGCTTGTATTTACAGGGTGCTACTGAAAAAAATTAGTGACGTTAGTAGCATCACTACTTTCAGTTGTTTACTCCGTAACACTGCTGTCGACAGCTTTTGATATGTTGTGTGTGTATTTACGTATCAACCGACGAATCTGTCATGGCAGGACATTTGTATCAAGCTTGGCATGGCACTTACATAAATTCCTGGGCCTAAATGAGGCAGACAGATACACATGTACTCATTAAGTGCTATGCCAATTTCAAGTAACGAATCCAAACTAGCAAGGCTACTGAGCTTTGCATTGGCTAATTTAATTTGAATAGAACACGGCCATGTTTAATTGTCTTTGTTGTCTAGGATGTGTTGAATTTAATTAAAGCCAGAATGAGGCAAATACAGGCTAATTAACCTTGTGACACAGTACATTTCATCAGGAATATTAAGGATGATTGAATGATCTTTATATATCTGTAAGCCCAAAGCTTAATTGCATATGTACATTCCAGTCAATTCAAGTGTGGAAAGGACAGAAGTAATCATTGGTCCATAGTGAGTTTCTTCCCTTCATCCATCTTGAAAATAATCCATATAGTTTAATCCCAACAACCATAAAAAAATATTTAGGACCCTTTGGATGCAAGCGCAGTGGCTGAAACAAAGAATCCATCCAAATCTATTCATAACCATGTTTGGAAACCTTATACAGGTTCCAAGATGTAGGCGACTTTGACTTCAGTAGAACACAAATGATGATTTTTAACTCCAAGTTAAAAACAGTATTTATATCTTTTTTTTTTTTTTTTACTTCTAAAACACCATTATGTCCAACTGCGTTCAGCATTCGCTTAGTGAGGTCTGACAATGTAAGTGATGTCTCGCACTCATTGAAGTATAAGCGCGAGACATCACTGCCATTGTCAGAGCGCAATCAGACCTCACTAACCGAATGCTGAACGCAGCTGGACATAGTGGTGTTTTAGAGGTAAAAAATGATATAAATACTGTTCGGTTTCTTGCACAAACTGATTGTTTCGTGTCTTAGGACATCAATGTGTTGTCACGAGCCGCAGGGTTTGATTTCTATTTGTCTAAGCAAGTTTTATTTACTCTTATAAAAGTTCCCATTCACACCCATTATACGGCTGATAGACGGCAACGGTTGGAGTTATCATCATATAATCATCATTTGCATTCTACTGAAGAAACAAAGTCACCTACATCTTTGATGCGCTGGGGATAAGCAGATAAACATCAAATTTTAATTTTTGGGTGAACTATCCCTTTAAAGCTGAAACTACAACACAATCATTTCATACTCATTCAGAGAAATAAGTATTTTCAGTGACAGCTATTTGCAGTGAAACATCAGCTGTTAATATAAAAATGAAAACATGCTTGACAATTCAAATTTCCCATCTTTTTTGGACTGTTTAATACATTGCCAAAGGTATTCTTATGGTGGTTTTGGAAAATGAGAAATGCATTGGCAAAACTTTAAAGACACTTTAAAGACTTCTAACTCTGTGCTTTATGCAAATTAGTTCCACAGGGGAAAGAATTGTGGGCCACACTGTGTATGTCCTCATTGATGCCAGCAGGCAATCACAGCACTGGAATGGAGAAGCGCCAGATTGCAATCTTCTCCTCTTCGGAAGGGGATAATACCCTTTCAACAGACACTCCTGGTTCTGAGTTTCTGGCCTGTAATGGTGAGACATTAACACAACACCATTTTGAGTCTCCCATCTGGTGAGACTGTAAATTAGAAAATCATATACTGATAATATGCCACAGTCTCTGGAAAGAGGTTTGATAAAGTGATATGAATGAACATTTCGATGGCGGTGACTTTGATAACGATTCAGTGGGGAAAGAAGCCAGTATCCGTTCAACAACCTTGAACACAAAGATCTGTGGGATGCTGATCTCCTAAAGCACCAAAAGGGGTCCTAAAATCTGGAAGACACAGATGAGGCCCTGACATGTGTGCAGAAGATTCTTAACAATCTGGAAGATGCAGACGAAGGTACTTTGAAGTCAGGGGCTTTTCTTCTGAGGAGGCAAGGGAGGTAGTGCCTCCTCAAAAAAAATAGGATGAGAAAATAATCCATATTACATATAAAAGAACACAAATATTACAACTTATGACATTAAAACGAGGGCAAGTCACTCGTATTTCTTAAGGAACACTGGCCAACAGCAACACCTGCAGGTAAAGTTACAGCAGGAGTCATGCCTCTTTTTCCACTCATAGAAAACCACCAGACCCCCGGCGTGCAGTGGGTTTTGTGGGGGGTAATTGAGAATGAATGGGGGAAAGTCACATGAGAGGAGGCAATGTCTCCATCGCGCTATGATTGGATGTAATTGGTTATGATTGAATATATGTTTGGTTTGTGCGATAAATCCCGCCTCTTGTTGACATGCATGTTCCGCGCGTCAGTTTGACTGAACAAATGATGGCGTCAATGGGAAGACTAATTGAAAAGTAAGTAAACAGATCACTCAGTTAGATATCACCGCTTTATGTCACCTCAAAATCAAACTTGAAATGGACTGAAAGCATGATGACTGATGGGTTTTTAGTGCAATCAGCTTGGTGAAATTAAAAATACAATTCGTGTCTGTGACAGAGGCTGCATCCAAAAACTGGAAAATGCTGCCTTCCGAGGACACATTTCAAGGTAAGAAGGCATCAAGGCACGTCCGAACCCAATGTTAGCTTCACTTCCTCTCTTATGAGATACCTTCCTCAGATCGATATTTGAAGGAAGCATAGATGTATCCTTAGCTGCCTTTGATATCCCACAATCCTGTGCTTTCCATTCTGTGACAGTTGAGCTAGAAAAATAAAGATGGCGTCCGAAGGTTGCGTTTGCTGCTCAGTTTGTGTATAAATGTACGATTTTGATCAACATATTTCAATTTTGATATCATTTCTATTGAGAAATTACTACTGTAGTAATTAAATATTTGTTTAGTTCTCACCAAAGCTCGCGCTATATTGTTGTAGATCATTAAACTGTTACG
This sequence comes from Chanodichthys erythropterus, assembly GCF_024489055.1. Taxonomy (NCBI): domain Eukaryota; kingdom Metazoa; phylum Chordata; class Actinopteri; order Cypriniformes; family Xenocyprididae; genus Chanodichthys; species Chanodichthys erythropterus. The sequence continues at coordinate 4,852,391 of NC_090242.1, read as the reverse complement.
CTGCCTCAGAAGTCTGTCCGAAATCAGTTTCGTAAGGTGCCTTCATGCACAAACGCTGCCATACAAGTCATTCTCTTATAAGATAGCGAGGCAGCAAGACAGCTACCTAGGTTTTTGGACGCAGCCAGAGTGTTTATGGAGCATGACTGATGATCCCAAATAGCCTAAGTTGACAATTAAAAAGAAAAATATCAATACACAAATAAAATATGTTGTTTAAATTATTATTGCCTTTAGTTATTATTTTGGAATGAATGTAGAAATGCTTAAAACACTAATTTGATGAGATTATCTTGGTTTTGATAAATAGAACATTTAGTACAATACATTGTTAATGTAAAATTACAAAATAGAATTGTATTTTGGTTTCTTTTTTTTTCTTTTTTGATGTAATGTAAAGTAATGTTCATTTAACAAGGAAGACGTGTCAGCGTTAAGAATAATGCATGAATATACATTGATTCATAAATAAATAAAAATTGTGCTTCCTCATTTCAGAACACCACTGCACGCCACTGCTTGAAGTGAAGGTTTGCTCTCCTGAGCTTAACCTTGTTGCAAATGTCTGTTTGTCTTCTCCCTCTCTGGGCTGAATCTCAGACTCAATCTGCATTTGTCTATCTGGCATGGAGAATTGGAACGTACTGCATCTGTTATTGTCTCACTGGACGAACTGGAGACTCAGGACTGTTGATCTGTTTCTGTCTCTACCCTTACAGGACTGAGAACTGATAATATTACTGATGCTTTCCATAAGTTAACGTAACACTTCCACAGCCACACTCAATTTAATGACTTGCATCTCATTAACTTTATTCCTTCTATGGTATCCATTGAGTAGTTGATGACGAAATGCTTCCATATTACATCATTTTATTTATTCAACAATCATCTTTGTAATTTACTGTTAAGGCGAAATTAGCTGGTGCTAAGAGGTAAGAGTACTAAAAGGTCATCTGACATTTTCATTATTAATTTGGTGCCACCTGTGAAACTTCTACATAACAGGTGACTCATGTGAGGTTATAAAGTAAAGTCATTACACAAGACTTGGTGTTGCTTATAAAGAACTGTTTGAAATGTCAAAAGTGAGTGTTATGTACCAGAATGGAGCCAGGTGGTTGGAGAGAAGGGGTTGAACAATACAAGGGTTTAGTGATGTCCAACGAAGCAGTTGCTCAATGCCAATCACAACATTACTCTCAATGGCAGTAGTTTGGATAGTGTATGATGCACCCCTTGATGATGTTATCTTTGCTAATGGGCAATCAGTTCCAGATTTTTTTGAGCCAACCACCTGAGCCATAAATGTGATGCGACTAATCATTTTTTGAAACAGATTTGTGTAACAGCTTTACTGCAAAATGAACTAGGCTGCAGTTACTGTGTTCATATTGCCTATGTTGCTGTCAGTCTTTTACACACATACGTTCTATAAATGTAAAAGACAGATATTTAGTGTTTAGCGATCACAAACAAGATGATAATATCATGTATAGCTTTTTTTTTTTTTTTTTTATGATCACCAAACACTAAATATCCATGTATTCAGTTAATATATCCATATAATGATCATTGATCATTGTAACGAGGTTAGTAGATGGGGGAACATTCAACAAACTTTAATATAAAATAAACAAAGAACAAAACGAAAGTAATGCCGGCAGACCCTCGCGGACGTCTGCCGGCCACACAAACATAATAAAACATAACATAAAGTCCAGGCCTGGTCCTCTCTCGTCCTTCACTGTAGTCGCTCCTCCTTTTATGCCTCCGGAGCTCCTCCATGAGAGACTCGCAGGTGACGCTCATTATCACTCGCGTCACCGGCCTCGCGCCGTTCCCTCACGGCTCTCGCCCGCCCTGCTCGTCACAATCATATATTGTTGAGTCCCATTATGTTTATCTTTTGTAATGTCCCTTAAGGGATTAGTTCACTTTCAAATAAAAATTAGCCAAAGCTTTATTCACCCTCAAGCCATCCTAGGTGTGTATGATTTGTATGTTGAATACGGAAGGCGGTCTGGTAGAAGATAGATATTTTACTTCATAACTTTTCAATTTTTTTTTTTTTTTACACAAACGCTTCAGAAGGCCTTTACTATCCCCCCAGAGCCATGTGGAGTACATTTATGATGGATGGATGTGGATGGAGACACTTTCTTTAGCTCATACTCGAGGGTCCCGTTCACTGCCATTATAAAGCTCAGATGTTTCAGGATATTTATTAATTTATCTCCGAGAGTGTTCTTCAGAAAGAAGAAAGTCATATACAACTAGGATGGCTTGAAGGTGAGTAAAGCTTGGGCTAATTTTCATTTGAACTAATCCTTTAAAGACCTGCAGTAATAATGTATTTTTGTAGGCCAACCCAGAGGTTTGCATCCCTTGACAAAAACCCAATAGGTTTTTTCCATTGGCTTTTGGATTATTTCAGAAAATAGGCTCTGTGACTAACTAGTTTTGTTCATCATTATAATCTTCACAAATGAACAACCTTAATCGGAAGAAGTCAAAAGCTAAACATCAGCTACAAGAAACTACACGACTTTAACATCACCATCACTAAGCTTCCAACCATTCTTTAAGTCTTTGATTAAAAATGTTTTCCCTGAAAGGTCAAGTTATACAGTAGTTTGCAAGAGTGTGATTATTAGGCGTGTGCCCAAAGCTGAGTACCTTATTCGGGAATGCAAAGATAATGGCTTCAAAACGAATAATGTGGGAGGATTTCTTGGTATGTGAAGACCAACCAGAAGTAGATTTGTTTTATAAGTGCTTACTTAGATTGAGAAAATTACTGGTCATCCATGCATTTATTTTATTAATACAACTAGAAATGGAGTTGGTGGGGAAAGCAGCAGTGCATTGGGAACTAATGTAGAGCTTGGTGTAGATCTGAATAGCAAAGAAATGTAAAGCTATGATGACTGATAATGTAACCTAATGGAAGCATGTAGATGATGAAGAGTAAAGGCCCAAGAACAGAAACTTGTGGAACACCATGTTAGACAGGGGCAGTGGTGGACTTATGCTGGGTACACACCATAAGATAATCAGGCTAATTTTGGGTCGATTCCTCCTCTTTCAACAATCCTAGGTAATGTCCCGATTATCTTGATGGTTCTACAGATTATTTTATCAGATTTTCCTGTGGTGTGAGGTGTGTTAAGAGTGACTGAATCTGCTCAGAAGAATGTCGGAGGCACCACGATCACGAATTGTAAACATGCAACTTGTTGAATATTTATGATCAGAAATCCTGATGTGTGGGGGGAACCCTGAGGACAAAAACGCACACGCTCTGGAGATTATCACGTGAAAGTTAAATGGATTTGGACAGCAGAGATGGAAGATCAGCTTATCAATTTGTGGCAACAGCACCTGTAAAACATACCAAAATCATTTCAAACACTATCATCACAATTTCTTCATGCTGTGTTTATTCTGAAGTCATGAGAGATTTTGCGAGATTTCCCATGTTCACAGTCGGGACTCTGGTTGAAAGTCTGTTTGTGTGTGGTGTGTTGTCTTTATCACATCAAGGCACACCACACACTATAGGAGCAAAACGGTTAAATCTAGGATTTTTGGTCCTCATGTTTGTGATCTCTCACATTTTGGAAATCTTTTAGTGTGTACCCAGCATTAGACCGACGGATAGAAATGTAATGCTGACAGTCAGACAAGTAGGTAATGAACCATGACAGGACAGTTCCAGAAATAACAAGAGCAGAGAGTTGTGAGATGAGAATACTGTGAGGGATAGTCAAATGCAGGAAAGTAAAAAGGAAAGAAAAAGTTTCAGCGAGAAGCGGCAGCAAGGTGTGCATGGCATTCTCTCGCCGGAAACGGAAGAGAGGTTTGGACGACTCTGAAAGAAATTCAATGACATCAAGCTCTGTGTGATTTGTTATCAAGGCACACATGATCCAAGGTAGCAGTTATGCTTTCTCCAATGGTGGAGCCATGGACCATAATAAAACCATTTCTGACATAACCCTTATGTATATTAAATGTACTCAATTGCAACATCACTACAAATGTGTATTTACAAATGTCGCCTTTTATTGAATTAATGTCATGATATTTGCAAGTACAGTTTTTTTTCTTCTTTCAAATAAGATCCGAAGTACACTGTAAAAAATATTTCCACAATTTAGTTATTTCAACTTGTTTTTTTGTGTAGAGATAACTAGATTGTCCAGACAACAAGAAATTTTAAGTTTTCTTGTCCTCAACTAGACTGAAAGTTGAATGAACAAGTAAAATGGTTATTTTAACTCAAAAATGTATGTTTAAACAACTGCAATAGACTTTCTGTTGAATTAACAAGTATAATTGTTATTTTAATTTATAAATGTAAGTTGAAACAACTGCACAACATTTTCTGCAGGTTTTACTTCAATTATAATGCTTTCATAGCAGTAAACTAAACAATTTACTGTGTAAACTAAACTTAATTTATCTATCTATCTCGCTGTCTGGTAGATTGCATTGTCTTAAACCCTGAACTTCAAGCTTTTAAAACCGCTGTAAACATACATCTTCAAACTTAACGACATTAAATATATTTCAAACTTTCTGCTCAGGTTTTCTCAAGCCAGTGTCAATGGTTGTCTTTTAGTTATCACTACTGTGGTATATATAAATTAATTACAGTGTATTTTATTTTAGTGTGTACATTAAAAATAGTTGTTTACAATTATGAGCACAGATTAATTAAATTACACCAAAAATTTGTCAAGCTGCTTCAGTTTTTATTCATGGTCAGATTCCAATTCATCATGGGCGGAATTGAGCGATTCATGAACAATGAACCGCTCAAGATGATTCGCTGCATCATTTTTTTTTCCTTTGAGAATTTTCGAGAAAAGCCAGCGGAAACCGGATGATTTTCCATGTTGGACAACACGTGTCTTCAGAAGAAACTGAGTGATACAGAGTAAGTGTGACATTTTATATTGTTAACGTGGATTGCTGCAAGTTTTTATTTCGTAATAAGCGTTTTATAGTATTGTGTTATCGAATAATATAGGATTTGTAAAGCAATTAAATGTTTGTTATAGTCGCAGTGTAAATATTGTCCACAAATCCGTCATTTCTGAAATCATACATTAAATTCATAAGTGCAAATGACCATTATTAAAAGCAGATTTTCAGAATTGTATTATCCATTTCGAGTCAGAGTGTTTTGCAAATAGAAGATTCGCTCATTGTAACGTACTTCTTCGTGTTGACTCACAGGTTCAAAAGTTGATTAAATGCTGCTCGTTCTCCAACTGGACCAAACCGGATTTTTACCTCAGTCACTTCATCAGATGCAGAGCGCCAGATATAGGTAAGTTTTCATCACAGTCTTTGAATTAAAAAAGTAACTGTCAGATTGAATCGATATGGGTGATAGAAGTAATTAATATGTCTGTGGTTTGAAATGTCACGGTTTTTCATTATTAACGTTACTATTCAGAGTTTGGATTTTGCGCGGCCTTGAGCCATTTCGTCGCGCTTTCGCTCTTGTTTTAAGAAATCTAAATAATAGGGAGAATTACACACAATGTTGTCAAGAATGTAAGATTATATATGTGTATAGAAGATTCGCTCATTGTACTTCTTCGTGTTGACTCACAGGTAAAGTCAAGTTGATTAAAAGCTGCTCGTTCACCAACTGGACCAAACCGGATTTTTACCTCAGTCACTTCATCAGATGCAGAGCGCCAGATATAGGTAAGTTTTCGCCACAATCTTTAAGTGACTGTCAAATTGAATCGATATGGGTGATATAAATAACAATTAATATGTTTGTGGTTTGAAATGTCACGGTTTTCATTACTACTCGGAGTTTGGATTCTGCGCGGCCTTGAGCCATTTCGTCGCGCTTTTGTTCTTGTTTTAAGAACTCTGAATAAAATAGGGAATATCACACAATGTTGTCACGAATGTACGATTATTGAGCGTATTTCTGCAAATAGAAGATTCGCTCATTGTAACGTACTTCTTAGTGTTGACTCACAGGTTCAGTCAAGTTGATTAAAAGCTGCTCGTTCAATAACTGGACCAAACCGGATTTTTACCTCAGTCACTTCATCAAATGCAGAGCGCCAGATATAGGTTTTCATCACAGTCTTTGAATTAAAAAAGTAACTGTCAAATTGAATCGATGGGTGATAGAAATGACAATTAATAAGTTAGTGGTTTGAAATGTCACGTTTTTTCATTATTACTATTCAGAGTTTGGATTCTGTGCGGCCTTGGGCCATTTCGTCGCGCTTTTGTTCTTGTTTTAAGAAATCTTAATAATAGGGAGAATTACACGCGATGTTGTCACGAATGTACGATTATTGAGTGTATTTCTGCACATAGAAGATGAGCTCATTGTACTTTCTCATGTTGACTCACAGGTTCTGTCAAGTTGACTAAAAGCTTGTTCGCCAACCAAATTTTTTACCTCAGTCACTTCACTTCATCTCAGTTGCAGAGCACCAGATACAGGTCAGTTTTCACAGCAATCTTTGGAAATTCTTTAAATTAACTATCAATTTGTGATGCGGGTAACTTAAAGGGATGGTTTGGACTAAATTCAACCTAGGGTCATTTCCACCATGACCTCCAGCCAAACACCTTTGGCTCTTTTTAACCTTTTATTCATCAAATATATTAGACAGCAGAACTGTTTCCAACACTCATAATAAATCAGAATATTAGAATGATTTCTAAATGATCATGTGATAGACTGTATGTTACATGTGACACTGAAGACCGGAATAATGATGCCGAAAATTCAGCTTTGCATCACAGGAATAAATTATTTTTTAAAAGTATATTCAAATAGAAAACGTATTTTAAGTTGTAATAATATTTCACAATATTACTGTTTTTTCTGTATTTTTGATCAAATAAATGCAGGCTTGATGAGCAGAAGAGACTTCTTTCAAAAACATTAAAAATAGTAATGTTTCCAAACTTTTGACCTGTACTGTATATACAAACAAAACACGTCCGTCAAGTGAACACATTTTTTTTGGCAGAGTTGTAACCAGAAGAAGAGGGGAGCAGTTATTTTGGGCCTTCCATACTACATGAGGGAGAAACCAGAAAACATCTTCAAAGTTTGTGAGGTAAACATTTTAGTACTTTTTTCCATTAACACTGGAATAAGGATGCACCAATATCACTTTAGTATGATAGTGATGCTTTTATTTGGTACTTTTTATATTTTGGTGATACCGATTATAGATACCTGTATTTTCATTGAAACCATAAGAATATGAATCATTATTTGGCTTTCCTTCAGTTATGTTATGCTTAATTATGCCTTTTAAAATGTATTGTATTGCTATATCATATTTTATCTTTCAAGTAGAGGTGGTCGCGTGATATAGCAAAAATATCACAGCACGATTATTTTCAGGAATATCACGATTATTTTTCATGTTGGTTTTACTATTTTTCATGTGACTGATCAGTACATCCAAACTCATTTCACAATATTAAAAACGCAAAATGCAGAATCGAATCATTAATTGTGAATCATCAGTTTTAATTGTGTATTGTGTTGAATTTTTCTGAATTTGCAAAAATTACTATTGAATCAAATCATTTCGCTGTAAATGAAGATAAAAAAGTACCAAGCAAACTGGATCTCATTCAACAAGTATGTGTACAAATGAATTTGCATATGAAATCTGCATGCTAACATTTTCACAAACAAATAATCCTTTATCAATAACTTCTATTCTAAAACTAAGGGGCTGTTTACACGAAAACTGAAGTGAGCACTGAACACGAAGTTTCAAAGCACAAGGTTTCGAAAATGATACCGTTACCTTCTTCATGTAAACAACAAAAACATGAATCTGAAAACGGTAACATAATGCGCGTATGTGTAGGTGTTTTTTGATGAAGTGACATCGCCAACTACTGACGTTTTCGCAGATCCGTGTGAACAAGGATCATTTTGACAATAGCCGCTTTTCCACTGTCGGGGCCAGTGCGAGCCAGGGCTTAAAATGGGCGGGGGCGGGGCTAATAGCCTCGGGCCTGTAGCACGAGGCCAGAATAGTGCAGCGTTTCCAGTCAGGCCTGAAGCTCCGCTGCTCGTCACTAAAACCCGCCCTTTACACGCCTCTCAGGAACAACGTCATGCAACCCCATCGTTTCACCAACAAAGAGAAGTTATTACAAAACTAAGAAATAAGTCACTGGAACTAGCGCGCTCACAAAACGAACACGATAACAGCGGCCTTATGTTTGCATGCTTTGTTACATATTCAAATTCAAAAGCATCAATGTTTTACTATAGAATAAATGATACATTGATCATAATGAATCAATTTATCAGGACTCAAAATTAATCACACAGAAATAAATGTATTTCTATTTTATTTATTTATTTTAAACACTTATGAAAATAGCCTGCTTATTCAGTCGAGACTGTTACTGTTTATTTGTAGCCACAGTAGCCTATATACGTCACATTTAGAATGAAGGATAACTCTATTTTTATAAAAGCTCCCGAACAAAAAAACATACGTGGAGCTAAACTCTCGAGACGAGACTTATGACAGATAATATAAGTAAAGAAATACACAATTGTGATGCGAATAAGAAGCTGATGTCTGATTTCTTCAAGTGGTTGCATTTACCATGTTTACTATGGTAATGTTAATGTCTAGCGTGCACAGTCTTTCGCATCGCTTATAAATATTTCTGCCTTGTTTAGTGATTATAATTCACATCGGATCAAATTATTTCAAACACATGCTTCTGACTGAAAGTGAGTTGAGTTCAACTTATTAAAAAGTTTTTAATGCTGGTGTTATAGCTGTTAGCTTTCTGAAATGATCCACAGTGCAGACGCTATCTATTTTTATAAAAGCTCCCGAACAAAAATCATTATTATATTTTGATGACATGCTACGCGGAGCTAAACTCTCGAGATAAAATGTTACTAAATAAATACACAATTGTGAAAGAGAATAAGAAGCTGATGTCTGATTTCTTCAAATGGTCACATTTACCATGTTTATTATGGTAACGTTAATGTTTAGCGTGCATATCTTTTACATTGCTTATAAATATTTCTGCCTTTTATGGTGATTATAATCCACATCGGATCGCGTTATTTCAAACACTCGCTGCTGACTGAAAGTGAGTTTTGAGCTCAGCTTATTTTTAAAAGTTTTTAATGTTGATGTACACAACGTTATAGCTGTTATCTTTCTGAAATGAACGGCGCTGACGCTCTGCAGACGCGGAGAAACTCAGCCTTTGATCATAACCACTCCTCTAGCCCGAGCTGGCCCGCTCTGGCCCAAGGTATTCGACGGGCCAGAAATCCTGGCCGTTGGCCCCGAGTAAGCCCCGGCGAGGCATGATCAAGCCCCGGAAGTGACAGTGGAAATGCGACTGGCCCTGGCATGCACTAGCACGCCCGCTTTATGCCCGACAGTGGAAACGCGGCTAATGTTGTTGTCTGTTTTTAGTACATCATTGTCATGTAAACGTACCCTTATTCTGAATTTTAAAACACAGCTGATTGTGCATAGTGCACACCTCCTTTTGACATTTTTCTGTGATTTTTATTTGATAAAAAGTAGAAGAATATTCATCAGATTACTTGAATAGCTCTATTTGGAAAATCATTCTAGAAAAATTTGATTTGCATAGACAAACATTTTATTGGCATAGACAGTAAAAAAAAATACACAATCAAAATGTAAACTGGCGTAAAATGTATGTTTAATGTGGTAATGAAAGTTCTAGTCTACTGCTAAATCTTTAATCTCTCTCTTTTTTTTCAGCCAACTGACAATGAGGTCGATGTTGTTCAGAGTGTTAAGGTGGGCATCTTGTCAGTGAGCGAGGACACCAGACAAGATTGTGCCTTCCCAGGTAACGTCGTGAATATGGCTGTGATACTGGAGGGGGAGATTGTCATTGTGGATCTCCAAGACATTCCAAATGCCTTTGTCACATTGTTTGGACTGCTTTACGCTTTAAACATTAGCTATCCCAAAGAGCTGCGATACACCTTTGAGGTGATCCAGCGGATCTTCATGAACATTGATGGGGAAAGCTGCTCCGCTCAAGTTCATGGACTGAAAAACAAACTAATGCGGTGAAGTGCCTGCAACCATTGCTATTTCCTTTTTTTTTTTTTTTTTCAAGAGTAATGTTCAATTTAATTGATGAATTTGTTAAAGCATCAGCTTAGTTGAGATTAAGGTGGTATGAAACCAATTCGTACGTCTTTTAATGTGTTAATGCTTTTCAACATTCCTTTCAAAAAGAAACTCTGTGAACAGGATTTTTCTATATTGTATGAGTTAATTGCAATAAACTTTGTACTGAAAATTGTATTAGTGATCGTTAATTTGCCATACATTTTTGTTTAAATCAAATGTAGCTTACAAATTAATGTTCAAGTAGTAATTCATTATTTGGTTCTGCTGCAGGTTTTAAAGTTTCAAAACACCACTTTAGTTGGCTGAACTTATTGGATGTAGTTTAGATAACTTAACTTAACTTGGCTGAACTTATTGGATGTAGTTTAGATAACTTTAACTTTAGTTGGCTGAACTTAAGTTTGAAGTTTAATTAACTAAATTAAATCAGTTCATTGTACTTTATAACTTGTCAGGTAAACCTTTCCAAATTTGTCAGGTACACTTTTCCAAATAAGTTAGTTTAACTCAAAAAAACCCATGCAAAAAGATAACAAAAAATGAGTTAAGTCAACAATTTTTTTTACAGTGTACACTGCACATACTGTAAGTTCGCTACCTTTTCACAAAGGATTCCTTTAAAAAAAAAAAAAAAAAAACAGTTCCTCAGATTTTGGGAAAACAACTCAATGGATTTTATTAAATCTTTTTCAATGTAATTACATAAGTTTATTAGCATGGTATCAAAATTTAAGTAGTAGCTAAAAAAATATTGAAATTTACTTACCCTGTTAAGTGTAAGATTTCTCTAGCAATGTGTCACGTTTTATCTGAGTTTCAGTTTCATTTGTGTTGTATTCTTGGTTGGTTTTACACCAGTTTCCTGTGCTATGTTGCAAAGAACACAACTGAGCAATACAGTTTTTCTCTGGAGATGTGTTTATGTTGACAAGACTGGGGGTTTTCATCACAATGAAGTCCCACAACACACTGCTTTTGAAGAATTCAAAATATCAGTTGCTGGTCACATACTGTAGTAGTGGGTTTGGAAGAGTAGAGAGAGAGAGATAGAGATCACATTCACAGACAAGCAAATATGCATCAGCTCATCTATTTTTTTTTTATTTTTTTATTTTTTTTACGACAGCTAAGATCTGTGGGACTGTGGTATTGCAAATGTCAGTAAGTGAACCATAACTCCATGTTTAATCCATTACACTGACAATCACCTAAGCGCTCCAGCTAGTATGAGGTTACAAGCAACATACTCCGCTGGAAGGGATATAACACCATCCAGTCACTGTGTTTTATAAATAGCCTGGCTTATGTAGTTCCCATCGTAATGTCACCTCATGTGGCTGCCGCAACGTATTTTTCATAGTTTCTCACATAGTTTGTTCTTTGTCTGATTCAATTCCTCAGTAAAAAGAATCAATGAATATAAATCACGAGAACATATCAAGCAGATTGATTATAGAAAATACTAGTGCCTACATTGAGTTACACCCTACACTCTAAAAACTAATTCAGGGGACCTTTAGTCATTACTTAAAATATATATATATATATATATACATTGTTGTGAAATAAAAAATCAAGTTCTGAAATACTGTTAGACTTTTTACTTGTAATTGTTATTTTATTGAACATGGATGACACACAAATTATGCCTATTGATTCGATATACTATCATGACTTGTCATAGTTTAACATTTTCAGTTAATCAAAAATGTATTTAATTTGAAGTTCTGTTAATGTAAAATACAATCTGATGAAAGGGAGAGTAAATGCTAAAATTAAGTGTTACATAATGTTTTTTGCACAAGATTAATGGTAAGGGAGATTTAGCAGTAATTAGGGTTTTGTTATGCTAATTTAGAAGAGTTAATGTGGGTTTTTGGAGAGTTACCATCATGGTGACAAGTGGTGCTTGGTAAGACCATGTTACTTAGAAATGCAATTTTACTGTGTCCAAAAAGCATCTTCACCTTACTTAAAACAATATGTTGGATCAACTTAAATAGTTGCATTCATGTTGACAATTATTAAGTTCATGTTACTTAGAAATGTGTTTATATTGTGGCAAAAAACATCTTCACCTTACGTAAAACATTATGTTGGATCAACTTAAAATATTGCTTTGAATTAATGTAATTCTCCCAATTGGCTTAAGTTTCTAGTGGAAAACGTTAACATAATTTTTTTTTGTTGAACCAATGTTTTATTTTTTAGAGTGTACCCGACTGTTTGTTTACACACCATGTGAATGCAAATTACTTAAGAATTGGATCATTTATATTCATTATAAACACATTGGCTGCAAACAAGCCATGGAAATCAGGTCCATTATTTATTGAGGTGCATAATTAGATTATGTGATAAACCTTTTTATATTCAAAGAAATGCACATGATTGTAACGGATGGGCAAGGATGAGGCCAGAAAACAAGACTTTCCAAAAACACCCGACCAAACACATCGAACACCATCAACGACTGACAAAAGCAAAAGAGAAACACAAGGGCTATATGTACACAGGGAAACAAGCTAAACAAGGTAACAATGGGGAGTGGCCAATAGGGAACACCTGGAGAAACTAATCAACATGAAAAACTACAAAGAACCACAAAACATGGCACAAGACACAAAATAACAAAAGTCCTCACAAAAGACACAGCACAGGGATCGTGACAATGATAGTGTACAGTTTTTTCCCCATTCAGTCTGCCCAGTTTATTTATTTACTTGTTTGTTTGTTTATTGGTGAGCACCATAGGTTTTTCAAACATTGGTCTGCCATTGGTTGAACAAACAAATAGCCCCACCCAAAATTCATTCGAAGCGCACGCACCCGGCCATCCACGTAATGTAAAAGAAAATGTGATTCATCAGACCAGGCCACCTTCTTCCATTGCTCCATGGTCCAGTTCTGATGCTCACGTGCCCACTGTTGGTACTTTCAGCGGTGGACAGGGGTCAGCATGGGCACCCTGGCTGGTCTGCAGCTATACAGCCCCATACGCAACAAACTGTGATGCACTGTGTATTCTGACACCTTTCTATCGAACCAGCATTAACTTCTTAAGCAATATATATATTACGCTTGGTTGCTCAAATTACAGAAGAATTACTACAACAAGTTTTTAATCACAATATTCAAGGTACGTAGGAGAACAAAGGAAAGCTATAAACAACAACAAAGACAACACGGAAAGAACAAAGGAAACTAAGAGTATAAATACACAGATACTAAATGAACAACAGGTGAACATAATTCAATTAGTAACCATAGAAAGTAACTAGCCAACAGAACAACATGTCCTCCAACCAATACGCTCATATAGGTCGTTTGTCACTTCCCTGAAATACAACCCATAGGAGTGTTTACTAAAGTTGGTGGACATCACAATATCATAGAATGCATTGTATGTTTGTTATATTTATCCGAGTATAAATGGACGCAATCTTACTAGTTAACTCCCTCATGCAAATGAACTCACTTTTAAACAAAAGAAATCCCCGCCAGAGAATTACACCTTTCTCATTGGTTAAGCCAAGGCTCAAATGTGTCGACTGTCTGGAGAAGTTAAATAGCTCTGAGCAGATCACATTTAGTTCTAGTCTTCTGGTTCTACTCTTTGTTCCTGCTAATACTACGGATTGTGTCATGCGAGAGCCCACCCAGCCCCTGAGCCGGACTGGTAGGCCTCACTTCCTTTCAGGCCATGAACAATCGAGTGTTCGCTGGCCGAACATATTAATTGATTATAATATTAATTCAGCTACATTAAGTTAATTTGATTAACTGATTCAAATATTTATAATTAATTATAACAAGTTATAGAATGATTAATTATTCATATTTCTTTAGTAAATTGGCTTCCATATGGATGCTCAAACAACGAAATGTTTTGATAGAGCTTCAGAGGCACAGTGTTTACTCTGGGAATCAAACTAAATGGCTTACTCATGGCATAGTGCCTTTAAATATTAATCTTGGAAGCTAGAAAGAATTTTACCTAAAAAAACACAACAACTTTAAAAGTAGTTCAACGTTAAAAAATGTGTTTAGAGACCTGCAGGTTCTGTTCCATTCTGCTGAGCACCGACTGTGCTCTCTAGAGCTGCTTTTGAACGCAAGAATGTCCTGTGTGAACCCTTAGAGCATCTTCTTTTTCTGTAAAGGATCTGTTATCTGTTCTCATTGTAATTGAACTATTTGTCTCCTCAAATATCATTCAGTAAAAGTATTTCAGTGGAATTAAAGCACTGCACTGAACACTTGACACAATCAGAGAAAGAAATGTTGGTTGCACCTACTTTTACAATACGTATGTGTACTTACCAAAGAAAGTACAACACATAGAGGGGTAGCTTTAGGGTTAGTACCTAGTTATTACCTAGTTATTGTAATTAGTATAATAAGTACATAGTATGTACACAGGGAAAAGGACTGTAAAATAAAGTGCTACAAAAATATATACTACTGAGTGCCGAAGATCAAGCGCCCCAAAATATTCTTAAGTGTCTTTAAAAAGTTATAAAAGGTACTTGAATATAATAACATTACATGAATCCTGGGTGTCATTGCAATGAGCTCTCAGCACCTACTTGGCAAAGACCTCAGAAGGGCAAAACTGCCAAAACACAGACTAGGAGAAAAGGCATAATGGTCACAGTCATTTCCATTCCCCCCACCCCCTCTCTCTTCACTTAAGCAGTATTGCAGAATGGGGTGAAGTCTAGTGACTAACTTTTGTTGACAGCTAATCAATAGGGGATAGTGTCTTTGAGCTTTTAGGGGTGGCTATATATACTTGCACTAGGCTTAAAAAAAAGAATTATGCCTTTTTGCTGAGGTGTCTCACCAAAGACACCATAAAACATGGCAAAGTTGTAAACATGAGCAAAATAAGTGAAAATTAAGAGTCTGTTTTCGGTGGGTTTGACACATGTTGTGTTCTCTTAGTTTCTATGGTTTCTCATTGATTTGATTATCATTTGCACCTGTTAATCATTTTGCGGTCCCACTACTATGTACTTACATCAGAAATAGTACAATGTACTTATTGGGTTTATATTGAATTGCATAACACTTTTGCTGCTATTGAGGTGGGACACGGGTAAGGTTAGGGAAAGCTTTGGAGGTATGGGTAGGTTTAAGGGTAGGGGTAAGGTGTAAGGGATGGGTCAACAGTGTAATTATAAATTTAATTACAGAAATTAATTACAGATGTAATTACATGCAGGTGTTTTTAAAATATAAGTACAATGTAAAAACATCTATGTACACAATAAGTGCATTGTATCAAATTATTAATTTAAATGTAAGTACATAGTAGTTAAGGCCACTTAATATAAAGTGGGACCCATTTTGCTTATTGTTTTACTATTACTATTTCACTATTTTTATTGCAGAGCTTCAGTGTTTACATCCAAACGGCGGCTCAGTATTGGCCGACTCTGGTCATGTGAGCAATATGACGCATGCGTGTGATTTGTGACACAGGAGCCGGACAATACTGAGCCCGTGTTAAGACAAACACTGAAGCTCTGCAATGAAAATAGCGTGGCAGTATGACAGTCGACTGATGAATTTGTTGAAGTCATTTTTGTTTAGTTTTTGCACACAAAAAGTTTTCTTGACGCTTTATATTAAGGTTGAACCACTGTAGTCACGTCAACGGTTTTAACAATGTCTTTACCTTTCTGGATCTCAAAAGGTGCAATGTTGTTGCTGCCTATGTGTGGATCAGATTCCCATTGGATTTCATCCACAATTTGTGTTCCACAATTTGTGTTTTAGGGGTTTAGCACGAAATGAAGGTGAGTAATTAATGACAGAAATTTCATTTTTGGGTGAACCCTTTAAGCGTTGTGTTTCTTTCAATTCTTTGTCAAATGCGTTTTCACATACCTCTGGAAGTGGTTGAAAGTGGACATGCTTAAAATGTTTTAGACCCCATTTACATCTGTATTTAGTGTTGTCCACTTGTTATTCGATCGTCCATAAACGCATCTTAATACCAAGTGTAAACAGGGCCATAGAATTACATTCAGGTTTGTTATTTATATAAGTGTAAAACTTAAGAACCCTGGTGTTCTTAAAGTGCTCTATTTTCACGCACTAATTCTGTACTTACTAAAAAAATTATTCTTAAGAACATCTAAGTGTACTCAGCTTTTATTTTGAGACACCGGGAAATATGAACTAAAATGTGCTTTTAATATACTATCTCTGTATTTTAAAAAATAGATTGTTACCACTTGTAGTACACTATGGGTTCAAATGTACTATAAGTAGTATCTAAATACATTTTTTTAAATCCAGAGATAGTATATTAAAAGCACATTTAAGTTCATATTTCATGGTGTTTCAAACTAGCACAGCTGAGTATACTTAGATGTTGTTCTTAAGATTGTCTTAAGAAGTACTAAATATTTTTTTTAGTATATTAAGTACAAAATTAGTGCACAAAAATAGAGCACTTTAAGTAAGTTTAAGTACAAGGTTTTGTTTTTTTTTTCCACACCTGGGAAGCCACACAGTAAACAATAATTAAAAAAAAAAATAATAATAATAATAAAAAAATGAAATGTTGCATGAGATTTATCCACTTGCAGAAAGCCATTTTTGTTTGTGTACACTATTCAGACTATGTCATATTTTTGACACAACTGTAAAAAAAAAAAAAAAAAAAAAAAAAAAAGTGCAACTTGCATACCCGAATGAACAGAGCAGCCAAAGATGTGGTGCATTCACTGATAACAGAGATGCCAGCCTGACAAAGACACAGCGTTGCTGGAGGACCCATGGTTTTGTCCCGAATGTCCTTGCAACAGGGTTACAAACAAAGAATTAGTAGCAAAATACATGGCATAGAAAGCCAAAAATGCCCAAGGTCCTTCGAACATGCTGATAAACAGAATGGTAAAACATGGTGAATAATGACTCAGTGCCAGGCTCGTTATTTATATAAGTGCAAACCTTACGATTTTATCACTTTTTTGCAAGTGATAAAAAAAACTAAATCTAATGTCAAGATACATTTCCAATTTACAAAATGTTGTTTCTGTATATTTGCACTTGAAGTAAATCATCTTAAGAAATATTAGTGAACTTGGTTCTTTTTAAGACGAAAAAAACCCCCAAAAAAACCCTCAAAAGTCTGTCCATTTATTCACTAAACACTATATCTATAATGGTAATTTATCATCCTAGACTGTTAGAATGCCAGCTAACAAAGTAATTTGCATGTAATCAGAATTAGCTTTTAACTTTCTCTGCCTCGTCAAAAACCATTGGAATGGCAATTCAGCTGGCACAAAATGTGTCACTCAAAATTGGCTAGGACTTGTTCTTACTTTTTCCAATATCCTGTGATTTCTAATTCAAAAGTTCACAACTCTCCCATAATGGATGAGATTCCCTTCTATATGTTTCTTGTTAAAGTTAGAAACTAATGAATACAGTTCTTGTCAGAAAAGAAACCCTCTTTTCAAAGTTCTGAGTCTATATGTACTTTTCCAAGGTTGATGTACAGTATAAAAAAGAAACCTTGCATGCTCGGGTCCTCTCAGTGTGACTCGACGGCCTCATTGAGCACCGTCATTACACTTCCCCTGGGTTCTCCCGGGACATAGGGTTCGACGGCCTTGGCCCCTCTCGTATCCTCTTAAGTTAAAAAAACAAAAAACAAAAAAACAAGATGCATTAAGATTTTTACGTTCTGTCAACTTACTAATTGTAATCTAATTCTAATACTTACTTTTGTAACATTCAGTCCACCGAAGGAGAGTTGAAAGTGAGAACCTATGTGCATTTCATTGAAACAGTGACATAAAATAATCCAAAACAGGCTTGACTTGACTATGGCTTGGTATAAACTTGAAACAAGACTTGGCAGGAAAATAAATTTTAACAAGAAACTAAAGCTTAACAAGAGACAATGGTAACATTATATTGAACTAACAAAAAACACCTGAACACAATGAAACAATGAACCGATCAAAACGTGACAAATAAGACAAGGAACCAGTCAGAACATGACACACTGTCACATGAGGAGCAAGGGAAACACATCACAAACAGGAAACTGACTGAGAATTTCAAAATAAAAGACATGAACACCAACAAAACCCAAACCAACATGACAGCTTTAAAAATGTTCATAAGTAACACTACTGTGTTTTGTAAAATTGAATTGGTTTGTTAACTAAATGCAAAATGTCTCATTCAGTCAATAAATTCATCAAGGCAACTACAGATTAAGGTTAAGCAGAAATCAATTAGTAACAGTTAACCAATCTATCATTTGGTAACCATATTTTATAGGATACTTAAATTGTAAACTGAACTATGCCATCTTGGTTTCTGAAGGATCTTCATCTTCCAGAATCTCCAAAAGTTTAAAAAGTCAGCAAACCATGAAAGAATAACCCTATGATAACAGTAACCACATAATTTATTCATGCTGCAGTACATGCTGGGAAATCACACATCCTTTTCATTTCAGTGATGTTCAGTGTGAAACTATTCAGACAACTGTGTTGGGACAACATTTTGGGGGATTCTGTTGTACATTTGTTATTTTGTGTATTTTTCCACTCAAAAGGTCCCTAACAAATTTAGTTGTTGTTTTTACACAATGTAGTTAGAGAGCATTTATCATCATCCATGTAGGGACATGATATGGCAAACCTGGAGGTGGAAAAACAATGCTGTAAAAGGATTTCCATAAGAAATTCATCAACCAAAATTTAAACATGGACCCTTAGGCTATAATTTATTTCTATAGAGAATGTGTTACTATGTATATGAATTTATAATAGGTTGTGACAAACATAAAAAAAATTAAAAAAAAAAACCCATACAGCAATTATACATTTGTATCGCCACAGGCATTCGGTTTCCATTTGAGCATCCAGCTTTCTGTACTTAAAATAGCATGGACAACATTGTATATCATCTCTGTGTTCTTTGTTAAAGATCACTTTGGATTCACTCGTGTTAGGAGTGATAAGGGTTAATTCCTGAAGAGCTGGAATTGGAAAGTGACTTGCATCCAAGTCACATCCTACACCCTACTGCGAGGGAAAAGTGGAAATGCGATTTACGGTTGAGCTTCGCCCTCATGGTGGGATACTCTATAATCTCCCAGGTTCTTTGCTCATCCCACTGTGATTTTATAATACCCCATACATGATATTTTAGTAGTCCTGTTGTGTGCATGAGAGTTTGTGCATGTAAATCACAGGTTTAATGTTTGATTTATTCTGTCCCTGTAGATCAGTGCATAAACAAATGCATCAGTCAATCAAGCTTTAATGCAGTAGTTTGCAACACTTTACAGTAAGAATTTGCAGTAATATCAACATTAGCGAATGCTATCACAAAGTAACAATACTAAACGTAATAGTATGTTTATATTTTTGTACATATTGCTACAAAGACGATCTTTCATCTTTTTTCATATATATATATATATACACACATACACATATACACATACACATATATACATATATACACACACATATATACATATATACACATACACACACACACACACACATTTAATATACAGTATATATACCATGTATACAGTGCTTATAAGAAGTCATCATACCTGTGCAAATCTTTACCTTTTTTTGTTCACATTACACCCTGGAATATAAAATAAATGAAGTATATCTTTTTTTAACTGTATGTACACATTATAACCCTCATCTTCAAAGTGAAAATAACATTTTAAAACATTCTGGAGGATTATTAAAAATGTACAAGTGAAATACCTGGTTTAGTAAAGTGATCAGCCCCTAAATGAATACCATTATAAACTTGCTCAGGTGCAACCAATCAACTTCCAGATCAAACACCAGGCTAACTGCTCCACCTCAATTGTAGTGGTTTTGATTACTTCAGAATAAAACCAGCTGTTTCTTGAAGATTCCACTATCCCTGAGTACTGTTCAGAGCATCATTAAATGGAAAGTGTACAGCACCACCAACACATTTCCTAGAGCCATCCAAACTGGATGATCAAGCCAAAAGGACACTGATAAGAGAAGATACAAAGAGGCCAAAGTCAACTTTGAAGGACACACCCACTGTGAAGCATAGTGGTGGCATTGTGTTGTGGAGGTCTTTCTCTTCAGCGGGGACTGCAATTGGTCAGGATTGAAGGGAAAATGGATGCTGCCAAGTGTATCCAAATTCTTGATGAAAACCTGCCTCCCTCTGCTAGACATCTGAAGATGAGCAGGTCATTCAGCTCCAACATGACAATGAACCAAATCATGCCACCAATGGCTTAAGGATATGGCCAAGTCAGAGACCTTAAATCCAATAAAAAAATGTGTGGATGGACTTGAAGAGAGCAGTCCATTGCTGCTCACCCCAGAATTTGACTGAACTTGAGCAATTCTGCAAGGAAGAATGGGCAAATATTCCCCAATCTAGGTGTGCAAAGCTAGTACAGACATATTCAAAGAGATTAATGGCTGTAATTAAAGCAAAAGGTTGCTCTATTAAGTATTAAATCAGGGGACTGATGGCTTTTCCAACACTGTTAGTTACAGAATGGTTGTACAAAGATGCGCACGACAAAGGAGATCCTTTGGAAGACTTTTAAGCAAATTAAAACACAACCAGGTGAATAACTTACAACCAAAAACACCATCAATGCAAGACAAAGAACAGACTGAAACTGAGGGATTAAATACAAAGGAAACAGGGGAGCTAACGAGGCTAATTAATAAGACACAACCAGAAAACAATGAATGATTAATAAGGTAACCATGATATCTAAGGAGTGGCGGGAAACTGAACAAAGGAACCAATGAAATTTAGAGAGTACAAAACAAACAGACATGTGACAGTTATTCTGTTTTTACAGATTTTTTCAGAACTATTGCCTCTCTCTCTCTCTTTTTGTAAGGCAAAATTTGTAAATAAAGATTTTTTTTTTTTTTGAATGGGTTTTGATTGCACCCTTAATGACAAATAATACAGTAAAAAGTACAGTAAATATTTGGTGTATGATGTTTTTCTATAGGCATTGTAAATATATGGAGTAAATATTTGCACAATATTTGCTTTTAATGACACTTCAGGTTCTATCAAACAACAAAAAATTTGACGAGTATGTTATATTAGGGAAGAACAGTAGCTTATACTAAACATGATTAAGGTATTAAAATGACAAAATTATTTGGCAAGAAAGAAAAACTCTGGCATATAATTAAATATGGGTTTTATTGTATTATACAAAAATGCACTGCATAACAAAAAGCTCACAGGTACAATGGACAAAGTTATTAATATTTTGTTGGTTTATTTTTTCATTACAGCAACCATTCTCTTGGGCAATGGGCATTGACTTACTAAATTTTGCGCATGTGTCATGCTTAACTTCTTCCCAATCCTCCTTAAGTCCTTCCCAGTTGAGCTTCATCGGAAGACCTGCATAAATCATTGCAATTCAGCTTGAAAATCTCCCAAAGGTTTTTTTAAGATCAAGGGACTGAAGAGGCCTCTTAAAGAATTCAAAAAGCTGAGCATGAACACTTATAGTTGCATTCGTAGTGTGTTTGGGATCATTATCATGTTTGAAAATTTGATCTCTAAACAGATTCCACATACTTGGGAATCCTGTTAAACACAATGTAGCCAAGTACTGGTCAAGTACCAGCAACTTTGTAGATCCTTTTAACAGAGGATTTTCATCCTTCTGTCGAAATGCTCACTAGTCTTCATTGACCAGCCATAGTACTTTACATTCTGCATGGTAGTGGTCTCACTCTGAAATAATTCTCTGGGCACTGTGATCATTCACATCCTGCACATGAGCAATATCCAAAACCAATTGACCAAATTTAGCCATTTAAGAATATCTTCTTTGTTTCCATATGGCCATTTTCATTAAAACCCACAAAATAACATCTAATAATATAGCTAATACCCGTCACATAGTGATTTATTGAATTATAGGCTGCTAACAATGATTGCAAGCCTGGTATGACCACTTGGCCAAAAATAACATCCACACAATTCGGTAAGTTTCATTGCATCATGATAAATTGATTTGATGGACACACTCCAGACACAACTTCAAAACATGCATACAATAAAAAGTTTGAATAAAGTGCAACAAAGCCAGTTGTCCTGCTGTAGATCGCACATCACTTTTGGAAACGGCTACACACAACATACAATAAATGGGGAGGGAAAAATGTAAAACTGTGACTTTATGGTTCTAAAAATAGACTTTTCTTTATGCAAAATACAATTTATTTACTTTTCTTTCTTGGTTTTGCTTTTTGTATTTTTGATTTTATAGAGATTTATGTGGATAAATATACTGAATTCTAATCATTTTCATAATGCACATAAATCATCTCTAATAATTTAAAAGACTGCTCGACAGTAAATATTAGACATTCTCAAAAAAATCATAGCCATCTCGCCTTGAACAAACCGTGACAAATCACACGCATGTAACACTCTGACAGCTTTGCTCCACGCATCAATCAGTTATTTACAGCTTTCAGTTGTAAACCGGTCTGTCTCACATTTATTGAGTCACCACAGAGCTCTCTATATTTGTGTCAGGTGGATCTTCTTGTAAATCATCATCTTCCATCCGGATAAAATGGAAGGACACATGCGACTCATGCCAGGGCTGCTACCTAAGAAACTGGGTCAGCATTAACAAGGGCCATACTGCCTCACTCTGTACGTCCACTCTGACGCTGATCTGCAATGGCAGGTCCCTGTTACATAAGCAATGAGGGCCAGTGTGGAGAAACCAGTCAGCTTTAAATGTTCCAAGTGTGTTTCCCTATGTTTGTGATGCCTCAAGTGCTCATATCTTTTTTTTTTTTTTTTTTTAAAGACTTTAGTTTAAAAAGGTCACATACACTTACATCAAAAACACAATTTGTTGTGCTGTAGACATTATACCTTTTTAAATTGAAATCATCATGAAATAAAGGAATCATAAAATATATTATAATGCACAAATAGTTTAGAATTCAATGAGCAGAGAAAACTAAGGGTTTAAATTCACAGACATAGTAATCTACAGAACTAAGAACAAGTGAGGAACTAATGAATAACTATAAACTAATAATGACCAGTAACAAGGAAATAACATCACAGCAATTTTTCCATCAAGAGGTGCATCAGTTTTTGGTCAAGATCTTATATTGACAATGCAAGAGGTGAGAACTCTGTAAAGTCTACTCCAGCACATCCCAAAGACTTTCAGTGAATTTAAGGTCTCAACTCAGACGTGAGTGAAAATGATTCTTCATGCTCCCTCCCAACCATTGTTTCACAATTTGAGCCTGATGAATCCTGGAATATGGCCATGATACGTCTACCTACAAAGTTGTTTACAAAATTAAAAGCTACACACCCCATCACCCTGACAGTAATATAGTGCTGGCCCAGATCCAGCCCACATCTGGTCTGTGTGTAATCCACATGTACCAGATGTGGGCTGGAACTGGGCCGCACTATGTTTTGCTGTCAGGGCAGTAAGGGTTAAAAGAACTGTTGCCAAACATATAACATGCTAGAAACATAATAATCACTGCAATAATGATCCAGTCATACACTATTAACAAAGTCCCTTTAAGACAAGTCATTTCACTCGGCGGCCATCTTTGAAATGCCTCTCGGGCATCCTGGCATCCATGCAGCTCCTATCTCTTTGAATGGGGAAACATCAAATTCTCCAAAGCTGTTTGCCAAGCTTTCAATTAAATTTCATATTTGAAATCACCAATGAATTCTGACAACAACTGTCTCATAATTTTTTTTTATCCAAACTCTTGAATCATGACAAAAAAAATATTTTTTTTTAGGCTGGATCAAGCTAATGCCCATGCGCAGACCTAAATGCGCGTCTCTTGTGCCTCATTTCCGATTGGCTCTTATTTTGAAGGCGGGACTTATTCCGCCATATTGCGTGTTTCACTTTCTCCCATTTAAAACAATACGAGTGACACGTCTTGTGTTATTCTATAGTCTTTGGTATTAAGCATATGCCTATTTAAATAAAAAAAGCGACTTTTTTTATAAAGTAGATGAATTTAAAAAAAAAAAAAAATGCACCATATTTAAGAAATGTAGATGCCTATTCAGTTTCACTCAGGAAAAAAAAAAAAAAAAGCAATTGACCTATGCATATTTGAAAGGCAGAAGCGCATCATTAATAAATTGAGTTAGTCCCTGACAGCTGCTTCTTTCTTCCTAGTTTTGACTATGTGAAACTTGTATCAAAGGAAATTTTACTAATGACAAAAGGCTTGATGTTAGACATGATGTCTGAGCAACTGTCAGCCTCACTTTGCATACTTCACATGAGAGAAATACTGAAATGAAAAGAGCTGAAAGACAGAAAGAGAGTGAGGGGGAGACTGGCCTGGGTGAGTGACATCATGATGTTGTGTGACCTGGGAGGGCAAATCTTCAAACCTATATTTAGCTGTCTGTGATGCTGCCCGATGAAAACACTGCCAGGGCCACGGGCTGAGCTAGTCGACTACTTGCTGGTCCGAGGACCTCAAATGCTATTTCATTCTGTTTTTTTTTTTTGTTTTTTTTCAGCACACGTGATCAGCCAATGGCCTCCAGCTCTAGCTGGTTGGATTGGCTAAATGAAGATGTGGGTGAGGTTTATAATTTTCGTCAAAAGCCTTTTTTTTTTTTAAGATGTTGGGGAGTACTTTATTTCTGGAAACAGCTTTGACTAAACCAAAGATATCTTAATTTTTTCTCTTGGTTTGGAAAGTGAGTGGTAAATTGAAGTGCCCATCAAGAGACTAAATGACGTAATTAAGAGACAGCTCTCCTACATATGCTCGACAAATGGGCTTAGACATTTTGAGTGATCAAACAGATGCTTTGTACTTGATTACGTGATATGAAGCCGAACCGAAGATGAATGGTGCTGCTACTTTGATAACATGGCAGAGGCTTGCATATTTTGGCAGGAGTTTAATGCAATATTTTCAGTACCATAAGCTTCAGCGTGGCAGATGCTGGATTAAATTAGAGACAAATAACTCAATGGGCAGCATGACACAAATCAAGTTTTAGCAAGATTGATTCAGGAAGTATATCTGTTCTTGGGTTTCGCAAATGAAAAAGATTAAAGTATGATTTTGTTTTTTGTTTTTTTGGGGGGATTTTGAAATATTTTCTTCTTCCAGCTTAGCAGAATCCACTATAAGACATTGGTTTGTTGATTCCTCTGAAAAGTGTAAACATTGTGGCATTATCAGCATCCCAACCATCTCAGCATAGCAACACTGGCTCAACCAATGGCTTTAGTTTAAGGTGGGGCTAAATGGTGACTAATGGTGGATTATTAAGGAAACCTATTTGATAATAGTCTTCATTTTAATATGCTTCTAGTGGCACAGCAATTAAACAACCTCAAAAAAAGAAAGATAAACCCTTTATCAGCATGGCTGTGGTACCCTTCATCAAAGATTACATGTTCTGTTTATCACTATAAGAGGACACTAGTGCTTGATTCTATAAAGCCTGCAGTTTTATACTAGTGGATGATTTAAAAATCACTTTAAAACAAGGTTATATTAAAGCAATGAGGCCCTGTGTGATGGTAAATTTACCAGTACAGGTTGTACTTGTAAAACCCCCAACCTGTGGTAGAATCACTGAAGCGCACAGGCTCCATCCATCTATTCCCTACAGTATATTGTGTATCCTGGCACATGGGCTCAAATGATTTGTAAACCATTGGGAGGGGGGAGGGGTCTACATGACAAAATAAACCAATGCCAATTTATTTTTTTAAGTTTAAGTTACTTGTGAGGTGCCAAGCAATTTTATCTAAATCTTAATTGGTTATGATTATTTATCTAATATATACTTTAAGTCCCATCTAATCATAAACACAAATATAAAGTTGTATCCTAGTTTCAGAGCTTGGGCATGCGTAATGACTTTCCTAGCTGAAGTAAGGGTGTAAAAGTGCAATTTGTAAATGAACATGAAGGAAAAACTTACCAAGAAACATGCTGTAATGATGTTGAGAAAAGAGTAGAAATCCTTTATCCTTTAACATCCTTTAAATAAGCAAGCAGCACACTGTAAATGGAGAGCTGATTGATTTTTATTATCATAACATTTGCAATATTCAGTCATTATTGGGATAGATTGTGACTTTGATGACCTTGGAAATGTCCAACGGTTGTATTAGTTATTAATATGAGAAGTTGCATCGCATTACATCATGATAATGTCATATTGCTGTAACACATGAGGATGATGAAATGATGACTTCAATTTAAGGCAGAATTTGATACGGTTGCCCCAAAAGCTCAGGGAATTGATCTGTAATAAATGCAGCTATGAGGTTGGGTGCACTGCCATCTGAGTACATCAGAGTTGAGCACCTTTCAGAATTGAATTGTACTGAATTAAATTGAATTGAATTGAGAATTTATATTCATGCAAGTTTTATGCAAGTTTTTGAATATGATACTGTTATCGTCTCCATGTAAACTACAAAAACATGAATTTGTAAAAACAGTGATACATGCATATTACGTGTCCAGGCGCGTAGTGTTTCTTTACAAAGTGACATCGGCAACTACTGGCCTGGCAGCATAATATAGCGTTTTAGTGTGAATGGAAATCGTTTTGCCTACGGTGTTGTATATAGAAAAAATGCAAAGGAAAAACTTTTCTGTTATTAGTAGGATCATTGTCATGTAAATGTACCCTTACATTACTAAATTAGTTACTGAATTTGAATCACAGGCAGAGCTCTAGACTGTGACATTTTCTCTTGCTGGTGTGAGTAAATTTTGTTAGAGGTCGCATTGGCGCCACCACCACATTGATAAGAGCTGCCATGTCTGTTGAAAAACATCAAAAGGCAAACGAAATGAAATCATAACAAAACTGTGCCTCCCATTTGAGCTGAGCAGCATGGACAGTTTATCAGATTAGACCAATAAGACAATTTGAGCATGAGCTCAGAACAGGTTTACTCGCGGCCCAGTCTCAACACCGTTACTGAGATCCAGTGAATTTGCTGCAGTATTAATAAGATCGCTGCGAGATGCATTCAAATTTGGCACATAATTCTCTGTTATTATAAACCATATCAGATCAAATAGCGCTGACATGGAAAATAGGATAAACACTGTGCCATGAACAAGCAAGTTATTGAAGGCTTTTCAGCCCACAAATCACAAACATTCACCATGGATTTAATGTAGTAACACTAACTGTAACCATGGTATTGTGGCAGAAATTGTTGAATATCGTCGTTGCAAAGGCAGTCAATGGAGGGAAAGATATTGCTCAGATTTTATCAAAAAGATCTTTATTTGATTTCTGAAGATGAACGAAACTCTTACAGGTTTAGAACGAGATGAGGGTGAGTAATTAATGACAGAATTTTCGGGGTGAACTAACCTTTTATAAAAATTAATTTTATCTGCATCGCAACTCAAGCTCAGTGCTTTACTGACAAATGTGCATTTCCAGGAAATAAACATGTAATGTTATTAGATACTGCACTTAGTCATTTTATGATTAAATTACCTTTACGATTAAAAATCCCCCCAGTTCTACCAGATCAGGTGCTGGTACCACCATATGTAGAACTTAACGTGGAATGACATGAGTGGAAGTAGGCTACATGATGACAGATTTTATTGTTTAAGTGAACTGCCCCTTTAATTAAATGTGCCCTAGAACTTTTTTTAAAAAGATGTAATATAAGTCTAAGGTGTCCCCTGAATGTGTCTGTGAAGTTTAAGCTCAAAATACCCCATAGATTTTTTTCAATTCATTTTTTTAACTGCCTATTTTGGGGCATCATTATAAATGAGCCGATTCAGGGCTACTGGCCCTTTAATTCTCGTGCTCCACGCCCACGGAGATCGCGCTTGCCTTGAACAGTGCATAAACAAAGTTCACACAGCTAATATAACCCTCAAATGGATCTTTACAAAGTGTTTGTCATGCATGCGGCATGCATGCTTCGGATTATGTGAGTATTGTATACTGTTATATTGTTTACATTTGATTCTGAATGAATTTGAGGCTGTGCTTCGTGGCCAACGGCTAATGCTACACTGTTGGAGAGATTAATAACGAATGAAGTTGTTTTTATGCATTATACAGACTGCAATTGTTTAATAATGAAAATAGCAATGGCTCTTGTCTCCGTGAATACAGTAAGAAACGATGGTAACTTTAACCACATTTAACAGTACATTAGCAACATGCTAACGAAACATTTAGAAAGACAGTTTACAAATATCACAAAAAATATCATGATATCATGGATCATGTTAGTTATTATTGCTCTGTCTGCCATTTTTCGCTATTGTTCTTGCTTGCTTACTGAGATCCAGACGTTCTGCCCTTGTCTAATGCCTTTCATAATGTTGGGATCATGGGCGGGCATATGCAAATATTGGGGCGTACACCCCGAATGTTACATAACAGTCGGTGTTATGTTGAGATTCGCCTGTTCTTCGGAGGTCTTTTAAACAAATGATATTTATATAAGAAGGAGGAAACAATGGAGTTTGAGACTCACTGTATGTCATTTCCATGTACTGAACTCTTGTTATTTGACTATGCCAAGATAAATTCAATTTTTCATTCGAGGGCACCTTTAAATGTAAAAAAAATATTTATTAAACAAATATTATTGTAAATTGGAATATTAATGTGTGTTTATGTTTTAAATGTCACCTATATTTGTGCATGTATATAATTCATTTTATTTAACAAATTAACTTTCATTCAATATATTGTACCATGGTAGGAAAAAAAAAAAATAAAATTCCCAGAATGCTCTAATGCACACAATGCGCTACAATAATTTTAAAATCCAATACTCTTATTTGAAATTATGGTCATTGTGTGTAGTGCATAACAATGCCACTTCAGTTTATTATTATTTTTTTATGTAGCTCTTTTTCTTGCATGGTTTTGATAATTAGTATTCTATGCAAATCTCTAAAGTATCATAATAAAGTTACAGTGCATGTGTTCTATTTAGGTCAACCTGTGTCTGTGGTAATGTCTAATTTTTGTTTTTAAAGCGGTTTTAATGTTTATTTTCTGATGTAGCTAAAGTGTAACTGGTGTTGTAAATACTTTTTAGCCATCTTCGTTGCTATTACCTTCTTTATTGTGGCAGTAATTTGGTTCTGTAATTAAGAACTGTAAGAGTAATATCTATAGCAATATTACATTTATCAGTTTGACAATAAATTCACTTATTTTTCCTTTTCTTTATATCATTTTATAAAATGAGCTTATTTCTCTATACTAATGTTGGTTTCAGAGTCTTACAGAACCACTCACACAAAACACAGACAGTAGGTGTAATGACTGATAACTCACAGCACATGACTAGCTGCCCTTTAGACAGAGTTCATTGTTGTAACGCTCTGGTGACAACTGGAAAGCACACAATGAGAGTGGTGATGAAACACACAATGCTTAATAGCAAACTCAAGGCACCATATAACAGGAATGAGAACCAAAAAGGGACTGAACAGAAGAGGGAGTATAAATACACAAGCTAACTGAGGGAACTAAACAGGAACATCTGAATGAAGATTATCTAATCAGAAACCATAGCAACTAACTGATAGAGACATTCAAAATTAGCTAAGCAGAACACATACGTGACATTAGCCGCCCTCCAAAAGGTGCGACCTAGTGCAGTGACAGATGAAAGTTCAAGGGTAACACTTTAGAATACTGATCCTTCATTAATGAATAACTACACAGGAACAAATGAGTAATGCATTATTAACACTCTAGTAACTACTATTAACTAACAATAAACTCTGTAACTACTGTTTTTTTCATACCTCCCAGAGAACTAATAAGAACTACTATATACAGGTTCATAATTAACATAAATGATACATAATGTATAATTAATTTTAAAGTAAAGGCCTTGGTAACCCACTAGTAATGACTGAAGTATTACTAAATACTTAAGAAGGAATTACTAATTATCCGGATCAGTATTTTAAAGTGAATAACATGATAACTCTCTAGTAACTAAGTCTTTCTAAACTTTTGATGTTTTTGTACAGTAATTCCTTATGATATATTTGGTAACACTTCAGTAATTACTAGTGGGTTACTATGATCTTCACTTTAGAATACTGATCCAAATAAGAAGTAGTTACTTTAGAGTTATATAGTAACTCTTGAGTTAATACTATCCAATACTTTACAAAAACCTCAAAAGTTTACAATGGCTACAGTAGTTACTAGAGAGTTATCATGCTTTTCACTTTAGAATACTGATCCAAATAATTAGTAATTCCTTCTTAAGTATTTGGTAATACTTCAGTCATTACTAGTGGGTTACCATGACCTTCACTTTAGAATTAATTATACATTATGCATCATTCATGTTAATTATGAACATGTAGTTCTTAGTAGTTCTCTGGGAGGAATGAAAAGCAGTAGTTACTGATTAGCTAATAGTGAACAACCACCTTTAACTGAGCACTATTACTTACTAATTCATTCATCAGAGTTATTTGTTGGTTAATAGTAGTTACTAGAGTGTTAATAATGCATTACTCATTTGTTCCTGTGTAGTTATACATTAATGAAGGATCAGTATTCTAAAGTGTTACCAGTTCAAGTAGTAAGAGGCCGGAGGCTTCGGTGTATGGCATGGAGCTGGTGATGGATAGGAGCCTGGAGGAGTTGGCCACATGCAACATGGTGGCACTGAAGGTGGGATGATCCAGGGCGGAGTCCTGACTGAGAGGGTGGGGATGGAACCCTATGAACGATCAGTGGAGGTGGAACCACGGTGAGTGGAGGCACCGGCAAAACAGAATGGCTGACGGAAGGGGCCTGGAAGCCTGGCGCTAAGCTGCTGGCTCGCAGAACTGAGGCGGCGACGGGGATTCGGATGACCAGGGCAATGATGGAGTGAGCAAGGACGATGGGGAGGTCGAAGGAAGAGAGGAGCCCGATGACGCCGGGGTGTAGGTGCAGCCGGAACCCCGGAAGTCCATGGTGGAAGCTGGGCGTCAACCACTGGAGGCCGACGTGGAGTTACGAGGGAGCCCAGCAGAGTCTCTGGGCAGATGGGCCGCGGAGGTGATGAGGGAGCGGTGAGCCGAAGCGATGGGCTGACAGGTCTAGGTGGAGACATGGGCCTTGAGGCCTGAGGCGCAATCAGGGACTCAGCCTCTAGCCAAGCTGGTGGAGGGTGTAGCAAATTAGCTCAAAATAAATATTTATAATTAATTAAAAAAGTTTCTTTTGAGCTAATTTGCTACAAGGGGTAGCTCGAGGCGAGGAAGATAAGCCACATGGAATGAGTGGTGGGGGCAAAGCTGAGGAGCTGGACAACACCAGTGGTGCCTATGGATCCGAGGGACTGGCCGTGACCAGGGATGGACACAGGATCAGGAAGTCAGGTAGGGATATAGGCAGAAGACAATCTCTGGACAGAACTGGCAAGGAAGATGAAGACTCGAGGGTGGGGACTTTAGTGGGGACCGGATCCTCGGACCACAGATCTATAAGGTCCAGGTCCGCTCCTGGCTCTGAAATGGACTGACCTGCATGTGTCGACTCTGGGGCTGTGATGATCTCTGGCTCTAGTTTCTGGATGAGCTTTGTGGGTGCTTCAGGCTCTCTGGCTATAAGGAAGAGGCCTCCGTTCTGGAGAATCCAGGCTAAATACCCCAGAAATTTGTGATTCTCTGGGAAGAGGAAGAGACACAGTGCTGGTGAGTCCATCGTTACTTGTCTTTTTTCTCATTTTGAGAAGTTGGTTCTTCTGTAATGCTCTGGTGACAACTGGAAAGCACACAATGAGAGTGGTGATGACACATACAGTGTTTAGCACACTCAAGTAGAATACACCATATAACAAGAACGAGAACCGACAATGGACTGAACAGAAGAGGGAGTATAAATACACAAGCTAAATGAGGCAACTAAACAGGAACAGCTGGATGAAGATTAACTAATCAGAAACCATAGCAACTGAGAACTGATATAGAAATTACAGAAAATAAGCTAAACAGAACATACGTATATGTGACAATTGGCTTCATTAAGGATATGTGATGGAAAATAATTGGGCACTTCCAACAGTCCTATCAACATCCCATCAAAACCAGATAGTATAATGTTAGAAACTGAACATCAAAACCTGAGTAAAATTATTCGGGAGAGCTAGTCAATGGCACAAAAAAAAAAAATGCCTTTGAATTATATTCATTTTGTGTTTTACTCGGAATATACCAAAATATGTGATTAATTGATTACCCTTACTGTATCATATCTGATACACAGATTTCTAAAGCCCCTTGATTGATCTGATTTATGCTTTTTATGCTTTCTTTTTAGCAAGTAAAAGGCCTTTTAGTATAATTCTGAAAATGCCCTCTTTTGTGGTACACGTCATTTTGCTATAAAACATTGATTTTAAAACATAAAGGTAAGAAAATTGTTAGTAATATTTCAAGATGAATGTTTACTTGACTAAAGCAAAGGTTTACTTGATTTTTTTTTTTTTTTTTTTGAAAAATCAAAATGATCAATTATTTTGGCAAGCAGGGCATGGGCAAGAGCCATGGGAACGGAGCGAGGCTGGTGACGCGAGTGATAATGAGCGCCTCAAGTCTCACGGAGGAGCTCAGAAGGATAAAAGGAGGAGTAACGAAAGTACAGGACAAGAGAGGACCAGGCCTGGGCTATTTATATTGCTACCGCTTTACATTCGTTTTGTTGTTTGTTTATTTTATAACTAAACAGATACATTGAACGTTTGCTCGTTCATGCCTCCTTCCAGAGTCCTGCACGGGTCCATTTTTGGATACCTGCCCCCGCCCCTACCCGCAAAGTTCAGCACCAGATCCGACCAGTCATTTTAAATCCGCACCCGCCCAGACCCGTTAGCATTTGGCCCGTTACCCGACCCGTGCCCGCGATAAATAACACATGCTAAAATCATTCCAATTTAAAGTGCCTTATTCTTAACTTTTAAAAAATTCTTAAAAGTTATTTTGTATTAATTGTATCTTAATTTTAATCAATATTTCATCAACCAATTGCCTGTATTTCATAAATAGGAAGTAAATATAGCAGACAATAGATGATCACGACACAGAGGCGCCGGGGAGAACTGGAGCTCGTATCATAAATGAAGTAAAACTCAGCATATAAGGTAGCCTACTTGCTTCACAGACCTGAGGAATATATCTATATTGGAATGTCTAATTTTAAACAAAGCAATTCAAAATGAAAGAAAACAGACTGCTCTGCTTATGTAATCCGAATGAAATGTGCATTTCTCTCAGGCGCGTTCACTACTGCGAAGATCGCGAGTCAGCATCTTCAACTTCATTTTTGCAGCCAACTTTGCAGCCACTGACACAGAAAACACTTGTTTATTAATAAACAATTAACATGTCTCCTTGCTATATACATAATCATAATCATTAATTTTTTTGCCGGTTCTTTGTGACAGCTTTTAGGTGCTTTATTGGCAGCGCAACCCTTACATGTTAGCCTACATGAACTCATGTGACGTGATGGGTCAAATGTCATATCGTTGTTGCCTATAATGGTAATTTAGACATACAAATATTGCGCATATTTTTCATCTGCACTACTACCCGCCCGCAAGGAGTTAATTATCCGCCCGCATCCCCGCCCGTGAATTTTAGGAATGTCACAATCCACCCGTTTTAGCCACTTTTATGCGGATACCCGACCCGTTGCAGGACTCTGCCTCCTTCCTTCCTTGTATTGAACATTGCTACAATTATGATACAACAGGCTTTTGAGGAATCCTTTCTCAATCATGATTGTATTGCATTGCATTTATACATCTCACAATCATAATTGTAAGACATAAAGTAATATTGGGAGATGTGGAGTGACAGCTAATATTTAAATGAATTATAACATTTTTATCAGAATTTAATTTGACTTTTTGACCATATAAGTATCAGTAATTGCACTGAATTGCATATTTTTGCTCAGTTTGGGCCTCTGAATTTTTTATTTATTGATTTATATATTTATATATAGTGTGAGCTCCATTTTGTCCTATAAAATATAGGCCATAAAACCTGTTGTGTCAAATATGATACTTGACACATTCAAATATTTATTTTTTGATTTTTAAATATATTTTGTGTAAAGTTTTAATAAACACTTTCTTTTAAAAAAAAAAAAAAAAAAAAAAGATTTTTCTGACTATTACTTTAAATGTCAGGGTTTACAGAGGTATTTCAACTAATCAATGATGGAATTAATTTTATTAAATATTTTAATCTATTGTTTAAACCCCTTTTGTACTCGCTGATTGAAACCTCCCATATTAATAATGTTTTAGGTACCATTCACACAGAAAGTGTTTTTTAAACTCAAGACACTGTGGAATGGAAAACACAAGGTGTGTTTTGTAGAAGTTCAACTTCTTATAATTTGACACTTTTGAAAAGCTGCAGAATATGTGAGATTCACTTTAATAATGGTTAAAGTCACCCAGTCAAGTACATTTTCCTAGAAATACAATGGAACAGCAGTGTAGTAGAATGCAAAACAATTAACCTCTTTTATTCACCGTGTTTCACTTGCATTTGGACTGTGTAGATTTCCTAGAGCACTTGATTTAAAACTTAATTTGGGTGCAAGTAATCAATGCCCTCTTTCTAGTGCTCACACTATCACTATGGGTTAGCATGCCATTGTTATATTGCACGTAATTGCTATTCAGAGTTTCAGCAACAGCAACATTTGAGTGACTTTAGGAAGCCTTTTCCAACACCGACTTCTTGAGGCCACATCAAATGTCCATTCTGACATCACACACTATGATCTTAACCAACATACTGGCTGATGTGACCTTGGAAAATTCCTAAATGGAAACATTGCTGCACAGGCTATGGTCCCACAAATAACCAGCGAGCCATTGATTCCCGTTAGCAACAAGCAAAGGGACTGAGCCGGATACCCGAACTGGCTCTTTCATCAACACACATACACAAACTCTCTGGCAGTTTGCTCAAATGCACTTTCCATCACTTGCAGGCATAGTAAATGCGATATGGCCTCCCCATCTCTTGCTAGCATCAGCCATGCGGGGCTTTTAAGGGCTCAGACATAGAGTAATTAAAAGTTCTGCCATGAGCACTGTGGGTGAAAATAAATACTACCTATTTCCACTGACAAATGGCAGTAAACATTTTAACAACATTGCGCTATTAATTTTACAGATGGCAACCCTCGTTCCCAATAGTTTAAACTCTTCTTGAATGAACTAAGGAAAAAAGTATATTAAAGCACTCCATTATCAAAAGTGAAGCCCAGTGGCGACGTGTGCAACAGCCTGTTGGACTTGGCTGAAATGTTTACAGAAGCGTCCACTTTCGTTTTGGATGCCAGTGGATGGGGGTAATGGAAAGTGACACTATCTTGCCAGCACATGGCTGCAGGATATTTCCCAGCAATCCCCACACACAGGAAGTCCAATGTGCTCACCACTTTGGGGAGGTCTCGGTATGAATGTGACCACAGCAGCCAGTGACAATGTCAAATTATTGAACAACCGCTCTGTCCATTGCACGTAGTACAATACATGACAACTCATACAGAGCATTACAGCTGCTGTTTTAACCAATTGAAACTCATAGTATACAAGAAATGACATTGGCTGAGCACATGGTTTTCATTTTTAAACCAAGTAAAACAAACAAGAAATGTCCATCCACCTGTGGGTGTTTTATTTATTTATTTATTTTTTATTTTTTTATTAACTCTTATTTAACAATTCCAAAAAAATCATGTTTTCACTTGCTCATGCGCATGTCCCGAAACATCAGGTCATTCGGTACAACCACTATAAAACATGGAAAATGTAATATTCTAAAAACGTTTACTAAATATAAAATGTTTAATTGTCCTTTTGCTAGCTAGCTAGATCAGCCTGTTAGCATTGTTTGAAAATATCGTCATTCGGTAAAACCGAAATTTTGGTTAAACCGAATTTTCTTTTGAGACAAATTTTGTCCATCTTGTAAAACATGACAAAACCACTGTTAATTGATTATAAAAACACATAATCTCATTGTTAACACTTAATAAAATTTCAAAATTAATTATATCTCCATTATGTTTTTTTTTACACTTTTAAAAACCTTATTCGTCAATGACCCATATATATATATATTCATACAGTGTGCGTATATTCATACAGGTTTTATATATTATATATATATCCTTTTCCAGCTTTATTTACAAATTTTGCCTTACAACAACAAATAAATAAGGCAACAGTTCTGAAAGTTTATAAAAAAAAAAAAAAAAAAAACTAAAAAAAACCTGAAAAACTAAAATAACAAAATAGGGCAAAATACCCCACAATCAATCAATCAATCAATCAATCAATCAATCAATCAATCAATCAATCAATCTGACCAGTTCTGGAAAAGCATTTTTCGGATGGATGAAATTAAGATCTAGCTTTAGCAGAATAAAAACAAAAAGAAAAATTTTGACGAAGGCTCTGAATAATGAAGTGTATATGCATATAATGTCTGCCCAGATTCAGCCAAATGTAGCAAAGTTGACTGGAAAGCACTTCACTGTACAGATGGACAATGACCTAAAACACAGTTTCTGAAGAAAAAGAAGTGGAATATTCTGCAATGGCCGAGTCAATCACCTGATGTCAACCTGACTGAGCATGCATTTCACATGGTGATGGCTATCAGGATGGCTTGAGGGATGGCTTGAGGGTGAGTAAATCATGGAAAAATATTCATTTTTGGGTGAACTATCCCTTTAAGAGGTGTATGGCAGTTGCCCTAACATCCTTATCTGATCAAAATGTAGGAAACCTTTCTCCACTTTTGTAGTCAGAGAGCAGAGAGAAGCCCAACCATAAAACTGGGCCCTGGAACCCAGGAATGTGCTTGTCATTACTCAAATATAGAATTATCTATATGTGTATATATATATATATATATGCATATAATCTGTCACTTAATGCATTAATCTGTCACTTGGTAAAGGTTAGTTAAATTAGGCAAATGCCAACAAGGACAAGTTGTTTGACATTCTCTTGTCCTCTGAAAGCATGAACAAAATGTCACCAAGTAAAGGTAAAAGATAAAATAAAATTCCACACAGAACACTTGCAGCAAGGAGAAATATGATCATGACAACTTTTGGACGATTTTTAGCATGGTAATGGAAATGACGATAGTACATCTCAAAATGAAAATTACCCCATAATTTACTCACCTTCAAGCCATCCTAGATTTAAATGACTTTATTCTTTCAGCCAAACAGAATCAGAGTTATAATAAAAATATCCTGGCTCATCCAAGCTTTATAATGACAGTAATTGGAGGATGAGATTTTGAAGTCCAAAAAAGTGCATCCATCGATCATAAAACGGGTTAATAAAGGCCTTCTGAAGTGAATCGATGTACAGGGAGTGCAGAATTATTAGGCAAGTTGATTTTCTGATCATATTTTTTTTTCCAAGCACATTTTACCAATTCCAATCCACATCAATCTTAATAACTACTATTAATATTGTTTTTAATCATTTATAAGTGATATATAATTGTTCATGAAGGCTGGAAATGAAGAATGCCCTATATTCAGGTGTGCAGAATTATTAGGCAGGTTTTCTTTTACAGATAAAATGAGCCAAAAAAGAGATTTAACTCAGACTGAAAAGTCAAAAATTATTAAATACTCATGAGAAGGACGCAATACTAATGTAGAAATTGCAAAGTTAAAGCATGACCATTGGACAGTGAAATGCTCATTGGGTCAGCGGGGTCATACAAAAACAGCTGGAGAAGAAAAAACACGTTAACTGCAAAATAATTAAGAATTAAGGTGAAGAATTAAGTGTGAAACCATCAGGAACCCTTTAGTCTCCAGCGCCACCATTTCCCAGTACTGAAACCTACCTGGAGTCTTCAGAAGTGTGAGGTGTCAGGATCTCAGAGACTTAGGTTAGGTGAAGAATCTTAAAAAGCGACCTGCTCTTAATAAGAATCACAAGCTGAAGTGTTATAAAGTACATGAAGACTGGGTTTTTATAGGCCTTATAGACAGACAGCTTGAGAGTGACTCCTGAAGGACCAGCACCACATCCTCTTGTACCACTGTTTGAAGAATTTATCTTCCAGAATCTGGCAGTAAGGTGTGGGAGTTCACTTTTAGTCCATCTCTTATCCTGAAATGTCCATCTTGCAGAGATGGACTAAATGATCTTCCAAAACTTACTGCCAGATTCTGGAAGATAAATTCTTCAAACAGTGGTACAAGAGGATGTGGTGCTGGTCCTTCAGGAGTCACTCTCAAGCTGTCTGTCTATAAGGCCTATAAAAACCCATTCTTCATGTACTTTATAACACTTCAGCTTGTGATTCTTATTAAGAGCGGGTCATTTTTTAGGATTCTTCACCTAACCTAAGTCTCTGAGATCCTGACACCTCACACTTCTGAAGACTCCAGGTAGGTTTCAGTACTGGGAAATGGTGGCGCTGGAGACTAAAGGGTTCCTGATGGTTTCACACTTAATTCTTCACCTTAATTCTTAATTATTTTGCAGTTAACGTGTTTTTTCTTCTCCAGCTGTTTTTGTATGACCCCGCTGACCCAATGAGCATTTCACTGTCCAGTGGTCATGCTTTAACTTTGCAATTTCTAGTACTACATTAGTATTGCGTCCTTCTCATGAGTATTTAATCATTTTTGACTTTTCAGTCTGAGTTCAGTCTCTTTTTTGGCTCATTTTATCTGTAAAAGAAAACCTGCCTAATAATTCTGCACACCTGAATATAGGGCATTTTTCATTTCCAGCCTTCATGAACAATTATATATCACTTATAAATGATTAAAACCAATATTAATAGTAGTTATTAAGATTGATGTGAAAGGAATTGGTAAAATGTGCTTGGAAAAAAAATATGATCAGAAAATCAACTTGCCTAATAATTCTGCACTCCCTGTATTTGTGTAAGACAAATATCCTTATTTCAAACTTTATAAAGCAAAATAACGAGTGTCCAGCGTGACAGCCATACGCATTCGACTTGCATTCAAAAAGCGTTAACTTCCACAAACAATGACATGCCCTTCTACACTATGCCATGATGTACTAACTCTATATCCTATGTTAAAATGCGTGGTATGTCATGCCATTGTGTACTACATCGTAGAAGTTAATGCTTTTTGGACGTACATTGAATGCATATGGCAGTCGTGCCAGAAGCTTGTTATTTTACTTTATACGTTTTAAATAAAGCATTTATTAAACCCTTTGGAGCTGCGTGGAGTATGTTTTATGATCGATGGATGCACTTTTTTGAACTTCAAAAACTCATCCTCCAATCTCTCCCATTACAAAGCTTGGATGAGTCAGGATATTTTTAATATAACTCTGATTGTGTTTGTCATATACACTTAGGATGGTTTGAGGGTGAGTAAGTCATGGGATCTTTTTTATTTTGTGGCGAACTAACCTTGGATGCCAAGTCTTGGCGGAATAGATCTGGTACATTGCTGCTGCTGCTGCTGTTGATTATTGCTGTTGTTGTCTATTATTGCTGCTTCTGTTGCTGCAGAGCAAGTACAGGAACTTGCTACTGCCGATACATAAGTCGATATGCTGCTGTGTGTATGTAAGACATACTGCTGCTGCACATATACATACATTACCCATAGAAGATCAATACAGGTGGAGCTGGGGAAGTTGAAGGGTTTCAGAGGAACTCTGAAAGCACGCTTCAAACTGCTATAGTGAATGTTAAACATCCATTTAAATTTTGTGAGCAGCAAGCTCATTGGCTGCAGATGCGACATGAACCAATCAACTTGTGCCAACTTGCTGAGAACATCATCAGTTTGTGTCAAGAACCCACCAGCCTGCGTCATCAAGAGTTTCATACCAGAACTAGGCATTTTTATCACTCATGTACAGTATGAAAAACAGTTTTGGATGTGAGTTTATTCGCTATGTAAAAATTGAGTAACAAATCCAGTTGAGACCTCCTTCACCTCCACGTGTCTATCCATACAATTCTGCTGTGACCATCCCCAAGTCAGAATTCCCTTGCAAGGTGTGATATTGATTTTGTGTTTCTTTGTCCTGTCAGCGCACCATGATTTTCCCAACATCTGCTGGTACATGTTCACAGTCAGTCTTACCGAAATCTTTCCCGCTTCTCCCATGTGTCACCTCCATGGAAGAGAGTCATCACATCCACACTTTCTGCATATCACCTTTCTATTTTCAACCCCTTCTGCTGGAAGGTCAACAAAATGTGCTCCTCCAGTCACAATAACAGAGTGCAGGCTCATAGTCTATAAATCCAGGGACGCAGACACACTGAGGATGATGAATGAGTGTAACCGCAGTTCAGAAAAACATGGGCAATTGTGACTTGTACCTGGTGATTCATGCGTGTACATGCTTCTCCTTATGTCTGCATGCTGGGAGATAGCGGCACAGCTAAATCAAACCTCAGTGTTATAGCATGTAGCAAATCCTTGACGAGCTAACACAAAATATCAGAAATACACCAATAAAAATATCCACTACAATGGACCTTGATTTAGACTTAACATTCACATCAAATTAATCACATTGCACAATATATATCGCAGAACCACCATTTGTAGTAATTGCAGCTTTAAGTAAGTATGTAAAGGTATGACCTACTGATTGAATGCGTAAATTTAGGTAATTCAGTGTTGATTGGAGTACATCTGTGGTGCTATATGGTGTTTTTGTCCTTGAAGGAGCTTGACTATGAACAAAATGTTCTATGGAAAAAGTTCCAGAACAGAAAAAGTAACAGCATATGGATTTGTAACAGTTTGACGGTGAATAAATAATGTCAGACTTTTCATTTGTGTCTGGAGTTACTGTCCTATTGGAAGGGGGAAAAAACTTCTTCTAAGTTTTTATTTTTGAGCAAGTTTTAATAAAGCTTTTATTTTTTTGCTGTTATTTTGTTATTCTTTCCATCCATTATTTCTGTTTTAACAAGAGTCCCAGTATCTACCGATAAAAAGACGGCTCACAGCATGACGCTTCCTCCAATATACTTCAGTGTATAGGTATAGCATTTTTTGAGGTGTGAACCACACATATCGCTTTGAATTTTAGCTCCCTCAAAAGAACTGTGTTGAAAAAGTAACAGCTTCAAAAGAATTGTGATCTGTGAAGAAATGCCCCTAAGTCAGTGACGTGACATATCAAAAAAGTCCCCAAAAGTCCCAGCTTATAATAAAGGCCTATAAACTTAGATACAGACAACACACCAATTACCAGTTGAATAAACAACTGTAAAGAAGAATCATTAGATAGATAGATAGATAGATAGATAGATAGATAGATAGATAGATAGATAGATAGATAGATAGATAGATAGATAGATAGATAGATAGATAGATAGATAGATAGATAGATAGATAGATAGATAGATAGATAGATAGATAGATAGATAGATAGATAGATAGATAGATAGTGTTGTGGAAATTTTAATTTTTCATATGCTTTAACCTGTATTCTTGTGAAATATGATGCTTATGGAACATGATATGATGTTGGCTTAAGTGGTAATGTTTAACATAGTGTTAACATAGATGTTAGAAATAGAAAGAGCAAGATATGGTATGGGGAAATGCAAGATGTATGTTTAAAACATGTCTGTGCTAACAATGTGTGGAAAGTTACAGCCACTAAGGGATGT
Organism: Chanodichthys erythropterus; assembly: GCF_024489055.1. NCBI lineage: Eukaryota > Metazoa > Chordata > Actinopteri > Cypriniformes > Xenocyprididae > Chanodichthys > Chanodichthys erythropterus. The sequence goes on along the minus strand of NC_090242.1, from coordinate 4,810,426 downwards.
TCCAAATATGGTAAAAGGACAGAGGCTTCGGCCTTGGAGGTTAGAGATATAAAAGTGAGGGGAAGCTTTCTTTCTGGGTCTTACACTCTGCAGCTACTTGTGTTTCTGTATGACCTGTCTGACCTTTCTTGCAAGAAATAAAACCTTTAAAGACAATTGGACGTGTTTATCTCTTATGCAGTAGAGTCGGAGTTGATTTTTGCCACAACAATTGGTGTCAGAAAGTGGGATTCCATGGATGTGCCTTTTGGACCCGAGAGCGGACGGTGACTGATCATCCTGGACTTAATAGTAGTCTCAGCCCTACCCCGAATAGATTAAGGGATGATAGGCCGACCGCCAGGGTCCAGAGGGGGACACCACTGGAATCAGAAAACGAACCCGGGTGGCTACACGACTCTCTGGTAAGAGATAAATCTAAATTTTATGGGGAATTAAGAGTAAGTGTGATTTGGTAAAGTTTGGAAGATTAGGAAACAGGAAAAATTGAAAAATTTGTGATTGTGATTTAAATATGAGTTTATGTGGGTAAAATAAGTTTTTGAATAGAAAAAGTAAAAAAGGGGAATTTATGATTTGAAAATTATAATTAGGAAACAGGACAAACCATTGTGGCGACTCTGACTGACTCCGTGGTCGTGGTCCGGAGGGTTTTTGTGAATTGAGGTCGGCTGCCGTGGAAAATTTCCGGGGAGAAATTTTGGGATCTTTTTTTAACATCATAAAAAAGAAGCAGTGCGATCAAGAGGTTCCTAAAACTGACCACGTTTGGGTAGTAAGAACGCTTTCCAAGGTGGAAGGTTTGCGATCGGCGATCTAGGCTGGATCACACTGAAACAAATTTTGGGATTGAGCCCAACTACAGACGGGGTTGCTGTAGTTTATAAATTTGTGAAGGTGTGACAGTCTGAGCGCTCGAGTATATAGTGATCTGAGCAGAGAGGCTCAACCCGTCCAATTTTGGGATAAAAATTGGATCTGGAGGAGACGTCCACCAGATTATTAGGTGCGCGCTGAAAGGAAATCCACGGGAGTCAGAAAAGGAGAACCAAAATGGGGAATCCCAGAGCAAGCTTGCAAAAAGTGTGTGTTTACGGGACATAGACAAATTAATTAAGTATCACGATTTCCCAGCTGGAAAAGAAAACATGTGTGAACTGCTGGTTGCAGGAGGCAGAAAAGAGAGCGGAGAGCTCTGCAGAAACAGTTAGTGCAACCAGTAGAGGAGGAAGTGCAAGATAAAGAAAAAAACCTGAAGAAAAACGGAAAAATATAAAACACGATAAAAATGAAGGGAAAGTTAGTTAAGTATTATGGTTTCCCAAAAGAGGGAACGTTGAGTGGTCATAAGACTTAAGGTCGTAAGGGAATGAGTTGAAGAGAACTGCGATTTGGGGATGTTGTGTTTGTGTGAGAGCAATGTGTGTGTGAAATGTAGGCTAGAGGAAGCAGACAGAAGGGAAAGAAAGTGAATGCAGAAAGAATTGGCATGTAGGGAAGGAGGATTGAACGTAACTTACAAAAAAGTTTTGTTTATTCATCCATTAAATGGAAGCATGACATTAGATGTCTAGAGAACGACAATTTATATAAGAATGATTGAAGGAGAAAGCAGCTATAAGGCTGAATATACTATTTATATACAATATACAAAATAACTATTTGATAGAGAGATAAGTGGCTATGATGAAGGGAAATATAGCAGGAAAAGATTAATTTTGTGAAAGTGAAAATGAAAATTCTAAAAGAATGTTTCACTTTGGGGAAAAAAGGTTGAACAGTCTCAAGTATGTTTTTATGTGATGAGCGCATCTCTATCACAATGTAAAGTGACTAAAATGATTTTGGACCTCTAAATGTTTGGGTTTTGATGGTCAAAAGTTAAATGGCAGAAACTGACTGCCAGTTGTAACAAAGACTCAACCTGACTGTAAATTTGTAACCTTTAATTTCCATGTGTGAGTAAAAGACGAATATAAACAGTTGTTTATTTGGAAATGAATGTCATTTCTGGCAAAGTCTTAAGCTAGGCCAGAGTCAAAAGACATTAGATAAAGTTTGATGTTAAAAGTTATAAAAGGCAGCGGACCAGTCCTGAAATCCTCAGTCTCTCTCTCATTCAAAGTCAGCTAAATGCTGCAATCTGAGCTTGTGTTATAAGAGATAACAAGCTATTTATAGTGAAGCACAGTGTCTCAGTTGAAAATCATGGACACAGAGATGTGAATAGAAATGATTGCCATGAAGAGGGAAATTAACTGTTAAATTTGTTAAAGGAAAACTTTGAGTGTAAAGAGGTCTTTAAAATGGTAATAAAGACCTTGAAGGACAGAAGTGAATATTTTGATGAATTTCTTCTATGACCAATAACTTTTTTGTCTGATCTTTGTCACCACCATGTGCAGGGCTGATGGCTCCGGGTACAGATGTGGCAGAACATTACACTGAATGGACAGTGAGAGTTAGATTCACTGAGAACAGTCTCATATGTTGCTGCTGAGAGAATGCACAGTCTAATGATTTTAGTGATTAAATACTGCTGTTATTAACCTGTCTCCATGTTTTAACACTATTAGGCAGTCCAATGGCTCTGTTGGCTCTTGAATGCAACTTCCCTAAGCTCCAGAAAACACCTGATTCTGGTGAAGAAAACTGTCAAAGATCTGGGATGATGGGAAAGAGCGGTAACCAGTGTGCACGAGGTGATTTCTCAAAGACGGGTAAGATCCTCTTTGGCCAGACGAGGACAACCTAAGGCAGGGGGTTGCCGCCGCCACTGGGCACTTACCCTGATGGGAGGTGTTTATGTGAGATGGGTATGAGAGTTGAGCAGGATGTCTGTGAGGCCAGCAGCATCATGAAGGGGGAATGACCTGTGAGAAGAACAGCAGTCTGACCCAAAAATGCTCCTCTATACCACTCACCAGAAACCGCGTTCCTGAGAGGGCTTGTTTTTCATTATGACAAGCAACTATGCCAGGGGACAAGACCCTGAGGATAAAGAGTATTGATAGCTGATGGGAATGAGCTTTCAAGAGCCGACTGAGAACATGAGGTGATTGGCCGTAATTTCTGCGGAGACCAGAGTAAAATTTAGTAACAGGATGTTGGTTGCCCTGTTGGCAAGAACTGTATAGAAGTTTAGATTCAGCAGGATGACAAATCCCTGAATTCATGAGGCTGTGTGATTTTTGAACTAATGTGTCTCTATCATAGTTTTTACTCCTGCAGGTCATTAGACATGGCAGAGGATAATTCCAAGGCAATGGTGGTGTTAAAGATGAAGACTGATTTTGCAGATACAAGAGAAAGTTAAGTGCATTCAGCATTTAAACTAAAGATACCCTCAAAAATGGCTACTGGCATAACATATTTGAAATTTAAAACATTTACATTTGACCAAGGGTCATGTATAGTAATTTGATGTTAAATTCAGTCTAAGTTACAGTCTTAAGAGGCTGCTGAAGTGATTATTTGTGCAGTAAGAGAGAGAGATGGCTAGGGTAGAGGCAAGGATACGCTGTCTGTCTGTTATCAGTCTGCTAAAGTTTAAACAAAACAAAGCAATGAGACTAGAACCAAAACAACCCAGCTGACTTTTGTGAAAAAGAATTAAAATTAACAGAGATGTTTTGAGACTGAATAAAAGATCATGTAAGAAACTAAGTAAAGATCTACAGAACAAATGGGAAGTTTAAAGATATGCTTTTAGATTTAACACCAAAAGCAATTTTGAAAGTAAGCAGTTTATAGTCATGTGTGTCTAATGTGAGTGAGTGCGAGAGTGACTGGACTCTATGTCTTGTATGTGTTAGTTTGGGGAAAATCCATAGAGAGAGTATATGTCATCAACTAGTGTGAATGAGTGTTTTATCGTTACAGATGGGTTAAGTGAAACGAGAAATTTGGAGAAGCAGATATTTTGATTGAATCTGATGAAAAGATGATACAGAACGTGGGACGAGCTTTAAGTAGATTGTTTATCCAGCTCTGTCTACTAATGGTAATTATGACTACTTTTGTCATTTATGATATTGATTTGAATTACTCTCTGGATCAGTAAGTTTAAGTATTTATGGAAAATTGGAATTGTGAAATTGAAAATGGGGTTAAAACCCCTTGTCTAAATTTAACTTGGGGTCTGAATTTAAACACTGTCAGCTATGTGTGATCACAATGCTAAATGTAAAATGTAGACTTGACGGCAGAGAAACAGTGACACACTGGCAGTAAAAAAAATTATCCAGAGAGCCCAGTAACCTTCGTAGAACAAAGGATGATGAGAAGAAACATCATTGTTGTTTGACTATCCTTGATCAAGTCTGTACACCATGACTTGACCTGCTAGATAAACCATTTGATAACTGTGAGGATGTGTTGTTTGTAGATGGCTCTGTCTTCAGAGACAAAACAACAGACCGGAATAGCGGAGGATAAGTTGTGACCATGGGATGTGAAGTGTTGCTTTCAGAGCTACTGTCCTCTATTTGGCATAAGCAGATGAGTTTTGACCCTCACTGGAGGGGATAGACTGACTGAAAGAATTGTAATATCAATTGAAAAACAGAGTAAAGACAAATCATTCAACAGTAAACAATTGTGCTTCAGAAGTACACCTGGCATTGGCTGAGGTACCTGCTAAATTTTGAGCTGAATTAATAAAGTGGTCCTGTTTGTCAGAGAAGTGTGTTGAGACTGCAGACTGGAGTCTCAAGAGAAGAGTGACGATGTGAGTTACAGTGAGAAGTTAGGAGCTTTTATGAAAGAAAACAAGGGAGAAGTCAAGGTGGGAAGAATTGTGGTTATCTATACAAGTGCTCATTATTAGTTTGGGGTGGTAGACGATCTTTGGGGTGCTGTGGGTTGAATTTCTGGTTGTGCCCAAACTAATAAAAAAGTTTCTGTTTCTTTAGGAAGTGCTGGAGCAGACACAGGAGATTGTGTGTAATCTGTTATCTGAAAATAACCTTGATTTTTCTAACTCCTTACAGAGCATGTTCAGAGACAGAGAAAGCTGGAGAAAATCTGGCAGAATTGAAGATGGATTTTAGTTTAGTGTTGATGGCAAATGTTGTTTAGAGAAACATGTCACCAACCACTATGATCAATTATGAACAATGTATCAAAAAGGGGGATGGTAACTAATTAATGTGTGGCTGAAAATATGCCTGAAAATTCTAAATTAGGTTGGAAGAACCCATTTTTGGGAATAGAAGGGGCTAAACAACGAGTGGCATCAACAGAATTGAGTGAACATGACATGTTGAACTATTGCAAAGCAATGTTTTCTATTTTCTATTATGTTTTCTATTTCTATCTGTATCCTGTCTAAAATTTTCATGTAGGTGAAATCAGCTCAAGGAATTTCAAATCACCACTGAGGCTGGACAATGACATCGTGGGCTACAAAATGGATCTGTTGTGATAAGATGTGATAGAACCTGAATTTGCATGCTATATGTCTGTAAAATGAAGGATTTCTATGGGTGATGTATCTGAATTTGTTGTTTGTATGAAGATCAGAAATTAAGTAGAAGCAAAGAAATGTAAAATGTGACCGAAGTATTTGACTTCATGGTAAAGCCCATTCTTTATCTATCCTATTTAGCTTGCTAAAACACAGGGTCTATCCCCACAGAAAAAAGCCTTAAGCATTTTCTAACTTTCTTCACAAATTTAAGACTGTAATGTGAAATGAGGTAGAAGTAATCATTAGTTATCAATGAATGATAAGAAGAGGGAATTGTTGTGGAAATTTTAATTTTTCATATGCTTTAACCTGTATTCTTGTGAAATATGATGCTTATGGAACATGATATGATGTTGGCTTAAGTGGTAATGTTTAACATAGTGTTAACATAGATGTTAGAAATAGAAAGAGCAAGATATGGTATGGGGAAATGCAAGATGTATGTTTAAAACATGTCTGTGCTAACAATGTGTGGAAAGTTACAGCCACTAAGGGATGTTCCAAATATGGTAAAAGGACAGAGGCTTCGGCCTTGGAGGTTAGAGATATAAAAGTGAGGGGAAGATTTCGTTCTGGGTCTTACACTCTGCAGCTACTTGTGTTTCTGTATGACCTGTCTGACCTTTCTTGCAAGAAATAAAACCTTTAAAGACAATTGGACGTGTTTATCTCTTATGCAGTAGAGTCGGAGTTGATTTTTGCCACAACAATAGATAGATAGATAGATAGATAGATAGATAGATAGATAGATAGATAGATAGATAGATAGATAGATAGATAGATAGATAGATAGATAGATAGATAGATAGATAGATAGATAGATAGATAGATAGATAGATAGATAGATAGATAGATAGATAGATAAATTGGATAAAATACAGATAGATCAAATATTTATTTTATATTAAATAATATTTTTGGTGAAAGAAAACAAAGGGTAACACTTTATAATAAGTATACAGTAATAAAGTACTTACAAATCATTAAAAAACAACAAATCTCTTATTTATATTGTGTTTGCACTGTTAGTGAAAATGAAAGCATTCGTTAGTGTGCAGAAACTGAGTTGCAATGACGAGATGACTGCTTTCATGTGCTCAACAATATGTCTGTGACCGGCTACAATGTTCATCACTGCAACCTTTCATGCCATGAACTAAATATAATGCCATAGATCTAAATGTAATGCTATAATCAACACTTTTCACGATTAGTAAACCTTGAGAATTGTAATAGTAAAAACATGCTAAAAGTTTGAGAGAATCCACATGTAATACTTGCTATTTCCATATGCAATGATGTCAGCCAATCACAGCAGTGGGCGTTTACACTGAAGTCTCACAGCAGACACGCCCCTTAAAACAGAGCGTTCAAATCAGAGGGCTAAAATTATGACAATTTTTTATGTAAAAAGCATACTAACATTATAAGTGCACCCCAGGAAACATTATAACATAATAAAATAATGCAGTTTATGAACCCTTTAAGATAATGCTTACAACAAATATCTAGTGTACCATTTCTTTTAACAATGTACACTGCACTGAATAGGAAAAAAGTCAACTCTAAGGGGCTGTTTACATAATTTAACACCATTTTAAAATAAAAACGTAAAACCTTTTATGCATTTTGGCTGTTCATTTACACAACAACAGCATTTTGGGGACCTGAAAAAATGCTAATTTTTGAAAACGATACTGTTATTGTCTCTGTGAACTAGAAAAACGTGAATTTTGTGAAAATGGTGACGTCATGAGCATGCGTATTACATGATCAGTCTACAGGTGCATAGTGTTTCTTTACAAAGTGACATCGCCAACTACTGGCCTGGCAGTATAACACAGCATTTTCAGTCCTTTTCGTGGATCCGTGTGCAATGGTGTCGTTTGTATGCATAAACTTCACAGTTTTCAGTACATCGTTGTCGTGTAAACATATCCCAAAACGTCAAGGAAGGAAAGAGAGCGGGGAACCACACGTCCAGTTTTCTGAAAACTTAAATACAATAGCACCCACTCTCGTCGCCAATCAGGTCATCTCTCTTACAGCTTGAGAACAAAAACATGAAAGAGACAGACATACAGGAAAAAGTTGCACACAAAACACATCCTCCCCAACATCACTTAAGTCCAAATAAAAACACATAACAATACAGGTAAAACATGTGAAAAATCAACACAGATAATTCCTTCATTTTAGAGTGTGCAATTATTTTGTGAACATTAAATTAAAAAAAAGTTCTGACTCTGATGCTGCTTTTGTTCTGCATAAATTAAATGGCACAACAACTGATCTCAAATGGAATTACATTTAAATTGCAGTAAAATATAAAAACTAATGACCTTTACTATCACCAACAACCTTAACAATCTTTATAAGCAGATGCTATTTTCATTCAGCCAGCTTCAGTCATTCTCCTGATGACTAGCAAGTGGTCTGAGTTGCAGCATCCCTTCAGAGTTATAATTTAAACAATCAGTGCGCAGACATCTGCTCCTCACGGTATTCAATGAAGGTCAAAAATCTGTAATAATTTTGAAGTACAAATCACTTCAGAATATGTAAGTAATCCGTCATTTAGCAGATGATTCTATTGTTAGCAGCTTATTAGAGGGAAAACCCTCTGGAGCAACCTGGGGTTAAGTGCCTTGCTCAAGGGCACAGTGGTGATAGCTCATGGCTAGTCTCAGCCGGCACACCTTTGGACCGCCTACAGCCTGTTCACTGACCACATGATGGATACTGCACACACAAAATGGGCAAGCAAGTAGGCAAGAACAAAAACTACCAGACTGGTACAATGAAGGCATTATACAGAGGAAAAGTTTGTTTTGTTGTAAAAGTTTTGAAAAGTTTTATTGTATGAGCTCAATATTTATGTTAAGCACTTGTTGGAAATTAATATTTATTAATATGTTTATCAAACACTCAAAAAAAATGCTGTGTTAAAAACAACCCAAGTTGGGCTGAAATTGACAAACCCAGCAGTTGGGTTAAATGTTTGATAAATGTGCTGGATAGTTTTATTTAACTCAACTATTGTTTAAAAATGACTATATGCTGGCTTAAAATGAAACCAAAATAGGTAGGAAATTAAAAAATCAGACACATAATTACTAGAGGCAACAATAATAATCAAAAGGTGATCATTTATTAATAAGAAATGCATTATTAATAAACATATTTATAAATGTTCATTTCCAACATACTCTGGGTTAATTTTAAGCAAGAAATAGTTGAGTTAAATAAAATTGGACAAACATTTAACCCATCCGCTTAATACAACCCAATTGTTGAGTTTGTCCATTTTCAACCCAAATTGGGTTTTTAACCCAGCATTTTTTAGAGTGAATGAACATTTATGAATAAGTTTGATGAATAATAATTAAACAATAAACATTTGTTAAATTGCTTATTAAAAAATGTTCACCTTTTGATTATTATTGTTGCCTCTAGTAATTATGTTTTTTAATTTCCAACCTATTTTTTTTTTTTTTTTAATGATAAATAAAACTGCCCAGCATGTTGGGCAAACATTTAACCCAATTACTGGGTTTGTCTATTTTCAACCCAACTTGGGTTGTTTTTTTGATCACTTATCTTATATGTACACTCTAAAAAATGCTGGGTTAAAAACAACCCAAGTTGGGTTGAAATTGGACAAACCCAGAAATTGGGTTGTATTAACGCACACGGATCCGACATTTTCGAAAGGTGAAACCGCTATATTTTGAAACCGGGTCCCAGAGTGGATAAATTTGAAAACGCCGCCTTTGCGTTTTTGTGTGTACAGCCTATCCGTATATTTTGTGAAATGATGATGTCATCACCCCACGCGTCGACCCTAGTCAGACGCCGCTAACAGCACAAAACAGCAACAACAATAGCAGACAGATGCTTGTGTTCGTGCTGCAGAAGCTACGGAGCCAAAATAAAGCGTTATTTCTAAGCGTTACCAAAGTTTGTATACAGTGCGCAAAGTTTATGCGCATGCTCCAAGTCTTATTCGCTGTTTTAAGTGTATCTCTGTGGCAGAATTACAGTGCCACATACTGGTCTGGCATGTATACTACATCGTTTTGAGTTGTTACAGTGGTTTCGTGTGTACACAGATATTTCTTGAGACGTATAGGGAAAGATCTGGCTTCATGTGAACGGGGCCTAAGCTACAGATAAGAAATACCGGTTGAGCCAATTTCCAGAAATGGAAGAGTGCCATCTATACCAATCCAATTAAACCCCAAATTATCAGTGTTCTCGCTGAAAATACCTCCTATTCTTGTTTCTAAGCAGTAGACATCACAAATGACCTAAAATATACATTATTGTTCAATCAGCATTAGACATAATTTAATCAATTATTGATCTCCACAAGGACTGTTTTATTCAAAAGACAAACTCAATCAATTATTCCCCAAAGGCTCGCAGGCAAAGCACACATTGGCATTTCTATTCTTTTTGTAGACTTGCTCTCAGATGATGACATGGAGATTTGTCAATTGTTCTTTTCCCTTAAAAAAAAAACAAAAAAACAACAACAAAACACACACACACACACACACACATACAAAGGAGAAAAAAACTGACCCAGTTGTAGCCACTCAGACTTGTGATCAAAAACTACAGTTCAAGAGCTTGTTGTTTACAGTATAAAGGTTTTTTTTTTTTTTCTCTAATGTTGTTCAAAACCCCTGATTTTATTTCTTCTATGGAACTCGAAGTTTAGCAGTATGTTCACACTACTCGTTTCCATAAATTGACTGCATATATAATGACCAAGGGCTGTAAAAGCTGCAAAAAGCCCTAAACAAGTGCCCTACAGTAGTCTTCTGAAATCATATAGTAGTTTTGTGTGAGGGTCAGACTTAAATTTAAGCCTCTCAGGACAACAGCTTAATATTTAGAAGATATATTTGTGACAACATGATTCAGTGTAAGTATTGGATTGGCTGTCCAATAGATCAATAATATATGCACATACTCTATACAGTTATATAGTATTGTGTAAAGTTGACCCATGCTTTAGGTTTTTTCTGTAAACTGACTGCTTAAAAATGGTGTTTACAATGCCAAGGCTGTAGGTTTAAATCTTGTATTGTGCAAACGCATTGTGTTAAACACTGATTGTTTAATACAGAGGCACAACTACACATTTGTTGAGGTATATGCAACATGGGATAACTCACACCACATCCAATGGTTTTGCATATTCAAAAATAAATATATAAAAATAAACTATAATACACTAAATAAATACAATTGTACAGTAAAATTGCATAATGCAATATTAATTTTAAAATGTCACAGTTTATGGTAAGGTATTTACAGTCTTTTTTTCTATAAAAATTACAAACATCTTTACAGCCCTATTATGTCTTTGCAGTATCTCATTAGAATATAAAGCATCCGTCAGTGGGAAAACGTTCTGGATCCAATGAGCTGGTATGCATGCAGTGTCCAGGCACCCCACAGGACCATTTGTAAATCCGACTGGCTAATTACGCTCCCTTTTCATCTCACACTCACAGGGAATCCTGTCTGGGAGATATACCAGTATGTCTGGCATCAGTGACTCCAGTCTGTCATCATCTTTCCCATTATAGGCAAAAGTGAGCCACTGATCCTGGATCAGCGGACAGATATTTCACAGGCTTATTACAGAGAGATGGGAATCTATCGGGGCCTCCAGTCTCCATGATGGCCTTGCAATTTCCAAGCTCTGATCATTTACCGGCACAAATCATTTCAATAGGTTATGTGTGGTTGCTTTCAAGTAGATGTAAGACACTCTGAAACAATCAATAATGTATCCAATAAAAGCTATTCATTTCATTTGTCACAGAGCCTTGTGTGTGAATGGATTATATTATTAAAACTGGCAATAATATAACCCCTCACTGCATCGTTCATTTTCAAATGTGCAGCAATACTGTACTTTTACAGTTTCATTACTATATATAACGTCATTGGCATTATTATCCTAGGAAATAAATCTTAATGAACTTGGCCATACAAATGCCAAATGCTCCATTTTCTAATTCTTTTACACATACTGTATTGGTTTTATTATTGAAAACACAAACACACACAAGTCAAGTCAAGTCAAGTCAAATTTATTTATATAGCGCTTTTTACAATTGGTAATTGTTTCAAAGCAGCTTTACATATTAGAAGCACAGAAAAAAAAGAAGAGAAGTGGTTAAAAATAAGCTGTACAAACCCCTAGGAGAAAAACCCAGCGTGCTAACACTGGGAAAAAAGTCCTAGGAGGGAAAAAAACCCTTGGAAGATATATATAATATATGTAAATGGATATGGAGATCAAAATCTGAATTATACATTTTTATTATTGAGATTAAAAATAGATTATATATAAATATATGTAAGCGGATACGGGGATTAAAAATCTGAATTATAGATGCAGCCAGAACTGGATCTGTAGGCCCATTGTCTCCTGGGCTACGTTGTAGTCAGATCCAGACACAGGTTCTCCATCTGATCTGGATACGGCCTGGATCCAGCACCTGGCAAACCTCAGGATAAGCAGAGAGACTGATATTAGCGTAGATGCCATTCTTATTCTGATGTACAGGTATATCTAGTGTTATAGGAAATGTTCTCGGTTCCGGCCGACCTAATTATTGCAGCGTAACAATCCTTTAACGGATTTGAAAAATGTTAATGTATTGATAATGTGTTATGTGTATGCAAGAGCAAAGTGATGTGTTTTTAGTCTAGATTTAAACTGACAGAGTGTGTCTGCTTCCCGAACAATGCTAGGAAGATTGTTCCAGAGTTTAGGTGCTAAATAGGAAAAGGATCTGCCGCCTTCAGTTGATTTTGATATTCTGGGTATTATCAACTGGCCTGAATTCTGAGATCGCAATAGACGTGAAGGACTATAATGCATTAAGAGCTCACTTAGGTACTGGGGAGCTAAACCATTTAGAGCTTTATAAGTAAGTAGCAAGATTTTAAAATCTATATGATGTTTAATAAGGAGCCAATGTAATGTTGACAGAACTGGGCTAATATGGTCATACTTTCTGGTTCTAGTAAGAACTCTAGCTGCCGCATTTAGGACCAACTGTAGTCTGTTTAAAAGCAGAGCAGAACAACCACCCAGTAGAGCATTACAGTAATCTAGTCTTGAGGTCATGAATGCATGAACCAACTGTTCCGCATTTGTCATTGAGAGCATGTGTCGTAATTTAGATATGCTTTTTAGATGGAAGAAGGCGGTTTTACAGATACTGGAAAAATTACTTTCAAATGAAAGATTGGTATCAAAGAGCACACCCAGGTTCCTAACTGAGGACGAAGATTTAATGGAGCACCCGTCAAGTGTTAGAGAGTATTCAAGGTTTTTTCGTGAGGAAGTTTTTGGTCCAAAGATTAGGATATCAGTTTTTTCTGAATTTAATAATAAGAAATTTCTTGTCATCCAGTTTTTAATGTCAGCTATGCATTCTGTTAGTTTTGTGAATTTGTAGGTTTCATCAGGGCGCGAGGAAATATAGAGCTGAGTATCGTCAGCGTAGCAGTGAAAACTAACACCATGCTTCCTAATTATCTCTCCTAAGGGCAGCATGTACAGAGTGAAAAGCAACGGTCCTAGTACTGAGCCTTGTGGTACTCCATATTGAACTTGTGATCGATACGACATCTCTTCATTAACTACTACAGACTGATAACGGTCAGATAAGTAAGATTTGAACCATGCCAAAGCAATTCCACTAATGCCAATATAGTTTTCAAGTCTTTTTAGAAGAATGTTGTGATCGATAGTGTCAAAAGCAGCACTGAGATCTAATAACACTAATAGAGAAATACAGTCACGATCGGATGATAAGAGTAGATTGTTTGTAACTCTAACGAGAGCAGTCTCAGTACTATGGTATGGTCTAAATCCTGACTGGAAATCCTCACAGATTTCATTTCTTTCTAAAAAGGAGCACAGTTGTGTTGAAACTGCCTTTTCTAGTATCTTTGACAGAAAAGGTAGATTCGAGATTGGCCTGTAATTTACTAAATCTCTCGGATCTAGTTGAGGTTTTTTAATAAGAGGTTTAATAATAGCCTGCTTAAAAGTTTTTGGCACGTATCCTAGTGTTAAAGATGAATTAATTATATCAAGAAGTGGACCTACGACCTCTGGAAGCATTTCTTTCAGTAGTTTAGTCGGCATTGGGTCTAACATACATGTTGTTGATTTTGATGATTTGATAAGTTTAGATAATTCTTCCTCTACTATAGTGGCGAATGATTCTAGTTTTACCTCAGGGACACTACAGTGCACTGTCTGAAGCGAAACTGTAGACGGTTGCATGTTTTTAATTTTCCCTCTAATATTGTCAATCTTGCAAGTAAAGAAGTTCATAAAGTCATTACTGCTGTGCTCTTTGGAAATGTCAGCAGTTGAATCTCTGTTTCTAGTTAATTTAGCCACTGTGTCAAATAAATACCTAGGATTATGTTTGTTTTCTATTAAGAGATTTGAAAAATAAGTAGATCTAGCATTTCTTATAGCCGTTCTGTACTCAAATTTTTCTTTCCACGAAAGGCGAAAAACTTCTAGTTTTGTTTTCTTCCAACTACGTTCGGCTTTTCTCACAGCTCGTTTTAGAGCCCGAGTGTGCTCATCATACCACGGCGTTTGTTTACACACACACACACACACACACACACACACACACCTACATACACACACACACACACACACATATATATATATATATATATATATATATATATATATATATATATATATATATATATATATATATATATATATATATATATATATATATATATATATATATATATATATATATATATATATATATATATATATATATATATATATATATATAATACATATACATATATATAATACATATACATATATATATAATACATATACATATATATATAATATATATATATATATATATATATATATATATATATATATATATATATAAAATATTGTTTATACAGAAATTCTGGTACATAAGAAATTTAAGAATTGAAGGTAAAGATTATAAAACCAACATTACCGTGTTCAAAACCCAGCAAAAGAACTCTAATAGCTCAGTGTACAAAAGGTTGCTACACATAAGGACAAAGCTGGCCTCAAATCCTTTAATGACTTATCATTTTATCATGTCAGATGGTTCTATGAATCGTACTAAAACACAGTATTATCCCAGTCCGCTGTCAGGCAGCGGTCAATGAGCTCTTATAACTGAAGTGGGCTGTTGATAGGACCAACAGAGCGAGAAGTAATGTCTGCAATAAAGAAGATGATGGGAGGTTGAAGGCGGCCGTCAGATGACTGCATCACACACTTTTGGATGGTGAGGGTTCCCCCAAAGGGAGAGCTTACTTATGATTCTTTCTGACAATTCAGTTTGACTCAGTTCTACAGAGCCTCACAGAACTGAAGGTATGAATTAAATGCAATCTGATCTATAATCAGCCAGTCAAAGCTGATTAGAAGGGTACTTCTTAACATAATTTGACTCAAATAAGTAATAATACAAATAAATTCTGACATATTGAATTGGAGTTGAATAATGCTCAGCCCACAATCCTGTCAGCATGTTGCCTGTTGGTAAACCGAAAATCTTAGCCACAGATCACCAATTCAAAGAAACAGAGATTTTCAACTGCTCTAAAGGTATGACTGATGGCATTAAAAATTATTATTTGATTGTATGGCAGTTTTAAGCCATAAGAAATTAGAAATAAAGCTAATTCTTAGTATGATTTGAAAAATCATACTATGAAAGAAACTGGATGTTTACAGTGTTGGGGAAGTTACTTTAAAACTAGTCCAAAGTAGTTTAGTCAAGCTACTGTTTTGAAAAGTAGTTAGCTAAGCTACAAACTACAAACATAAAATAGCTAACATTGAAGATAATTCACAAAGTGAGTGCCTTCTAAGAGAGGCTGCACACATCCCTGTCTGTGTTGTCGCAGCCGTTCCCCTGTGTGCTTCAGCACTTTTAAAAAGAGTAAAACCCCTAAAAGAGTTTACACAAGTAGAACTTGCGTCTTTTTAAAGATGACATTGTTCTTGTGTGTTTCTGGATGCAGTCATTGCCTGGCACAGAGGGATGGTCACGATCGCTGTATCACATGTCTGGGCTTAAAGCACACTGAGGCAGCGTTCGTGGATGAGTCGTGTACCCATTGTGGGAAGATGACCATCTCGGGGGTGCAATCGAGACTCCAGTTCTTGCAAAGGGGCGGAGTCTCTGTGCCGCTGCCTCGATCCAATCCTCCTCAGAGGGTTAATTCGGTTAGTGGTATTGGTGATCTCAGGATCACAGTGAGCGTGATTCCTTCGGGGAACCAACACCCTAGGACCCCTCACTCCTCCTGCACTCCGCAGCCAGTAAAGCTGCTAATGGAGCGTGCTGGGCCATCTCAAAGGTGTGCACCAGCCATATTCTTTGGGGCTTGCCCCGATGACCGACTGTTGATAGCTGTATCGGAAGGTGAGCCAGACCTCTCTGGAGAGGATGAGTTGACGAAGTTGCCTCCTTCGGGAATGGTAACGGTGCCCGATTCGGATCCGGAGATGATTGCTATGCTTTCTCGGGCCACCAACAGGGTCGGGCTCATGTGGAATCCTCCACTGTGTCCCAAGCCCTCGTGGTTGGACGATTGGTTCTCGGGGTGGCAAGAGCGGGTTCTCAGCCACCCATACCGGTTCCTTTCTTCCCGGAGGTGCATGAGGAGCTCACTGGAACGTGGCGGTGCGGCGAAGGGTTACCCGCGTATCCCCCCTGTGGAGCGGGGGCATTTGCTATGCAACTGTGCCCTAACTCCACCTGGCGTGGGAAGTCGTGTCTCCAAAACTTCTTCCTGGGCCTGTAAGCACTCGTTGCTGCAGGCCCATCAGGCCAAGGCACTGAAGGACCTGCACGAGGGTGGTAACGATCCACAAGCTCTCCATGAGCTTCATGCTGTGACGGACCTCGCGCTTTATGGCGTGGTCAGTGGGTCGTGCGATGTCCTCTATGGTGGTCCAGGAACGCCATCTCTGGCTGTGCCTGGCTGACATGAGGGGATACTGGTAAAGTCAGGTTACTTAATTCCCCCGTATCCCAGACCGGCCTCTTCGGCGACAAGGTCTAGAAATTTGCCCAGCAGTTCTCATCTGTACAGAAGCAGTCTGAGGCCATCAGTCACATCCTGCTGTGACGTTAGCTGCTCTGTCCACCCATCCACCGCAGGCAGTGCCTCAGCCTGCTTGTCACAGAGGGCGCCCCCCTGTGGCTGCCCCCACTCCCCTGCTGCAGCAGCAGCAGCCCCCATCCAAGCGAGGAGCCAGTCGAGTGCATCCATCCCCAAGATTGGTTTGCAGCAATCGACCTGAAGGACACGTACATTCATGTCTCGATTCTTCCTCGACACAGACCGTTCCTGCGCTTTGCATTCGAGGGTCGAACATATCAGTACAAGGTCCTGCCCTTCGGGCTAGCCCTGTCTCCCAGCGTCTTCACTAAAGTCTTGGAGGGAGTCCTTGTTCCCATGAGAGAACAGGATGTTCGCAAACTCTCCAATGTGCAGAGGATCTCTTTTCCTGGTATGGAGTTGGATTCTGACGAACAGACAGCACGCCTGGGGTGCCACGTACAATGGGCATGCAGTATAAGGGGTGTGGACGGGCCCCCAACTGCATTGGTACGTCAACTGCCTCGATACGTCAACTGCCTCGAGTTGCTAGCAGTACGCCTTGCCCTGAGCCACCTGAAAGGGCCGTTACGGGGCAAGCGTGTCTTGGTCCGTACGGACAACACTGCGACCGTTGCGTACATCAACTGTCAAGGTGGACTATGCTCCCGTCGCATTTCGCAACTCGTGCTTCGTGCCATTCATGTCCCCGGTGTGCTCAACCCTGTGGCTGACGAGCTCTCATGAGCTGTGCTGCTGGGAGAGTGGCAACTCCACCCCCAGGTGGTCCAGCCAATTTGGAGAGAGTTCGGAGAGGCTCAGGTAGACCTGTTTGCCTCCCCAGAATCCTCTCACTGCAAGCTGTTTTAATCCCTGTCCGAGGGAACACTCGGTACAGATGCACTGGCACACAGCTGGCCCTGTGGCCTTCGCAAATATGCATTTCCCCCAGTGAGCCTACTTGCACAGACCTTGTGCAAAGTTAGGGAGGATGAGGAGCAGGTCCTGCTAGTTGCGCCTTATTAGCCCAACCGGACCTGGTTCCCAGATCTCATGCTCCTCGCGACAGCCCCTCCCTGGCACATTCCTCTTTCTTTCTCAGAGATGGGGCACCCTTTGGCACCCACATTCAGATCTCTGGAAACCCCATGTCTGGTCCCTGGATGGGACGCTGAGGTTCTAGGTGACTTAACCCCCGAGGTACTTAACCATCACTTCGGCACGGCTACCTGAGCCGCTTAAGGCTTGGAGTGGAACCTGTTTGTTGAGTGGTGTGCTTCTCCCCGAGAAGACCCCCAAAAATGTTTGATCGGTGTCGTGCTTTCCTTCTTGCAGCAAGGGTTGGAGTGTAGGCTGTCTCCCTCCACCCTCAAAATTCATGCTGCCCCAATATCCGCATACCACGACCACATCAATGGCAAGTCTGTTGGTAAGCACGACATGGTCGTCAGGTTCCTTAGGGGGGTGAGATGGTTAACACGCTGAGGTCTGAAAACGTGCTGGCGCGTTTTGCAGGGTTTTTTTCACATTGCAGCAAAACAGACTTAAAATACTCTGTCATTTTTTGTCATAGAGACATAAGTAATATATCAATTGAAACTATAGACTCTCTTCTTTTATTTTTATACACTCAGAGTAAAAACACAATGTTGTGCTTTTTGTAAAATAAAGAAAACTAACATGATGCGTGATTTCTCCTCTCCCTCTGAACGAAGTTCAATCTGATAGTTCTCAGAAAATGAACTGTAACTTAGTGATTACTATTCACAGAAAAATTAAACTTATGTCTAAAAAAACGTTAAGATGTCAGGTTTTAAATCATGTAAGTCAAATCGAAAACAAACCTTCTGTGTTTATGTAATCTGTATGAAAAGAGAGCCATGTCAGAAGTCCGTGATTCAGCTCATTACCCGCTAATGCGGCCACGCCCACGGAGCCAGCGCTATTCAGGCGCAAATTCAGAGGCAATACATGCATTCATCGTCTGAATCGTGTATTTATTGTCTTGAAAAGTGTTTATCTGGATGTAAAAGTCAAGGTTAGGGAGCTGTAGAAGACATGCAGTTAGTTCCTGTTTTCTTTTCTTCTATAGATGAATTTTAGATGAGTTTTTGTTTCTTTAGCGCCCTCCGGCTGCAGTATGAATTGGAAACTACAGTCATGGAATAGCCTCTTCTTCTTTTAGATGAATTTGTGGACTAAAAATGCACAGACAGCGGCCTCCGACTTCAAGGATGAATTAAAAACACCAGCGCTCATAGTAATGACAATGAATATTAAATAAATATAATTCCTCTGTATAGAAAATTGCCATAAGCATATGAGAATCCAATATTTCTCCAAATGTGCATGCTTTTAAACTAAAAGCCTATATTCAGACTCTTTGCATCACAGAAATACATTATATTTTAAAGTATAATATAAAACCATTACTTTATATTGTAATAATATTTTTCTGTATGTTTCATATATCATAATATAATAATCAATAATAATGCCTCATTAATATGCAAGTGATTTCAGCTCATTACTGTCCAATTCTTTTGTCTTCTCAAGTGAGAATGGCCCATTATTCAGTGGTGATTCACGCCTCCTCGCATACTGTGTTTCTTGGCAAAAAGTGTCTTACAAAAACTAAATCAATATATTGTTTTATATGAAGGAGTAGGCAGCATAATTTTTACATAATTTTTAAGCAAAAACTCTAGTCTACAACCTCCAATAACCAGAAGTCTTGTGAACACAGATTTAATATACTTTTTTGGCCTTATTTCAGTGACTTAAGTTTTTAGTTTTTTTCAATAACCACGCATAAAGGTTATTCCTTCAAAAACACAAACATGTACATACATGTTCCTCACATATTATTGTAGCCTAGTTTGTGCTGAATACAGTGTAATGACACTTTTCCATTAATATGTTTATGAACAACTGAAAAAAGCACAAATGTCAGGGCATGTCAAAACTTCTCCAGGCCCCAAATCAGCCTCAGACTCCAGAGGGTTAAATCCTCCTCGACCTCCTTCCATACCCTCTTGGGACCTTGCTCTGGTGCTTCAAGCACTCCAGAATGCTCCTTTTGAACTCAAAAGAACTCAAAGCCTTAGGACCTCAGACCAGCTCTTTGTCTGTTAGGGAGGCCAGCAAAACACTCAGAGTAAAACAAAATGTTGTAGTTTTTGTAAAATAAAGAAAACAAACATGATGCGTGATCTCTCGTCTCCCTCTGAACGAAGTCCAATCTGATAGTTCTCAGAAAATGAACTGTAACTTAGTGAATACTAATCACAAAAAAAATTAGACTTATGTCTAAAGAAACGTTGAAATGTCAGGTTTAAAATCGTGTAAGTCAAATCGAAAACAAATATTCTCTGTTTATGTAATCTGTATGAAAAGAGACACATGTCAGACGCCCGTGATTCAGCTCATTATCTGCTAATGCGGCCACGCCCACAGAGTGAGCGCTGTTCAGATGCAAATTCTGAGGCAATACATGTATATATCATCTCACATCATTTTGAAGAAAAAAACTCTAATCTACAACCTCCAATACCCAGAAGTCTTGTGAACACAGATTTGATATATATATATTTTTTGGCCTTATTTCAGTGACTTAAGTTTTTTTTTTTTTTTTCAATAACCACGCATAAACATTATTCCTTCAAAAAAAAAAAAAAAAAACATGTACATACTGTACATGTTTCTCACATATTATGGTAGCCTAGTTTGTGCTGAATACAGTGTAATGACACTTTTTTCATTAATATGTTTATGAACAACTGAAAAAAGCTCAAATGTCAGGGCATGTCAAAACTTCTCCAGGCCCCAAATCAGCCTCAGACTCCAGAGGGTTAAATGAATAAATACAATTAGAGTGACCGTATCAAACTTGAACAGGTAATTGTTATTGAATACTACAAAAACATCCAACTGAAAAAAGGTTATAGTAGTCATAAAGTCATAACAGTATAGGAAATCGGTGAGTACATTTTTCATAAACTATACAATCAAACTGATTCACTCAAATGAATTCAACTTTCTGACTCTATCTCTATATAAATATATAATAGAGAGAAAGAAGACCATTTAGGACTTCCCAACTTCACAACTATTTGATAAGATCTTATTCACTGGAAAGAAGCAGAATTTCCCATGCTACAAAAGAGAGCTAGAGATAGAGAGAAAACAGTTTAGGTGAATCGTTTGATTATTCCTTTAGCTCAGACATTATCATTGTAGCTAATACAGCTAAAAAGCTGAAATATTGTCACGCTCCTGAAAAAAATGTAGTTAAGTGTCAGACTTATGCAAAGTTTCATTGTGTTGTTGTTGATGTGTTTTGATTTATTGTATATTCTTTCAGTGTAATTTTCTCCTTGCCCTTGTTATTATCTTTGTTTACTCATGAGCTAATGCTTATGTTCACCTGTTTCCCATTTAGTTTCCATGTTAAACCTGTGTATATATACTCCATATGTTTTGTTCAGTTCTCTGTCAGTTATTGTTTTTGCTTCAGTGCGGTTGACATGTTTATTCTCTTGGGATTCTACTGTGTACTTCTCTTCATGGATTAAAGACTATTTCTGACTCCCTTGTGTTGGTTTAAACCATACAGCGTGACAGAATAACTGATGAACAACAAACAAGTATGAGATGAGGATGGGTGGCTCATGGATTTTACGAAGCCAACTCCCACCCTCGCCCCTGAACTCTTTCCTCAGTTGAGCTTATTAAGTGTTCTGGGTGACCCAATCCCGTCCGCTTGTTCCTGTATTCTTCGCTGGCTCTGTCCAGTCACCTGGACTTACCTGCCCCACTGGTGCCTTGCAGCTCCTCGGCTCCACCATCACTCAAGCTCCACCTTGGTCTCTCGTCATCCTTCAACCAAGGACTTCCAGGCCTCCGCCACCATTGGCAGGCCCCCAGACTCTGCCCAGAAAGCCCATCAGGGCTCCACCTTGTCACCTCCCTCCGTCTGCTCCATTGTGATGTTTTCCTCTATCCAGTTCCCTGTCCATCACCAGCTCCTCGTCCGTCTTTAAAGCCACCTCCCTCCCTCCACCATTGTACTGTCATTTTCAGCATGAGGACGCTTATTGCGGTAGAGGGGTATAATGTCAGAATTATGTTAAGTTTCATTGTGTTTTTGTTCATGTGTTTTTGGTTTCTTTTATATCATTTCAGTGTAGCATTCTCCTTACCCTTGTTAGTATCCTTGGTAACTTATAAGTTAATGATTATGTTCAAATTTAGTACCCTTGTTAAACCTGTGCATATATACTCCCTGTTTTGTTCAGTTCTCTGTCGGTTATTTTCTTTGCTTCAGTGTAGTTAATGCATTTATTCTTTTGAGATTCTCCTGTGTAATTCTGTTTGTGGATTAAAGACTATTTAAGAGTATTCCTGACTCCATCATGTTTAAACCACACAGCATGACAAGTAGCTACTTATAGTAAGCTACTCCCCAACATTGGATGCTAGGGCATGAGCATCCTAGACTACATTGATTGAACAGGCATTTAATTCGGATAGGTTGTCATTTCTTAATATGGCCCCTTACAGTGTATATGATCTCCAGTTCATTTGAAACTCAAGAGGCAGTTTCTGTTGTGGTGGTAGAGGAGAAATCCACTCCATTTATCATGAAAGCGGCTAATGAATCCTCACCCAATCAGACCCCAGGGAGAAGGTGGTGTGTCCTAAGGTCAAAACTGCAAGGTGATTCTCCATTTTTCTCATCATGAGCACTTAATCATGCTAGGCTGGGTAGGTCGATCAATGGACTGTGAAACCATGACAAAAATGTGCCAACATATATGTGTGTGCATTCTGTGCCTCATAATAATGTTTGCACAGTTTGTCATCGTGGCTTGTCTAGGGGGGCACCGTTGTTGACATTTGTATTTTGTTTTACTGATAGTTTAAAACATTCATGCAATTTATATGACCTACTGTAATTGAGTGCATTCTTTATTCTGCATGCTCAGTTCCAAAAAAAAAAAAAAAAAAAAAAAAAAAAGTGTTTAACTTTAATTTTTTTTTTCATTCATTTGAAGTGAAAAGTAAAAGGCAAACCATTACTAAAGTATACTTTTATACACTGAAAAAAAGGTGGCCAGTTCAGTCCCAAATAATACTGAAATGGTATTGATATTAGTATACTACGCAAAGTATATTTAAAATTATACTTAAAGTTTACGTAAGTGTACTTAATAAAATGAACTTGAAGGAAAACTTTTTTTAAGGCTTGTGATCACAAGTTAACTTTAACACCAAGTTTAAATTAGGATTATGTAAATGTTTGTAAAATGTTGATTTGAAAAATTAAAAGTATTAGCTATTAGGAAATTTCTAATGGTCCAATTTTTTGCAAATCTTTAAAACTTCCCTTTTTCATGATTATGATAATTACTGCTCCTCAAAGTGACTCATGACCAATTAGAGACTACACAGTCTACTTAGCCAGACAGTACAAATCTATATAAAAATAATGAACTAACAGAGTCCTCTTTGCTTTCAGCAATACATGTTTCAGTCTAATAGGATTGGGTGTACATGGGGCCAGGGTATTCTCAAATGGGCTCTTGCCAAGTACCTGCTAATTAATAACTCTCAAAGACCATATATTTCCAGATATCTGGAAAACCCAGTTTAATAAAGCATTAACTGGCTTTTGACCTGAAGATCGGTACTCCTGTAATTAGCGTAATGAGTGAACTTGGATGTAAAATTCCGTGGAGGATCTCTATTATTCAGAACATAGCCCTTTAATTAGATATCGACAATGAGGTGACAGAGTGAAAATGCTTAGTCTATTTTTATTTTTTCATCAGATCTTGATTCAAACCGCAGTGACCGGTGCATTTCCTCTAGTCAAAACACATTTGAGACATCACTGGATTAATTATGTTTTTCACCCCATGACTCAGAGTGCATTAAGTAAGAGTGATGTGCACATGCTATTCTCTCAGGCACCCCCCTTTCTTGATGATATGATTACGCTGGCTGTAATTGAATCGTTCGTCTACAAGGAAAAATCAAAAATGTCATATTTTCATTTTGTCCATGTGTTAGACCGGCCACAAAAAATAAATAAATAAATCAAATTGAATTAAGTGCATTACACCTACGTATAAAATTAACAAAAAGTACAAAATGAATGATAACCTCTATAATAAATTACACAAATTAGAATTAATTCTAGCTAACAGTAACTCAATTCTTTTATTTCTTATTTTATTGTCCATATTTAGTGTCATCTTTTTAGCCCTTGTGACTGTCTAGTACGTGCCACTGTTGTTTCCCAAAGAACTGTACTTCCATTGTCATGCCATTTGCCAAAAATGACAATATAGTTGGCTTTGACTTTGAACAGAGGTAGGCATCATCATCATCATTAATATCAGCTAACAGAGATGTGTACTAAAACCACTGAATCAGTCGTTTTATAACTTTTTGTTTTGTTTTGTTAATTTTTAGAGTAATTAACAATAATAATGCAGAGAAATCACCAATCACTTTTAAATTATGCAATACCCGACAATATTTTACAGTGTAGAGACTGGCTCTGCACTAAATTTGCTTGGGCTATGAGAGTGGACAGATTTCAGCTGTTATTGCTCTTCCTGATGAGATGAAAGCTATGTGTTGGCAAACACACTGGCTCCCATAACCCTTTGAGTGTGCCCTCGTTGATTGGATGAGCACATTTTCTGAAGGGTAAAAGAGAGACTGCTACAAAAGTGGAATCGATTTAAAAAGCCAAGATCACCTAGGGACCATCACAATGGAAGTGATGTGGCTGCCATTTACACCAAATGATTACATTTAGGGACAAGCAACAGTGTTGCTTGCACCAAAGCATTTAGGGTACCTACATACAGTGGGTACGGAAAGTATTCAGACCCCCTTAAATTTTTCACTCTTTGTTATACAGTATTACAGCAATTTGCTAAAATCATTTAAGTTCATTTTTTTCCCTCATTAATGTACACACAGCACCCCATACTGACAGAAAAACACTGAATTGTTGACATTTTTGCAGATTTATCACATGGTCCTAAGTATTCAGACCCTTTGCTCAGTATTTAGTAGAAGCACCCTTTTGATGTAATATAGCCATGAGTCTTATGGGAAAGAATCAACAAGTTTTTGGGGATCCTCTGCCATTCCTCCTTGCAGATCCTCTCCAGTTCTCTCAGGTTGGATGGTAAACGTTGGTGGACAGCCATTTTTAGGTCTCTCCAGAGATGCTCAATTGGGTTTAAGTCAGGGCTCTGGCTGGGCCATTCAAGAACAGTCATGGAGTTGTTGTGAAGCCACTCCTTCGTTATTTTAGCTGTGTGCTTAGGGTCATTGTCTTGTTGGAAGGTAAACCTTTGGCCCAGTCTGAGGTCCTGAGCACTCTGGAGAAGGTTTTCGTCCAGGATATCCCTGTACTTGGCCACATTCATCTTTCCCTCGATTGCAACCAGTCGTCCTGTCCCTGCAGCTGAAAAACACCCCCACAGCATGATGCTGCCGCCACCATGCTTCACTGTTGGGACTGTATTGGACAGGTGATGGGCTTTCCTAATCAAGTCCAATCAGTATAATCAAACACAGCTGGACTTAAATGAAGGTGTAGAACCATCTCAAGGATGATCAGCACCTGAGTTAAATATATGAGTCACAGCAAAGGGTCTGAATACTTAGGACCATGTGATATTTCAGTTTTTCTTTTTTAATAAATCTGTGTTTTTCTGTCAGTATGGGGTGCTATGTGTACATTAGTGAGGAAAAAATGAACTTAAATGATTTTAGAAAATGGCTGCAATATAACAAAGAGTGAAAAATTTAAGGGGGTCTGAATACTTTCCGTACCCACTGTATATTGTATAATACATATACGTGTTGATTTCTAGTGAATCAATCTAATATATTGTATTGAATGTGCAATATGTAATATTTTTGCAGTAAAATATCAAAAAACCAGTAGGCCAGCATTATATTTTGTTCACTTGAGTACTTACAATATTCCAAATGAGGAAATTGCAATTTTAACCAAGGCTCCGGGACGTGTGAGATACTGACGTGCCTAAGACTTTTGCACAGTACTGTATTTATAAACAAAAAACGAATCATTGTTATATAGCTCAACACGTTTAGTCTTATTGTTTAAATCAAATTTTCTTGATTTTTTGCGAGTCTCATGCTTTACCATGCTTCAGAGAAAAACACTATTCTTTCAAGTAGCTAACATAGCATAATCAGATGCAGCTTTATTTTTAGTAACAGTAATACAGCATTTTCTCCATCATACAATATGTTTTTTAATGAATTGCATGCCATTTATCAACACAAGCCATCCAGTATTTAATATGATATTCTAAAATCAATCTAGCTTACTGCAGTGTCTCAAATAAGTGTCTCACAGCAGCCACTGAGCGAACGCAGAGTAACGTTATAACATCATTTTCAGCACACTCAAATTTATCTAATATGATAAACAGAGCTGTGTTACCTCATACTCATAACCACAATAGCGGAAGCGGCGCCGGTTACTGTGCCATAATAAAAGTTCTGCTGCTCGTGAGGCGTGTATTGTGCAATCGCTCCAGCGGCCTCGTTCAGCTCCCACAACACTCGGTTCTGCTCTGCTTCATACTACAGTAATGTTAATAATCGCATCCATTAACATGATTTCTTCCCCAGTCCTATCCCTATTCTTTTGCACCGTCTGTTGAGGTGGAGACCACATGTCCCAAGATCATCAAGCTACGCCTTTGTTTTGAATAGGCATCTAGTGACCTCTAGCGTAGAGAATTCTTACATACTGCACCTTTAATACTAAGATATCTTACATATTGTCATCAACTATTTTGACTGAAAGAGGCACACAGGCAAGTTTAAGGCATGGCAATGAGATGCAACATTTCGTCCCACTTTTCAGGGAACCAGGTTACATTCACAACCCAGATGTTCAACTTCGACGCTGCGTCATGGAGTTGACGTTATGGGGAACCAATACCTACTACGCCATGATGAGGGAATGCCTGCCTCACTAAGCTGTGAATATGCACAAACATAGTGCATTCGCCTCCCTTGAGAGCCATACACATTCGCTCCGTTTGCAAGGTGGAAGCCTGCATAGAGGATGCAGCACTAGGGGAACATCAGCTCGCAAGCAGCTCTTCAACTGGGGCTTCCTTGCAGTTTGCTACTCACAGCCTCTCCATACGCAAATAGCTCGACTACATAGGAGAGGCTAAGTGAGCTGAATACAAATTCCATTATCTCGACACCTCAATGTGGAGATCTAGGAGGAATAAGGCTAATTAACGTAGGGCAGCAGAGGAGGCATATTATTAGTTTTAATAATACCTTAAGTCTCTCTGCATTTAATTCCTCAGAATTAGACTCGCCACATTAATAGGCAGGCTGGAAACGACAACAAAGCGGCTTCCTGAACTGACATTAAAGCAACAAATCTAACAGGAGAATCTCAGCAAGGTGCAAACTCTTGACTCTCATCCTCTGAGAGTAATTCAAGAGAAGGCAGAGTTTTCCACTATGAATGCTTCACAATAAGTTCATTCTGCTCCCTCAAGTTGCAAATGCTTGACTCGTATCTCTCGAGAGAGTCAAGTAAAGGCAGTGCTTCTCACAGTGAATGCTTCCTACCATGAATGCATGGTCATGAGTGCCTCCTATTCCCTCAAGAGCCAAATGTGCTTCTCATCCCGAGAGAACAGAGCTTCACAGTGAATGCAGTGCAATAAGTGCACACAGCTTGTATCTTACATGCGCATGATGGCAAAAAAGTTGATGACGTGAATCGCAGGTGCCCCATACTCACGGCAGCTCTGCTTGTGACATTCTGGACTATAGCTGGACAATAATTATTGGTGCGTTTGCATGCATTTCAGATACTAGTAACACTGATGGTGTTCCCCCCATTGCATGACGCAACGTTGATTTTTCATTGTAGTTATTATTGTTGATTATAC
The DNA here is from genome assembly GCF_024489055.1 of Chanodichthys erythropterus. Lineage (NCBI taxonomy): Eukaryota > Metazoa > Chordata > Actinopteri > Cypriniformes > Xenocyprididae > Chanodichthys > Chanodichthys erythropterus. The sequence continues at coordinate 4,782,781 of NC_090242.1, read as the reverse complement.
TCGGTTGTAATGACTTTAAATGACTTTTAAATGATTTTAAATGACATATGAGACACAGTTGAATCAACATCATGATTCAAACACTGTATATAAATGTGGGTGACTTTGGCATTTTCATAACAGAAAAGGTTGTCTAAGCTGTGCCAAACATTAGCACGTGTGGTGCAGACAAAGCAGGTTGTCTGGATGGATCAGCATTGTAAGTTAAAGTCCTATGGCACAATTGCATGGCACTATGCCAAGGTCATGGGTTCAATTCCCAGAACAAACTGATAAATGTATTCTTTGAAGGGTCTCTCTAAATTGCTTTGGATTAAAGCATCTGCCAAATGAATAATGATAATGTGAATTGCTGTGTGGCTTGGCAAAGGGAATCTACATGACATTAATGTATACTGACAAAAATGCAAGTGTAATTTTTTTTTAACATTCATCAGTTTTTCATATTTCATTTAAAATTATCATTAAAACAGATATTATATATGTATATATGGTGTGCTGGCTGGATAGTGTATAGCCAGCACACCATACCAAAGCCTATAACAACTTGATGCAATGCCTAGCAACATGTCATAGTACCATAAGAACTAGCGAGAACCAAATAACCTAGCTACCACTCAGACCACATTAACAACATATCCGAACTGCTGTGACATGTACAACAATCAATGTAATAAAACATTGCAAGATTCAAGTTCCTGTTTCAGATAAAACTAAACATGCTTTTATCACCATATCATATATCATTTTGCAGAAATGTCACCACAGGCATGTTTGTTATTTGAATGTATAGCATGCATATTTATAAACCATTTCAACAACAAACAATAAATAAATGTCAGGGAATACCAGACTCTGAGACAAAGATTTAGTTTAACCCAAACAGGTATTCATTGACAGATTATATGCTCAGTTAAGCAGGTGAGTTATGAAGCAGTCAGGCTAATGATGAGCAGATGAATAATGAATAACATAGTCTCTTTCCTTTTTACCAGGGTAACAGAAGACTGGTGGTGACTGGAGTGTGAAGAGTGGAGAGATCTCTTTACAGAGGATGGTGAGTAGACAGGTAAGCATAATGTTTCAAACAATAATCACTGGAGTATCATAAGAAAATAACTGGATGTGACGAGCAGGGCGGGCGAGAGCCGTGAGGGAACGGCGCGAGGCCGGTGACGCGAGTGATAATGAGCGTCACCTGCGAGGCGTGCCGGCCTCGAGTCTCTCACGGAGGAGCTCCGGAGGCATAAAAGGAGGAGCGACATCAGTGAAGGACGAGAGAGGACCAGGCCTGGACTTTATTTTATGGTTTATTATGTTTGTGTGGCCGGCAGACGTCCGCGAGGGTCTGCCGGCATTACTTTCGTTTTGTTGTTTGTTTATTTTTGAATTAAAGTTACGTTGAATGTTCGCCGGTTCCCGCCTCCTTCTTCCCATATCTACTAACCTTGTTACATTGGTGCCGAAACCCGGGAGGAAGGAGGGACATGCTGTCGGAGAGCCCTCGCTGCTGAGGGGGATCGCGGTGCTGCGGAGTTCGGGCAGCGCGGAAGTGAAGACCGCGAAAGGCTGCCCGAGGCGGTGGTGCTGGAGCCTTGTGAAAGGTGGGACGGAGACCCGGATGCCGTGCTCCTGGGACGAGGTGGGGTGGCTGCCGTCCTGGACCTGGAGGGAGCGGAGGAGTCGCCGCCGTCTGCCGTGGGCCGGAGCCTGCTGCCGTCCGCCATGAAGGGGAGGAGCAGGGGACGGGGGACTCGCTGCCGGCTGCCCTCAGTCGGAGGAGCCATCGCCGGCCGCCAGGAGGCGGTCGAGGATCGGGCCGTCCACCGAGCGTCCAGTGCCACCGCATGGCACCGCGAAGAAGAGCCTCTTGGCAGGCTGAGGACCGAGCGGCAGTGTGTCTGGGAGCCGGACCCAGCATTTTTTTTTTTCTTTCTTTTTCCTCTCTCCCCTCTCTCGTCCTGTCGCTCCCCTTGCTTCCGTCTCCTTTCTCTCGTCTCGTCTGTCCTTACCCCCAGGTGCTGCGGCCGCCGAGACAGGCCCCGGGGGGGAGTAAAGCGCAGTCTCGGAGGTACCCCCCGGCCTGCGAGGGGCGTTGGGGGTATGTGACGAGCAGGGCGGGCGAGAGCCGTGAGGGAACGGCGCGAGGCCGGTGACGCGAGTGATAATGAGCGTCACCTGCGAGGCGTGCCGGCCTCGAGTCTCTCACGGAGGAGCTCCGGAGGCATAAAAGGAGGAGCGACATCAGTGAAGGACGAGAGAGGACCAGGCCTGGACTTTATTTTATGGTTTATTATGTTTGTGTGGCCGGCAGACGTCCGCGAGGGTCTGCCGGCATTACTTTCGTTTTGTTCTTTGTTTATTTTATATTAAAGTTTCGTTGAATGTTCGCCGGTTCCCGCCTCCTTCTTCCCATATCTACTAACCTTGTTACACTGGAGATTCACAAGGAGATCTCTGGAGTATCACTGGAGATTCCTAAGAAGAAGAATTCACAGGTAAGTGTAGCCGCAATCTGTATTGTAGACCAAGAGTGTCTGTGAGATGTGTGCACTTATCCTGGTGTAGATTGGAGTACTGATGGGAAACAGGTGTGGGTGATAGCTGAGTGAGTGCAGGTGAGGGACAGGAGGGATGCTCGTAAATGTAGTTTCTGACTAGATGACTGGACTGTTGAAGATGAGCAAATGAAGATCATATGTGACATTAAACCCCCCTCTCCCCCTCCATCGGTGGTATCTGACACCCACAAAAAATGTAATGGTCCTTGACGACTTAGTTTGGTGTACGTCTTGAGGGCCCGGGAGGGTCTGAGGCATTTAGGGGGGAAAGTGAGTGAGAGGGCAGTGGAGGAGTTGGGGAAGGAAAACACCACAGAGCGAGCCAGACTAAAGCTAGGACGAGGACCCATGATGGAAGGTGGAACCAGGATGTAGCCAAAGATCTGTCCAACAGAAGTGGAGCCATGATAGGTGGAGACCTAGATGAAGCTGAGGAGACAAAGAGCCAGGGTGACACAGCTGGTCTAAATGGCCAAGTCAGAGCTAACAGCTTGTGAGACTGAGGTGGAGACAGGGACCTGGAAGACCACAGAGACCGAGGTTAATGGTGGATCTGGAGGGTAGGCAGAGCCCGGTGGAGCCGAAGGCATGAAGGGCTGAGGCGTAGCTGGAGGCCTGGAATTCCATGGGAAACTAGTGTTACATCAGACCAAGGTGAAGCCGGAGGGAAGAGGGAGCCTGGTGAAGCAAGTGGGATGATGGTCCATGGTGGAGACGAGGGAGCATGGAGCCAAGGTGGAACCAATGGGTCAGAGGGCAAAAACAGATCCAAACCATATAGTGGACTTAAATGGCCTCCAAACGGTTGAAGGTCAAAATTACAGTTTCAGTACAGCTTCAAAGGGCTTTAAACTATGCCAGACAAAAAATAAGGGTCTTATCTAGCGAAACGACCGGTCATTTTCTAAAAAAATACAACTGTATATGCTTTATAAACACAAATTATCACCTTGCACATGCTTCCGCTTTCCGTATTCTTCAAAAAGTTTACGCTGTATGTCCTACGCCTTCCCTATTCTACTTACAGAACGAACGCAGCGCCAGTTCCATTTTTTTTTTTCGTTAAAGAAAAAAAAAGAAATTATACTTAATATACTAAATATTTAGTAATACTGCATTTATTGATTTGACTGCACTGACACTATGAGAACAACAACTGAATCTTCTGTATAGCTGTTTTATACCTGAATTGACATGTGTTATCTCATAATTCACAAAATTTGTTTTAGAACTGAACTGAATCCAAATTTAACTGACTTGAGCTGAACAACGACTCTATTGTCTTCTGTAGAGCTGATTATAGCTGAATTGAACTCATTTAATAATTGAGAGTATTACAGAACAGAACTGAATCAACACTGAACTGACCTCAGATGAACAATGACAGTATTGACTTTTGTAGAGCTGCTGTACAGCAGAATTTGTCTCATATTTGATAAAGCTTGCATCATTGATTATTATAAAGGTGACTTGACTTGAGAAATGGCTCACATGGCTGTATGCATATTGATGTTTTAAGGCATATTAGACATATTTGTAGTGTGTACTTAGAATATATTCATAAAAATGCCATAAACTGTGATCCAACATTTTGTTATTGAAAAATAGAGGTTACGTTTTGTCAGAAAGAAAGTCTTTTTATTTCTGTGTTTTGTGTAAAGGACACTATATTTATAGAAATTGTTCTTGCATCTACTATTATATAATATATATATATATATATATATATATATATATATATATATATATATATATATATATATATATATATATATATAGTATTTAAAACAAACAAAAAAAGGTATCAAATATTCCTTCTGCTGCTAAACTCAAATAAATAACCTTCATTTGTAGGACTGTCCAGGCAGTTTTATTCTCAAAGGTCAACTTCACTGACACTGCTGCTTTCTACAACACACTATTAACTTGTTTTATTTATTTATTTGGTGGTGTTTTTGTTCTCTGCATTCATGTCTGGCCTTGGACCGTGTCAGGGATGTATGCGTTGGGCGTTTGTTGGCAGAGTGTCTGTAAGCAGCATAAATGAGGTTGCTCATGCAACACATCGGGATGTTAAATCAAATTCGACACAGTGCTCAAAGAAACACATTAAGCCTGAAGGGCCAGCTCATCACTTGTTAACAGAAGATTTATTATGATAGTCTATTATGATACTCAATGGGTGTGAAAATTGAAAAGTTGTTAGTTCATGAGATAAGCAAGGTAAGCATAGCTAATGATGTCTGGGTCGTTTTTAAATGCCTTAATATAAAAGGACACCTGCAACTAAACTTTTAAACCATTGACGCTTTAATCTATCAAATGGCAAGAAATGCTGATGATAATTCAACAAGAGAGCTCCCAGTGTTCCCGGATGAGGCCCTTTAATGTTAATAATATTTAATAATATTACGACTTTTAATATACCTAATATATACTGACATTTCAAGTTGTATTAGTTATTCTATTATGAACGATTATGAATTAACAGGAAACACTAATAAAACCCTAATGTTAACTAATTGAAAATGACAAATCATAAATTTTAATAAAAATGTATTTCCTTACACTAGAACTCTTCCTAATTCATTGTCAAGACAAATGCTATCATTAGTGCAGCTAGGAATCTTGTACAATCCAAAGAATATATAATAATATAATAATAATAATAACTGTTTCTTGAGCCTCAAATCAGTATTAGAATGATTTCTGAAGGATCATGTGAATGAAGACTGGAATAATGATGCTGAAAATTCAGCTTTGCCAACAAAGAAATAAATTGCATTTTAAAATATTTTCCAATAGAAAACAGTTATTTTAAATTATAAAAAAATATTTCACAATATTGCTGTTTTTGCTGTACTTTGGATCAAATAAATGAAGCCTTGGCGAGCAGAAGAGATTTCTTTTAAAAACATTAAGAAATCTTACTGTTCAACAATGGTAAATAGTACATACAGTAACAGATACACTTGTTGATTTAATTCTATTTTTTGCTCCAGCCATGAACCAGAAGGCATTAGCTGTCAAATCAGTCACTACTCATTGTACAGTGAATTTCAGTTTCTTTTGTCCAACAAAATAAACGTATCTCACTAGAATGACAGTGTCTCTGAACGATGGGTCGACTTCATGTTTCTCTGTCAGACTTGCACCAGACATTTCCCAGACAGCACAAATATGAATCTGTCATTCCTTGGAAAGCGGCATTCTTGATTCATTGAGCAGGTCACTTCAGGGGTCAGGGATGAGTTTACACAGATTAAATAGCAACAACAGAGCAGTCGCAACAACACTCTAAAAAAATAAAACACTGGTTCAACAACAACAACAACAACAAAAATTTGTTAACGTTTTCCACTAGAATTTTTAACTTAAGCCAATTGGGAGAATTACATTAATTCAAAGCAGTATTTTGAGTTGATCCAAAATAATGTTTTAAGTAAGGTGAAGACGTTTTTTAGCCACAATAAAAACACATTTCTAAGTAACATGAACTTAAAAATTGTCAACATGAATGCAACTATTTAAGTTGATCCAACATAATGTTTTAAGTAAGGTGAAGACGCTTTTTGGACACCAAGTATCCCAGCCCAGTTTCACTTAACTTAACTTTGTCTAAATTAAAAGAAATGATCATACAACTCAAAACAATGAAACACGTTTACATGTCATCAGATTGTATTTTACATTAACAGAACTTAAAATTAAATACATTTTTGATTAACTGAAAATGTTATAAACTATGACAAGTCATGATAGTATATCGAATCAATAGGCATAATTTGTGTGTCATCCAAGCCCAATAAAATAACACTTACAAATAAAAAGTCTAACAGCATTTCAGAACTTGATTTTTTATTTCACAACAATATATATATTTAAGTAATGACTAAAGGTCCCCTGAATTAGTTTTTAAAGTGAAGATAAAAACTCAAGAATATGGATGGAAACATGGATAGATAATACAGTGAAGCCTTATGGGCTACGGCAGCCTGGCCCATATTTTAAAAATTGTCTTTTTATAGCACATCCCTTCATTTTCAAACTCATTATAGCTCCGGCTGCATCTGGGAAAGCCTGTAATTTTTATTTTTAATACATAACATGCCGTAGTTGTGAAATGACGGCTAAACAATGATGACAACCCTCCCCCATTTCTCCCCAACTGGGGGATAAAGCCGCTAGGAGAAACCTCGGATGAATGAAAGCCATGAATAAGCTCACTGAGATTACTTAATGTAAATGGAGGCCTCCTACTCATCCCTGCAGGCTTGAGCACTTACTTGGCAATGTTTTCCAGAAGGCTGTTTTTACCTGTCATAACAACATGTGTGCCACACAAAGCCCCTTCATCAATTAGAGGCGTGATTATAGTAAGCCATGCACAAGTTTTGTTTATTCTTCCCGCACACGAGGGGAAGTGGTCCACGCCGGCTGAATACCGCCTATATCACGTTCTGTCTTCCCGGCAAGCTTGATCGAGGCCCGAGGTGGTGACTGTGCTTTAAGGAATTGATTATTTGCCCAAAGAGACAGAGAATCCCAATCCAGTCAACTGTGAAAAAGCAACCTTTACCAAAGCCTGGTGTGACAAAAACAAATTTGACAGAGTTCAAAACTGTTTGCTCTTTTGAATGACTTTGAGTAAATTATGTTTAAAAGTAATAAATTCATCCCAAAATGAAAACTATGTCATCATTTATTCACCCTCATGTCGTTTCTTCCATGGAACACAAACACAATCACCATTGATGTATTTACTAAAGCAGGGTAGGCAGCAGGGGGCTAATATAAAAATTAATATGTATTAAATAAATACAATGTTATAGCAATGTCATACAAGCAAGAATGTGTTATGGCCGCAAATCAGTCACTTATAGTGATTTATTTAATGACAGCCACTTATTTAATTCCTGAATGAATAAATTCAGTGAATGTGTTACGATTATCGCCTGTCCCTGTCACGCCCCGGACTACTGTACATCTCCCACGATCCTCTCTGCCAGTCACATGTTCTCTCTTCGTTAATCACCACACCCAGCTGCAGCTCATTACACGGACTATAATAGACTCATACACACATCACCTCACCGCGAGGTCTTGTTTTCCCCAGTGTTACATTTCCCAGCGTTTATCCTGTTTCCCTATTTCCCTGTCTGTTCTGGTTCCTGTTCCCGATCCCAGTCTGGTTCTCCTGTTCTGTGATTGATAGCTGCCTGGCTTTTGACCACTGCCTGTACTTTGACTACGATCCTGCCTCTCTCTGATGTTCCTGTTCGCCCCGTTTGACCATGCCTGTATGACCACGCTCAACATTTAATAAAGCCTTGCATGTGAATCTTACTCTGACTCCCTCATCTTTACAGAAGACCTCGCCACATCAAGATCCAGCAGCTTTGTTGGGTGTTCCTAGTCCCAGCATGGATCCCGCAATGCGCCTTGTAAGCCTTCGTCAAGGTAACTGCACCCTGGAGGCACATATTCAGAGATTCCTGGACATTGCTCATTTTTATGATTTACCGGACTGTGCCCTCATTGACTTTTTTGCCCATGGACTAAACAAACCCCTTAAGGGGTATTTAATCACTAATGGTCCCCGAAGGACGTTTAGGGAATTCTTGGACTTTGCCCTGCTTACCGTTGGTTCACGTTTTACTGTGGGTGTCACGGGGAAATGCGACACCGCAGTGAATCATGTAATGGCCGCCTCATCAAAGAACACTCGCAAAATGGCGGCCAGTACAAAATCACATCACATCTTCACTGATCTCCCAGAGCCAAGTCAAGTCACCGTTGATCTCCCAGAACCAAGTCACGCCTTCGCTAATGTTCCAGAGCCAAGTCACGTCTTCGCTGATCCCCTAGAGCCACGTCCTGCCTCCGCTGATCGCCCAGAGCCACATCCTGTCTCCGCTGATCACCCAGAGCCACATCCTGTCTCCGCTGATCGCCCAGAGCCACGTCCTGTCTCCGCTGATTGCCCAGATCCACGTCATGTCTCCGCTGATCACCCAGAGCCTCGTCACGTCTCTGGATTCGTCTGAGAGTGGAGGAGGTTACATTCCAGCATGAATGATCCTCCACTGACTACAGCACAAGCAGCTGGCATTCCTAAGTCTCCGCCGGCCGCTTCGTTCTCAAGTTCGCCGGTTGCAACGCACTCAAGTTCGCCGGTTGCGACGCACTCAAGTTCGCTGGTTGCAACACACTCAAATTCGCCGGTTGCAACGCACTCAAATTCACCGGTTGCAACACACTCAAGTTCACCGGTTGCAACGCACTCAAGTTCACCGGTTGCAACACACTCAAATTCGCCGGTTGCAACGCACTCAAGGTCGCCGGTTGCAACGCACTCAAATTCGCCGGTTGCAACACATTCAAGTTCGCCGGTTGCAACGCACTCAAGTACCCTGGGCAAGATGGCCACGGGCAAGATGGCTGCCCCTTCGGTGCTTATGGATGTAGGGGGCATTCAAGCCATTGAGTCCGCTCCAGAACCTGCTTCAGCCAGTGAGTCTGCTCCAGAACCCGCTCCAACCGGTGAACCATCGCCTCATCCTCGGAGGAGGAGGAGGAAGGCGGCTTCTTCCGTTCTTTAAGGCTCAGAAGCCTTTCAAGAGCCTGCTGTGGCTCCGGAGACCACTCCAGAGGTCTCTCCCGCTCCGCCCAAGCGTCGTGCTTTGCCAGCACCGCCCAAGCTCCTAACCCTGCTAGCATCGCCTAAGCTACTTGCTCTGCCAGCACCGTCCAAGCTTCTAGTCCTGCCAGCGCCGCCCAAGCTCCTTGCTCTATCAGCGCCACCCAAGATCCTTGCTTTGCCAGCGCCGCCCAAGCTCCTTGCTCTGCCAGCACCACTCAAGCGTCTTGCGCTGCCGGTGCCGCCCAAACGCCTTGCGTTTAGTATACCTAAGGGTGGGGAGCTTGTGGGTGGGGACTGTGCCCGGCCACTACCTTCTAGGGCCTTTGAACTTTCATGGCCATTTATGAACCCTGACCCTCCATGGTCTTTTACGGACTCTGTCCTGCCGTGGTTGACCAAACCATTTGACCGAACACCCCTGACCCACCATGGCTAACCGTGCACCCTGACCCGCCATGGCTGCCCGTGGAACCTGACCCGCCATGGTTACCAGTGGAACCTGACCCGCCATGGCTACCCATGGATCCCCACCCACCATGGCGGCCTCTGTCTCCGTATAGCACCAATGCACCCACCCCCCCTCCCTGTTGGTATCATCTACGTCGCGAGGACGCGCCTTCCGTTTATGTTACGATTATCGCCTGTCCCTGTCACGCCACGGACTACATCTCCCACGATCCTCTCTGCCAGTCAAATGTTCTCTCTTCGTTAATCACCACACCCAGCTGCAGCTCATTACACGGACTATAAAAGACTCATACACACATCACCTCACCGCGAGGTCTTGTGTTACATTTCCAAGCGTTTATCCTGTTTCCCTGTCTGTTCTGGTTCCTGTTCCCGATCCCTGTCTGGTTCTCCTGTTCTGTGATTGATAGCTGCCTGCCTTTTGACCATTGCCTGTACTTTGACTACGATCCTGCCTGTCTCTGATGTTCCTGTTCGCCCCTGTTTGACCATGCCTGTACGACCAAGCTCAACATTTAACTCCCTGAGGTCTGAAAACGCGTCGGCGCGTTTTGCAGGATTTTTTTCACATTGCAGCAAAACAGACTTAAAATACTCTGTCATTTCTTGTCATAGAGACATAAGTAATATATCAATTGAAACTATAGAATGTCTTCTTTTATTTGTGTACACTCAGAGTAAAAAAACAATGTTGTGCTTTTTGTAAAATAAAGAAAACTAACATGATGTGTGATCTCTCCTCTCCCTCTGAACGAAGTCCAATCTGATAGTTCTCAAAAAATTAACTGTAACTTATGAATACTAATGACAAAAAAAAAAAATGACACTTATGTCTAAAGAAACGGTGAAATGTCAGGTTTTAAATCGTGCAAGTCAAATCGAAAACAAACATTCTGTGTTTATGTAATCTGTATGAAAAGAGAGCCATGTCAGAAATCTGTGATTTAGCTCATTATCCACTAATGCGGCCACGCCCACAGAGCCAGCACTATTCAGACGCAAATTCAGAGGCAATACATGCATTCATCGTCTCAATCGTGTATTTATTGTCTTGAAAAGTTTTTATTTGGATGTTAAAGCCGTGGTTAGCGATCTCTAGAAGACATGTCATTAGTTCCTAGTTCCTTTTCTTCTTTATATGAATTTGTGGGCTAAAGGTGTACAGAGAGTGCCCTCCGGCTGCAAGTATGAATTGAAAAGACCATTCCTGAAATGTCCTCTTCTTCTTTAGAATAATTTGTGGACTAAAGGTGTACAGAGAGCGCCCTCTGGCTGCAAGTATGAATTAAAAACACAGTATCCAGCACTCATAGTGATGACAATAAATATTACTTCTCAGTATAGAAAACTGACATAAATATATAAGAATCCATCAATATTTCTCCAAATGTGCATGTTTTTAAGCTAAAAGCCTATATAAAATGCCATAGAGGTAACATAATTGTTCAGACACTTTGCATCACAGAACTACATTATATTTTAAAGAATATAATAGAATACCATTATTTTAAATTGTAATCATATTTCACAGTATTGCTGTTTATGATGAGCTGAGAAATTATAACAGAGGTTTTTTTTCACAGCCTACCTGACTGAAAGACCTCATTAATATGCAAGTCATTTCAGGTCATTATTATGTGATTCTTTTGTCTTCCCAGGTGTAAATGTCCCATTATTCATGCAGATGCACGCCTCCACGCATACTGTGTTTCTTGACAAAAAGTGTCTTACAAAAACTAAATCAATATATTGTTTTATATGAAGGAGTAGGCAGCATAATTTTTACATAATTCTGAAGCAAAAACTCTCTACAACCTCCAATACCCCAAAGTCTTGTGAACACAGATTTAATATACTTTTTTTGGCCTTATTTCAGTGACTTAAGTTTTTTGTTTTTTTTCCAATAACCACGCATAAACATTATTTCTTCAAAAATACAAACATGTACATACATGTTCCTCACATATTATTGTAGCCTAGTTTGTGCTGAATACAGTGTAATGACACTTTTGTCATTTTTATGTTTATGAACAACTGAAAAAAGCACAAATGTCAGGGCATGTCAAAACGTCTCCAAGCCCCAAATCAGCCTAAGACTCCAGAGGGTTAATAAAGCCTTGCATGTGGATCTTACTCTGACTCCCTCAACGTTACAGAATGATTCAATGACTCAATTTTATCTCAAGATTGTCAGCTTTATTCCTGAATTAATCAACGGTTTTAATAAATGAATCAATAAATCAATTATGAAAATTTGAGGCAAAAGGCTCATGCCACCCGAGATTCATGGGTTGACCATGAACACCACTGCGGTGGACCAGTGCTTCTCAAATCTGTCCAGGGGACTCCACTGCACATTTTCTTGTCTCCTTTAATGCACCTAATTCAATTCTGCATACTTATACTGCATTCTTTAAGTATGTACTGTTTTTTTGAGTGTGTAGCAGAGTAGTAGGCAAGCTTTGGGACGTATTATTTTGTCATAATTGCATCTTTAATGGACTGCTCTGTCTCTTAGTTATGTGCATCCTGTCACCGTTTAAACTGGCCTGTCAATCATCTTGTCACAGTTAAGATCCTCCATATTCAATTTAATTTAATTTCCTACCATACCAGAGAGAAATGTAGCAGCACATTAATCTGCCAGTTGTGGGTCTTTCATGTTGTGATCTCTCCTCATGTGTTTGCATAATTATGCATTTAAATGTTGATGACCAAACAGATCTTTATAAAAGTTCACAATGCTGTTGTAGATTAAATATTCAGTAATGTGGATAACATTGAATAAATGTCTTTTCGTCAGGTTAGACACTGATTATGAATCATTCGAGCGACTTTATCTAAACCTCTGTACTTAACACACATCCACATTTTATTCATGTTTGTAGATCTAATCGAATCCTGGTCCCAATGCAGAGGGCCTCGTGGCCCTGCTGAAATAAAACAGCATATGCTGTTTAGGTATGTTTTGAAGCATGGAAGCTGCTTTGAGCTGGTTTATGCTGGTCCTTAGCTGGTCATGAGCTGGTTTAAGCAGGTCAAGTGCTAAGCTGGTCCAAAGCAGCTTAAACCAGCACTTGACCAGCATAAACCAGCTTCCATGCTTCAAAAAATACCTAACCAGCATATGCTGTTTTTTTTTTTCAACAGGGGGGTTGCGGGCAATATTAGCTGTTAGAGTGTGCATGGATCTGCACTTCGGATTCTAACCGGAAAAAAAAATGTCTTTGGAATACTCATTTCAATATACTATGATTTGGGATACACTAATTCAAATTTCGAATACTATTTAGGCTGGATAGCATGTGAATTGGTATGGAGCATACATCTTGCAGTCTCTACTAATGAGCTTAAGAGTTTTTAGTTATAGATAACTTTATTAAAGTCAATAATTGAATCCCTTAAAAGTCTTGTTTGATCAACAAAATAAAACATTTCCTGTAAAAAAAAAAAAAAATAGCTTGAATGTAACTCTACACCCTTGCTTCATTAATTATACACAAATCTATGAATATGCCAATTAGCCCCACCTCCACTCACTCGCATGAGCTCAGAGATCCACTCAGTCAACTTAATGAGGTAATAATATCACTTTTCAAAATGTTGGACACATTAAGGTAATTAATATGACTAGCCTTTTGCTTGACTACATTATCATATTATGATATGATATGAATCCCGCTGGCACATTGATGTGATGTTGATGGTTACAAGGTATTTTGTGATGTCACAAACACCAGTCTTTTTTTCAGTGCAGGTTTTAAGGAGAAAATACTCAGCAATGGTGTTGACATGAATTTGCACATGGGTTTGTCTTAAAGCATATTAAAAACACCACATAGACATAAACATAACATTAAAAACTTGATTTTCAGCAAATGGGTACTTTAACGTATATAACTTTAACTGTCACTTATTTAGTTGTCAAGCACACTCTAAAAAACTACCCTAATGCTGGGTTGAGCCTGTTGGGTCATTTTTGTCATATTTCAACAAATCATGAATCAATAAATCATGTGCTGTTGGCTTGTTTTAGCATTCAGGTGCTGCTCCTCAATCAATGTTTTTATAAATATAAGTTAAAATCTGAAGTTTTGAATATGACATCATTACCGGTTGTTTTATTCCTCTTTCTAAAGACTTGTTAAAAAAATCATGAGATGAAATGCAGTTGTTATATTGACATCAACAGCTTTATGTTTTACACATAAACCTTAAATTATTTTTATTTTTCAATCTATAGGTCTTCAACTATGTCGGATAACTATGTCGGATATCCAAGATCCCGGACGAGCCCCCAATTTCTGTTATGACCGCTAGGGGTCAGCCGTAACAGAAAGGAAGCGAGTCTCAATACCAGAGAGATATTAAAATCAATACAAAGTTTATTTACAATGAAAATAAGGGTTTCAACGTCAGGGGCAGACACAGCCAAAATAATAAACAAAACAATCTTCTTTTAGAAACTAAAAGAATAGAAACAAAAGACTCTTTGTTTAGAAACAAAATACAATTTAACTTACCTATCTCCCTTAACCATAAACAAAGTGAAATTAAGATACAAATAAATTGCCGTCAAACCCCCTACCTCCCTTAATGTGAAAATAATATTTACAAGAGTTTTTACAGCAGTATATACAGGGTTTGGGGCAAAGAAATCAGATTCAGAATTCAATTAGCATAGTCAAACAGGCAGAGATCAAATAAACCAGGTAATCAAAAATATTAACAATAAACAAACACTCACAACCTCCTTATACACTCACAATCTCTCTGGCATGACACTCAAACAAACAATGACGAAACAAACAGTATTATCAAAAGTCAATGGAAGCGAAGAATGATGGCGATAGCACAAAGTCAACGAGGCACGAGGCAAAGGCTGAGTGTTTGGGGTGGTCCTTAAGTATAGGTCAGGTGCTTAGCTGGACCAATCAGTGTTTCCCGAACAGTAAATGGAAACCATGCCCACCTGGAACACAAACATGACTATACACACTAGTGATGCGCGGGTCGGCTTTTTTTCCAACCCGCGGGTCCCGCTTTTATGAAATTATTTGGCCCGCCCCAGCCCGCCCCGCACCACTGTATCCATTTTTACAACCCGCCCCGCCCCGCACCCGCAGCCATTAAATATACATACTAGTAAGGTGACCACCCGTTCCGCATTTCGCGGGACAGTCCCGAAATTGGGAGCTTTGTTCCGCGTCCCGCAAGACTTAAGTAGTGTCCAGCATTTCATTTACGTCTGTAGTTTTTTTTTTTTTTTTTTATCCCTGAAATTACAACACAACAGTAAGAAATATAATAAAAACTATGACTGGCAGGCATTTAAAAATCTGTTTGTGCAGCCGTCATATTCTAGCTGTGAAAATAACTAACCAATGCAATCATAGAGAGAGTGGACATCAACTCAGTTTACTCAGTAAACAACCAGGATTTATCTCACATAGCCTACTAGATAAGAACCTCAGGAGCTGCTCAAAGCTGCCTAAATCGATGATTTAAAGCATGTAATCATCCATTCTGATGGCAAATATTTCCAACGAACGGCAGCGATCAAGCGCCACACACGGAAATGGTCGAGCACCTACGGAAAAACGAGATATTCTCCATTTGTTTTAACCAATACAAAATTGCGACGTTCAGACACGACTTTCTTCTCACGTTTATAGTTCATTTAATGCGGGTTATATGGCGTTGTTATAATGAAAAATGTTGAGAGCGCATTATTGTATCACGAGAGCGCATCAAATGCACGAGCGATCTCCGCTCACAGGCGGATTAACTGGACGCGCCCGCGCTCTCTCTCAGGTATTACATCTGCGCGCTCAAAATTTGTCATCCTGCATGTGTAGCCGTGAATCTAGAATTTTCTGTTGTATTTAATGTTCTGTTGTATTTAACATTAAATTCTGTTGAATTTAATGTTGCCATAAGAGCAACATTGTAGTGTGGGCACCCAACGGCAGAAACATTAATCGGCGCGTATGCCAAGTTTGCCAACAAGTGTAAATCACTATTTACATTTTAATTCACAAATGTATCTGTCTCACGTGGTGTCTCGCATTGTCCAGCAAAATCACATCTACTGTCCTGCAACAGATCAATAGCCAGGTGGTCACCCTACATACTAGGCATTGTAATATAAATGAAAACAGCCTTTATTTCAGCCTGAAAGTGCTTGGAAACATCGCCCTGTAAACAGGCAACAACACACGATTATGAATATGAACCATAAATCAGGTCATATTAATAACAAGATAATGATAAACATTTTCAACATTTACAAAGCAGCGTCTGTATTCATCTAACAGGCTTAATAATTTTTTATTTCAAATTTGTATTGGCCAACAGTTTACAGCTACATAACCACTGCACTTTTGTTTTATTTAACACACGGAAAATATGTCTTGACATGCTGGAAGTGCTCATTTTGTGGCTCTCGTGTTTGTATATTTTTTCACACGAGTTTCACACGAGTTGCACTTCACGTACTGTCTCGATTGTCTCTTGCTGCAGCTATTTCTGAGAACCGGTCCCAAACATTAGATTTAGCAGCCTGAATTTTTTTTCTTTTAATTATGTAAATTCCCGACCTCAATTTCTCCCACACCTCGTCTTCCATCTGCACATTTATTTCTCCGTTTTTGTTGTCGTGGCTGGCGCCGGGAGCTGCTTGGTGCGCTGCTTTCATGACGTGACGCCAAAGGTTTGGGGACATCACGCAAGTTATGTTGCTACGGCCTTCGTATTGTAACCTTATCAAAGAACCTAATAAAATATGAAAATCGTTATTCCCAAATATTTAATATAGGCTATAGGGAATTGCACGCAACAAACATGGATTTATTTATTTATTTTGTTTTTAATGACCCGCCCCAACCCGCCCCGCAAATAAAGTGACAATTTCTTTACCCGCCCCAACCCGACCCGCGGGTTACCCGCGGGGTCCGCGGGTTATGTGACGACCCGCGCATCACTAATACACACAGAGAAAGAGTATACACAGACAATGACAAATGAAAACAGACAAAATACCTTAGGGTCTTAACAATATATATCTGCCTTTATATTTCAAGATGAGGGTTTCTCATAAGGTGATCCTCATAAGGGGGTCCGTGGCATCAACAACTTTGAGAACTAGTGCTAAATTTGAATATGCAAATGAGATATGAGAGCAATGTCTGCTAAACTTATTTTGTGCTCCACACAATGAAAAAAAGTCTTATGAGTTTCAAACAACATGATGAAGGTTAGTCAATGATGACAGAGTTTTTTATTTTTGGGTGAACTATTCCTTTATAGTACGACAGTGATGACGGTAGACGTGAAGAAAAAATATAACTGAGCTCAGCCAAAGATCTTATTTATATGCTCCAGGTGCTTTTGGATTGCAAATTCGGTCAGCAAACAGCTTAGGTTGCATTTCACAAGTGCTAAGATTGGGGGAAAGATCCAGAGTGTGACTAAACAATTATTTAGAATCTAATGTCCAGGTTTCATGTCAGTGCATGAAAAATGAGTGTTCCTCTCTGACCGTGATGTTGCTAGATGGTGCCCGATGAGAAACCAATGAGCACCGCAGCAGCTTTCACATGGTTGTAAATAGGCCAGCATGACTTAGCCTCAAGGAAACAGACGGCCTACATTTTAAGGTTGGAAGAAGATACTATAAAAGCCTTTAGAAAGAATGTGAAAAATGAGGAGGCCAACAGGTCAAAGGCCGCCAATGCCATGTGCACAATGAGTGCACTCAACAGTCCTCTAAACAGCAAGCTCTAAGGGCAAATGAAAGCGAAAGGAGCGCCGAAGCAAGTTTTATGCCACAAGATACGACTGGGTCATTTGTCGCTTTGAAGGAGTAAGGGAACAGGGCAAATTATGGACACAATTTTTCAATGGAGCTTGACATCAGACATTCTTCTTCTTTAACTCATCTCCTTTCCAAAGGCCCATTGAGCATAGAATCTTTTTTATTGGTAATTTATACCTGCAGTACTGATATAACATGTCAGAGCATCTAATATGTGCTTCTAACAAATGAGACCACATGCTGCCTTCTCTACCAGTCATCATTCTCTTAAGAACATTTCTGGAAGCACAGAGCATCTGTCAGTGCCCTATAACCACTGATTTGTACTTTTCTCTGTCTGTTCTCCCCTGTGGTTTGTAGAGAAATGCACTTCACTTCAAGTTGCTTTGCTTTGAGGGCTTGATGTTGATGTTCTCTGACACTTTTATTTTAAGTCATTTTCACTTTTTAAACATCGTGCTACGCATGGAAGCAGAACGCAATCTAGTTTGCTCTGTTCTAACAAAGCGATTGGGGAAATTCAATGAAATAGCATGGCAGAATTGCAGTCATGACCCGTTTGATGTTATTTATAACCAATGTGCATGAAACCCATTTTAAATGGACTAATCAACATTATGAAATGCCAGATGATAAAGAGGACACAAAGGCAACAATGGAAAGTTAAAGCTTTGGACCAAAGGCTTCTGGGTTGGAGCTTCATTTAAGCAAAAGCTTTATTTATTTATTTATTTAATAGGTTATTGACTGAATTATGATATGAATCATTGCATTTAATGCTAAAAGGTTGGTAATGCTTACCAAAGTGGAAGCTGAATGGATTCACTGAATGGATGTCTCTAGAAACAAAATGGCTGATGTTACATTTCTGGTTTTGTGCCTGAAGGTGACCCAAAGATCTATTTCTTTGTTAATTAGCATTAACAGTGGGGCTCCAACACTGACCTAATTACAAATATGCAGGCAACATTAACATTTGTATGAAGAAACAAGTCTACTACAGCTGTAAGCTTGTGTTTTTACAACAGGTAGTTTATCATTACAAGAGACTCTATCATAAACTCAGGTAGGGGATGATTCCCCGCTTCAAGTACCTATGCATTTAATGCTAAATTGTACCATATATAGGCATATGAGTAATAATGATTCATTAAATAGATTTATTTTAAAATAATTGTATTATTAAATAAATTAAATAATAACTTAATTATTCATTATAATAATTATTAAAGAAAAGCACCAGCAACAACATTCCACTGGGGACCTTCTGTCCCAAATCTACACTGGAACAAAATGGTAACCTAAATTAATTGATTTAATTCAAATAAAAAATGTTATTTGACATTACTGAATCAACTTAAATATATTAGATTACACCAACAAAACTAAATTTAAGGGTAAAATCAGGTAGAAATAGCTCTTTAATGTAACAATTGCAGGTTACCAGGCTCTCAATTTGACTTGACATTTCATTTAGATTTGCAATAAAAAAAAATACAGATCATCAACCTCAGAACTGTTCAGATAGAATAAATCTCACAAATGATGTTCAGATGAAAAGTCAACATCAATAGGTGCATAACAATCTAACAAAATGTTGTTAAAATTCAGTTCAGAGAAAAATACCCTACTGCTTTCATAGGCAAAGAGAGGTTTTCTTGACCAGATCAGTAATACTGAAAATATGAGAGAACTGTTGTTCCTGCAGCTCTGTATGAACTCACACTGAGCCTGATCAGCTGTAGGAGTTGCTTTCTAAGACCTCATGATATTAAGCAGTTAAGCGTATAAACACGTAATCGCTGACTGCCCCCCATGACTACATGTAGTACTGTAGCTATTAATAAGTGCACAATTATCAACAAAGTTACATAAAGTACTAGATCTAGACCTCTGGGTGTGTTTTCTAAGAAAGCCTGTTTCTGCTTCATAGTAAAAAAAAAAAAAAAAAAAGTTATTGCAACTTTATATCTCACACTGGAAAATTATGAATTGTAACTGTGACCTTTTCTCTTATCTCTTAATGTGATTTCTCACAATATGACTATATCTCACAAATCTGACTTTATCTCACACATTAATCTGAATTACACATTACACGTGTTCCAAAAAAAAAAAAAAACAGATGGAGATACACGAGTATATGTGTCACGATCACCATCTGTTCCTGTCATGTTCCTGTCACATCCCGGACTACATTTCCCATGATCCTCCATTGCTCATCACCTGCACTTACTTCACAATCACTCCACACTAATCACCACACCCAGCTGCAGCTCATTATCAGGACTATAAAGGACTTTCACTCACACCACCTCACCGCGAAGTCTTGATTTCCTTGTGTGTCATTTCTGAGCGTTTATTCCCTGTCTGTTCTGCCTGTTACCGTTTGGACTGTTACCCTGTTTATCCCTGTCTGCCGCCTGCCTCGACCTCTTGCTTGTATACCGACCTGTGAGTGATATCTGCCTGTCCTGATCATTGCCTGTTCCTTGACCACGATTCTGCCTGTTCCTTGCTGTTCCTGTTCGCTCCTGATTGACCCTGCCTGTACGACCACTCTCACTTGTAAATAAATGCTGCACTTGGATCTCCTGCCTGAGTCTCCATTCGTAACAGAAGACTTTGCCAACACAGATCCAGCAGCTTTCGTGAGTGTTCCTGTCATTACCACCATGAATCCATCCGCCCAGTTGATCGGTCTCCATCAGGGAGATAGATGCATTGAGGATTATGTAACAGACTTTATTGAACTGGCACATTTGACCTGCTTTACCGAGGAGTGTCTTATGATATTTTTTCGCGGTGGACTATCTGACCCGCTCAGTGCCGTCATGCCGATACACGATCCCAACGGGACGTTGGAACAGTATATTGAACAGGCTTTACTACTGAGCGGATCTCCCTTTACTGTGGGTGTCGCAGAAGAACGCGACACCATGCTTGATCACGTAATGGACGCCGCATCAAAGAACATTCACAAAATGGCGGCCACCATTACAACAACACCAGTCTATGTCCCAGCTGATCTCCATGAGCAACGTCACGTCTCCGCCGATCGCCCAGAGTCACGTCACGTCTCCGCCGATCGCCCAGAGTCACGTCACGTCTTCGCTGATCGCCCAGAGCAACGTCACGCCTTCGCTGATCGCCCAGAGTCACGTCAGGTCTCTAGATCAGTCCGGGAGCGGAGAGGGTTGCGTTCCAGTGTGACCGATCCACCGTTGATTTCAGTCCGAGCAGCTGGCATCCCCAAGTCTCCGTCGGCCGCTTCGCTCTCAAGCCCGGTGGCCACTTCGCTCTCCGCACTCAAGTCTCCGCCGGCCACTTCACTCTCAAGCCCGGTGGCCGCTTCGCTCTCAAGTTCATCTATTGCTACGCTCTCAAGTTCGTCTATTGCAACGCTCTCAAGTTCGTCTATTGCAACGCTCTCAAGTTCGTCTATTGCAACGCTCTCAAGTTCGCCTATTGCAACGCTCTCAAGTTCGCCTATTGCAACGCTCTCAAGTTCGCCTATTGCAACGCTCTCAAGTTCGCCTATTGCAACGCTCTCAAGTTCGCGTATTGCAACGCTCTCAAGTTCGCCTATTGCAACGCTCTCAAGTTCGCCGGTTGCAACGCACTCAAGCTCACCAGTTGCCATGGACTCAAGCGCCCTGGACGCGATGGACAAGATGGCTGCTTTGCCAGTGCCTACGGGCAAGATGGCCGCCCCTTCGGTGCTCACGGAGGTAGGGGGCGTTCCAGCCATGGAGTCCACCCCAGAACCCGCTTCAGCCAGTGAGTCTGCTCCAGAAACCGCTCCAGTCGGTGAACCATCGCCTCATCCTCGGAAGAGGAGGAGGAGGAGGAGGAAGAAGGCTCCTTCTGTTCTTCCCCCTCTTACGTCCAAGCGTCTTGTCCTGCCGGCGCCACCCGAGCTCCTCGGTCTGCCAGCACCACCCAAGCTCCTCGCTCTGCCGGCGCCACCTGTGCTCCTCGCCCTGCCGGCGCCACCTGTGCTTCTTGCCCTGCCGGCGCCACCTGTGCTTCTTGCCCTGCCGGCGCCACCTGTGCTTCTTGCCCTGCCGGCGCCACCTGTGCTTCTTGCCCTGCCGGCGCCACCTGTGCTTCTTGCCCTGCCGGCGCCATCCACGCTTCTAGCCCTGCCGGCGCCATCCACGCTTCTAGCCCTGCCGGCGCCATCCACGCTTCTAGCCCTGCCGGCGCCATCCACGCTTCCAGCCCTGCCGGCGCCACTCAAACTCCTTGCGCTGCCAACGCCACTCAGGAGTCTTGCCCTGACGGCTTCACCCACACGCCTGGCCCTGCCGCCGCCACCCGAACCCCTTGCCCACGAACCTGCGACGGGCCCCGCTGAAATCCCCAAGAACTTTTTTGGGGGGGGCAGTATACCTAGGGGTGGGGAGTTTGTGGGTGGGAACCCTGCACGGCCGCGGTCATCAGCGGTCCCTGAACTGCCGTGGCCGCCCTTGCCACCTGACCTGCCGTGGCCGCCCTTGCCACCTGACCTGCCGTGGCCGCCCTTGCCACCTGACCTGCCGTGGCCGCCCTTGCCACCTGACCTGCCGTGGCCGCCCTTGCCACCTGACCTGCCGTGGCCGCCCTTGCCACCTGACCTGCCGTGGCCGCCCTTGCCACCTGACCTGCCGTGGCCGCCTGAGCCACCTGACCTGCCGTGGCCGCCTGAGCCACCTGACCTGCCGTGGCCGCCTGAGCCACCTGACCTGCCGTGGCCGCCTGAGCCACCTGACCTGCCGTGGCCGCCTGAGCCACCTGACCTGCCGTGGCCGCCTGAGCCACCTGACCTGCCGTGGCCGCCTGAGCCACCTGACCCGCCATGGTGGTCGAGTTCCTGGAACCTGCATTGGGGACCCTGATCATGTCCGCATACCAGTCCCCAATGCACCCACCCCCCCTCCCTAGCTGTTCCATTTACGTCGCGAGGACGCGCCTTCCGGGAGGGGGGCGTTATGTCACGATCACCATCTGTTCCTGTCATGTTCCTGTCACATCCCGGACTACATTTCCCATGATCCTCCATTGCTCATCACCTGCACTTACTTCACAATCACTCCACACTAATCACCACACCCAGCTGCAGCTCATTATCAGGACTATAAAGGACTTTCACTCACACCACCTCACCGCGAAGTCTTGATTTCCTTGTGTGTCATTTCTGAGCGTTTATTCCCTGTCTGTTCTGCCTGTTACCGTTTGGACTGTTACCCTGTTTATCCCTGTCTGCCGCCTGCCTCGACCTCTTGCTTGTATACCGACCTGTGAGTGATATCTGCCTGTCCTGATCATTGCCTGTTCCTTGACCACGATTCTGCCTGTTCCTTGCTGTTCCTGTTCGCTCCTGATTGACCCTGCCTGTACGACCACTCTCACTTGTAAAT
Source organism: Chanodichthys erythropterus (assembly GCF_024489055.1). Lineage (NCBI taxonomy): Eukaryota > Metazoa > Chordata > Actinopteri > Cypriniformes > Xenocyprididae > Chanodichthys > Chanodichthys erythropterus. Next base: position 4,759,891 of record NC_090242.1, on the reverse strand, counting down.
AAATGCTGCACTTGGATCTCCTGCCTGAGTCTCCATTCGTAACAATATGTCAGCTGCAGTCGAGGCAAAGATGAAAATAAAAGGGTGAATCTAAATCACAAGCAGTTGATGTTTAATGAATAAAATAAACTCAAAATAACACTTTTCAGATTTTCAGGAAACAAAACACGGTGAACAGAACAACTACTATGAAATGACGAGATCGGACCAAGAACATAACAAACACAGGACTATATATTCAAAGGCAGACCGATAAAAGAAACGAGAAACAGGTGTTGCGAATTATTCAACAACGAATCCCCATAGAAACTAATGCGAACAGAGGAAACAAAACAGAAAACGGCGTAAAACCAACTTAAAGTCCAACTCAAGAAAAAACTCAAAAACTGACCAGAGGTGACAGTATTTTGTTGTTTTTGCCTTGATGATATATCTAAAAAGAAATTTGGCATTTATGTCAGAGCTTTATTAGCAGTCTCATCCACTGACCACTTCATAAAACGTGATGTTTGTATGACGTAAAATGTATATAAACATATGGCGGCACTGCGCATGTGTGTATTTTTCAATCCAGTTTTTACATTCTTAATTTCTCCGGTTGATCTGATTATTTCAAGTTTCATTTGGATTGATTGACGTGTTTATATGAAGGCTTTTCAGTCTGACTGCATCAATCTGGTTAGTTTTAAACATATTATTTGGAAACATGTAAATGTAGCTAATGTGACTGTATATCTTACAACTGTAATTTTGTATCTCAAAATGTGACTATAGCTTACAATTACATTTGTTTCTCATAAATGTAACTTTTAGATCACAATGTGACTTTATATCTTGTAAATGTGATGGTAACATTTTAGGTCCCATTAGTTAACTAACGTTAACCAACGATAAGCAACACATTTGTTACAGTATTTATTAATCTTTGTTGATGTCAGATAGTAAAAGTACAACTATTCATTGTTAGTTCATTTAATATAAACAGATACAATGTTTGATTTTGATAATGTGTTAGTAAATGTTGTAGCGAATTAACTCAAAGGGGAAATATTAATAATTATTCATAACTCATTATGATTATTAATTATGATTAACTGATTTACATATTCATAATTAATCAGATTAACTGTATGTAGCTACATTAAGAATAATGTTGCAATCAATTAACCTGGTCGTCCAGTGGACACTCAGTGTTGATTGTATATTAATTCTAAGAAATGTTCATTTCCAGGTTATGGAAAAACAACATCCTTATTGTACAGTACTACTCAGAGCATGTAGTCAGGATCTAAATCGCTTAAGAGGCAATTTATTAGCAGACGGAGTCAGAACCAAACATGTATTTTGCACAATTGTTTATTAACTAACTCACAAACACATAACTAAACTAACAAACACATAACATACACAAAGGTCACACACATATGCAGGTAAGAATGAGCAATGATAGGAGTTTAACCGGAAGGGGAACGGTTAATGGAGCTATAGGAAAAGTCAAAGACAATCTGGAAAAGAATCATCAGTTTCTTTAGTAATAAAAACACCTTTGCTGACAAAGGTAAGTTTTACACATCAATACTAAATCGCTGTCTAGCATTCAAATGTACGATACTTGCAAGATGCCTTTAGGCTGAGGAGCATCGGGTCTTGAGGATTCAGTCTGAAGTTGTTGGCAGTATCTTCTGTGTTAGATGAAGTACTATAAAACAACTTATAGATGAGCCCATGGCTGGGTTGTAGGCCGAGGCCTTAAAAGGCCTGCAGCAAGCAGGGGGTCTCTTCAGTCGTCCAAGAAGCAAGGAAAGAGAGAGGGAGTGGCATTTTTCGCTGGCTTTTAACCTCTGGTCAAAGTCACACCTCTTAGTTGTTGACCGGACCAATGAAGATGTTGTATTTCCAGGTGACAACATGCCTCCTGTCAGGGCTTTTACGACCAAGCAAGATTAACTAGCTGAGTTTTTGAAGAAGAACTATTAAAGATTCTTGTAATACTAATGTGTTGCACAGGTATGGACATACCGCATACACAAGCATTTACATCTTCCCGATACGAACCCATAGACACTAAACATGACATAATTGAAGTTACCTTGAATGTCATAAAACTTAAAAATCATAAAACGTGAATGCAATGAGTGCAATACAACAATAGTAATAATGGATACCATTTCCTGGGGATATGCATGTTCATTTATAGAACAGTCTGTCTATAAATTAATGCAGGAACGTCTGTGTTCTGTGTGGAAAATGCAGGGAAGATGCAGATTTTCTGTGTCACTTCTCTGCTCTCAATGTGGCAACCACATTCTTTAGCGCAATAAACTTGTAACTGAGAACTTCTTGGGGGGTGGGGACAGACCCCAGAGTGAGCTTTAAACAATTATTGGTTATCTATAACAAATAACTGTGTCTGATTTGTCTCAGTCGTTACAATATTTAATAAATGCTTTAGAAATACTTGAATTTTTCATTGTTAATTCATGTTAACTAATGCAGTTTTTCCCAATAGATCTCTATAAATATGACTGGGTTCTCTCCTTCAGTGTTAAGCCCTATTCAGACGGGATTAGTTTTACGTGGGGAGGTGGAGTAAAGTAATTTTACCTCAGGATGTCTGTAATATTAATTGGCCAGTTTGCACGGGACAAGACATCTCAGTAAAACTAGCAGAAGTGGGAGGGGTAACTCGATTTTCGCACCGCCGTCACCTCCCTTTCACCTCCTGATACAATGTGCAAAAACACATATAATCTAAATATATAAACTATAAATAACAGTTAGGTCCGATTTATTAATTATATTCTGATTGGATTATGATGCTTCTATGCTTGAAAAATGCACAGAAAACTACTTTTAAACAGGAAATGATGGAATTTTACCGTACATATTTACAGCGGGTCTATTCGAACTGGATTAGTATTCCCGGAGGTAATTTTTCCAGACCTTTTTACAGACTGTAAAAGTCGCCGTAATCTTTACTGACATTGTCCGTAATGATTACCGAGATGGCACATTCGGACGGGACTAAAATCACTGAGAAGCTCTGGTAATAATTACTTTACCCCCACCTCCCCATGTAAAACTAATCGTGTCCGAATAGGGCTTTAGTCTGTGGGTTTTTTTTCAGTGGCATGTGAAATTCACTTTAAAAATATACCTCTCCTCAACAAAATGTATGATCTGAGGTCAGCATGAAATGTTGAACAAATTATGTGACAAAAAAAATCTTTCCTTCATTAACAATTTCAGTCATATCCAACTCTTGGTGATTCTTTGGGCCATCTCTTGCTACACGCGAAAGACTGTCCATGAATTTGTTCTCTTACCTTAATCATTAAACAAAAATAATTTGCACAAAGATTTTTGTGCAATGCCTGCAGTACAGTAGGTTGCCTTCCATATCGTTTAAAGGGATCACCTCAAAACATCCAGCCATTTACTAATGCCACATCCCAGGCCTAGTTCTGCAGCAGAGGGTGAGGCTGCTAGCTGTGCCGCAAACTGTCAGCAAAGAGATGTAAAGGGGTTGCTAGAGGTATTCCTGTAAATATTTCACTGGCCTCCCAGGGCTCAGAGGCTGAGGCTCAGCACTGGTAATGGTATGCCGTGGCAGGAGGCCGCTGGCAGAAGTAGAGCAGAATAATGGAAACAGATTGGGTTCCCGGATCAATTCCCAGTTGGCTCCCCATCAGCGGCGGCAATTATTCATGTCACCGACAAAAGATAACGGCGAGTTAAAAATAAAGTCGCGACAGGGAGCGGAGGATCACCTTAATTACAAACAACACAGAAAGCACTGCTCTGGGAGATACCAGCCCCTCCCAAACATGCCCGCTGTCTGTGTCAACCTGCTTGCGGTGCTGGGTGTGTGTGTGTTTTCAGTGGTCCATTAGTCGGTAGTTGTTGCGGAAGAGTGTTACAGGGTTAATGAGGAAGCTGCTGTAGAGTACAGACCCTCTGAGTATTTTGTTCGGATCGATTTGGGTGTTTAAGGTGAAAACCTCTTGTGCTCAGCTGAGCCTTGGAATATTATCTGGGTCTCAAAGCCTTTATTTATCACACAGCTAAAAATAAGGGAATTAAACAAGTGCACGTCTCCTCATGCAGGTAATTATATTCATTCAATTGAGGAAAAACAGTTCAAGATCAGAACTTCGGATGAATGCTGCAGTGGTTTCCCAAGGAAAATTAGAATCCTTAGGGGTTACTTTTTTATAGCTCAGAGGACTTAAAGGAACTGTTCACCCTAAAAATGAAATTTTCTTTTTCCTTTTTTCACCATCATGTTGTTCAAACCCCATCTGACATTCTTTCATTCTACTTTTATAGATTTTGATGTACGTTTTATGATTTTCCATGCGTTTTGAAGCTTGAAAGTTATTTTAATGCAAGGAAAAACAGTAACCAGGTCAAAATGTCTACTTTTGTGTTCCATGGAAGAAAGAAAGTCATATGGGTTAGGAACAACATGAAAGTTAGTAAATGACAGAATTTTAATTTTTGAGTGAAAGCTTGCCTCACTTCTTAAATTTCTATTAAAAGATTTGTTCACTTTAAAATGAAAATTACCCCGTGATTTATTCACTATCAAGTTACATCCAAGGTGTACACGACTTTCTTCTTTCTGATGAACACAATCAGAGAAATATTAATAAATATCCTGACGCGTTCAAGCTTTATAATGGCAGTGAACGGGACCAACGAGTATGAAGCTCAGTAAAGTACATCCATCCATCACAAACGTACTACACACGGCTCTGTGAGGTTAATAAAGGCTTTCTGAAGGGAAGTAATACGTTTGTGTAAGAAAAATATCCATATTTAACAAGTTATGAAGTAAAATATCTAGCTTCCGCCAGACCACCTTCCGTATTCAATTTACGAAAAAAGTGTAACTTACGCAATGTCAGTTGCTCTTTTTTCGTAAGATGAATATGGAAGGCATTTTGGTGGAAGCTAGATATTTTACTTCATAACTTGTTATTACTAACCCCCTGGAGCCGTATGGAGTACATTTAGGATGGATGGATAGATGGATGGATGGATGGATGGACTTTCTTCAGCTTCATAATCTTTGGTCCCATTCACTGCCATTATAAAACTTGGACGTGTCAGGATATTTATTAATATAACTCCGATTGTGTTTCATAAGAAATAATAAAAAAGCAGATATACATCAAAACAAACTTTAAAATGCATTTGTCAAACTCTGATTTTAGCAAATATGAACACAATTTGTGATATTGTTGTAACTTTAATTGTAGAAGAGACACAAAAATGAGAATCTCATTTCTGTCAAGAGGAAACTGAGAAATGAAATCTCATTAAATGAATATTTCTCTTTCCAGTGAGCTGACAGAGATTGTGAGCTTCAATCGTTAATGCTGCAACTTATTCTTGTTAGAGTCAGTTTGCCAAAATGGCATTTGAAACTTAGTGTTCAATCTGTCTGGAGTTATGGCATCTGTCTGACATTGCTGTAAAAAAACGCTAGAATCATTCTTTGTAATGTGAGCAGGAGTCCTTAATTCCCCAATAATACATTCACTTCCACTCTGCGTTACTGTTTCAACTATGGAAGTAAGATAATGCCAAATGTTTTTGAAATAAAAAGCTTGTTGAATTGCACTATTTGAAAAAAAATATGCATTACATTAGCTGTGCTTGCATTTAGATGCACTGTATTTTTAAGGCTTGCATTTTTATGGGATGAAATTCAACACAATCGTATATTTAAGCTGTGAATATTTCAATTAAAAATATTTCACACACATTTTCATTATTAAAAATTCAATAATTCATATTCACCTTTCAAATTTCACTTCCAAAATATTCATTCTGTTTAAAAATACAACCTATAAAATTCGACTAGCAATTTTCAGTCCATTTTATTTCGCTTTACAAATTCGCTTCCACAAATTCAGTGGTTCAAATTCGGCAGAAAATTCAACATTTCACATCCGGGAACTGCAGGAAGAGCAGTAGAGTGCCGATGCATCATCTCTATCTGCTGTTAGTCTGCTTCACCAGCAGGTGCCGCTAGCGGCTGTTTAGGAAGACCAAAGCAACGCTAGTAAATCATCATTCATTCATAAAAACGGATTTACAGAATTAGAGCAAGCATAAGTGAATATGTGATGATTATCAGGGCCAGTATAAATGCAGAAACGCTGATAAAGACACAAAAAACTGCATTTATGTTTAATTCAGTGTATTTACGCTTACTTTCCCAGTGTAGCTACAGCTTTCTCTCCAGTGAACAAGATAACGTTATTGCCCGATGCTGGTGTACAGAGCAAACGTTAAATCTGAGATAGACATATATTTCTCTCTGTTGTTTAGTTCCCTTAACTTTATATCGCGGCGCTGTGTTGTAATACTAGGGCTTCCCTCATCCGTCATAGGATTCCCCTGCCATCAGGACATATAAACTCTTAACACAGCTTAATGGACTCGTACAGTGATATAAAAGACCAAACTCGCACCTCATTTGTGATGTAGGTTAGACTATATAGGCTCCAAGAAAGCAGATACTGGCATAAAGTTGATTTGACGCTGAACGTTTGATTATGATACTCGCAAATTTAGGGACCGTCTCTAAAGTTACGACATTCTGTATTCACGTTTCTACCTTCAATTGCATTTTGAGAATGACTTAGTCACAAAACCAACTGTAAATTGTTCATCTACCTGTCAGGTATAATGCAAACCTTTTAGATTTTTGATGTTTATTATAATAAAAGGTAACACTTTATATTAAATAGTTGATATGAACGAACAATGAACTGCACTTCTACAGCACTTACTAATCTTTGTTAATTCCAGCATTTAATAATACATTACTAAAACCAAGAGTTGTATTTGTCAACTTTAGTTAATGCACAGTGAAGTAACATGAACAATGAACTGCTGTATTTTTATTAATGTTAACAAAGATTAACAAATACAACAACAAATGTGTTGCTCATGGATAGTTCACATTAGTTAATACATTATGAACCTTACTGTAAAGTGTTTCCAAATAAACTGTCAAGTAATATGTAAAGATTGCTATGTATTTCACTACTGTATTGGATTATACAAAAAAATGCCATAACTTAAAGCTCAATAGCATATGATGAGAATGATTTAGTCACCAAAACTACCTGTGAAGTGTTCATCTATAGGTGCCAGGTCAAAGAGTGATGCACCCTTCTCTCTCTCTCTCTCTCTCTCTCTCTCTCTCTCTCTCTCTCTCTCTCTCTCACACACACATACACACACACACACACACACACACACACACACACACACACACACACACACACACATATTCAAACACACTCAACTCAAAGTTCATGCACATAGACTTTTTCTTTTTTTTACACATTCATCACACAATTAGTTCTACTTAGTTAATTTTATTTCTAAATTTTATTTAAAATTTGTATAAGCAGGATAATCTATGATCAGGTAAAATAAAAAATGAACAAAGTAAAAAAAAATAGTGTGATGAACGTGTAAAATAAATAAATAAATAAATAAATAAATAAATAGTATATATATATATATATATATATGCATGTACTTTGAGTAAGGTGTGTTTGAATATGTATATGTGCATGTGTGTCTACAAGAGTTTGGTAGAAGGTAGAAACGTGAATACCAAATGTCGTAACTTTAGAGACGGTCCCTAAATTTGCGAGTATCATAATCAAACGTTCAGCGTCAAATCAACTTTATGCCAGTATCTGCTTTCTTGGAGCCTATATAGTCTAACCTACATCACAAATGAGGTGCGAGTTTGGTCTTTTATATCACTGTACGAGTCCATTAAGCTGTGTTAAGAGTTTTTGTCCTGATGGCAGGGCAATCCTATGACGGATGAGGGAAGCCCTAGTATTACAACACAGCGCCGCGATATAAAGTTAAGGAAACTAAACAACAGAGAGAAATATATGTCTATCTCAGATTTAACGTTTGATCTGTACACCAGCATCGGGCAATAACGTTATCTTGTTCACTGTACAGAAAGCTGTAGCTACACTGGGAAAGTAAGCGTAAATACACTGAATTAAACATAAATGCAGTTTTTGTGTCTTTATCAGCTTTTCTGCATTTATACTGGCCCTGATAATCATCACATATTCACTTATGCTTGCTCTAATTCTGTAGATCCGTTTTTATGAATGAATGATGATTTACTAGCGTTGCTTTGGTCTTCCTAAACAGCCGCTAGCGGCATCTGCTGGTGAAGCAGACTAACAGCAGATAGAGATGATGCATCGGCACTCTACTGCTCTTCCTGCAGTTCCCGGATGTGAAATGTTGAATTTTCTGCCGAATTTGAACCACTGAATTTGTGGAAGCGAATTTGTAAAGCGAAATAAAATGGACTGAAAATTGATAGTTGAATTTTATAGGTTGTATTTTTAAACAGAATAAATATCTTGGAAGTGAAATTTGAAATGTGAATATGAATGATTGAATTTTTAATAATGAAAATGTGTGTGAAATATTTTTAATTGAAATATTCACAGCTTAAATATACGACCATGTTGAATTTCATCCCATAAAAATGCAAGCCTTAAAAATACAGTGCATCTAAATGCAAGTACAGCTAATGTAGTGCATATTTGTTTTCAGTTAGAGCAATTCAACAAGCTTTTTATTTCAAAAACATTTGGCATTAATTTACTTCCATATTCAACACTTGAGAAGGGGTTAGACATCTTTCCTGTTAGTCGCTTGCATGTTAAAAACTTAATGACGAAAGAAATGTCATTCTCAAAGATACAATCCTGACAGTTTCCTAACATTACATTCAGACTGGGTGGCCTAGATGCTTGATTTCTCTTCACACAGCTGAGGGAGCCATCACAACTCATAAGTAATAGGTTCTCTATTGATTTTTTGAAAATATTACTGTTTGCAGCTTTCATGCCTGAGTGGATGAGTATGGAGGTGAAAAAAAAGGGCCAATTAGGGACAAAATGAGTGATAAAATGATATAAATAGGCAGAAATAGTGAGAAAATGAAGTCAGACGGATTTGATGGGTGAATTAGAATTCAGACCATATTTCACAGCATGACTCCAATTGTAAGTCAGATATTTTCTGCTTATCTTACCAAAACAGTAGCACAATAACAAATATCTGGAACATGTTCTCGTTCCCTTACTTAATATGATCCTTATTTATCGCTCCATGCTTTGTGTCCTTAATCCCAAGCTTCGCTAGGAATGGCATTTCCACAAAGGCAGTGAGATGTGTCTTAAGTTATTAATTATGGAATCCCTCCAAAATAAGTAGCAGGTTTGCCTCGGGCTATATTCTTGATGTGATACGATTTAAGCAGAAAACGATATGGGAATACATTTCAACAGCCTAGAGAGAGTAAAACTGGGCAGATTAAATCTACCAAAAGCAAGTTCAGTAGGACCAAAAACATACTGAATTTCCACAAATTATTATAATTAAGTTCTTTCAGATAGCAGTGAACATCTGTCAAATGTCCAGGTCTTTCCACCCAACCCACCTAAAATTAAGCTTATTTTTATATATTGTATATATTTTAATGAAGCCATCACCCTCATTCTCATTAATATTATTTAAGTATTAAATACATTATTTCAGTATTTATATTTGATGATATTTTTGTTGTATAGTAAAAATCACAGAAATACAGAAATAAAAATACAAAATTGTATATTGTAATTGGAATCTCATCAGAATTACTACTGAGAATAGGAATGGCAGAATAGAAGAAAAAAAAAGAGCGGGTATATTCTATAATTAAGTTATGTCCTCTGTTGGGTAAATGTGCTTTATTAAATTACTACATGTGCATAGGTGGAGTGTGTGTGAGGCTGAGCAAGGCTTAGTCTTCCCTCGGCTATGAACTTGAGACTAGCATTGAGTTTTCTCACTCAAACCACTAACTGCTGCTGCTTCTGATTGCTTTAAGAGGGAAGAGTTGCCCATAACTGCTGGTCTAGGATCAGTTTTCTCTGTAATAGTAGCATAGGGCCTTATTGGCAAAACAGATTTGGTGCTTTCGCTCGAGTGTGTCAAAGGTTTCTATTTACAGTGTGTTTTTCAGCGTTGAGCAATGTAGTCACATACTCTGTTGATATCTTGAACACAATGGCCAATCAGAAGTGTTTAAGCTAGAATCCACTCACCGCTCAAGTTTTTGTCCAGTGCTGAGTTCTGCACGCTCGCAAATCCTCTCATTATAAGTTAAATTATAACAAACCAAGTGTAGATATTAGCTTATCTCTATCAACTTATTTAAGTTGCGTTATAAGTTGCGTGATGACGTAAGGAACAGGGCTGGGTATTGACACAATTTTCATGATTCGATTCGATTTCTATTCACATGCTTGTGATTCGATTCGATATTGATTATTTTGGATGTAGTATCAGATACAGTACAAGGCAAATTTTCTAGAGGAAAAAAAATCTCTCAACTAATGCTGTAAACTACACATGAGAGTTACACTCAAGGTTTTTTTATAATAAATAAAGTTTAGAATTAGAATAGAATTACATAGGCTACGTTCACACTGCAGGCTGAAACGACCCAATTACGATTGTTTTTGCCCCATGCGACCTGTGTCTGATCTTTTCATGACAGTCTGAACGACACAGATCCGATCTTTTCAAATGTGACCCAGGCCACTTGGGTATGTGGTCCTGAATCCGATACGTATCCGATCTTTTGAAATGCGACCTCCGTCTGAACGGCCAGGCCACATGTATCCGACCCGTACGTCATTGATACGCTACAAATGTCATAATTGTGTGTTGAAGTAGGCGGGAACGAGACGATAAACAACAACCATGGCGGACGATGCTGCTGAGACCAGTCAATGGAAGGGAAGCGAGGTCACAGATTTAATTAATATTTGGGGTGACAGCTCTATTCAGGCCCAACTCGAGGGCTCTTATCGGAACCGGGCGGTTTACGATAACATTTCCAGCGGAATGGCCGAGTGTGGTTACAGACGATCCTGGCTCCAATGTCAGCGAAAAATAAAAAGCCTCCGAGCCAAATACAAGGAGGTTAAAGACTGGAACAAACGAAGTGGCCGTCTACTTCCGCAAACAACGAGTGACGTCGTTGACCGTTGCATACTCTTCTGCGCATGCGGGTCACTTCTGGGTCATTTCACGTTCACACAGGAGATCACAAAAGGTCGCATTTAATTGAAAATGTGAACGGCCTTGCAAAAAAATCTAATTTTTTCAAAAAATCGGAATTGAGCATTAAGCCCTGCAGTGTGCACGTAGCCATAATCATATTTCTACTCCAATGTTAATTTTTTTAAATATAAACATTTAAATCGCGGCTGTCATAACTGATTTATTCAAACATGCATTAAATATTGAAGAACATTAAAAATTATAATGAATATGTAACAGTGCATATATTTATCAGAATGCTGCTCCGTAGAGTTCATTTTTCTAGCTGACTAACGAGTTTATGTTCACTGAATATGTTTTTCTGAGGTAAATGTGATGTTACGTGACTTTGTTTACAAGAAGTGTTTCTTTCCGCGGTTGAACCACTTATTGAGCAATTACAAGAGACATGATACAGATTTTGGTAAGTTGTACTGTATCTTTTAACATACCTTCAGATGTTTATTCATGTTTATTTCGCGCTGTAACTGGTATTAAAGCGGAGAGGATGTTCACATGTGCTCGTGCTGCCGCTTCTCTTTAACTGAGGCGCTAAAGCGATCTGTCACGCCACATTAAAAAAGCACCAAAATGGTATTTATTTTTTGAATCTCATAAGATGGACGTCATTTGAAATCTGAGACTTTGCTTTATATCAAAAATAACAAAGCACAAAGATTATTGCGATTTATTGGTAAGAGGCACGCTACATGTTCTGTTCATTCATCAACTGAAAACATACTAGACTAATTGATTCTTAGGATTTAAGAATCAATATCGATTCGTAAAAATGAGAGTCAATTAAAATCGAGAAATCAATATTTTTGCCCAGCCCTAGTAAGGAACCAATTAATCGTTTATTTAAAGGTGCCCTAGATTCAAAAATTGAATTTATCTTGGCATAGTTAAATAACAAGAGTTCAGTACATGGAAAAGACATACAGTGAGTCTCAAACTCCACTGCTTCCTCCTTCTTATATAAATCTCATTGGTTTAAAACACCTCAGAAGAACAGGCGAATCTCAACATAACACCGACTGTTATGTAACAGTCGGGGTGTACGCCCCCAATATTTGCATATGTCAGCCCATGATTGAGGCATTACACAAGGGCAGCCAGTATTAACGTCTGGATGAAAGGCATTAGACAAGGGCAGAACGTATGGATGTGCACAGATGAATCAACAGACTAGGTAAGCAAGCAAGGACAATAGCAACAAATGGCAGATGGAGCGATAATAACTGACATGATTCATGATAACATGATATTTTTAGTGATATTTGTGAATTGTCTTTCTAAATGTTTCGTTAGCATGTTGCTAATGTACTGTTAAATGTGGTTAAAGTTACCATCGTTTCTTACTGTATTCACGGAGACAAGAGCGGTCGCTATTTTCATTTTTAAACACTTGCAGTCTGTATAATTCATAAACTCAACTTCATTCTTTATAAATCTCTCCAACAGTGTAGCATTAGCCGTTAGCCACTGAGCACTATCAAACTCATTCAGAATCAATGTAAACATTAAAATAAACACTGTACTTACGCAATTAGACATGCTGCATGACCAACACTTTGTAAAGATCCATTTTGAGGGTTATATTAGCTGTTTGAACTTTTTTGTATGTTGTTTAAGGCAAGCGCGAGCTCTTGGGGTGTGGAGCATGAGATTTAAAGGGCCACACACCCTGAATCAGCTCATTTCTAATTATGCTCCAAAAAAGGGAGTTAAAAAAATGAATAAAAAAAAAAAAAATCTATGGGGTATTTTGAGCTGAAACTTCACAGACACATTCAGGGGACACCTTAGACTTATATTACATCTTTTGAAAAAAAGTTCTAGGGCACATTTAAATCTGTTCATTGAAACAAACTGCCCGAAAGAACCGGTTTGCGGAAATGAATATGGTAGGCTATACTATTTCATGACTTTCAATTTATATGTGTTTAAGGAGGAAGCACATCTAGCCTTACCTTGGAGTTGGTTCACCCTCCACTACATGTGATGTTAGTGAGAGCAAAGTATAATACAAAGAAATATGCCATCATTCATTGGACAATCTGCTACTGGTGAAGGAATACTACTTGGGACCTACATACTAATGTGGAATACTACAACATGAAGCATCGCAACAGCAAATAACGGAAAAGCTGGATTAAACAGCACTTGCTTGTGAGCAGAGGATTGACCCCATGTGGATCCCAGTTTAACCTTGGCCTTTGATTATACTGAATGTCAGGAGATGTGATGGGAAATCTGTGACGGGCACATGGTCTACATATGACTGAAGATCATCAAAAACAAGATGCAATATCTTTTTTTGGAGGATGTCAAAGGTGCTCAGTGTTGATCCCGTATTCTGGAGGACATGAACTTCACGGTTTTCTAAATCTATCTGTAATCCACATCACACTGCAGCAGAAAACAAGTCCCTTACCTCTTTTCAACCCACATAGACATGATATAATAATTCTGAGCAAGTCATTTCTATTAAAAGCTGTTGTTTGTCTGTTTGTGTTGGAACAATGTATGTTCACAACATTCATACATCAGGAGTTCAGTATAATGATTATAATCATTACTAACTCTGAGAAATATGAAAAAGAACAAAACACTAAACTTGGTTAAAGTATGTATCTAACAAAATTATTTGGCAAAAAAATGGGTTACAGGATTTTAAAAAAGCTTGCAGGAAAAAACATACATTGACTCTGCATGATCAGTTATTAATATTTTGTTGGTTCTTTCTTGTTTTTGCAGGTGTCCATAATTTATTTGCTTTCTCCAGCTTTGTTGTTGCTGATCAACCAAAGCACAAACTGTTAAAGGTGCCCTAGAATTAAAAATTGAATTTATCTTGGCATAGTTAAATAACAAGAGTTCAGTACATGGAAAAGACATACAGTGAGTCTCAAACTCCATTGTTTCCTCCTTCTTATATAAATCTCATTTGTTTAAAAGACCTCAGAAGAACAGGCGAATCTCAACATAACACCGACTGTTACGTAACATTCGGGATCATTAATATGTATGACCCCAATATTTGCATATGCCAGCCCATGTTCAAGGCATTAGACAAGGGCAGCCAGTATTAACGTCTGGATCTGTGCACAGCTGAATCATCAGACTAGGTAAGCAAGCAAGAACAATAGCGAAAAATGGCAGATGGAGCAATAATAACTGACATGATCCATGATAACATGATATTTTTAGTGATATTTGTAAATTGTCTTTCTAAATGTTTCGTTAGCATGTTGCTAATGTACTGTTAAATGTGGTTAAAGTTACCATCGTTTCTTACTGTATTCACGGAGATAAGAGAGCCGTCGTTATTTTCATTATTAAACACTTACAGTCTGTATAATTCATAAACACAACTTCATTCTTTATAAATCTCTCCAACAGTGTAGCATTAGCCGTTAGCCATGGAGCATAGCCTCAAACTCATTCAGAATGAAATGTAAACATCCAAATAAATACAATATTCACATAATTCGATGTATGCATGCAGCATGCATGACGAACACTTTGTAAAGATCCATTTTGAGGGTTATATTAGCTGTGTGAACTTTGTTTATGCAATGATAGAGTCGAGAGCTCGGGAGGGGCCGGAGAGCGCGAGCAATTAAAGGGGCCGCAGCCTGAATCGGCGTATTTCTAATTATGCCCCAAAATAGGCAGTTAAAAAAATGAATAAAAAAAAAATCTAGGGGGTATTTTGAGCTGAAACTTCACAGACACATTCAGGGGACACCTTAGACTTATATTACATCTTGTAAAAAAAACGTTTGATGGCACCTTTAAAGCTCTGCCTTCTTTTGGAAAGCATCCAGGAGCAGCAGCTCATTTGCATTTAAAGGGACACACAAAAACAGCATGTTTTTGCTCAAACCCAAATAATCACTCTGTTGCAGGTGTTTTCTTACCAAAGCAAATCGTATAACTTGCTTGAAAGTCACTTGCTTGAAAACACTGTTGCCATTACATCCAAATTATGCTGATAAATAACTATTGATGCTCAAAAAATCCATGTCTTAGTACAAATATATATTCATTCATTCAAATGTCACTGTTTGCAGTACAGACTAGCCAATGGGTCCCCTAAAACATGACCATAGACTATGTGTACCTTTATTTGTGTCTGACAGTAGTAAACATGGAAATGATCAGGGATGAGAGATGATCTGAGTAAGATGTTGTTATTAGTCATACTGCTCTCTGCTGACTGCAGTGTGGTACTGTGCCTCAGCTGACCTTGTGTGCTCAAGTCACACTGCAACAGAATGGCATCGGTTTGGCAGCATTTTGAATCAGGTCTGAGTGGCACATATGGCAGATTGATCCTGCAGAGCTCTGGGCTGTTTTAAGGGTTCAGTTAAAATGGACACAAGCACTGTTGCACGTGAGCAACACGAGGACAATAGCATGCGCCCATGAGCCGGATGGATTTTTTATTTTTTTTTCTTCATGGTATCGGTTGCATTTTGCAGACTGGACTGTAACTATGCAGCAGTGCTAAAAATACGTTTTTAAATGTTCTCACCGTGGCTACTTGTTGGCTGTAGCTAATGATTCAGCATTGCTTGCCATTTCTGAAGAAACCACAAGCAAAAACACTGTTGTCATGCACTAGCCAGATTTGGCTTTTCATAATGCGTTGTTTCAGACTAGTGGAAAGAAAATCCAAAACACACTTTAATTGTTCATTATATTGCACTTTATTTGCATCTGAAGGTTTCAGTTACAATACATATCTAAAGGATGTTTTCTCAAAATGTTTTTTTCCCTCATGCACTGAGCCAGAAAAATCTCCACTTCAGTAGCACTATCATAAACCAAACTTTCCAGTTTTATTCCTAGCTATATTTTGAAGGTTTTACAGTTTTTTTGAGGAACTTACACAGTTCCTATATCATTTCTGGCTGTATTTTCTAATTTATGGAATGATAAATAGCCAAAATCCACTCTTACATTTTGACTCTAATACATTAACAAAATTAAACAATTTTGAACCTGGCTTTATCCAATGTTAAATGTCCAGCTCTGGAAATATACGAAAATGTATTTAAATAAACAATGCATCATTTGCATATTTAAAATGTTTGTAATTGAGATACGAATGTCGTATTTCGCCCCCTAGCGGCAGTCGCGCGGATATTTTAAAATTGGTCGTGAAGCAACCGTTACCCTGGGCTTATTCACCATGGTAAAATGAAGGATTTTAATGAATTTAATGCATGTATGCATTTTCCACACAAAACAAATGACCCACAATATGTCTATAAATAAAAACATAATATATTTTCCGTTTGAACTCCAAGCAGCTACCCTACTACTCTCCATTGGAAATGAATGACTTCCGATCTGTCGCTTGTCGGAGATAGTGGAAAGGCGGCTTTAAAGGGATAGTTCACCCAAAAATGAAAATTCTGTCATCATTTACTCCCCCTCAAGTTGTTCCAAACCTGTATAAATTTCTTTGTTATGCTGTACACAGAGGAAGAATAAATAATACTATGGCAGTCAATGGGGGGCAAGATCTTCATGGTAAGCAGACCTCCCGAAAAAAAAAAAAAAAAAAAAAATCGGCTCACTATTGACAAAATATTTTTTGTTACTTTAATTATTATTAGTATGTAATTAATTTATACACTAAAGAATATACAGTGTTATTTTGTTTACTTTATTTCTGTACCTGAAAACTAAACCAAGCAGATCTCGCCCCCCATTGACTGCCATAGTATTTTTTTTTCTTTCCTTACTATGGTAGTCAACGCGGGGCGAGATCTACTTGGTTACAAACATTCTTGCAAATATCTTCCTTGGTGTTCAGCAGAACAAAGAAATTTATACAGGTTTGGAACAACTTGAGCATGAGTAAATTATTTTAATAATAATTTTCATTTTTTGGGTGAACTATCCCTTTAATGTATAATCAGTGAAGTATGGTGATATTTTCTTTTTTACCCTATTCACCTGGGCTGTCTTGCCTTGCCTTGTCAAATGTGAAACAGTATGCAGTGAACAATAAGCTTTTGAAAAAGTTATTTTTTGTACAATAATTAAAAAAAGAAAGAAAGAAAGAAAGAAAGAAAGAAAGAAAGAAAGAAAGAAAGAAAGAAAGAAAGAAAGAAAGAAAGAAAGAAAGAAAGAAAGAAAGATGCATTTTATGAATGGTTTAATCAATTCCAGAAAAAAAAATTAAAAAAATAAATAAATAAATACAGCTGATATTTTATTCCTCGCACTGGAAATAAAAGTTCAGGTCAAGCACATTGCATTGTGGGATATAATATTCCGTACAGTCTTTTGTGTTATATACAGCACATTTAAATAGGTCAACTCACTTTTCCATGCATACAGACAATTTGCCTACAGCACACATAATACATTCTGTATATGCTTTTCATATAGATATGAAAATGTGTGCAGATATCACAGATAACATGGTAATCATGCTATTGCTAACTTAGCTCATGTCTGAGTCTGATAAACAACAGGATTTGTTTAAATAGTCTTTTGACAGCTGCTCAATATTGCTGGTATACTGCCATCTGTTGGCCAACTTGAACTTAAACAGCATCACAGACCTCACAGGCCCTGTTGCCCAAAGCTTTTTCCCCTTGATGACTCATACTGACATGCACAGTGCAAGAAATCTGATTAAGTCCTCTTCCGCAAGAAAAGCTATAGTGTATGTAGCAGCTAAATCTGTCATTCCCAAAACACAGTGTCATGTAGACTAATTTTTCTGATGAATTTACAATTCCTCAAGAGCACTGACTCAAAATTGGCTTACACTGGCATATCCGTTTTAGTTTCACTTCAAAGGCAAGCAGTGCAGATGAAATTTCCTCCAGCCAGGAGTCATAAAGGAATTAGCCATTTCTGTTTTTGTTAGCCGAGGATATTCCATCTTTATAGCATATAAAACGTGTGTCATTCTGAATACCTCACCCAGTGTAAGATGCTGCATTGTTCACTCACTGAGCTGGTCTGCGCATTCATGTTATGTAAGCTGAATAGATGTCTGCTACTGTCTCCCCCAGTGCCCTTCCCGCAAGAGGCAGACACGTTCAGTGGCAGCTGCATTGATTTGAAGTGCCGCGGGCAGCTGGGGGATCACAACAAGTTCAGTGGCTGTTTGGGGACATAAACGGAAGACATCTTACCCAAAGTTCCGGCAAGCATGCTGCTTCCTTTTCCGAGAACAGCTGGTAGTCTCAGGTAAAAGACTGTAAAAATGCTACAGTAAAAATCTGCTAATTGGCTAGTAAGTTTCCTTACTCTATACAGTGAAAAACTGTAATTCATAGTTTTCAAATTACGTCACACACTTAGGAACGCCCACCCGGAGGGCAAAACAAGGCTTTCCCAGTCATTTTTACCAGGTTTGTACAAAGCACTAATGAAGGAAGACCAAATTCAATATATGGGTCATTGACGAATAAGGTTTTTAAAAGTGTAAAAAAACATAATGGAGATATAATTAATTTTGAAGTTAATGTTATTAAGTGTTAACAATGAGATTGTGTGGTTTGCTACCTAGCTAACTAAAGGACAATCAAACATTTTATATTTAGTACAACTTTTAAAATATTACCACATTTTCCATGTTTTATAGCGGTTGTACCAAATGACCCGATGTTTCAGGACGTGTGTATGAGCGAGTGAAAACATGAATTTTTCAAATAGTTAAGAGAGATTTAGTTACTTTGCTTCATGACCATGTGGTTCTTTGCAGGTATAGTATGGTTTGCAGGTCTGAATTATGTCACATCCTGTCACATGATATTGACCGCAGGACTTGATCCAAAATGGTCCTTTATATTGGTTACTCCGAAGAACATCAATGAAATTCATTTTTCCAGACATTCTTTTTCATAACAAAGCAATGACTTCTACACATAATTTTAATACCATTTTGCACTATGTTGATATATGATGTTATAAAATCATGCCAGAATAAAAAAATATATACATTTATTGCATTTTAAGATATTTTAATCACAAATGAAATGGCTGTATCGGTCTTTGGACAGTTAAACCGAATGACCTATTGACAGTGACACTTGAAAATCTTTAAAATACCATTATAGCAAAATATAATTAAAACCTTTTGGATTCAATAAAAGAAATCTAGTTTTTCTACCTTACATACTTTGTGGATCTCATATCTTTCCTTTTTATTATTATTATTAAGGCCTTTGGACAAAAAAATTAACCGTCCTGTCATCCATACACCTTATTGATGACGCATACTACACCCAAGCAGATGAACCCAGAGTATAAAAAGAAAACACACAGTTTCTCTTTAAAGTGGTCATGATTTTTTTTTTTTTGTTTTTAAATATTTTATTTTATAATGTTTTACGAGGTGCATTTATAATGTTAATATGATTTTTACATCAAATAATTGTCATAATTTAGAAATAAATTGCTATTTTCTACCCTGATTTGAATGTTCTGATTTGAACGTTCTGTTTGAAGGGACTTCAGTGTAAATGCCCACTGCTGTGATTGGCTGACATCTTTGCAATTAAAATAATTATTAAATGTGGAATCCTCTTGAATACTTTTACCACATTTTTACTCTTTCATCTGCCGAGATTAAACCTTATGCTGTGTTCAAACACGATTTAAAGACAGTACGAGATTCATTGTGTAGTGTAAGAGCGCCACTGTGACGAGCAGGGCGGGCGAGAGCCTCGAGTCTCTCACGGAGGAGCTCCGGGAGCATAAAAGGAGGAGCGACGACCGTGGAGGACGAGAGAGGACCAGGCCTGGACTTTATGTTATGGTTTATTATGTTTGTGTGGCCGGCAGACGTCCGCGAGGGTCTGCCGGCATTACTTTCCTTTTGTTCTTTGTTTATTTTTTAATTAAAGTTACGTTGAATGTTCGCCGGGACCCGCCTCCTTCTTCCCACATTTACGAACTGTGTTACATTGGTGCCGAAACCCGTGAGGAAGGAGGGACATGCTGTCGGAGAGCCCTCGCTGCTGAGGGGGATTCGGGCAGCGCGGAAGTGAAGACCGCGAGAGGCTGCCCGAGGCGGTGGTGCTGGAGCCTTGTGAAAGGTGGGACGGAGACCCGGATGCCTGGGACGAGGTGGGGTGGCTGCCGTCCTGGACCTGGAGGGAGCGGAGGAGTCGCCGCCGTCTGCCGTGGGCCGGAGCCTGCTGCCGTCCGCCATGAAGGGGAGGAGCAGGGGACGGGGGACTCGCTGCCGGCTGCCCTCAGTCGGAGGAGCCATCGCCGAGGATCGGGCCGTCCACCGAGCGTCCAGTGCCACCGCATGGCACCGCGAAGAAGAGCCTCTCGGCAGGCTGAGGACTGAGCGGCAGTGTGTCGGGGAACCAGACCAAGAATTTTTTTTTTCTCTTTTTCCTCTCTCCCCTCTCTCGTCCTGTCGCTCCCCTTGCTTCCGTCTCCTTTCTCTCGTCTCGTCTGTCCTTACCCCCAGGTGCTGCGGCCGCCGAGACAGGCCCCGGGGGGGGGAGTAGAGCGCAGTCTCGGAGGTACCCCCGGCCTGCGAGGGGCGATGGGGGTATGTGGCGACCAGGGCGGGCGAGAGCCGTGAGGGAACGGCGCGAGGCCGGTGACCGACCGTGGAGGATGAGAGAGGACCAGGCCTGGATATTATTTTATGTTTTATTATGTTTGTGTGGCCGGCAGACGTCCGCGAGGGTCTGCCGGCATTACTTTCGTTTTGTTCTTTGTTTATTTTGGATTAAAGTTTTTGTTGAATGTTCGCCGGTTCGCGCCTCCTTCTTCCCACATTTACGAACGTCGTTACAGCCACTATAACTGGAGTTTTGGCAAGTGTCCAGATAAACAGTTTCAGCCATTATAAAGACAGTGTTCTTTAGTAAAAATACTAGGATTATTCATTATGAATTTAACTGTCATTACTAGTTTATTTAAAAATGAAATTCGTTACTCACAGTTTGTGGGGTCCTTGCTTGTTCCAGAAAAGTTGATTCCTGATCTTTGAGCAAAAGTTTTTGGGCAAAGCTAGTATTATATTGTGACTTGTTCTCAAAACAGTCACTGGTAAAATGTATGGTACAAACCCGCAAGTCGGCACTGATGTGACTAGTACGTTTGTTAAAAATAATCTGAATGAATTACTCACCTTCATGTCGTTCCACACCCATAAGGCTTTTGTTCACCTTCAGAAAATAAATTAAGATATTTTTGTTAAAATCTGATGGCTCAGTGAGGCCTGCATTGACGGCAAGATAATTAACACTTTCACACCCAGAAAGTTACTAAAGACGTATTTAAAACAGTTCATGTGACTACAGTGGTTCAACTTTAATGTTATGAAGTGACAAGAATACTTTTTGTGCATCAAAAAAAATAAAAAAATAACGACTTAATTCAACAATATCTAGTGATGGCTGATTTCAAAACACTGCTTCATGAAGCTTCAAAGCTTTATGAATCTTTTGTTTTGAATCAGTGGCTCAGAGCATGTATCAAACTACCAAAGTCACGCCCCCCAGTGGTGAACCATTGAAATTTCGAAACGCTTATGACGTGGCGAAGCCTCATTTACTGAAATCACGTGACTTTGGCAGTTTGACGCTCTGAACCACTGATTCAAAAAAAGATTCGTAAAGCTTCATCAAAAATATCTTAATTTGTATTACGAAGATAAACAAAGGTCTTACTGGTTTGGAATGGCATGAGGGTAATTAATGACAGAAATTTTATTTTTGGGTGAACTAACCCTTTAATATGAAATAATATATATTTTTTTATTGTTTTTATAATTTATTTACATTACGGTTTAAGTTACATTGTTAAATTAATGATTATTGCATTAATTTAGTATTGTGTCTGTTACCGTGATGCTGTATTTTTTTTTTTTTTTTTTTCAAATAATGTTGCCGTGAAAACATTCAATCATACTTAAATATGAATAATTGGAAAACCAATAGCAGTCTATCCTTTTTTAAAGGACTAATTTTCAATGCACTTTTTACTTTAGCAAGCTAAGGAAATCTAGTGGCAGGAATAGACAAGCAATTGACAAGCTAGCCAAGATATAGGTTAGGGATAGATAAGGGTAGATATACCTTTAATTTTTGTTTTCATTCAGGATTCCCAGATGTGTGTTGGGGACAGGAAAGAAATTGACCTAATGATAGATAAATGACTGATACCCCAAACAGCCAATCAAATGGCTCCGCTGCTGCTATCTGCCATTTTGTCTGACAATTTTTAAGCCTACACATAACCCATTTTGGCAAATTCCTGTAACTATTGTAAAAATATGCTGCTATTGCACATGTAATTTTAAAAAACTAGGTATCCAGTCGTAAGTGTGTGTTTGGGCAGTTTTTTTTTTTTGTTTTTTTTTTAATCACCAGATGCCTTAGCCCCTTAGTACCAATTGAGCATTTATTTTTCATAATTTATTATTTTGTGCGACAGGTGACCACTAGAAAATGCAGTGTTTGGCGTCATTGTTAGTGTACTCGCCTCGCATGCCGGTGAGCGGGGTTCGAGACCGACTCAGAGCAGGTTGGTTAGGATTGGAGGGAGGGTTTTTTGAAGCAGAACAATGAAGAGATGGGTGTGTTTGTTTTGGTTTATTTCAAATATTAACAATGTCTAATGGTGTTTTTGAAAATTGCTTACCCCACCTTTAAACGCCACAGCCTATCTGAGTATTGTTGCTGACCATGTCCATCCCTTTATGACCACAGTATACTCATTCCTGATGGCTATTTCCAGCAGGAGAAAGCACCATGTCACAAACATAGATTGTAATAAAAGATGGATGACACACCTTTACTCTCTTCCATTGTAGTAAGTGAAGCAGCCACCACTGACATCTTGAGTCTCGAGTCTGCGCATAGTGAACTTGGAGCCCGAGTCTGTGCAGTAGTGATTGCGAAGTGGAGCCGCGATACCAAGGCCCACATTCCCGCACAACCTGTTAATACTGCAGAACAACTCTATCCCCCGGTTTCACAGACAAGACTTAAGCTAGTCCTAGATTAAAATGCATGTTTGAGCTGTTTTAACTGAAAGTAACTTGTACTGAGGTATCTTAAAATATGTCACTGACATTGTTTAGTCTCAAGATGTACAGTGCACAGCATAAATGAGTACACCCCCTCTGAACAAATACAAAAGATGTATTTTCTTTATGACCACTTATACAATTCATGGAATGATGGCAAAACTAAAATGTATTAAACATATACATAACAAAAACTGAGAAATATATGTCATTAATAGCCATAAAATAAGTAAATTATCCAATTTTGTTTAAATTTAGGATTGCAGAAATGAGTGCAACCTAGATTTAATACAACAAATGTATAAAATTCTAGTACTTAGTATGCCCTCCATAATTTTGAATGTACTGCTCTGACACTTCTTGGCACAGAGTGTACAAGTTCATGACAAATTGTCACATCTGCCCTGTTTAACTCCTGGATGATGAGCTCCTTAAATGCCTTGGGAGAATGCATATCCTCATTTTCATGTTGAAAAAAAATCCCATCAATGCAGGGAATGAGGAAAGGGTAACATCTTCTGTTTCAAGTTTGTGTATTAAATTACACAGTGGTGTGTGAATTCATGACAGCATTGATAAAGCACAACTCCCTCACACCTTCAGCACTCATTCATCCCTATATAAGAGCTTTACTACCACTGAACTTTACTGTGGGAACCTGGCACTTCTCACTGTACTCCTCCTCTAGCAACACCAGAACATTTTGGATGCTGTTAGATCCAAAATGATTGATTTGGTCTCATGAGACCAGATAATTGATTTCCAGAAACTATGTTTAGTAAATATGGGCTTTGGAAATGGCTAACTGACTTTATTGTGCTTTGACTACAGTAGGTAGTTCCAGAGAACAACAACCATGAATGTCATTTCTGCAGGCTGCATCTTACTCTGTGAGATAAACAGTCACTCTTTTCATAGCTTTTGCTGGCTCTGAGACACTCGCCTGGTATTTCTCCTGCTCTTTGTCTAGCAAAACAATCCCTCATCACTAAATGAAAGCTTAAAATGAAGGCCTGATTATTTCAGGGGCCTTGTCACAAGTCCATTGTTTTTGAATTTCTGTGTTACTTTTGCTATATTTTCACACTTAAAAAAATTTGGTAATCCTCTTTTACCACTGTCCTCTTTTGTGCTAAGAAATAAGTCTCCTGACAGTTCTCTCCCAAGTGGTTCCGTTGTTGTCCGCATTAAGTCTGAGAATGATTTAGTGGGCTATATAACACTTTTAATTGTCAAAAAATTGCTTCTCTTTAAATGTTTTGGTTCAACATACTTACCTGTTGATCAAACATCACCTTAAACTTACACTTACACTTTTATTTCGTTTTATTTTGTAACTTTTAGTAGGGTGTACTCTTTTTTGCTAAACAACATTTTATCACCTTGACAAGAAAATCTTATTTTCCTGAATAATTTTGACATGCTTCTTTGGTAATTGATTAAGCAGACAACACTAACATGTCTTCTAAGCAACTGAGAACTTTCAGAAGTTTCAGGTGGGGTGTACTCATTTATGCTGTGCACTGTACATCAGTTAATATATATATATATATATATATATATATATATATATATATATATATATATATATATATATATATATATATATATATATATTTTAGTGTACATTTATAAAAGCTGAATATTCTAATTGAACTAAGGCCTAATCCTGGTTTAGGCTAAGCCCTGTCTGTGAAACTGGGCCATTATGTCGGTGTGAAATAAACAGTTCTGAAATTGTAGAAATTAAAAGTAAAGCTCCAGTGTCCTCCGGAAGATCCAGAAAAAAAGTCAGTTGGTGATTTAGTGACTATTTCGCTCAGAGAAGCTGTCACTCAGCTGTCAATCACACTCTCTTTTGGGATGTGGTGGAACGTGTGATTCTCATCATGAACATGCAGCCGATAAATCTGCAGCTACATGTACTGTGTGATGCAATCATGACAATATGGACCAAAATCTCTGAGGATGTTTCCAGCATCTTGTTGAATCTATGCCATGAAGAAATAAGGCAGTTCTGAAGGCAAAGGGGGGTGCAACCAGGTAATAAAGTGTCCAGTGAGTGAATTCAAGGTGTAAGGACAATTCTCACTTCTTAACATGACATGATTAGAGTCATAAAATGTTTTTCAAAACCATAAACATTTATCATTGACCCTGATTGCAGATTCATTTCAGTGTTTAGTTATGGGATAATGACAATTCTCCTAACATTTAATTATTTGTTTATTTTAAAAGGTCGACTGGGATTGCATAATAAGATATAATACATAAGAATACCATAAGGAAGTACACACGCCCAGTCATTTTGATGTGTATCTTACACTGGTGTTGTTCTTCCTGTAACCAGCAGAGGAGGTCTAAATCAAGGAACATTTTGACTGAACAAGATCAAAAAGGGCAGTATATTCCCCTAAACAACTGTACAGAATCACTAGTCATAATCATGTGGGAATAGAATATTACGAATCGCATACAGGGTGACATTTTGTGCACTTATAAATTATGCTTGGCTCTTTTTTAGGTTTGATCAAATTATTTTGTCACTGGTAAAAACTGTATATCACTAAGAGCTTTAAGACTTAATCTGAAATTGTGACCTTAATAATCCCCATCTTTAATTTTATCAGAAACATTTACAAAGATGACTGGCACTATTACTCACAGTTCTTGTGCTCTGTTCAGACTACTTTTTATGAAAAATTATTTTTTAAAATGATTTTTTTAATACCTGAGTGCAATGATGAACATGTAAACAAGTAAAATTCTAAATTAACTTTTTTCCACAAACTTTGTTTTTCTGAGTTATTTTGACTTGGAAAAAAAGGCTGTTACAAAAAAAGGTTTAAATATAGAAAATAATTTATAACATCCTCCATAAATAAAGCCCAACCCCCCCCCCCCCACCCCCCCCCCCCCCCCCAACCACCACATCCATACCCATTTTATTTTTTAAGCATTTTCATTAAATATGGTATTTTATAATAAATAGCTATAATCAGCTAAAAGAATTAGGGGAAGTCATAAAATATCAATCTGATACTACAATGTTAGGTATATTTTTGAGCTATTAAAATGGCCTTGGAGTCTCTCAGACCTCAAACAAAACATTGGGGTTAAATCATAAAATTAATCTTTCCGATTTTTACATCAAAGATAAAGAATTAAACAGGCTCCATTTACCCAGATGTACTTTAGGTATTTAAACGAGTTCTGAACAGCTTTGTGAATTTAGCTTCAGAGTCTCTTGACCTTTTTTTTTTTTTTTTTTTTTTACACCACAAGAACAGGATCAGGCAAATTGCCCAGATTCACTTCACTCTCGTAAGTGGCTCATAGTTGACATTATAAAACACATCCGTGAACACTTTAGCGGTTCTGTGTTTGATTAGCATGACTGGGTTCGTGTTTTGATTAAAGGAAGCTCGTGAGTAAAGTGCTGACCATAAACGATTTCCTCATTGCATCAAAGTCACGCGGAAGCAGTAAAATGGGCCCTTTAACATCCCCATTTATAGTGCCACAACTTAATGAACAAGCCATAACAAGGCAATAAAGAAGTAAAACAGGACTAATCGAATACATTTTAAAATAACTTTCAATAACAGCACAATCATATATCAGATCATTATTTAATCAATGATCATAAAGTTAGAAATGTAATACATTAGCTGTATTTTCCTATGTTCAAACTGCTGATCTGTTAAGCATCTCATAATGTTTGGTTCATGAAAATTAATATAAAGTGTTAGCAACTATTTATTTTTTTTCTTGCAGGAAATTGCTTCCTGTAAAAAATAACTTTTTTCTACTTTAAAAAGGTGGAGGTGAACGTTAGGAAAATGAATAAAATGAAAAAGATGAATAGAACTTGCTTACGCAACCTGAAGCTTCTACTCTAAACTTAACTGTCTCATATGCTTTCTCAAACATGAAACAGAAATATCGATTGAATAAACAAATGCTATTGTGATTGCTCGCCAATTGCCGTTTACTGTACATGTCAGATTTCAGTCAATTATAACTACAGTATAAAATGTATATAAAAATGTGGCATAAAAATAAACTTCCACATTGTAGTTACAAGGTACTAATTTCAAAGGCATAATACCATACTCACGGTCAAATTCATTATTAGGTTGCAAGTGAACAGAGAGTGCAGAAAAAATGTCTGTAATCTTTTGATGTAAAAGTTAACTTGAAGCTCAAATCTTATGTAAACACACCAATGCATTTCTCGTATATAAAATCATTCACCTAGCCATTTAATTTGTTTCAAACACTATGACCTTTTGGTGAAACCACTGTCCATCAATTATTGTACGACAAGATAAGTACAAACAATGCGTAATGAACTTGTCGCACTTTTTTTTTACAGGATCAAAAAATCCTAATCAAATGTAGTAGAATTTAAAACTCATAAGACAATATTTTGTACACAAAATAATTAGTTTTACAATATATTACATAAAGATGTATGACACAAATATACAAAAAAAGGTTTGGCAACAAAATGATCCATCCACAGGGTAAAATTTGATCTTTCAGTCAGTGGAAAGTGAGGTAAAATGTCCCGATTTTCATGTCATGTCTTTTAAGACATGAGTGAAGGCACATTACAATTTTTTTTCGAACTTGGACACCCAGTGATTGTAAACATTGTCTTTTTGTACATCCACAGAGCAGTACTAGTCCATATCGTAGCACTTCCGCTCATGCGAGGTGATACATGCTGTACCCTAAAGGTGTTCCATACAGCCCCACTGGAGCAACAGGCAGTAAAGGCCTCTGGTAGGGGTACGACTGACCATAGAGTGAGACCGCCGAATGAAGTTGGGTCCCAAGAGGAAGAGGCAGACTGAAATTGGGGTGCAGGGCAGGTTTGGCAGTCAGTTTGAGCTTTTCCAGCTCGGCCTCTTGCAGACGCTTGGCCTTGGCCCGTCGGTTCTGGAACCAGATCTTCACCTGGGTCTCTGTGAGGGTGAGGGAGCTGGAGAATTCTGCTCGTTCTGCGATGGACAAGTACTGTTTCTGTCTGAACTTTCGCTCCAAGGCCAAGAGCTGTGAGGTGGTGAACGGTGTACGGGGTTTGCGGTTGGTCTTGTGCTTGCGGAGAGGACAGGGACTTACCTGGCCTGTGTTGAGGAAAAAAAGGTTTAAAAAGAAGTGTAGCAAAATTTATAATTTTAGGTTGGTCTAAATATAGATTTTAAACTCTAAAAATGTAAGTAGCTTGTAAAACGAATGCTTTAATAATAGTGTTTTCATAGTTAAAATAATGCATTTTAAACAAACCTACAGGAATTTATGTGTTTTATGTGAATTCTTTGTTTTATTTTTTTTTTTTTTTTTCTTGATAATTTTAATATTTTTTAGGTATTTAGAGTGGAAGGTTGGCAAAAAAATCAAATAATGCAATTATTAACATGCTTTGTTATATATATGGAGTTACATATAGTATAAATGTGGAGTTACTACACATTATTATTCTGCTTAATAATTACAACAACAACACAAAAGTGTTTCATTTATTTTATTTCATAATATGGTTGTGTTCTTAATTCTTAGAGTTTTTCTAAATAAAATTTTAACTTGCAGAGTAGTGGGCCCTCATGTATCTCTAGTTTCTATTAAATGTATCTTTCCAGTCTCTATAAAATTTGATTTTGCTTTAGTTGCAAAATGCCTAATGATAAATAATAACCCTACATTTATAAAAACCCTAAAACACACTTGTCTGCATAGAAGAGAGCAACAAAATAGCCCAGCTACAAGATTTTATGACACTTATTGACTTCATTTATTTTTAAGTTAAAAGCATAAGCAGTTAGTTAAAAAAGTTAAATTGCTTACGGGTTTGAGCGTATCTAGAGTTCATAACCCACGATGTACAGTCATCCGGCTCAGGGGACTCCGATTTGACGGGTGAGGTCTGTATAAAGTGCTTTGGTATTCCAGCCGAACCACAAGAATCCCTGATCTCTGGCTTTGCAAACTGACTGGAAACATCCTCACGCCTTTTTTCAAAGTCCTTACTGGGTTTGTGGCTGGATATAAGAGACTCCACGCTGAACGGATGGCTTGACACTTGAGATTTGCGCTGCTCCATGTCCCGATCTCCGTCTGATTCCTTCAAGCTCGCGGACGCGGACATCCTCCTCGCGACTAGCCTCTGGACGCCCGAACTTCAAACTCACTCTGACGTCTCATGCAAAAAGCATGAAGCCTTTGATGCCTTGAAGCACGAGGCCACAACAGAACTTTCAGCCAATCAGAGCGCTGCCAAATTGAGGCGCGCGCTTCGTTGCTATAGCAGCACATGGCAACGGTAAAACTTTTAGCCAATGAGAACGCTGCTGAATTAGGGATTGGCTTACTGAGTTGGCTAAGTAAGTGTCAGTCATTATGATTGACAAAATGACAGCGACAGATTTATGGAAGATTCTGCAATTTTGGTAAGTAAGGCCATGGATAAAATAGGAAAGAAAGATAACAACGAGCAGTAATTATTATGAATTTAACATATTTATAGTGACTTAAATGTAGTATTTTTAAAATGTATTAGAGTTTGTAGTTCTGTTACTGTGTGGGTAAGTTAGTTCAACAAACAACATGACAGTTTGTTTCCCGAAATTCGTAATCCAGCAGCTTCAGACAGTTTGGCTTGTGGCACCACTGTGAGATATATATATATATATATATATATATATATATATATATATATATATATATATATATATATATATATATATATATATATTAGGGGTGTAATGGTACACAAAAGTCACGGTTCGGTACGATTTCGGTACAACAGGATTTTGCTAATTTTTGCTAATTAAGCCCTAATTACTGCTTATTAATAGCTAGCAAAGTGGTTGTAGGTAATTTAGTTATTGGGTAGGATTAGGGGATGTAGAATATAGTCATGCAGAATTAACATCTGCTTTATAAGTAATAAACAGCAAATATCCTAATATGCATGCTAATAAGCAACTAATAGTGAGAACTGGACCCTAAACTAAAGTGTTGCCGAGCAAAGGAACAAATTCACAATGCTAGGTTTCTTTTATTTTATATTGTACAGACAGTAGTGCAAATCAGTTTGTTGGTACAGTACAGCCTCATATAGTGTATTAAGCACTAAACAGAATGCACTCTTGCATAGGTCTTTTTTTTTCAGTATTTAGTCAGCTACAAAACTGAAAAGCATCTTGTGTTATAAAAGTACAAAATAAATAGAATAATGAAAAATAATACTTGTGCATTAGGAGAGTTACATTTGCTCCACTTAAAGGTGCAATATGTAATATTTTTGCAGTAAAATATCCAAAAACCACTAGGCGAGTGTTATATAATTTGTTCACTTGAGTACTTACAATATGCCAAATGTTTCCAACTATTTGTAAATCGTGAGAAAATTGCAATTTTAACCAAGGACATGTGAGTAGTCGCCTGTCAATTGCGTCATACCCGCGTTATCCTCGGTTTCTGGTTTTATTTTGTAGAAGCCATGGAAACACCAAAGATGCTTTAATATTTTACGTTTTAATAGACAAGGGAACAACTGTTTTGATATAACAGAAAAGACAGAAAAGTAATTATTGTTATATAGCTCAACACGTTTAGTCTTATTGTTAAAATCTAATTTTCTTGATTTTTTTGCGAGTACCATGCTTTACCATGACTCTATTTTGTCAAATAGCTAAAATAGCATAATCAGATGCAGCTTTATTTTTAGTAACAGTAATACAGCATTTTCTCCACCATACAATGTTTTAAAATGAATTGCATGCCATTTATCAACACAAGCCATCCAGAATTTAATATGATATTCTAAAATCGATCTAACTTACTGTAGTGTGTAACAGTGTCTCACAGCAGCCACTGAGCGAACGCACAGAGTAACGTTATAATATCATTTTCAGCACACTCAAATGTATCTAATATGATAAACAGAGCTGCGTTACCTCATACTCATGACCGGAAAAGTGGAAGCAGCGCTGGTGACTGTGGCATAATAAAAGTTACGCTGCTCGTGAGGCGTGTGTTGCGCAATCGCTCCAGCGGCCTCGTTCAGCTCCCACGACACTCGGTCCTGTTCTGCTTCATACTACTGTAACGTTAATAATCACATCCGTGAACATGATTTGTTATCCCTAGTCCTGTCCCAATTCTTTTGCATCGTATGTTCAGGTGGAGACTACATGTCCCAAGATTCCACGCTCAAACTTGGCATCATCAAGCTACGCCTTTGTTTTGAATAGGCCTCTAGGGACCTCTAGCGGACAGAAATCCTACATACTGCACCTTTAAGCTATATTTAAACATTCAAAGCATGAGCCAAACCCTCTCTATTCTTAAAGGGTTAGTTCATCCAAAAATGAAAGCCTCTCTGAGCCACTGGATTTCATCTAAAATATCTTAATTTGTGTTCCGAAGATGAACGAAGGTTTACGGGTGTGGAACGACATGAGGGTGTGTAATTAAGGACAGAATTTGTATTTTTTGGGTTACCTAACCCTTAATTTTTTCTATGCAAACAGTTGAGTGAGCAAGCAGTATTCTCCTTCGTCCATTAGTGGTGAAAGACACATTCGACGTGTGCGCACTATCTAGTGGACTTTGATTTCAAGCACTCAAGTCTTTCGCGCATGTGCTGTTCTTCTGCTCTTTTTCCTGTTGTGGCGGTTAGCAAACAGTGTTGCATTACCGCGCGCCCCCTTCTGGACGGGAGCATGGATCGCTGTGACTGTCTATTTGTCACCTGATTGCATGCTGATTTCTTGTTTTATCAGTTTTTAAGTATGTATTTAAGACACAAGCATTTTTTTTCCATTGTTGGTCTGTTAACTTTTTTTGAATGCAAGAGTGTCTTGTGTGAATGCCCCCTTATATCTTACTGTAGTACCAGTACAGTATGTTTGTTCTACTGAACAATAAGAACACAATCCTTTACAAACCAAGATGCTGATGAAGTATATTCTAAGATCTACAAACAGCAAAATGTGAAAGAATAATCAAACAGAAGCCCAGACAAATACAAGAAATGGTGCTTGAGGCATCATTACTATCCAAGGTTTAAATTGAAGTGTTTATTTGCTTAAAAGTTCTATTTGTCTAGTTTCTTTGCACGCCATCTAATCTCCTTGGAAAAAAAGTATTTGTTCCTGGCAACAGCGGTAAGCTGCTAACGAAAGCATTAGGGTGCTTACTCTTCAAACACAAGTTATTTTCAAAGTATCACAAATTACCGCTTTGAGAGATCTCTCATGAAATGGATGTCTTGTGGACACTGAGGCTGTACAGTAATAAGACATTTAACCGAGATAGATTGCTTTTGGTCTCGTCCTAGATGGGGGAATTGTTTGTAACCATAACACTTACGGTATTTGGGCAATCACACTTAAAATAAACATCACCCTTCTTCTTTTGTAATGAATAGGAGCAGCAATCAGCTGCTTGTTGGACTGGTCTTTATGTGTGTTTGTATGTGCACTAATGCTGCAGGGTGAGATTCTGCTAGCTTGTCGTTCCCAGGAGCCTCAGTGCGTTTATTAAGCAGGGTGATTTCACAGACAATCTGAGGTTTGTGAAGGCGCCAGTGAGCGGGGAGATGAAAGGCGCCTCTCCTCGGGGGAGAAACTGTGGCAGTTTAGCGGCTCCACTCAGGAGGAGTCGCCTCCCTGTACACACATACACACACACGCAAACACACACACATGCACACACTCAGCCGTCACGCCCCTGCCCTAAGGCACCTTGTCGAGCACAATCCAACTCTTTGCGTAGATGGACTGAGAGAGACTGCTAAACTGTAGTGATAGATGAGAAGGACGTACGTTTGCAGTTGAGTATCATGGGAGCTGACAGGAGACATATGAGAAATATTCACCGTGAGAGAGAGAAGAAAAAGTGATGTTATGCTTTAAATATTGCATTCAAAAGAGATGCAGGAAAATCACCCTTTAGGATAAGCCTTTTTGAAATTGACCAACACATCCTCTTTCCTTCCTGCCTGATCTCTTTGACCTTTATAGATAAAAAGGAGGCAGTTTTGCTAGACAGTACAGAAAATGTCAAAAAGAGTGCTCCTAGTTTTTCTGGTATGTTTGGACACACCTTGAGCATTGTAATTATGGGCTCAGCTTTGCAACGCAGGAATGCTTGTGTAGGCATTTACATTTCTTCAATCTAACAATCTGTTTACACATCTATTTGCGCAGCTTTACACACGCTATGATCTACCAAATCAAACTTGTCGCCTGGCCATATCATTTCTTGATCTTTCTTTACTTAATAAGGATTTCTGTCAACTAAACATGATAGAGATTGGAAAATGTTAACTACCTACCTTTTGGTTCAAATGTGAACATTTAATTGTTCAAAAGCAATATGATATTTTGAACTTTAAAGTGCATCACCATTGGTTAGTTTCATAAACATAGTTAAAATCGAATACTCACAAGTACAAGGGTCAAAGGGCATAAAGTAAGAAAGTGCAATATGTGAATCTCCTCTTTTTTGAAGAGAGCAATTTATGTATTGTCTTTGAACTAAGATAATGCAGTGAGTAAGGGATCACAAGCCTTGTCTCACTAATTACTCTGCATGACAAGACTTGGCACAGGTGACAGCAACTGTCATCACTTTGTTTTTATTAGTACCTTATTAGGCTTCCGGAGCCTTCTCTTATGAGCAAACATTTGCTGTAATGAGAGAAAATTGCTACCCACCAAAGGAGGATGGCGCCAGCTTCAATTAGCTCAAGGGAGGAAGGTATTACTTAGAGGCAAATAAATTATCATGTAATATAAAAAATGATTCACTCAATGCATGATAGGTCCCCTGTTGTCAAAGTCTACCATTTGTTGACGCAAATAATTGCTGACTAAATTTTTTTTTTTTTTTTTTTAAGAACTGAAAATGTAACTGTTGCTTTAAAAGGATGGTATGTTTCCTCTTGTAAAGTTTTGAACCTGTATAATGGATTTGAATTAGTTGTTTTTTTCCTTGCCTTCGGCTTGCTCACTGGGAGTTTACAGACACATTAATGAATAATTTCTTAATGTAGCTTTACATGTAATTTAAAGGATTAGTTCACCTCATTAAAATAATAAAATAAAAATAATAATTTCCTGATAATTTACTCACTCCCATGCCATCCAAGATATTTATGTCTTTCTTTCATCAGCCGAAAAGAAATAAAGGTTTTTGAGGAAAACGGCTTCAGGCTACATGATCCCAGCTGAGGAATAAGGGTCTTATCTAGCAAAACAATCGGTAATTTTCTAAAAAAAAATAAATAAAAATGTATATACTTTTTAAATTGAAATGCTAGTCTTGCACTAGCTCCGCAATGCGCCATGCATTACGTAATCATGTTGGAAAGGTCACATGTGACGTAGATGGAAGTACCGATCCAGTGTCTACAAAGCGAACGTGCAAAGACTGAGTCAAACGGCCTTTACAAAAAAAGGTAAAACAACGATGTCAGATGTCTTTGAAGTTGGAGGAGAAAATGAGAAAATGAGTTTTCCGTCTACCGCGGTACTTCCACCTACATCACGCGTGACCTTTCCAACGCAATTACGTAATGCTTGACGCAATGCAGAGTGCAAGACTAGCATTTGTTTTTAAAAAGTATATAATTTTTATTGTTTTTTTTTTTTTAGAAAATGGATGATCGTTTCACTAGATAAGACCCTTATTTCTCGGCTGGGATTGTGTAGAACCCTTGAAGGTGCATTGAAACTGCAATTTGGACCTTTAACGGAATGTTTTCCTCAAAAGACTTAATTTCTTTTTGACTGGAGACAGAAAGACAAACATCTTGGATGACATGGGGGTGAGTAAATTATCAGGATATTTTAATTCTGAAGTGAACTAATTCTTTAAGTCATTATTACTGCAATATTATTCTTTAAAACACAATATGCTTTGTGAAAAGTTCTAAATAAATATTTTATAATTTGGCTTGATATCCCAAAAAAATCTTGCAATATGTTTCTAATATACTGCTTGTTATTATATATGGAAATGTATACATTATTTTATTATATTAATTTTGCATAGACTCCAGCATCTATGCAGGACAAGCGATTTGGAAAATGGATAGATGGATTGTTTTTTTTGTTTGTTTTTTTTTTTTTTTTCAAGAAAAGCAGTTTTGAGATACATGGTCATATGGTCGTAATCAGTGTATCCCCACACTGATTGTAAATGAATGCAAAGTAATGACTTAAACTTTCAAATCCTTAATAAAAAAACTCAACTGTTAAGCTTTATGTACAAGACATCCATACAGAGAAGGACCAAACAAACACTGTTATGGCTGGCCTCTTCCTGGTTCTGGGTTCTCTTATTGGATCCCTGGAGATGTGCCATGCTTTGTAATCACAGGTTGCCGCCATGCCAGATCCCTGAACCGATGAAGCCATTAGGGTTCATGACTCACCCACCTTCATGACTAAAGTTTCCATGTAAACGCCCACAAGTAAATGAAGGGGCCCTTTCGCGACCTCTCATTTCTCTCAGACAGTGACTGAGCAATGCACGGAAGCCTTGATTTATGAGGAGGTTTTACAACACTGAGACAGGCTTTTAATTTAGGTCGAGGCCCTAGCTTGGCGTAATTGTTTTTTAAATGTAGGGAATGGTACAAAAAATATCAGTTGCCACAGCAAAGCGTGAAGAAGAATTACCCCTGGAGATATCCGCTCAAGTTCTTCCATCACCTTAAGTTGGACTCATTGTTAATTTGAATGGTGTCGGTTCACCTCGAGGAACTTTACACAATAACGTGTGGTTTCTAAATATGGACACTGAAGGAATTAGAATGTAATCTAAAACAACGAAACAGACCAAGACTGTTATTCACAAATGCGGTCACAATAAACCCTCTAGACCCAAACACAAACAGGGCACGCCATGTCACCCGACACCTGGACAGCGGGTGTCCCCTTCATTAATGCGATCCTTCCTGCCCCCCAGCCCAAGCAGACGTTTGCCTCCGACCCCAACAACATTTAATGAGAGAGAGACGCCAGGCACAGTGGGGCAAGTCAGAGTGGGAGGGACTCCCCCCAGTCTCCTCACTAGAATGGACCCTCAATAGGAGCAGACTGCCACAGGGGTCTGTCAGGAACCCTCCGCCCACAAGTTCAAATGTCAGTGCCCCGGCATGCGCCCTCAGAAAAAAAGAAAGAAAGAACTTTAGTGGTTTGCTGCCTGTCGTCTAATTGACTGGCAGGCCTGCAAATGAGCAATTCTCTGCTTGTTTTGGTGGACAGTTTCCACTTAATCAAGGTCTGACAGCAATGAATTGTCAATCTACATTCTTCTTCGCATTTCTTGTAAACATGTAGCATTATTTTGAAAACCTCTTACAGAGTTGGAGGTTAAAAAAAAATAAGGAAACATTGACTGATTTGTTATTTTTTGTTCAGTCATTGTCCAGTCATTGAATCAGCGAAGTAGCCACTTAGCCATGACAGCCCGAGAGTTGTATAATTGGGTGTATATTAGATGTGACAGGTCAGCTCGAGTGTGTTTGTTGTGCGGTTTGGTGCAAGTGGAGGGGTAAGTGAGTGGTGACAGTGTGTCGTGTTAGCAGAGGGAGTCGCTCCGGGACGGTCAGGTTGATTTCATTAAGGTGATGGGACACATGTGCCCCCTTTTTCATCTGCTCTTCGGCCCCCTGCTACTCAGAGTCTTTTAAGTCCTGCTGTCTCCCGATCTGAAGATAATTGTTCACTGTAATACTAGTCAGGAAATGAGCTGATCAACTCCAGATGGATAGACAAGGGGAAGGGGAATGACAGAAAGGAAAAGAGAGACAGCAAGAGAGAAAGGGGAAGAGACAGGGAAGTAGAACTTTGTCTCTTTAAGTCATACCTGAAATATTAATGTTGATACTCTGAGAACCCTTGATACCACTTGGCTTTAAAAGCTAAGACAAATCGTTCATTACTTTAAGGTTGGCCTGCAGTCCACAACATAGATTGTCATATCCATACTGTGAATTCTGATTGGATGAACTGTTGTAAAATGCTGATATACTCACAGTGCCACAATCTGTAATAAAATACCAAGTTACTATATTAATTTCCATTAGTAAACAGCCAACAGTTAGACAAAAGAAATTTAAACTTTTTTTGTTATATGACAATCACATTAAAACTGACTACTTTATTGCCTTCAAACGTTATTCAGATTATATTGTTTGGCCCTTGTCCCGGGTCCACTGTTAAACTATGATTTACAAAGAGTTGAATAAACATAACTCATTTCACTATTTATTTCAAAAACTAAATAGGAAATGTGAAGAAATCAAGGTAAATATCATTTTGAAACATTGAATAGAATATTTTAATTGTGCTTTATTCCCAATCAAGTTGTAATAGTGTCTTTTTATACAAAAAGTGTAAAATTACATGACAAAGTGATAGCTATGAAATTAGCTTTAGCAAGACAAATGAGTATTATTATATTCCAAAATATTATACA
Source organism: Chanodichthys erythropterus (assembly GCF_024489055.1). Lineage (NCBI taxonomy): Eukaryota > Metazoa > Chordata > Actinopteri > Cypriniformes > Xenocyprididae > Chanodichthys > Chanodichthys erythropterus. The sequence goes on along the minus strand of NC_090242.1, from coordinate 4,722,180 downwards.
AACTTATGTTATATTCATGGTTCAGGGTTTTTTTTTCTCCACCATTTTATCGTTCACCATTTGAAAATTGTTAGTTTTTAATAGCAAAAGTAATAGCACACCTCTCCTCAACAAACCCAGCCGGTTTATACATAAATATTAGTATGTAACATTTACGGGTATAAAAACATATTTCTTTGTACATTTGGATAGATACAGAAACATACAATTTGGATGTAGAAATGTAAAATATTTATAAATTGTTTCTTTTTGCTACATTATAGACATATTTTAGATCCCTTAACCCTACCCCCCAAACCTTAATATAACCACTTTTATAGAGAGTATAAAAAGACAGAACAAAAATGTAACAGGCAGAAAAAATGTACAATGACAATTTTCAATATCACATATATTTCAATATACAAACAGATATTTCTGAGCCACTTTCTGAGTAGAAATGTAGTGCTGCAAATCATATGCCCTATGTGAAGGCGTGAATACCTAATTTAAACACATACACTACATGATGCATCTCAAAATTGGGGATGAAGCATGCAAGTGTCACGATCATGTCCTGTCATGTCTCAGTCATGTCTAGTTTCATTTTCTGTCACTGTTTTGCCTGAGTTCTAGTTCATTGTTTGTTACCGTAGTTTCTAATTAATCTCGCACCTGTTCCTTGTTCTGTTGATTACATTCTTTGTGTATTTAAGCCCTTAGTTTCCTCTGTTTAGTGTACATTGTTGTCAGTGTTTAATGTGTAGTTGCTGTGTTCATTCTCTATGTTCATTAAAGTCTCTGGTATCCTGTCATTCTTGCATTTTGATCTTCTTTGGATTTAACTTCACATGACAAAATGAGTGAGCGAAAAAAAAATGGACCAGGATTACTGCCTGTGCATATTCTATTATGTCTGACTCAACACCATGATAAAGGCCAAGTTGTCCGTGGACGGTCCTTGAGGGAGTTTTGTGGGAGCCAAGTCAACCTGCAGCAATGCCCACAGCAGAGCAGCCTGAGCCCACAGCAGACTCAGAGCCTGAGCCCAAAGCAAAGTCTGATCAGGTGCATGAGCTGGCTACAGTGTCCGTAACAGAGGGCATATTGGTCGAGTTCGCCGGCATGGATTGGATCCCTGCTCACACTACCGTTGATGAGGTGCATGCAAAGAGCTGGGTCTCAACAGATTTGTTTGAGCTGGATGAGGAAATATTTTCTGGTCTTCGGTTGCCACTGGTTCAGTCCAGTCCCAAGTCAACCTCATCTATGCTGGTTTGGCCCAGTTCAAAATCTTTGCAAACATCTGTTTCGTCGTCCAGTACCAAGTCTGTTTCATCGCCACTGGTGGTCTCACCCAGCCTTCCTCTCCCTCCTCTTCTGCTAAGGCCATCCAGTTCTGCGGCCCTGCCTCTGATGGCTACCTCCAAGCCCGTAGCTCCACCTCGACCTGTCGATAAGTCAGCTCCTCCTTGGCTCCTCCCTCTCTCGGCTCCACCTGGGTGTAACAAGGTTCGTAAATGTGGGAAGAAGGAGGCGGGAACCGGCGAACGTTCAACAAAAGTTTAATTCAAAATAAACAAAGAACAAAACGAAAGTAATGCCGGCAGACCCTCGCGGACGTCTGCCGGCCACACAAACATAATAAAACATAAAATAAAGTCCAGGCCTGGTCCTCTCTCGTCCTTCACTGTAGTCGCTCCTCCTTTTATGCACCCGAAGCTCCTCCGTGAGAGACTCAAGGCCGGTGCGCCTCCCAGGTGATGCTCATTATCACTTGCGTCACCGGCCTCGCGCCGTTTCCTCACGGCTCTCGCCCGCCCTGGTCGCCACATACCCCCATCGCCCCTCGCAGGCCAGGGGGTACTCCCGAGACTGCGCTCTACTCCCCCTAGAGCTCCCCCTGGACCTGTCTCGGCGGCCGCAGCACCTGGGGGTAAGGACAGACGAGACGAGAGAAAGGAGACGGAAGCAAGGGACAGGATGAGAGAGGGGAGAGAGGAAAAAGAGAGAAAAAAAATTCTGGGTCCGGTTCCCCGACACACTGCCGCTCGGTCCTCAGCCTGCTGAGAGGCTCTTCTTCTCGGTGCCATGCGGTGGCACTGGACGCACGGTGGACAGCCCGATCCTCGACCGCGAGTCCCCCGTCCCCTGCTCCCCCCCTTCATGGTGGACGGCAGCAGGCTCCGGCCTACGGCGGACGGCGGTGACTCCTCCACTCCCTCCAGGACGGCAGCCACCCAACCTCGTTCCAGGAGCACGGCATCTGGGTCTCCGTCCCACCTTTCACAAGGCTCCAGTACCACCGCCTCGGGCAGCCTCTTGCGGTCTTCACTCCCTCAGCAGCGAGGGCTCACCGACAGCGCGTCCCTCCTTCCTCCCAGGTTTCAGCACCAATGTAACATGGTTCTTAAATGTGGGAAGAAGGAGGCGGGAACCGGCGTACGTTCAACAAAAGTTAAATTCAAAATAAACAAAGAACAAAACGAAAGTGATGCCGGCAGACCCTCGCGGATGTCTGCCGGCCACACAAACATAATAAAACATAAAATAAAGTCCAGGCCTGGACTGGTCCTCTCTCATCCTTCACTGTAATCGCTCCTCCTTTTATGCTCCCGGAGCTCCTCCGTGAGAGACTCAAGGCCTGTGCGCCTCCCAGGTGATGCTCTTTATCACTTGCGTCACCGGCCTCGCGCCGTTCCCTCACGGCTCTCGCCCGCCCTGGTCGCCACACTGGGACTGTTATCCTTATGGCTCCACCGGGTTCCCTTGTCCCTCTGGCTCTGCCTTGGTCAGTCATTTCTCTGTGGAACAGATTTCCGGGCCTTCAGCTGCGCTTCATTCCTCCACTCCTTTGGCTCCGTTGGGCTCCACCTCGGCTGCTTGTCACCGTGGCTCTGCCATGGCCTCCAGGACCTACGATGTCGCCATTTCACAGTGTCTCCGCCTGGGTCTCTGAATCTCCTGGCTCCACTGCTGGTGGTCTCTGCTCAGGGTTATCCTCTGGCTCCTCCCTCCATCGTCTCCACCTTGGTTTTCCCTTCCAGGGTCAAGTCTGACGGATCCTCGTCCACCTCCGAAACCCCCTCCCTCCCCCTTTGGCTGGACATTGGGGTTCATGGTCTTGTCCTGTTTAGTTTATTTTTTCACTGTTCTAGTTCATTGCTTGTTACAATAGTTTCTATTTAGTCTCACACCTGTTCCTTGTTAAGGTTCGAGTTTGTCACTGTCAATGTTTAATGTTGCTTTGTTCATTCCCTGTGTTCTTTAAAGTCTCTAGTATCCTGCTATTCCTGCATTTTGCTTTTATTTGGATTTAACTACATAGTTTACACATGTCAGCAAGAGCCAGTGAGCATTTGATATCACTGACACAAAACATTTGTCATAGCGCAGCAAATGTTTAATTTGTAATGAGCGCAGGGTTTGACAATTACAATAGCTACTGGGGATGGAGACAAAGATTGTTGAATAAAAGACTGAATTTGGGTCAAGTTTCATTTCAGAACAATCATTTGGATTCTGAATATTTGCATTAAAGTGCACAAATAAAATTAATTGCTTTTGCACTTTTTGGTGTATTTTATGGTTAAACGGTTACAGAAATGTTATTTATTGAATAGCAGTTTTGTTTAACATGATCCTTAACATGATTTTGTTTAACATGATCCTATGAAAAGAGTTAGCACCAGAAGTCACACAGAACAGAATTAAATGATATCATTTCAAATTAAGTAAATGAGTGAACTGTTACGCAAATGCGATTAAAAACATATATAATCTCAATGATCATAAATACTATAGTATCAACAGATTAATTACATAAATGTAATATTCATAATATAAAAAATGTAAACATCTGTACATCTATAAAGTTGTTCATACATAAATCATGTCCATTTTAGATGTTGGCAATAGGTCAATATTGTATGTTTTAATTGTCTATGCAAAAGTAAATATACATGTTGAACCACACTATACATAAGATATATACCAATACTCATAAGATCACATTGACGAACCACACAATTAGAAGAATTATTCATGTCCATAGTACAAACACGTATGCTTGCCTTAGCAAGTACCACTAATTAGTTTCAGCTATGCATGTATTTAATGCTGCTCGGTCAAATATATGACATAATCTATAGAGATTATACTGTACAAGCATTATTTGCACAGTATGGGAAAGGAAACTAAATTATTCCAAAGTCTAACAACAAAACTTTGTGTAATCAGCTTAATTTACTGTAATAAGGCACCACAGGGCAGATGGCTTCAGTGGTAGAATTAAAAATCAAAGGTGCTTTATATTGAGCTATAATTACACTAACACAGGCCATTGCATAAAGTAGATATGGTATTACTTGACAGTTTGTTGTTTAAGTTGGTTAACTGAAACATTTGTTGCTCAAGGAGAAAATGAAAAGGGAATGTTTGAAGAGCAATTTTAAGCATGGTTCTGATATAACAAATGTTCAGTTGATTTGGATAATCAGCACAAGTATAACACAGATGAACATTAAGAAATGATTAAAGATAGTAAATTGTGTTCAGAGATGCAAAATGACAATAAGCATAAACACAATTCATAATGTCAGAAACCATTACTTTGTGACAGTAACTGTTTACTCCAGTTATTAATAAATGTAATGATTTATTGAACATGGGTGTCTGTTATCATGTTGGTGTTACTACTGCATTTTTTTTTTTTAAAGTGAGAGGCCATTTATAGAGAAGTTATAACGTGGCCTCTTGCTTATTGCCTTTAAACACCAACTGGGCTGAATAGCATAAAATTTTTACAGCTATTTAATGAATGTTTTAAGCAAAACTCTAAAAGTATTGTGGCTACACAAAGCAGCAACAGTGAAGTGTGCATAAGAACACAAATTCATTGGAAGCTCTCAGATGCATCCGGGCACCCTCTATATGCATCATGAATCAACATATTGCAAAATTCCCAAAAACTATAAACACATTTAAGAATACAATATGCCATCAGTTCCTGTATGCAAAGCAAATGTCAATTGGTTTGCAAAAGATTAACAATATTCCTGTAATTATGTTCTTGTTTTGCTTTTCCGGCTCTCACGTTCTTTGTGTCAACACACAACATGCGGTGGCTAGGAACAAACAATCTAAGTAAATATATACAGATAGATAGACAAACAGATTGATAGATATAGATTGATAGAATGAGAGAGAGAGAAAACTACAGAGAGACACCAAGTCTAGACCTCCTATTTGGGGCCACTCCCTGTTTGCTTTGTTCAGTGCTATGTCTGTGCAGGTAATTACCCTTGATCACAGCATCCGGGGAGGGAGAGGGGAACGAAAGGGGTCGGGCTGGAGCCGGCGTAACAGTTCTCTTTGGTGCTGCTATGATAATGTCAAAAAGGAAATTGCCAATAAATTTAATGACATCACTTCTTTTTAATGAGGCATGCTGTCTTTTTGATGCCTGTCGCGATAAAGACTCCATGAAGCTGCTAGCATGCATATCCAAATCAGGGCTAGATAAACTTCATGGCTGAATCTAAAAACAGCTCCTATTGGGCAAACAGAGTAGGGCCATGCACTTCTGATCCTGCTTTATCATATGGAAAATACCGTTGTGATACTGTTCTAATTATATAGGTATGGAAGGGCGTAATGAGCAGTTTGTTCGGGCAAACTGTTCAGGTAGCCTGTAATTGTGATGCCAGTCCTTTTCTCGGTTTGATGTGGTTGACTCATAATGCTGATGCATTGTAGGTATCCGAGACAAGATTGCTTTTGAACATAAGCGTGACAACAATCATTGCATCAGGGCTGGGTTATTAGGAGTGCAAAAAGAGGTTACCAGAATATGTTGTTTTTTTTTTTTTGTTTTTTTTTGCCAATTAAAATCACACACTTATATCAGCCAGTACATGGGAGAAGGTTGGTCTCAGTCTAATTGAACTGAGCCAGTCAAGATTTCATTGTGCTAAGTATATAGCCCTTAAAAAGTATTGTATGTTCAGTTTTTAAGATAGCAGACCAATATATACTCCATGTAGCCTCTACCATGTTTTCATCTTTCAAGCAAGTCAAAATCATATCTACAAATGCAATGCATTTTGATAAAAGAAGACTCTGTGAACAAAAGAAATCAGAGATGTAATTTATTTTAGCTAGACGTTGTTTTATTTATTCTTTAAAGGAATATTGTGGGTACAAGTTAAAGGGTTAGTTCACTCAAAAATGAAAAATATGTCATTAATTACTCACCCTCATGTCGTTCCAAACCCGTAAGACCTTTGTTCATCTTCGGCACACAAATTAAGATATTTTTGATAAAAATTCAATGGTTCGGTGAGGCCTCCGTTTCTAGCAAGATAATTAACACATTCAATGCCCAGAAAGACATATTTAAAACAGTTCATGTCACTACAGTAGTTCAACATTAATGTTATGAAGCGACAAGAATACTTTTTGTGCAGCAAAAAAACTAAATAATGACTTTATTCAACAATATCTAGTGATGGGCGATTGCAAAATACTGCTTCATGAAGCTTCGAAGCTTTACGAACTTCTAAAGTCATGCCCCAAGGTGGTGAACCATTGAAATTGCGAAACACTTATGAAATAATGAAGCCTCGTTTACTGAAATCATATGACTTTGGCAGGGTGAGTAATTAATGACAGAATTAAAATTTTTGGGTGAACTAACCCTTTAAGGTCACTTGTGGCATCATGTTTATTAATAATAAATAAATAAAAAGAATTTCAACTTGTCCCTCTGGATTACAGTGAGGCACTTACACTGGAAGTGAATGGGAGCAATCCTTAAAAATTAGAATACCCAAGTACAGGTAAAAGCAGTGGTGTAAACAGACTTTGTAAAATAATTAAATAAATACATAGGCTTAATGTTTATTACAGAGTACAAAATCAACAAGGCAGACTGCAAATCTGCCTTTAAATGTTAATGAATTCTGATCAGTGAGCCTTACTGAAAACTGTAAAATAAAATGGCATAAATTGACAGTTGGCACTCTTGACTTTTGCCTGATGTTTGCGCTTGAGACACATTATGAACTTCTTGAATAGGAGTATTTTTTTCTCTTGCAAAAAATAATTTTTTCATCAATTTTTGGTCAAGATCTTGTATTGACAATGCAAGAGGTGAGCACTCTGTAAAGTCTCCTCCAGCACATCCCACAGACTGTCAATGAATGTAAGGTCTTGACTTAGATTCATGTGTGAAAATGATTCTTCATGCTCCCACGAACACATTACAGTCTCAGAGACACTGAGGTTTTTATCATGCAAACCTTTTATGTAAATATATAATTTATAAGCATCATCTGAATTAAAAACATTGAATACAGTGTATTTTAATGTCTTTGATTTTATTGTTGCCATTAGTTTCTTGCACACAATCTCATGGCACTTTATAACAATGTTATGTTTCAGTGAATTGGTTGCTAATTCATATAAATTCACATGCTCTCATTGTTTTTGTATGACCTGCTTACGTCTCACTGATGTTTATGTAAAGGGATGTTGTTATGGGTGGACATTTCTAATAATCATTCATATTTGTATGAATCACCTTGTAAAATAGTTAAATTTTCTTATGAGATTGAGCGGGAAATCCCTGCTTTAATCCTCTGCAGTGCACATTTAAATGTGTTTGGCATGTCTTGTAAATTTTTAAGTGTTGCACTTAATGTAATTATTTCACAGGCAAAGTGGTAAAAAAAAAAAAAAATCTTTTAAATCATGGATTGAATAAATTTCATTAAATTATGGCCATGTGGGCTAAACCCCAGATTTCACTGAAGTCTAAAGTGACATAATGGCCACAAGACATACAAATATCTGCTTTAAGATATTAGTGTGAAAAAAAAATAAATACAAAAAAATCCCACCTAAGGTTTTCTATAGAAAGTTAACATACTTTAGGTGCTTCACATTTCTGAATTTTAAATCCTCCATCCTTCACTTCCATTGTAAGTGCCTCACAGTAAACTTAAATTCTGCGTTTTTAAAAGAAAAGAAGGAATGAGTCAAAATTATTTTTGTGGTTTTGTGTTGTGGAACTTAACTTGTAATGAACTCAGAATTTTGCTTTACAATAGACTGTTCTGGTCTTCTTTTACTTCTTTTCTAAACTTTTCGCTACTTTTCACAAACTTTTCTGAACATCTGAAAACAAACTCTTTTCTGCTATAAACTTATAAACTCTTAAACTGTAATCTTGAAATCAGAGCAATTTGAAATTTGAATATGAACAGAAGATGCGAGATGACATCTCTACGCATTAGTGAACTCTCGTCTAAGCTAGTAACCTCCTATTTACCTGCTTTGAAAAGCATGTTTGCCTTGGGCGAAACTCATCCCAATTATAAAACTATTTGAAACCGCAGTAGGCCTGCAGTAAAAACATTCAGCTCTGCAATGCTATTTTTTGTCAGATGTAACTGAGTTTTATCTATATGAATAATCCCTTAGGGTGGATGGCAACACTAAAAAACTCAAGCAAAGCTGTCAACAATAACCCCTTCTTTTCTTCCAAAAAACACCTCTTAGTCCTGCGCAAACCCCCTCATTTGACGGTGCAGCTTTGTCACCCTGTATTTAGCAGATTAACCTTGATGGTGCCCTGGGCACTACTCTCCCTATGACTCCTCGCTAGAACAGAGGAGTGATGTTTCGCAATGCGTGGCGCCGCAGCGGACCCTCGTGGGTATTAGAGGCCTGAACGTTTGGCCCGGAGCCCGACAATTATCCCATCTCTCAGGTGCATCAGAGTCCCGGCAAAGTTTGACCCTTGCTTAGCACCTACGAACACGGAAATATAAATCAATTTGTGACCTTGTTCATCGTGTCGTGCAGAAGAATGTTAAAGTTGATTTAATGAGGGTTTTGTCCCTTTGTTAATGCAAGAGTTAACACCATCATCTTGGTGAGAAGTGCAAAGGTTTGTCATTAAACTCTCGGAAGCAGGTGTGTTGATGACAGCTATTGCATAGACATTAGGATCAGTGCACTTAAGCTTTTGATAAATAACAACGAAGGAAGAACAGCTAACAGCCAAACCCTTGAGGCACACAAAACTGAATTACATTTAGTGTAGGCCTAAATTCTGCAAGGTCGCTAATATTTCTTATTCGGAGCCAGAAATATCAAGGTGGTACATACAACTTTTTGATATCATGAAAACATTAAGGCCCATTCACAGCAAGATATTATATTTGTATCTACACCAATGAAATATTTATTCTAGCTCACGCAATGTGGTTTCAAAGTGTGTACAATATGTTTTTGCTGTTGGTGTTGCTGGCAATGTCGCCTGTCATTTTAAATGCGGGAGTCCTTAAATTAGAGCAGATTCTGATTGGCTGTCAGTGATTTATTGTTCAACGGTTGGAAAAAAAAAAATGTTCTGAAAGTGACCCCAACGATATTGTTTCTTATTATATTTAGAATGATTTTTTAGAACTATATCTTTGGCATTATCTTTATAGTTATCAATCTTGGTGTAAACAGGCCTTAAAAGGAGGAAATTCTTGAAAAGATTAACCTTATTGAGTAGAATCTCACATGTATTATTAATCAGTTCAGTTAACTAAAGCTTGTTGCACACTGCACGATTTATAATAGTCCTTTACGACTGTTGCTTATCAGACTGTATGAACATGATTCCCGCTGTAAACCATGTCACACTGTAGGATCTCAGTTGTCATTCATGTCAGACTGTACAGCAGTCAAGACAAGTTAAAAATGGACAAACGCAAGAAGACTTGTCCGAGTTTTACATCATCAGGAGGGATTTGGACATTTGAAAAATATGTAGCATTTACTTCTCATTGAAAATTCAAAACATGTATAAACATATCAAGGTATCATGAGCACCTTATTAGCAGTAATCCTGGTAATTAGCAGGAAGTGTTGCCTTCTTTTTTTGGCATTTTTAACAAATTAGCCTGTAATTAGTGAATTGTCTAATTGCCATTGTCAAGCATATCAGAAAATTGTGAGGCATGCACTGTTTAAATATACAGTATATTACAGTGCAATGCAGGGCTATCATATGAATTGTGTTATCACTATGTTATATTGTGAATATCACACACACACACACACACATTTTTAAAAGTGTAAAAAAAGCATAATGGAGATATAATTAATTTAATATATAAATTAATTTAATATAATACGTTTTATTAAGTGTTAACAACGAGTTTATGTGGTTTGTATAATCAATTAACACTGCTTTTGTCATTTTTACAAGAGGGACAAAATTTGTCACCAAAAAAGTAATTCGGTTTAAACAAAATTTCGGTTTTACCGAATGACACTTTTGGTTATACCCATAGACTGTAAAAAAATATGGACGTAGCGTCCGTGACGTCACCCATAGAGTTCTGAACAGCAGTTTTGAAGCAAAAATGAGGCCGCGGCCATCTTAGCTGCGCGTCACCGCACGTCACTCCCGGATAACTGAAAATGGGCAAAGAGGCGGGGAGGTGGTTTGAGCTGATGTGATTGGTTGCTGAAACCACGCCTGCCTAGCTTGACGTGACCACGTTAGCAAGCAAAGGAGCTATCTATCTAGATACTATCTAAATTATTAATAAAGATAAGTTTTAACATCAGAAAGTTCTAAAGGTTTACTGTCAATTTACGGTGTTTTTTTAAGATATAGATGCTCCAACACCAGTAGTGTTGGGTGTGCAAATAACAACAAGGAACATCAAATGGGACTTCATACCTTTATAATAGAGATCGTGAGATGAATCCAATCTGTGGCACTTGGGTAAAATATAAATGTCCATTGCAAAACAAAAAAAAAAAACATTTCACATTTCTTCTGAATGATCTGCTCTCTGTCATCGTTCTTCAAGAAAGGATGTAATGGCGATCGTATCTAACAAACAAATGAGCCTGTGTCCAAAGTATATTTTTTTCAAAATAGTGCAGCAGTTTTAGTTATAATATCCAAGCAGTGCTGTCAGAGTTGTATATCCTCCTGGTATTGTCATTGTATTAAATCTCGCAATCAAAACTTTCAGCCAATGCCACGATCCAACAACGTGTGTTCTGTGTCTTTTCCGCATGCATGCACACAGACACACATCAGTCTCGAATATTATGCAGCAAGCCATATTTTATAATTGTGTAAAATAATCGAGAAAAAAAGCACAAAAACGGCTGAGATGCCAAATTCAGCGGCAGCTGAGGTAACATGACGGCTCACAGACAGCAGCGCACTCTACCTGTCACTCAAGTGACCACGCCCTTAATTATGCAGAACTTTAAGGCTTAATATAATTTAAACGGATAAGTTATAAAAAAATTCACCCCCCTCAGAGTTGTTATGAAGGGCAAAAATAGCAGTATAGACCAAAACCACAATTTGAACCAACTTGTAAACATGTTTTTTTCTGCTATAAACTTGGCCAATTTAACATGGGACTCTATGAGATTCTGCTCTCTTTTGGAGCCTGTCCCTAGCGGCCAGTCAATGAATCGCAGTTTAAGTTACTTCCGTATTGGCTTCACGAGAGAAAGGGGGAGGTTGCCGCTTGGTTATACCGAATGAAAATATTTTCAAACAATGCTAACAGGCTGATATCTAGCTAGCTAGCTAGCAAAAGGACAATCAAACATTTTATATTTATTACAAGATTTTAAAATATTAACATTTATAAAATATTAATATTAAAATATTAACATTTTCCATGTTTTATAGCAGTTGTACCGAATTACCTGATGTTTCAGGATATGCGTATGAGCAAGTAAAAACATGAATTTTTCAAATAGTTAAGAGAAAGTTAGTTACTTTGCTTCATGACCATGTGGTCCTTTGCAGGTGTCTGAAAGATGTCACATCCTGTCACATGATATTGGCCGCATGACTTTTTCTTCTTCTTTGTTTTTATGGCTGGTGGCACCAAAGTTAAGGTGCATTATCGCCACCTACTGTATTGGAGTGTGGACCAGAGTTTACCCATGACCAAATGACTTGATCCAAAATGGTCCCTTTCTATTGGTTACTCCGAATGACATCAATGAAATTATTTTTTTTCCGGACATTTTTTCTCATAACAAAGCAACAACTTCCAAACATAATTTTAAAAACCATTTTGCACTATGCTGATATATGATGTTATAAAATCATGCCAGAATAATGATAATAATAAAAAAAAACATTTATTACATTTTTAAATATTTTAATCACAAATGAAATGGCTGTATTGGCCTTTGGAAGGATAAACCGAATGACCTTTTGACACTTCAAAATATTTAAAATATCTTTATATTTAGGAAAATATAATTAAAACCTTTTGGATTCGATGAAAAAGATATAATTGTACTACCTTACATACTTTGGATGTCATATCTTTTTTTATCATTATTAAGGCCTTTGGACAAAAAATCTAATTATTTACATGATGTGGCAATTAATAAATCAAATTCACAAATTAATCGTACATCAAATTTGGCTAAGAAATTACTCCCAAAAGATCATTTAAAGTCATTATTGTGTGAAGCATAAAGTGTAAAAAACATTACAAAAAGTAGAAATAAAGCAATAAATATTTTATTTGATTCAAATTTATTACACATACTCTTTTGGACCATGAGGGTGAGTAAACGATAACTGAATTTTCATTTTTGGGTGAACTATACTTTTAATATTGTTTTATTACAAATGCCAGTAGGTGGCAGTAAATGTCTTAAGTCATTGAGTCATTCATTCATTCGAATCTTCATTCAAACAGCTAATTCATTCATGAGTGAAGTAAATTGTTCTTTTTTATGAATGGTCCATTGAATCATTAGGCTTGTTGGATTCGAAGCAACACTGCACAGACCAATCGGTGTAGGACATCAAAGTACCATAAAAGCGATCAGAGAGCTGACGGCTCCCGTATGCTTTTGACTCATTCACACAGTACTTTGATGTCACACACCGATCGGTCTTGCAGTGTTGCTTCAAGACTAACAAGCCTAATGTTTCATCCCATTTGTTCAAAACATGGATTCAGAAATGAAATGCTGCTGTGTGTTGCTCGGAGATAAATAGTTCTGCTTTTCTTTATATTTTTGTCGGCAAAATTGATCAAAGCAGTGTCTAAAATAACACAATATTAACTTCTTATGTATTGAACTGATGTATAAAATCAGTATCACATTTGCACTTGTGCTATTCGGGACAGAAAAAAACAGCACTTGTGTAATATTGCACTTGTTGCTTGTTTGATATAGCTGAACTATATCATATTATGTAAATATGAGACAAAAACTCTTTAATTTTAGGGTCATTCAAACTTCATTCTATAGGCTTAATCGTGCAGTAAGTTGTTGCCCTGCATCGTCTTCAATCAAGTTGTTGTGGTATTGATTCACATTAGGAGAGAGGTTCAATCGCAGTGAAGAAATCTTCAGGATGTCCCAGAGTGTTCAGCAAGGGCTGCAAAGAAGCCACTTCTCTCCAAGAAAAACATCAAAGACAGACTGAAATTCTGTAAGAAGTACAAGTATTGGACAGCAGAAGACTGGTGCAGAGTTATTTTCTCTGGCGAAGTTCCCTTCTGACTGTTTGGGACATCTGGAAAATCGACTGTCTGGAGAAGAAAAGGTGAACGCTATGAATCCTTTGTCGGGCCAACAGTGAAGCATCCTGAGACCGTCCATGTGTGGGGTTGCTTTTCATCCAAGGGAATGAGCTCTCTCACAATTCTGCCCAAAAACACTGAATAAAGAATGGCATCAAACCGTCAAGCAATTTGGTGATGATTGTGCATTTCCCAGCATGGCAAGGCAAGCGTGGTAATGAATTGGCTCTGAGATAATTACATTGAAATAGCAACTACATAAATGTATCTACTAACCATTCATAAACGTCCAGTTTCATTCTAAAAGTTGTAACTTCTTCCTGAGTCTCTCCATCAGTGTCAGACTCCGGTTTGAACAATGTAGGGCTGAATCCTCAATCCTCATTTTGGCTGCGTGAGATTCTCAAACTTTGTTGTTATTGAGCTGTTAAAGCTCCGCTTTCTCCTGGAAAGCAGGCCAGGAGCAGCAGCTCATTTGCATTTAAAAGGACACACACAAACAGCGTGTTTTTGCTCACACCCAAATAGAGGAAAATTTGACAAGCTATAATAAATGATTTGTGGGGTATTTTGAGCTGAAACTTCACAGACGCATTCTGGAGACACCAGAGACTTATATTACATCTTGTGAAAGTTGTATTATAGGTCCCCTTTAATTAACAATAGGGGGGAAAAAAAACAATAACAGTTTAGTATTTTACTAGCAAGTATGACATCCTAAAAAACAAAAAAAGCCTGCCATGTCAATTTCCCAAATGCTGTTTCTTAAGTATTTTCTCAGTATCATGTCCCATCAATGTCCAACTGACCTTGAAATTTGAGCCTAGTCAACAACTTGACCCTAGGTGACCCTTAACTATCCTCTGTTGTTCTCTGTTGCCTCCATTTAGTTAAAGTAATGTGATGTTGTGGCATTGGATTTAGTCTGGACAAAGTCATGAGAAAGTTTGTTTGTCAAGGTAAAGAATGCGTAACACTTTATTTTAGGGTCTTTTAACTAGTTGCTTCTTAGCATGCATGTTACTAGAATATTGGCTGTTTATTAGTACTTATTAAACACATATTAATGCCTTATTCTGCATGACCTTATTCTACATCCCATAATCCTACCCAGTACCTAAACTGAACAACTAACTTATAACTATAGCCTTAAATAGGAGTTTATTGAGGGAAAAGTCATAGTTAATGGTATAATAATATGTGTTCCATATACTAAAGTGTTACCAAAGAGTGCTCCATTGTTATTTTGTGACTGCACACAACCTGTCTGGGCTCACATTTCTAACGGGTTTTGGACGTTATAGATAACTATACTAACATTTTTTTTGATCCAGTTCTCTGGATCCAGACCTGTACAGTATATATCTGAGGTAAAACACTGATATTTTAATGTAGTGCAAGTACTTTTAGTACAAAGCTGATCTAATTCCAAAAATTGTAAAATCCCACAGTTATTCTGTACAAATATGGGCATCAAAGCTATGTAATCACATTGGATGCCCTTTTATGTCATCATTCGATTGAAAGCTTTTTTTTCCCACTGGGCAGGTCCTGCTTATTCTGAAGGGAAACTACAGATGTTGAGACAAATGAAAAGGTTGGTTCATGAATCATACTTATCAAACAAACCTTCTGTCTTCTGTACAAATTACATTTATATACATTTGTTGTTGTCAGTGTAGGTTTTCCAAATAACCTTAAGAGTTTAGAATCAAATACTAGTGTTGTATTTGATGCAGGTGTGAGACAAATTCATGTGGCTATTGTAGCTCAGATCATTTGTAACCAGTACAATAACTGATGATAGAAATGCTACAAAACGTTTTCTCCAGGTATAAAAGCTATATAGACTGAGAAGATATTATATGTATATTAATTGTTTTGTATAGTCCCATGCAAACATCCTTAAATACTAATATTTCACCTCTATTCAGCGGTTTTGATCAGACAATGAGCACTAAGAGATTGTTTTCGGTCAGTCAGCATTTACTGGGGACAGTTCATCTGATAATGACATTGACAAGCCTGTTGTGGTGTGCAGCTTTACAGCTTAGGCTTTGTCAAGAAAGACACATTGGTGTCACATTACTCTGCATCAGCAGCAGCCAGCTGCTCACAGGTATTGTTTATGACTGAACTGAACGTTCTTCAGCAGAGTGTCTTACAAAAAGAAAAGAAGAAAAAAAAAAGTCAGTTTATACCAGTTTTTTATATGGAAATGATGCCAACTGGGGGCAAGATTTTGCTTGCCCCCAGTTGGTATTATTTCCACCATACTTTTTTAAAAAAGTGTACTTGATTTCCAAGGAGACAATCATTTCATTTTGGGTCATTTCCAATCAAGCTGTGCTTTTGTCAAATAATTTAAAAGTATGAAAACATTTAATAGTGTGTATTTATTAGGATACATAAAATGTAGGATACATAAAATGTTCTACACACATAATTAGGCTTGTTATAAATTGAAAAAAAAATGCAGCTTTATACAATACTCTAACATAAAGTCATCTATATATATATATATATATATATATATATATATATATATATATATATATATATATATATATATATATGTATACTGTGTGTGTATCAATAGATATATTGATTTGATATCAACTGATTTATTGTTTATATCATCGCCATATGTAACTATACTATTGCATTAAAGTATTACAAACATTAACATCCTCTACAGATAAAACTGACTTGACTAGCTGTGAATTTTTATATTAAAAATGTTAAAAAAGCTATGTCTACATCTGTCATTTCCATACACTGTGAAAAATATGGACGTAGTGTCTATGACGTCAACCGTATGTTTCTGAAGAGCATTTTTGAAACCTAAAGCCGGCCGTTGCCATCTTGGCAGTGTGTCACCACGTGTCATAACAGAAAATGGGCAAAGAGGCGGGTCGTCAGTGGAGCAGACAAACGGTTAGTGGTGACAGCAGCTATGCAATCGCAATATTATTCCTGTCACTCAAGTGGCCGCGCCCTTAATTTTACAGAACTTTAAAGTTTAATATAATTTAAACAGATGAGTAATAAAAATAAAATCCACCCCCCTCACAGTTGTCAAGGGCAAAATTAGCTATATAGCCCAAAACCACAATTTGTACCAGGCTGTAAAAATGTTTCTTTCTGCTGTAAAGTTGGGCATTTTAACATGGGGCTCAATGAGATTCTGCTCTCATTTGGAGCCTGTCCCTAGTGCCCAGTCGATGATTTGCAGTTTAACTCACTTCCGTATTGGCTTCAAGAGAAATGGGGGGAAGTTGCTGTTTGGTCATTTCCAGGAAATGTAAAAAAAAAAAAGAAAAAATGCCACTAAATAAAAAAAGGTATTGTGACTTTTTATCTCACTTTTTTTTTCTCACAATTCAGACTTTTTTTCTCAGAATTACGTGATATAAACTCACAATTGCGAGTTATAAAGTCAGAATTGTGAGATATAAAAAAGGCAGTCTTTGTTCCTCAGAACTGGACATTATAACTTGCAATTGCGCAATATAACTCGCAATATAAAAATCTGCAATTATCTTTTTTTTTTTATTATTCTGTGGTGGAAACAAGCTTCCATAGTAGTTGAAGAAAATGTTATGACTAAAAATGTTTGTTAAACCATAAACCTATTTTTTATGATTAAAACTTGAATCTTTCTTAGATGTTAAGTGGATTTGATCCCCCTTCAGCTCTGTCTTCACAGATGGTACTGTGTCCTGTTTGTAGAAAGGAAAAATCAGTTACAAAGACATCTAATCTATTTGTTTACAAATGGATAAAGAACCCGAGACACACTTAAGGTCTCTTCCAACACAGTATTCATTACAGACCGTTTTTGTGCCGTGTTAAGACAAGCACCATGAAGTCTTGTGTGATGGTTTAGTAAGCAAACGTCTCGAATCTTGTCTTGTATAGCCTAGCACTCCTAGAGCTCTTTAATCGGCATCTAACTTTAACCTTGTTTGTCAGTCACCATTAAATTTTGATACTTTTCCATGTTTCACCACAGCACTGCCTCATTTAGGTCCGTGCTGTGCTTTCTTCAGAAGCTAAATAGAGCCTTTCCAGAACAGGCCTCAAACACTTTCCTATTGCCCATCAGCCATGCGTAAATAAGTCAATGCGTAAACAACAATGGAACCGCAAGTTCTTGAGGTGGAAACAGTCCTTTATGGGCTTATTTCAAACCACAAGTGTAATTTAAAAAAGACCCATTTAGTTGTAATCACATTTGGTGTAAATTTTGTTTATACTTCTTACCTCAGTGTAAATTGTGTGTTTATGTAGCCCTGGTGCCGTTATTGGAACAAAGCTTGAAAATCAAAGATATGGCAAAATGATTAATACTGTGGTCATCTCAGAGCTGTAATTAAGTCAATTGTCTGTGATGAAAGCGATGGACTCTTATGTAATTGGGAGGGGCCCTCTTGTTTGGAGTCTATCAGTAATGTGGATCCGGAGACGCAACCACAGAGGGATAGGCAGTACCCACAAGTTTTCAGGAAAAGGAAATTCTTTTAGACTTTCCTTGGTAGAAGTGAGACCTGAGTTCAAAGATACATGTGTAAATCTCACAAAAACATATATATACATATATATATGGATAAAGAAAATAATGCTTGTTTTTAGGTCCATGCTGACAATTATGCACATGGCTGACATTATTTGACGTTTATCTCTCTAGGACCATCTAATAAGATATAATAAGTGTCGATTTTCTTCTCAGCATGAGAATTCAAGCAATCATTCCTAATTATATTCTCATTATATCTATCAACACTGTGACAGCAATGTGTACACCTAGATCAAATATCAAATGGAAGCACTCCAAGATGTCGATCTCATCTGTGTCGTAAAAGAAGGGATCTGCCAAACCCACTGCCAGCGGAGCAGTCTCATTCACGAATCGCCATCCAAACGTCTCTCATTAGAATCGCTCATTATTCCCGAAGTCATAACTGCTCTTCTCAATTTCAAACGGACCAGTTTTGTCCTTTTGTGTGGCTGTCACCTAACCTCATTGCCCGTCTCCATTAGGGATCTCTCTTACGGCAATAAAGGGACTTTAAATTCAAGACTGCTATTATTTTCATTGTGTTTTCCTTCAGCCTGAGGAAACACCTGATCGTGTAAATAGTTCTCGAGCACATCATCGTAGGGTCGGCTATATGGTGTGCTGACAGGCCTGCTTATGAGCCTTCAATCCTTTGAAAGGGGAGGGCCTTTAAAATCCTTTGAAAATAGATTTTTTGACCTTCAATGACTTGCCTCTGTGCTCTTCATATCCTGGCAGATGCCCCAGATCATTTGAAATGCACATTGTATGATCACAATGAGCTTTAGATAAGGTACATTGAGTTTAAATACCTCCATACAATTCAATGGGCTTTTAAAAGCTGTTGGTTAATCCTACAGAATTTGAATTGTTGGGATTTCATCCCAGCTTCTATAGAGAAAATGGTTGTGTGTGTACTCAATAAAGTTTGAAAATAGCTCCATCTAGTGCAGGAACATAGCACCATTCATCAAAGAACAGAATAGCTTTAGTGAGTTTATTTTCAGAGGAATACTCCTGTTATTATGAGTGTTTGCTGAGGGAATCATCATTGTTAATATTACTCATACTTCAATTTCTGGCACATAACTCATCCCGCATCGCTTGTGATTCACGAACATGATACCCCAAATCATGCAGCTTGATGAGAAGAGCTATGCTATCATTGTCTTCAGGCTTGATGTCTGACAGATGATAAAACAGAAGAGACCCAAGGCATATCTATGGGTGGATGTTGCCACCGGGGAGATGCAATATTCCCCTTGTACTCCAGTGAAATAAACATGACAGACGTCACTACATGCTAGGGTTGGGTATCATTTGAATTTTAGTGATTACGATTCCAATTCTGATTCTGCTCATCGATTCTGATTCTTATCATTTCTCAGTTTCAATTTCAATATGGTAATAAATAAATAAATAAAACATTTAGATATCTATATTTATCCTGTGTCTGTTGCAGCTGAATACCATGAACAAAAAAAGAGCAACTAACTAATAAACTAGATTAATATAAACTGTAAACATTATTAAAGATAAATATACAGTCAGTAATACAATAAGAACAAATAAGCAAATTAGCAGTAACACAAATAAATACTCAGAGTTCAAACCCAAGAGTTGAAGTTCAAAAATTGAAATCAAATGTAAAATAACAATTCATAGTTCTTTTAATAAATAAAATATAGATTAATCCTTATTGAAGTTACAAAAGTTGTCTTTTTGTTCTTTGATAATGACATAGACGGCAGCAGGTTTATTAGACTGCTGTCACTTTGAGACCTCATGCACAGATCCAATATACTGTTTCACATGCGTTTTCTTTCTCAACTGTTTACGTTCACATAAAAAGACATAACCGACTGTGTTTACGAGGATATTTTATTTATTTATTATTATTCTTTTTTTAAAAGTTATATTTATGGGCTTTTTGTTCCTTTATTTGAAGAGGACAGTATAGAGCAGACAGGAAAGCATTGGGCAGAGAGAGGGGGCAGGATCAGCAAAGGACCTCGAGATGGGAATCAAACTCGGGTCGCCATGAACGCATTTGCGCCATATGTTGGTGCACTAACCACTAGGCTATTGGCGCTGACTTTATGAGGGTATATTGACATAATTGTAATGAATTAGCTCAAATTATGGGTGAAATATATATAATTAAATCATAACATGTTATGATCAATTATAATATAAATCGACCAAAAAGGGATTTATGTATGTGGATAATTGACCCATCGCAAAGACCTGCCCCCCTTAGTTACGGTTGCTTTGTCCGACAGCCATGGCGCTGTCGTGCCACACGCAGTGAAAAATACATTGTGGAGCAAAGAGGACACTGACAACACATCGACAGACAAGACAGAGCAGAGTTACTTATGATATTAAACAAAGTCCCAGCTTTCAAATTGTGTAATGTTTTTTAAGAATTTTGAACAATAAAAACCATTTTGTGGCTCTTTAATGCGTCATGACAGATTGCTGTAGCGCCTCAGCTCAGGCGGCTTGTGAACCGATAATTTCTTCTTACAAGTTAATTTATAGCATCAAATAAACATGAATGAACATGAGAAGGAATGCTGTTTAAAATGCAGAAAGACATCAGTAAACACCATTTTTCGAGTTCAAGTCCACAGAGGTAAATCTTCTAACTCCTGACAGCTTTGTTGGACAAAATGTCGGATTTGACGTTATGATTGGTTACATCGCTTGTCAATCAAACTCACGGAGAAGGGTCAATTAATTACAACGGATTATAACTAATTATGCATATGTAACGGAGGCCAGCTAGTAGTCACTGTGCAAGTAAACATCACTCCTCTAATCTCAAGAAATGCTCTAGCGACTGACGCTAGAGGTTGCAGCCTTTAGCGTCCTTGTTAGAGCGTCCAGCTCCAATGAAAACCAGGTTCGAGGCCCACACATCGCGGGGCGAGTAGGACCTGGGTGAGGGGTTGCATACATACACACATATACACACATATACACATATATACACATATATATATATATATATATATATATATATATATATATATATATATATATATATATATACATACACACATATATATATATACATACACACATATATATATATATATATATATATATATATATATATATATATATATATATATATATATATATACATATACATATATACATATATAATGGTCTAGTATTAGTTCTAGTTTTAGAATTAACTTCAAAAGGAAACTGCAGGTTTTTGTCAGCCAAAAATTCAGTCCGTCGATTTTTTATCAACTCTAAAAAGAAAATTATTCTTTTGGCCAAGAGGAATAATCTTCTTTTCTAGCACCAATAGTACAAAGCATATAGCAACGAAATCAGTAAAGTTAAAGGGACTTGGTTTTTTCATGAGCATCACAGAGACATATCAAGCGTGAATATTTAATGGATTTAATATATAAAACTATGAATACATATACAACTAACTCTAAGCAAAGAAAACATATATTTACAAAAATGAAAGTAAAGACAGGAAAAGAGAGAAAACAAAGGAACGGCAAAACTTACAAACAGTTCAAAGAATCAAAGTCACCTTATTAGGGTCATGTAAACTTAGCGCATCTAAGATCGAAAGAAACTTGCATGAGTTTGAATGCTGAGTTTCAAATAGGTACGTGTGGAGATTCAATGCGTCCGTGGCTGAAGATCGTTGGCTTCTTCCGTGTCTCGGCGGGAAGTTTGTTCGGAGGTAACTTGAAAGTAGGTTTCGCCGAGTTGTTGTCTTTTAAGGACAAACAAGCCAAAACACCTCCTTGGATGAACAGGCCAATGTCCAGCCTGGATTTTGAGGCGGGAAAAGTTTTCTTTGTCTCGTTTTATGACCTAATTTGCATAGTTTATGACATGTCAGATCTGAGTACGATTTCTTCCAAGAGACTCTAAAAATGGAATAGTTCAGATAAATGGAGAGACAGTCGGTCATTTTGAATTCAAGAAGTATATGTGTGGAAGACATTAAAGCCGAGATACATTTTCCCCACTTGAATATAAACGTTTAGGATAAAACTAACACAACTACAATTGTAAATAAGCTTATATAATAGGGAGACATGCATACACACCGGATACAAAGGGGGTACATTTTGGCATAGTCATATTTTGAGGCTAAATGTAAAGAAAGTCTTGTGTGTGTGTGTCTGTGCATTAGGTCGTATGGCCACCAAAGAATTCAGGCCCAGTTTGGGTAATTTGATCTGAGTTGATTAAGATCTCTGTAAAGTGAAAGGGAGAGGTCCGTGGATGCCTGTTGATCATCGACACATATCAACAAAGCTGTCGAGTGGGTAATAAACGTCGGCCAGGCTAGAGCCTGATGTGAGATTTACATGAGAAGTTCAAGAGGCTAAAAGCCTTTTGAATTCAAAGTTGGTTTGATGATCTTGATCCTCTCCAGATGCTACATAATTTTGTGTGTATTTGCGCAAGAAGACGTGAAAGGGATCTCAATTCAGTTTCTTTGCACTATATGGGAGGCATTTTTTGTGTGCATGCTGGATGTGCCCAGAAAATAGCAAATTGAGTTCACATTTATATTTTTTTCTGTTGTCAGTAAACAGAATGAATATGGAAAAATGTATAAATAAAACTTCATATCTACGTATATATTTTTGTTTCTTTTTTCAGTAAACATAATGAATCTGAAATAGTAAACTGAAACATGGCCCACTGTGTTAAAGGTACAATTTGTGATATTTTTTTCCGCTAGAGGTCGCTAGAAGCCTATTCAAAACAAAGGCGTAGTTTGATGACGTAAAGTTTTAGAGTGGAAACTTGGGACATGTGGTCTCCATATCAACGGACGGTGCAAAAGAATAGGGATTGGAGTCTGGAAGAACTCATGTTCGTGGATGCGATTATTAACGTTACCGTAGTATGAAGTAGCGCAGGACCGAGTGTTGCGGGAGCTGAACGAGGAGCTGGAGCGATTGATCAACACACGCCTCACGAGCAGCGGGACTTTTATTATGACACAGTCGCCGGCGCCGCTTCCGCTTTTCCGGTCATGAGTTTACGGGAGCTGTCCTTGTCGACAGAACCAGCGGCAGATGGTAAACAGTAATTATGTTCCATAAATAAGTAACACAATCCACCATAAAACGTGCAAGAAGTAAATAAGGAACTGCTTGAAGCAAGCTAGTGGTTTGCTGGACGCTAGACTCTACTTCCGCATTTGTCCACGGCACTGTTGTCATGTGGTTTCTGCGTCAGTAAAGGCGGTAACAAAGGTAACTGCGTCATTGACAGGCGACAGCACTGCCCCGTGTCACTGTTTAGAATGGGAATTTTCTCATGATTTACAAGTAGTTGAAAACATTAGAGATATTGTTAGTAATCAGCTGAACAAAATATATAACACTAGCCTAGTGGTTTTTGGATATTTTACTGCAAAAATTTTACAAACTGTACCTTTAACCAGCTGTCACTTCCAAGCTGTTGTGCTATAATAAAATCCTTTCAATCGAGGGCCGTTTAAACACAATTGTTGTGGGGGACTGAAAACACAAACTTTTAAAAACGATTTCAAAGTGCCAGTTTTTGAAAATGATACCATTATCCACATATCTCCATTTAAACGTGAATTTGTGAAAACAGTGACATCATGCACATGCGTATTACATGTTAAATTCACATTTATTTGTATAGCACTTTTCACAATACATATCGTTTCAAAGCAGCTTTACAGAAAATGCAAGCCAACATTACAATTTAGAGTGATCTGTTATCAGAGGTGACTGTGTCCAAGTTATGCAATTTCAGAAATGTACATTTACAAATCACACAGCTAACAATATATTAATTTAAAAAAAAAAATGTGTTAATTTAAGGCAGAAACATTCAGCTCATTGAAATAATGAATACATGTTTACAAATGCTTAGGATATATATATATATATATATATATATATATATATATATATATATATATATATATATATATATATATATATATATATTAGTTTATATATATAAAGTTTATATTTTCTTTACAAATTGACATCACCAACTACTGGCAGCATAATGCAGCGTTTTTAATCATTTTCACAGATCCATGTGAACATGGGTCATTTTGACAACGTTGTCATCTGTAAGCGAAAAACTTTTCCATTTTTAGCACATCGTCATTGTGTTAATGTACCCTTAGACTTTGTCTGACAAAATCACCATAGACATAAGATAAATACACCGTGGTGTGATTTTGGCTAAATTTACATGTAAAATAATCATTCTTAGGAAAAAGGTAGAAGGAACCAAATTTCTTTCACTTTTTTTTCCCTTTTGCTTTCTTTCATTTTTTTTTTTCTGACATATATACACTAAAAAAACAAAACTGCCTTCTGAATTTCATTTTGTTTTTCTTACCTCATTGGCATATTTTTTTCCCTAACAATTTAAAGAAGGATATCTTCATTTTCTTGTAATTTCTCTTCAACCTCTAACCTACTATGATTCAATCAATTCCAAGGACAAAATCAAATCCCGCCCCTTTTCTTTTTTTTCTTCTTTTTTCCCCTTCATTCTAAAATCTGTTTTACTCGGATATAAATCACACTAGTGCCGAAAAGATTATCACATCTTCCGTTTCATGCCGACTTTAACTGAGATATTTTACAATGACTGATTTAAAGGGATTGTTCACCAAAAAAAATTCCTTTATTAAAGCAGAACACAAAAGAATATATTTGAAAGAACATTAAGGTTTAAATAAAATTAGACATCACTGACTTCAATAGCATGGTGGAAGAACACTTCCAAAAGATTTTTTTTTTCTTTTCTTTTTTCATTCATTGCCGTTCCCACCATATCCAGCAGATGTTGCTCTCCTTCTGCTTTTCATTTGGTCTTTGTCATAACATCCTACCTTTTATTCACATCAAATGACACTGCATTCAGAAGCAGAACAATACCATGAAGGCAGCCAAGGTATCTGTATGTCATAAGTCTAGCAAATATGTTGATTCCTAAATGCTCTAACCCTAAACAGAGAGAACCAGGTTTTTCACCATTTCCAAACCATTTTCTATTACTGAATAAGCAATATACCATATGACAAACTCTCTCCCAAGGGATGAATTTCCATATTAACACAACCAAACAAACACACATACATGCAGAAAACATCTATGTGAAGTCCAGAGATGAAGTCCATTAGTCTTTGCTTCAATTTTGCCGGTGTCCCCTTCACCCCACAAGCTATCCAGCCATGTACACACAGCTATCATACTCAGTAAACCACTTTTAAAACACAGTGTTTAAAAACCGAGATCCACATTAGTATTCAAAGGTTATTGATCTCAATATCCTCAGGCTTTCATGGTTGCCGTGGAACCTATTATGTACTTTTCAGCAAAGGCAGCTTATAAGTTAAACCAACACCTCCCTCTACAAACAAGGAAACAGTTGTGTATATAAGGGGTTAAATTACAGATTCCATATCAATATTTATCTTGGTACTCTTGCATGAAATGATATCAACTATATTGTTCCATCCGTTTGAATAGCACAGTGTTATTTCCAACACAAACACATTATGCCTAAGCCTTTTCCTGATCAGCCAGACCATGCAGAAACAAAGACCCATTTGCATTTTAATTGAATAAATCCTTTTATTATGATACAGTTCTGATTAAATTTTGGCTAGGATTAATGGGATTCTTTCCTGTGGAAAATGCTGTTAGTTGTTAGACAATATGGGACACATTGGTCAGGTAGCATTTTGTCCATTTTGAATTTTGATAATATGCAGGTACAAAAATATACAAACAACGCTGTGAACCACAGTAGCTGTGAAATGTAGCTCCGACTACAAAGACGCATGTAGTTTTGTTTATTAACCACTAGAGCGCCAAAAGTTACATAGTGGAACTTTAAGACAAACCATGTGCAAATTCATCACTCAACAGCATTTTCTCCTTAAATCTGCAGTGTACCAAAGACTGGTTTGAAACGCCCCTGTTTCCTACCATGACAAACGTAACCAATCCCGTCAATGTGCAGGCTGGGGCTTTTCCACAGTGAACACAAGAACACCTTTAAAAAGGGACAGGGTACAATATAGCGGTGCCCTAGATTCAAAATTTTAATTTACCTTGGCATAGTTGAATAACAAGAGTTCAGTACATGGAAAAGACATACATTGAGTTTCAAACTCCATTGCTTTCTATTTCTTATGTAAATTTCATTTGTTTAAAAGACTTCTGGAAATAACGTGGATCTCAACATAACACCGACTATTACGTAACAGTCGGGGTGTACGCCCCAATATTTGCATATGCCAGCCCATGTTCCCAACATTATGAAAGGCATTAGACAAGGGCAGCCAGTAACGTCACAACTTCATTCTTTATAAATCTCTCCAACAGTGTAGCATTAGCCAATAGCCACGGATCACAGCCTCAAACTCATAGAGAATCAAATATAAACATCAAAATAAATACTTTACTCACATAATTCGAAGCATGCATACAGCATGCATGACGAACATCTTGTAAAGATCCATTTGAGGGTTAGCTGTGTGAACTTTGTAAATGTGCTGTAATATAATCGAGAGCTCGTGTGGCAGGGAGCACGCGAATTAAAGGGGCGGCGCGCTGAAAAAATCAGTGCATAGTTAATGATGCCCCAAAATAGGCAGTTAAAAAAAAATTATTTAAAAAAAATCTATGGGGTATTTTGAGCTGAAACTTTATAGACACATTCAGGGGACACCTTAGACTTATATTACATCTTGTGAAAAATAATTCTTTGGCACCTTTAATGATTGCTATCAGGGTTCAACCAGTATAACAAATATTGTTTAACAAAGGAATTGCCTACTCTACATTTAAGGCATGAAGACATTTTCAAAGGGGCAAAAGCAATGTTTAAATATGTCATTTTGATTATCAAAGATGAGTTTTAAGGGATACAATTATGGACTGCTGGGGGACTTTAATGCTACACCTATAAAAGTTTAGGGCACAATAATGTAATCTTAGCTGATCTTCTGTGAAGTATAATGTGCTAACTTCTTAAAGGAATAAGGTATTTCAGACGTAGCACAAAATGTCGAAATACTTTAATTAGCAGTGTAACATATACTTAGGGTTGGGGATTTGAAACAACCACCCAAAATTTTCTAGCAACTATCCAGAATCTCATAGCAACATATACTAAATACACTCATCAACACCTTAGCAGCCCCATAGCGCCACCTTGGCAACCATCCACATCGTCCTAGAATTGCGGCAGGTGGTTTTAGAACATGTAAAAATGTAGTTTATCGAAATACATGCACTAGGAAATAGTCTTGTAAATCAAATCCAGACAGACATGAACTGAGGGGCCTTCTATCGCTGTGTGTAAACATTAACATCGCACCTAAATTATTAATCTCAGCAAAGCTCTCTCAAAAAGACAAGCAAATTGTTTTTGTTAGACTCTGCCACTCAGGAGTCCTCAGTCTGCCGTTTCCAGCCCCATCTTCTCATCTCCCTTTCATGTTGAGAACCTGGCTGCTGCTCTGCTAGAGAGTCCATCACAAGTACACACTGACCTTCCATCAAACACTGAAATTACAAGAATTCATTATACACTACCTTCATTAGACGTATATGAAGTCAGGTGAGCATGCAGATTCATTTTCAATTTTTTATTTTTTTTTCTTGCTAAAATATTAAGAGGTTGGTTCACCAAAGGCAGATGATTCATCATTTAGATAGTTGGAAGAGACAGAATTTTTATGAGTAAGCTCACTCAATCATAAAAAAATTATTAGGTTTTCTCAGTAAACAGGTCTCACTGGAACAGTACGGGAGCAGGTTTCTGGGAAGCACCATTATTAGTTTTGTGAGGAAGAGAGATGTCTTCAGATATAAATCTACTATAAATAATCCTCCACCCTTTTTCTGTGACAAAGAGTTTCTTTTTGCAGCATCAGGGCATTGTGGGAACAAATAAATATGCATTACCTGACATTTTAAAATGATTATTGACATGTCATTATAAATTTGTAACATTATAAGATCAATGTAACCATTTTTGCAATTTTTTTTTTTTTGTGGTGCACAAAAAGTATTCTTGTCACTTCATAACATTAAGGTTGAACAAGTGTAGTCACTTGAACTGTTTTAAATATGGCTTTTAGCTTTCTGGGCATTTGAAAGTTTAAATTAACTTGCTGTCGATGCAGGCCTCACTAAGCAATCAGATTTTATCAAAAATATCTTAATTTGTGTCCTGAAGATGAATGAAGTTCTTACGGGTTTGGAATGACATAAGGGTGAGTAATTAGTGACATTTTGGGTGAACTAACCCTTTAAGCCGTGACCCACATTTTTTTGGAATTTAAACCAAGAGAATGTATTTCTCAAAAATGGTCAACACACACAAATACCATCACACTTTTCTTAATATACGCATTAGTTGTAAGATTATCACTAACACTGATGAATAAAACATTATAAGGTAAAGCTATTACAGCAGTCCAAAACTAGTATTTGTTATAACAGTAATGTTAGTAAGTTGGTATGAGCCACCACATATATAGAAGAGCGCACAATCGTATAACGTCTGAAAGGACAGAAATGTTCATTTTCTAAGGGGTGAGAGACTTAACATTAGAACACTGACATATAGCCTGATAATGTCATCTTATCTGACAGCAGATACTGAATCAGGACAATGCATACTTCTCAGGTACTTTTAAACTGCGACTGACAGAAGAGTCAACAGCGTTCACTCACATCTTTCAAAATAAAGTCTCATATCAGAAAAAACATTTAGAATTAAAGGATTAGTTCACCAAAAAATTAAAATTCTCTCATTAATTACTCACCCTCATGCCGTTCTACACCCGTATGTCCTTCGTTAATCTTCAAAAACACAAATTAAGATATGTTAGTTGAAATCCGATGGCTCAGTGAGGCCTCCATAAGAAGCAATGTCACTTCCTCTCTTTTAAGATCCATTAATGTACTAAACACATTTTTAAATCAGTTCATGTGAGTACAGTGGTTCAATATTAATATTATAAATCGAGGAGAATATTTTTGGTGCGCCAAAAAAAATAAAAAAAATAACGACTTATAAAGTGATGGCTGATTTCAAAACGCTGCTTCAGGAAGCATCGGAGCGTTATGAATCAGTGTATATATCTTAATTTGTGTTCCGAAGATTAACAAAGGTTTTACGGGTGTGGAACGACATGAGGGTGAGTAATAAATTACAGAATTTTCATTTTTTGGGTGAACTAGCCCTTTAATGTTTTTCCTGGATCCGTTCTGTGATAAAAGCGCTTACTGAAAACATGTCAATCCAGTCTGCAGAGATTATCACGAATTTGTTTTCTTTGCCCGGCGGCCATGAGAGGAATCTTGTCAGCCTTTATAACAATAGACGAGAGGGTTGACCTTAATCTAGGCTCAGGGCTTTAATAACTATCCACCTATTCAGATGAGAGAAGATTGACATCTTTTTCAAGATCAGCAGCATAGATTCCTCTTTTTACACTGTCTCTCACTACACGTGAGTGTGCGCATGTGTTGCATGCAGGAGAAGATAAGGACAGCAGCTTTCCATTAGAATCTTGCCGGATGGTACAGGTACACCAAAAAATATTCATAGCCATCATGTCCTTTTAAATAATTAGAGTAGTCTATGGTGGAAAATTAATATATGAATAAAGATTTATCCATTGAAATAAGTTAAGTTAATAAACGTAATTTCGGGAGGAGTACGCCCATCTAATCTTCCAATTAATACCAAGGTATAAAACCAGCATCTTACCTCTTCCTGTTGTCAGTTCTTTCGCCATCCCTCCTCCTCCCTTTCTCCTCCTTTTTGTACTATTTTTTTTGCCTATTATAGGGGGGCAATCGGAGCTCGAGTAGAATATCCTTTCCGAGCCCCTCTATAGCAGACAGCAAGCCAAATCTGTTTACCACTTATGCTAAGATTATATGGGCACATGAACTCGTGATGTGCTCATTTGTATGTACAGCATGCTAGAAAAACAATCAGTTTACAATCTGCAAAAATGTTCACAATATATTATGGTGGATCTTACATTTTCTTGATTTGTAGCTGGTTTTGACTCAGGGCTGAACAATAACAGGTTAGAGGTCACCATGGCAACATGCGCCAAATGGGCGAGATCTTGGGGTGAGAACTCTGACTCTAGCACAAAACAAACTTGTTATCAAGTGAAGCAGTGAAACCCATGTGAGTGGAATAAAGCAGAACTGATACATCCATTAGGCAAAAGATGCTAAACAGCTAATGGATAGATTTGCAAAATTAAAATAAACAAGATTGTTATTTATCCGCGAGAGATTAGAGAGTCTGCAGTTACGGAAAAAAAGAACTGCACTGGCACCATGGTTCACTGATCAGATGGTAATAACATGATATTTTGATATATACAATAGTACTGTTTGTTTACCATATTCATATGGAACATTAGATATTGATGTGTGTATTAGAGGCGGCCCAACACAGTACTAAACTTGTTTGCCATACAAAAGTAAACATTAATATTTGTTGAAATTACCATGTGCATACAGTAGGTCCAACAATATGCTAAATTATTCACATGAAATATGATACTAAATATGAATATGAAAACTGATGCTGTAGAAGTGTCATTTACCCATCAAACACATGGAACAAACACTAGACTAAATATTGTATTAATATTAGCAATATGACCAAGAAACAGATAAATTACCAAGACCATAGAGGTTTAAAAAATGTTTCCTCTCTTTTAAAGGGGGCATATCATAAAAATCTGATTTTTTCTGTGTTTAAGTGCTATAATCGGTCCCCAGTGCATCTACCAACCAAGAAAATGTTGTTTTGGCAAGCCTGTGAAAAACGAGCCACTCAGAAAAAAGCTGAAACACTACAACCAAAACAGCTAAAATACACAACAAACTAAACAACAAACTAGAATGAAATCCAGGGAAATATCAACACGATCACATGAGAATGCGTATCAATAGTATGAGTTTGTAGTCTCGTAGAATATATATGCCAGGCGTGTATATGATACGCTCTTGGGTAGGATGGGGGTGGGGGAGTGGGGGTTTCGTACGTATAGTACGCCATAAAGTGCGTATCATATGCACGCGAAAAACTGCGTACCATAAGCACGCCAAAACTCATTTTGGCGTATATATTCTACGAGATTACGAACTCGTACTATTGATACGCATTTTCGTGTGATCGGGCTCGGAAATATATACACACGATAACAAGGAACTAAAAAGAAACAGGTGAACATAGTCATGATTCAGGGACTATGAAAACATAATTAGTACATAGTACATAGTACATTGCATAATAATTAGTAACTACAGAAACAAATACAAACAAATGAAGAAAACACAGGAAAAGCAAACAGAAGCAAATGGAACAGAACTATCTTTCAAAATAAAAATAAAAAATCTTTCAACAGAAACAGAATGTGTATGTATTATACTGGCTTAAAAAAAAAAAAAAAAAAAGATTCCAGATTCAAAAATAATCAAACCGCTTTTGTGAACACTCCCCCATCTGCCAGTGGTCAGTCTAACAGATATCCCCATACTAAAAAAACATTTCATTAGTTGAGTTTACCCGTTACCCTCTTGCCATTCTATGATCACTTTTCTTGATTCTATGATTCTGTGGTTTCTTTTGTGGAAGACATTTTGAAAAATGTCTCTTTTTTCCTGTGCAATTGAAGTAAATGGTCTACAGTGTTGTTTGGTTGCCAACTTTCTTCAAAATATATTATATTGTGTTTCACAGAAATAAATGCATACAGGTTTGAAACCACAGTTAAATTGGGTGTATTACAACAAAATCCACTGGCAATGTATGACCCTAAAGTGCATTGTTATGGATTTTTGAATTTTACTTTTCATGTTGTGTGTTATAGAGCTGTTTGTGAATGTAAATGGTATGCAAAAAAAAGATTCAAAGATCAAAGTTCACGATAAACAGAGATATTGTATACTAAACGAATGAACTGATTCTGACAAGTTGCCAGCAATCCCAGGCTTGCCTCCTGCACAAACCTACATCGGTTTGTATCAAATTTGGGTAACACTTTAGAATACTGATCCTTCATTAATGAATAACTACTCAGGAACAAATGAGTAGCACATGATTAACACTCTAGTAACAATTATTAACTAACAAGAAACTCTGATTAATGAATTAAGTAATAGTGCTCAGTTGAAGGTGTGACTAGACACTAGTGTTAATAATGCATTACTCATTTGTTCCTGTGTAGTTATTTATTAATGAAGGATCAGTATTCTAAAGTGTTACCCAAATTTGCAAATTTGCATTTGCAATTTTATTGACCAAAAGTACCATAACCCAAAAATGTATGAATACTGTCATTGTTTACTCACCCTCATGTCATTCTAAACCTGTATGGATTTCTTGCTTCTGTGTAACACAAAAGAAGATATATTGAGGAATGTTGGAATGTTTTAGCCTCATAGAGTTCAAGATTCTCATCTAGAATATTTATAAATAAATAAATAAAGCTGTTTGTCTGTATGCCCATAATCTTCACTGGCTGCTCATGACCCACCCTGAAACATTGTAGTTGTAGCTGAGGCCTGGAAGAGTTTGTTCATGTTGTCGACCAAGTGTGCTGCACACGTCCTGAAAAGTGAAGCCAAAACTTTTGATCGGTGGATGGATGCAGTATAGCTCATAAACCCCACCCTCTCCATGTAATCTAATGGGACACAAGACAAACTAAACAATGATATTACACTTCAAGTATTTTTTTTCCAAAGATGGTTTCTGTAAGTTTAAGTAGTTTTTATCACGCTGATATAAGTTCAAGTGTTCATTTTTTCAATAAGTTTGGTTTTAGTTAGTTTTTTGATGCTATAAAATGGAAATGAGACGTCATGATTGACAGCTGAGACTGACAGCTTCTCTAAGCAAAGTAGTCACTGAGGCACCATCTGACTTTTGGGGGGTTTTCAGCTTTAATTTCTACATTTCCATAACTGTTTATTTCACACCGACAAAATAAGTTGGTTTGCAGTAAACTGTACTAACCGATTCTGCAGGGGTGTGGGCGGGGCCTTGATACCGCGGCTCCACTTCACACTCACTACTGCGCAGACTTGGGTTCCAAGATGTCAGCACCATATTTGGACATTGGCGGCTTCACTCCTCTACAATGGAAGAGAGTGATGGTGCATTGTCCATATTTTTTTTTTTTTTACAGTCTATGGTGTTTTCTGCATTGCAAAAGCAAAATTGCTTTGCATGCACTTCCCAAGGATGAAGACTTAGGCTTGAATTGATACGGTAAAACCGACGCCCATGTTACTGTTTGTATGTGTTTCAAGTGCTGAGAAAGATCCGGAGCTGAAATTCAGATATGGTAATGGACGTTTAGTTTTTGACAATCGTTGTAAGTGGTAGACCAATCTCAACAGACTGGGCCATCTGACCAATCAGAGCAGAGCAGGCTCTCAGAAAGGAGGGGTTTAGATAGGCCGAACCCTTGAATGAACCGTTTCAGACACTGTGAGAAAAGAGGCGATGCTGCAATGTATGCAAAGTGTTTTTCACCTTGAATGCATGTAAACATATTGTAGTTGAACCACCAAAACAAAATTAGGAACATTTAAAATAGCACAATACGGGTACTATTATGATATTCAATGGTTTTAGAAATCAGAATGACAAAGTGACTGTGGGATTTTTATGTTCCTCTTCAACACGTCAAATATATTTTGCGGTGTGAACAGATTCTTTGAGGAGTACTTGACAAGCACATCTATACTGTCATGCTAGCTGTCAAGTGTTTGTTAAAAAAACAGGGTGTTCCTGTTCACAAACAGGAGTCGAAAGATGTGTGCACATATCTGTATTTGTGTGTGTGTGTGTGTGTGTGTGTGTGTGTGTGTGTGTGTGTGTGTGTGTGTGTGTGTGTGTGTGTGTGTGTGTGTGTGTGTGTGTGTGTGTGTGTGTGTGTGTGAACAACATCTCAAATCTTACTTACCCGTGTTTACCTCCTAGGGAGAAGGTGTCACAAGATGCAAAACCACATATGAAATGAACTAGTGCAGCAGCAAGGGAAAAGATGACACAGCATTAGTTAAATGTCAGATATCATAAGTCACCTATCTGCACACCCGCCGCAAATTACTTTGGGAAATACATGGAACTTGATTCTCTTAAGCATGACAAGTGTAAATTAGGGGAATTGTAGTTGGTTGGCCTCCCCTCTCAGTTGCCTAGCAGCGTACTCTGATGCAAATTCAAAGTCACTTTGTTTCCTATTGTTGAGAAGCTCAGGGAAAAAATCCCTTCTGCATCAAAGCTTTCCATGAATACAAACAGAGGAGAGCAATACTCTGTCCTCCTACACAAATTGGGCTTTTAGATTTACATTTACACTGTATTGTAATCACAGTCGTGTAGCTGAAATGGAGTGCCGTGTTTGTAAGTCGGTGCGCACACACATGTGGAAGAGTGGGTGGATTAACATCACCATAGTGATCACATTATGCCTGGCTTTTGCAGACCACACATCTTCAAAACAGGTGCTCACTGCTTTAAGAGTATCATACGTGTTTACTTCTGCTATTTCGTATCTGTTGGAGCACATAGCTTTGTCATTTGTGCATCATCACGCATCACTGAATAATATGACAGATTCTTGCCATAATGTCGGCAAACTTAAAGGGTTAGTTCACCTAAAAATGAAAATAATGTCATTTATTACTCACCCTCATGTCGTTCTACACCCGTAAGACCTTCATTCATCTTCGGAACAAAAATTAGATATTTTTGATAAAATCCGATGGCTCAGTGAAGCCTGCATTGAGAGCAAAGCCACCGAACCTCTCAAGATCCATAAAGGTACTTAAAACATATTTAAATCAGTTCATGTGAGTTCAGTGGTTCAACCTTAATATTATAAAGCGACAAGAATACTTTTGTGCGCCAAAAAAACTAAATAACGACTTTTCAACAATATCTCATGATGGCCGATTTCAAAACATTGCTTCTGAGCTTTACGAATCTTTTGTTTCGAATTAGTGATTCGGATCTCCTATCAAACTGCTAAACTGATGAAATCATGTGACTCCGAACCACTGATTCGATTCGTAAATCTCGAAAATCGAAATTTCATGAAGCAGTGTTTTGAAATTGGCAATCACTAGATATTGTTGAAAAGTCTGTTTTTGTATTCTTGTATTAAAGAATATTCTTGACGCTTTATAATATTAATATTGAACCACTGTACTCACATGAACTGTTTCAAATAAGAATACTTATAGGTAGCTTTACGAATCGAATCAGTGGTTCGGAGTCACGTGATTTCATCAGTTTAGCAGTTTGATAGGAGATCCGAATCACTAATTCGAAACAAAAGATTTGTAAAGCTCAGAAGCAATGTTTTGAAATCGGCCATCATGAGATATTGTTGAAAAGTCGTTATTTTGTTTTTTTGGCGCAGGTAAAGTATTCTGGTCGCTTCATAATATTAAGGTAGAACCACTGTGCTCACATGAACTGTTTTAAATGTGTTTTTAGAACACTAATGGATCTTGAGCGGTTCGGTGGATTTGCTCTCAATGGAGGCCTCACTGAGCCATCGGATTTCATCAAAAATATCTTAATTTGTGTTCCGAAGATGAACGAAGGTCTTACGGGTGTAGAACGACATGAGGGTGAGTAATTAATGTCAGAATTTAAATTTTTGGGTAAACTAATCATTTAAGTCTGTCCAAGAGCCAGAGTTCAAAGTTCAGCATGTGCTTTTTGAGAAGTAACTAGTTACATGTAACGGAGTAACATTTAATTACAAAATAAATGTAACTGTAAAGCTAGAATATGTTGAATAATATTAATTTGTTAAACTGATTTATTTCCCAAGTTGCATTGACTGCTCTAAAATATGAGACACCAATGTTTTAGGAGTTTAGGACACAGAATAGGACACATGATTATTCAATAACTGTTTTATGTATATGCTTTAATTTTAAGATTAACTGTTTTTTCCAAGGCATTGTTAGATGCCAGTGTTTCCTGTCATAGATATGCAAAGATTTGATTTCAAAAACAGTATCATAGCTATTAAACTATTTCTTGTTATGATTTTAAATCTATATTTAACCTCAGAACGATCTCAAAGTAAAAAGAGGTGCTAACGTCTGATTTTGTGGTTGCTGTGCTTTAAAATTAAATTATTATTATCTTAATTGAAGTTATGAAGTATTTTGAAAGTCCTTACATTTCAAAAGTAACCTTCCCAACACTGTGCTGAACATACATTTGTTTAAAAAAAATGTTGATTTCACTTGCCACTTTTTATCTTATTAGCAAGTCCTCAGTATTTTTTTTACCAAAAATACCATGACCCAAAAATGTATGAATACGGTCATTGTTTTCTCATCCTCATGTCGTTCTAAACCTGTATGGATTTCTTGCTTCTGTGTAACACAAAAGAAGATATATTGAGGAATGCTGGAATGTTTTCAAGGTTCTCATCTATTTATCAAAAAAAAAAACTTTTCTGGTTCTTTTTAGAAGTTTAAAGTAATAGTTCACTAAAATATGAAAAATTTGTCATTTACTTCCCCTCATGTTGTTCAAAAATGACTTTCTTTGTTCTATGGAACAAAAGATATTTTGAAGAATGTTTGTAACTAAACAGTTTTAGTGACCATTGACTTCCATTGTATTGATGACAAAAAAAGACATTTCTCAAAATATTGTCTTTTATGTTCTACAGAATTAAGGAAGTCATTCTGGTTTAGAACAACATGAGGGTGAGAAAATGAAGGCCATTTTCATTTTTTGGGTGACTTGTCCTTTCAACAGCTGAAATATCAATGTCATGAACATGCTCTCTATGTGTCATCAAATATACACTATGCTGGAGTATAAAAAAAAGTAAATAAGTATGTTACTCAAGGCATTCATTTTCCAATAGCCATGAGGGAAGCCTGCATTTTGCAATGATGTTGTTCGGCAATCTCCTGCTAAAGCTCAACGGCATTCCGTCTCTTATTTCCCACAGCTCCATCTGTCCCAGCAGGGGGCTCGGATCTGTCAAAGTGATGGGAATCAATGACGGCACTTATTCATCTTGGATTATGCCATGCTTATAATGATAGTCTCTGTTCTTTCTCATTTCAGATCTGGTAGCATTATACATAACTGTCTTGAAGAAAGTCCTCATGATTGGCAGGCTAATTACTAGTATAAGACAGAGAGGGGTCAGCACACAGAGGCATTAAATTAATGTGGATTATGAATTTGCCATGCAGATGAAGTGAAAGTATTTTTTACTCTGACAACTAAGGGGCGTTATTTTTGAAGAGACAGGACACTTAATGTCACACATTGCTATTTTCTTCTCTCTTCACTTTCTTCTCTGCTAAAATGCAAAAGCCTTGGTCCATTAATGTGGTATTGAATGGGTTTTCCAAGATTCTTCTCGCTTTGTATGTGTAGTTACACTTTTCTGCTTGGGACGATTGGGTGATTCTGAAATTGGACCATGAAATGTGGCATATGTACATAGTGGGAGGACGTGTATAACATGGTTGAGAATTTGTTCTCGATTCTTTTTACACAGCCAATAACAAAAAGTCTAATTGCAAGTAAAGGGTTAGGATATTAGATTAGCATACTGCTAGTTGTTTATCTAGCTAATTTAGCATGACGCTAACTGATTAGCCTATCATATGACATACTCAGATTAATACACTCCAATGTTTTGTGTAAATATGTCAGTATTAAACATGGTAATAACTTTTTATTTTCTTTTTTCAGTCAATTAAACATTCATTATTATGCTTACACTCTAAAGAAAATCTATTTTTTTTCCTACCCAAGTCCTGGGTTTAGACTTTTGGGTTTTGTTTTTTTTTTTTTTTTTTTTGTAGTTTTTGTGTTACCCAGCTCCTGGGTCAGATGCAACAACCCAGGGGTTGAGTTATTTATTGCAGGCTTTTTTGCGACCTCTTCAGGAGAGAGCAGTGCAGCTCCGTCAAATTGGTGCAAGTCTTCAGTAAAATAAAGGTTTGTGTTAGGGCTGTCAATCGATTAAAATTTTTTATCTAATTAATTACATACTCTGTGATTAATTAATCTAAATTAATCACATACATATTTTTTTTATCATACTGACAATAAAGTACCCATCACTTTCACTGTAATTCTTTCTTGCCCTTTTTGCAAAAAAACACACACACACACAAAAAAGTGATTTTATAGCTTTGTAAGAGAAGATGCTTTTTTGCTAAACCTGAAAAGTATTAAAAAGTAGCATTTAGAAGTTATATTAACTAATAATATAATTTTCTACCATATACAATTGAATGCACATAGCTAACAACAACTTACTTTGTTCTGGTTTCACCTCCACTCAGTCTAAACTAACTGATTTTATAGGTAGGCCTAATTTATTACACATTGACATTTAAATAACCTGAAAAATATTGTGGATTATTAAGGCTAATTTTACTAACCACTCTTGCTAAATGGGGTAAGCACACTTATGTTTTCATTTCAGAGTTGTTCGAGTAAATGATTCATTATAGACCGTGTGGACAGATCAGTTGTTGTCATGATTCATTAAAATTAATCCGTTCAAATGAGTCATTAGGTCGCGACATTAGCGGACGTTGACGCGTTGTGTGCGAATCGTGACTGTCAAAAAATTTGTCAACACAGAAAACACTTCACCACTGGACAGGATTTTCTTTTTGTTTACTGAAAGTGTGGTTTATGTCAGAGCACTATTCACACCCAATGGTTATTCAGGAAAAACATTCTCCGAATGCAAATTGTGAAACATGGATTCGGCCTTACGAACTTTTAGCATTGTGTCAGTTGATTTAGATTATTATGTGTGAGGTAGAGAGAGTGCCAAGACATTGCTTATTTTGAAGAGTGAAACGCAGGGCGGCGGTCTGAAGTTAGTAGTTCCCCTGTCGAACGGGAGCCACCTCCAGCACAAGATCCAGCATCGTTACGGTGAAAACAGGACAGAAGAGACTGGTCAATTACACTTGAATTTCTTCTAAATGTTTAATTTTTACTTCTAATATTTGTTAAATGAGCTTATACTGTATGTAGGCAATATGTAAAAACGATGTAAAATATGCTATACTATTAAATATGATCGAAAATAAAGTAATTATTGTGCAAACCAGTGGTTGTGTGGAGTATTTAAAAAAAAGTTTAGAGGATTTAAGTTAATCCGTAAACATTAATTCATGTATGAAGAAAGCTAAGAAAAAAAAATGCTAGTATTATAAAAATTAATCAACCCATTGCTAGGTTAAATAAACAACCCATTTTGCTGGGTAAAATTAATCCAACATGTGTTCTGTAATATTCGCCCAGCCCTTGGGTTGAAAACAACTCAAATTGGGTTGTTATTAACCCAGTGTTTTTTAGAGTGTAGCTATTTTCAACAATGCAATACATTTTAAACAGACATTACAAACAGCTACCCCTTTGGTCCCGAGGAATATGTGTTGAATAAGAATATTGAACTTCTGCCTCTGTTTCTATCACGTGTCCCTGACTTCCTGTTAAGGCCACTCCAGTCCTTCTGTACTTTTCAAAGTATTGTTCGCCCTGGCTATAACTTCTGTTTTGTCTTTGTTTGTTTTTGCCTTGTTGTGGATCTTTTTGCCTTGCATTCTCGATTACTCTTTTGGGTTTGTGTTTTGGATTTGGTTGCCTGTTCAGCTCACCTGGTATTTGATTGGCTCACATCTGATTGGCTGAGAGGCCTTCCAGGAGTGCTGATATTTTCAACTACAATTCTTGGGAAAAGGTGTTTCCCAATTATTGGACGTTTTTTTATGGGGATAGGTGATTTTCAAGGTTCTGATTTGCTAAAAAGTGAATGGGCAATTCTCAATAGCCTATATCCCCCCCCCCCCAAGCCCCCCCACCCCACCCCCCCCTGCATTAGAAAATGTTGAAATGAACATTAACTAAGAAATGCTTTTTTAATGAATGTATTTTAATTTTTTACTGTTTATATAAAGGTTAACTATATAGTATAGTGCAGTGCTCAGTCAGTGAGAATGAAAATGTTGGATGGGTGGTCAATTTACAAATCACTGATGGAGGTATGACAGACAGGGGTGAAGAGGCTGGCAGATTTGTAATGAGTCTGGAAGACAGACTGACATCTGGAAAATAGAGGTCAATTTGTCTATGTGGCAAAAAACTGAAAGTCTTCTTATATCTAGCAGACGTTTAAACTGTTAAAGATGAATGTAATATCCTTTTAGAGAGATCAGAGAGATTTTATTTGACTCAATATAAGGGAAGCAGTGGGTGTCCCCAGGAGTAGCATAAAATAACTCATTCACTAAGTGTGCATATAATTTGATGTGGGCCTACTAAACTGTAACAAGTGATGATCCGTCATGAAGGGGAAAACCGTTTTAAAGGTAGTTTGATAGAACTGCTAGACTGGCAGGTGAAAAATGTTGAAAGACTTGCATTTCACTTTTGTTAAAGGAGTGTTTCGAAATTCTGTCATTACTCAATCATCTTATTGGAAATGTGTAAGCTATTATTTTTGCTTATTATTAACGGTCATTATTATGGAAAGATGCATAAAGATTCATCAAAGTGTCTCCATTTGTGCTCAATGGAGAAAAACAAAAAATACAGATTTGGAAAGACACAAGGGTGAGTAAATAATGACAGAATTTTTATTTTTCAATTTTTCAGCTATTCCTTTACAGACAAGCACAATTGTTACCTGAGATATAATTTTGATGTGTTATGTCCAAACCAGTGTTCTGACTTGCTTTCTGCTTTTCTTTCTTGGCTGAAATGTGATGATATGGCTTTCTGAATTTCAAAAAATCCTGTTAAGAAATATCCATGAAGAATGATGGCCTTCTCCACGTTGTTCGATCTCTGGCGATTTCATGGTTGTGACCTTCTGGTTCTTGAGAGCTGAGAGGTTGACAAACGATACCTTCACAAATCTTTGTCTCAGAGGCTTATAATGACTTACTGTATAAAGTCAAAACTGAGATCAGCTAAAAGATTTTTGTGTGCTTCAAAATTTGGGTACCTTGAGTTTGACGTTAAAGGTCTATTCGGGGTCCAACACAAATTAAGTTTAATAAACAATCTGTGGCATAATGTTGAATACCACAGGGAAGAAGAAGAAAATTTGTCTCTCAGTTTGTTTGGTTTTCAAGTAACCTTTTAAAGTAATTGTTTACTGATCTTGTCTTTTAAAAATTATATACAAAGCTTAAATGTCTTCTATAAATTCCCAACTAATGAGGAGTGGTTATGTCTTGAGCCCCAAAGAAACAAATCCAATCGAGTACACTGTTAAAAATAAATGTATATTTACAGGTATTGGTCTGTATTTTTTTACAGATTTTTTCTGTTTTCCCATTATACATTGAAATACCTGTTGTTTTACAGATATTTGCTGTAATTTAATTTTCAGCTATTAAATTTACAGGGAATTGCATGTATTTTAGCATTACATTAAATTTCTGTTTTTTAAAAGAAATGTTCTGTATTTTTTACAGAAAAATGTGTAATTTTACATAAAATGTTGATTAATATTTTACAGATTTTTTCTGTAAAAATAGAAAAAAGGGAATGAATGTATAACTACAGAAATATGCAGTCATTCAACATGTTTTTTTTCTTCTTTCATTTAAGAGTAGCTAATGTGTTGGTTAAAGTTAGTTTTTTAAGGTTCAGTTATAGTATTGGTACATACAGTAGGTGTGTAGGCCTTCTATATATTATGCATTGTATTTACTAAAATTTTAACCTCATCTTGCAAATATGCTTATTTTGAAACTTCTGATTGGCCTTGACTTATTCTCCCCTAAATTTTCTGAACACATCTATTATTGATATGTACATTTTATGTTTTTCCAAATCGAGTTGCAAATGCGCAGCTTTGTGTGTGTGTGTGTGTGTGTGTGTGTGTGTGTGTGTACGTACGTGCGTGCGCGCGCGCGGGGGGGCGTCTGCGAGCACGCGCGACGCAGATTCAAATTTGCCGCCGATAACTTTTCCGTTAGTCCCGCCTACAACAGTTCCTGGAGTAGTGAAGTGATGCAGTGATGGAAGGGCGAGCGCGTTATTTGAATTTATTTCAGGCTACGCTTGTGTGTCGTGAGATTAAACAGTAGTGTAAAGCAATCCTAAAGAGCAGTCGTGAGCAGGAGTATTTATTTGAACTCATCCGTCAATCCATTCTTCGTGAACAGTGTGAGGAAAAACTATCACGTCCTTTCAGCGAGAAGACCACAGCGAACATCATACCAACCGATCACTGGCTGAGGTAAGAGTTTCATTCTAACGTTACGTGTGTGTGATATTTTATGTAGTGTGGCTACACCTTTGTATTGTTTATAGTTTCGAAGCTAATATAAGTATTTCTAAACGGTGTTCACACAAATGACGTAAGGTAACTGCCGTTGAAAGCAAAACAACTGCAGCAGGTATCTGTCAATTTTCCATCTGTTTTAAACCAAGAAAGATTAACGTTAGTTATTAATAAAGTCCATTCAGTGTTTATGTCTTCGTTCAGATGTGGTAGTACCGCCATTATTTAAATCTCTTTTTATAAACTCTGCAGCCTGTATACTCATACTATAGGCCTATACAGTAAAGCAGATAAGAGTACAATATGAACAACATAATAAATATTATGAGTGCATCTGCTTGCAAACGCGAATAGTATGCATATATTAGTGTAATAATAAAGTATAATAATAAAAAAATCTTACATGACCTGAGTAAATTGTCATTACTGAATCATAAGATACATTGGATAGTTGGATATAAAAATTTCAGATCAAAGAAGGTTGAGGTTTTGCATTGTCTCAGTAAAACATATGCTGGCATGTTTGAATGAATGTAATAGCCAACTAATTTTTATTTCTTTATTATTTCAGGTAATGTGGAAAGACTGGAGATCTACAGCAGCATTACAGTACAGGTGTGGAAAGATTACTATTCTTATACAACAAATTCTTTGTTTACATCTTTTTATGCTGCTATTCTGAACAGTATTTTTTGTTGTAATTGTAACTAGAATCATTCAGAAACATGGCTTTTCCTATCACTGCTATCCTCACACACATCTCTACTTTTCATTCCAGCCAGATGATCAACCAGTAGCTGCTCGCATCTCAGCCTGCTTGATGGAAATGTCCGACTTTCACCTGGATGACCTTTACCTTCAACTCCACCTTGCCAAGACAGAAGTGCTCGTGGTTTCAGCCACCCATCCTTTGTGTTATAATTGATCAGTTAAACTTCACAGACTACAGTGCTGGAACTGCCCAATCTTGCATATTTGCCCAGTACAACATTGGGAAGATCAAGCCATTCTGTATGCTACACAACAGAACAACAACT
Source organism: Chanodichthys erythropterus (assembly GCF_024489055.1). Taxonomy (NCBI): domain Eukaryota; kingdom Metazoa; phylum Chordata; class Actinopteri; order Cypriniformes; family Xenocyprididae; genus Chanodichthys; species Chanodichthys erythropterus. The sequence goes on along the minus strand of NC_090242.1, from coordinate 4,678,611 downwards.
GGCTCTCCAAGCCTGTACCTAAACTCTCTGCTTCAGACTTATTATACGCCCTCCAGAAGCTTGCTTTCTGGAAGTGAACAGCATCTTGTGGTGCCATCCCAAAGGGGCACAAACTCACTTTAACTGACCTTTACCTGGACTGTTCCATGCTGGTGGAATAACCTGACTAACTCAAACCATTTTCAAGAGACTGATAAGAGAGAATGCATCTTTTTTGTGAACAATTGACTGGTTAAGACTATCTTTCTGTTTAACTGAAAAAAAAATAAAATAATAATAATAATTTCTATGCATACTGTGCTAGACTAACTGGAAATTGTCATTGTACTTATTGTTGCTTCCATTGTACTCCTTGTAGTCACATATACTGTATGTAAGAGTCATCATATATGCATAAAATAACAGCAATATTACAGTACAGAAGTATACAGTAATTGTCTTTTAATGTAGATGTTCTATATACTACGCTTGTATTTCCTATAATTTAAGTAAGTTGACATACAATGTCTTATATACAATGACTAATACTGTATGTGCATGCTTTGATTAAATGTATTCTGTACTATATTTTGTTAATTTAACAGAAATTGGTTGTAAAGGTTGCTATTATGCATTTCTAAGTAATTAATTCATAGATTGAAGTTGTGAGTGGTTCTGTAAAAATAAAGATTAATACTGTAAATTGCAAACATTTGTTTTGAATTTATGTGCTAATTACATTTTTATAAATAATTTCTTAGTTATTTTACATGGAAAATCTATATTTTAAAAGTAAATAACTGTAGATGGACAGAGCAGCTTGATAAAATAACTCATAAAAACCTTCAATTTGCAGAGATTAACCTGAAAATTAGTTGTTTTCTATGTAATCTGACATAATTTATCAGTTTTTTCATGGTTTAATAAATGATTATCAACAGTAAAATACTGTAATTTTATGAATTTTGACTGTAAAGTCTGTTCTGTATTTTTACAGTTTTTGCATGTAATTTTGTGAAATGGTTATTTGCTGTAATTTTATGGGATTTCTCTGGAAACTCTGCTGCCAGACTTTTTACTGTTTTTTTACAGGATTTTTTTTTACAGTGTAGGGTAATTCTACAAGACATCTTTTTGAGTCCTTTCCCAGAAAACTCTAAGGCTGCTGTCATTTTCGCAACACCCAAATGATTTAATTGGACTAAATGTGCCTTTAAATCAGGTTTCAAGCACAGGTTTGGGGGTTGAATAAGTATGCGATTGGCTCAGCACCTCTCACTGTTTACAGACATTGCTAATTGGATCACAGAGTGAAGGAGAACAATCTCAACCCTCAACTCTGATGCCAAACAACTTCAAACGCTCACGCTCCACAGTTCACAGTCATTATACAAAATAATGCATGCACACTGAAACTTCAGCTGCTGATTTCAGGCCAAAACTACAACCCCAATTCTGGAAATGCTTTTTAAATTTGAATAAAATGAAAACTAAAAGACTTTCAAATCACATATTTTATTCACAAAAGAACAGAGATAACATAAATGTTTAAAATGAAACTTTTTACATCTTTATGCAAAATGAGCTCATTTCAAATTTGATGCCTGCTATAGGTCTCAAAATAGTTGGGACAGGGGCATGTTTACCATGGTGTAGCATCTCCTCTTCTTTTCAAAACAGTTTGAAGACGTTTGGGCATCGAAGTTATGAGTTTCTGGAGTTTTGGTGTTGGAATTTGGTCCCATTCTTGCTTGATATATGTTTCCAGCTGCTGAAAAGTTCATCTTTGACGTAAATTTTGTTTAATGATGCTCCAAATGTTGTATATAGGTGAAAGATCTGGACTGCAGACAGGCCAATTGATCCTTCGCCGGGAGTTTGATTGACAAGCGATCTAACCAATCAGAACGCCGAATCTGCCATTTTGTCCAACAAAGGAGTCAGGAATTAGAAGACTAACCTTGGTGGACTTAAACTTGAAAAATGGTGTTTACTGACACCTTTCCACATTTGAAACAACATTCCTTCACATGTTCATTCATGTTTATTTGATTCTATAAATGAACTAGTACGAAGAGATGATCGGTTTACGAGCCATTTGAGCTGATGCGCTACAGCAATCTGTCACGACACATTAAAGAGCCACAAAATGGTTTTTATTGTTTGAATTTCTTTAAAAAACTAAAATATTTGAAAGCTGGGACTTTGTTTAATATCATACAGTAAGTAACCAGTTCTGTCTTGTCTGTCCACATGTTGTCAGTGTCCTCTTCGCTCCGCGATTTATTTTTCACTGCATGTGGTGTGACAGCACCACAGCTTGTCGGACAAAGCAACAGTAACTAAGGGGGGTGGGTCTTTGCGAAGGGTCTGTTCAGCACCCGGACTCTTCTACGACAAAGCTATGTTGTTGTAATAGCTGCAGTATGTGGTTTTGCATTGTCATGCTGAAATATACAAGGCCTTCCCTGAAATAGATATATGTTGCAACAAATATGTTGCTCTAAAACCTTTATAACCTCGTCTGACCATAGAACACTTTTCCACTTTGAAACAGTCTATTTTAAATGAGCCTTGGCCCACAGGACACGACGACGCTTCTGGACCATGTTCACATATGGCTTCCTTTTTGCATGATAGAGCTTTAGTTGGCATCTGCAGATGGCACGGCGGATTGTGTTTACCGACAGTGGTTTCTATAAGTATTCCTGGGCCCATTTAGCAATGTCAATGACACAATCATGTCAATGAGTGATGCAGTGTCATCTGAGGGCCTGAAGATCACGGGCATCCAATAAATGTCTTTGGCCTTGTCCCTTATGAACACAGAGATTTCACCAGTTTCTCTGAATCTTTTAATGATGTTATGCACTGTAGATGATGAGATTTGCAAAGCCTTTGCAATTTGACATTGAGGAAAATTGTTTTTAAAGTATTCCACATTTTTTACGCACTCTTTCACGGATTGGAGAGCCTCTGCCCATCTTTACTTCTGAGAGACTTTCTCTCTAAGACATCCCTTTTATAGCTAATCAAGTTACAGACCTAATATCCATTAACTTAATTAGTTGCTAGATGTTCTCCCAGCTGAATCTTTTCAAAATGTCTTGCTTTTACAGCCATTTGTTGCCCCCGTGCCAACTTTTTTGAGACCTGTAGCAAGCATCAAATTTGAAATGAGCTCAAAGTGGAAAATTCCTTTGTTTGAACATTTTTTATGTTATCTATGTTTTATGGTGAAATAAAATTTTGTCTCATGTGATTTGAAAGTATTTTAGTTTTCATTTTATTCAAATAAAAAAAAAAAAAAGTAAGTTTGTACCTGTCATCACTGTGAGAAATAGGAGTACACTTGAATGTCCCAGAGGATGATTTTCTATTAAAACAACCAAACAATTTTTTCTTTGTTGTAATATAAAGGTCACAGTGACTTGCACGTTTCCTGTGTCAGTTCATGTTTCCTTTGTCCCTTTTCATTAGTTGCCATGGTTTTTGGTTTGCCCTCATGTGTTACACCTGTGTATTGCTAATTTTCTTGTTTAGTCCTTAGTGTTTCCCTGTGTATTTATAGCCCTCATTTTCAGTTGTTCTTTGTTATTGTCAGTGTATTGTGGTTGATCTGTTCATGGTATTTGAGATTGCTGAAAAGCCTGAGTATGTTTGTTATTTTGATTTTGCTATTAAAGAAATACTGCTGCACCTAGATCCAGCTCAACATTCTTTTTTTTCATCTTTGCTTCAAACATGCTCTGACAATGTTATCGGTCATATCATAGGTTGCTTATTTAATAACTAAAGAAAGAGAAATAAAACATTTCAAACTTTGTCAATTATTTTACTTTCACCACAGTGAATAACTTTGCACAGAATAAAATTTAATCAAAAGTTAGTGAGCTTTTTTGTTTATCAAGGAGGCAACCTTGATTTCTTGAAATAAAAGACGTGACTCAGAAAGAGAAAATGATGTTATTCTAATTACACTAAAGCACAGTTGTTCTGTGTATATTTCTAATGTCTTAAATTAAAATAAACATCCTCAAATCAGCATATTTTTGTGATATTTTTTTAATTATGTAAACAAGTGAACACACGTCGGGGCAGGTTGTCACATTTTTATTGGGGTTATTACAAATTCGGTTGGCCAAAGCAATGGTTAATTAATACTTAAGGTCAACAATACTGCATTTTCCCCCCAATTATTTGTGTGTTATATTCCTTTCATTAATAAATAGTTTTTAACCGTGGCTGCTGATAAATTCCTTTGGGCCATTTTAGTATACAGGAATTTAATAATTTTACCATTCAAATCATGATAGATGACAGGCTATTTACTTCGCTTCAAAGACACAACAGCTTGTAAATGAAGCAATAGCAGTTTTGAGACCCGTCATTCCCTGCAGTTACAATCTCTGTGTAAATCTAATCACCAAGCAGAACCTTGTCAATGCTCATTCATCAAAAAGCATGGAAAAAAACAACCCTTTGGAGAAGAGCAAAAGTCACAGCTGGAGAGGAAAGAAAAATCGAGTCAAACATGTATTTTTTATTATTATTATTTTTTATGACTGGAAGAGAAAATCTCATCACTGACAGATCAGCACACATACAGTTCTCTTTGACTTCCACACATAAAGAATGCCTTTGTAATAGGGAAGAAAAACATAGGGAATAATATGTGACAAACCGTTTAATCACCATTTGAATTAAAATGTTTCATGTTATGAATTTGCACATTAGCACTCATAAAAAAAGACAAATTTCATTACAGACCCCAACATCAGAGCAAATGGCTGTTTCATTGATTGATTGATTGATTGATTGATTGATTGATTGATTTCAACTAAAATGTGATGCAATGGTGTTCATTATCAAATACACCATAAATAAACCTATGGTGTCCCAACTGTCATTGTAATATATTTGAGATATGCAGTACCTGCAGAAGTCATGCTGATTTGGCTGGAAAGTCTATTTCTTCCTCTTGTTAAAATGTCTTCACTCTGCTAAAATGGTTCACATTAGCCCTTCCAGGGGAAAATGGGGGTTTTAATAACAAACTCCAAAGCTTCACAGATTAAACCTTTTCAATGTGCTTAATTGGAAATGGGATCAAATGGCCTGGGCCAGATCTTTGGCTCACAAAACTGCTACTAAATGAACACCAAATTGTACTTAAAAATGTATTTCTGCTCTGGAAACATGGAGTGAGGATTACAGCTGAATTAGAGCAAACTAATGAAGTGTAACAATTAAATCTTTTGAAACAAGTATGTGTATTCTTCATTCTGCTGACGTTTCTTCTACAGATCAGTCAAATACACTCATTTCATAGTCATAGAAGTTTCATTCCATATGTTAAGGTTCACATGAAATCTCTACCCACAGAAGTGCCAAGACTTCAGCAGACATTCAATATACATGCACTAATTTGGTTATGGTTATAGCAACCAATATAAGTGTAGTGTGCTATACGTTAAACTCACACTTAACACATTACCATGTTTAAATTCATGATAAGTCTGAGGTTTCTCCTCAAAAATCAGTGTCAAAATTTTAAACTCTGTCTTGGCCTGCTAATGAGTGAACCAAAACAGGTCTATTGAGCAATATTAATATCCAAATTATACTGTGACAGGTCGGTGTACTCCAGAGGTAATCGATAAAACAGTCAACCTGCTACATTGACAATAAGATCTGTCACTCTTTCTTTTCAATAAATGTGCCTTGAAAAGAGTTTGTTTGTTTGTTTGTTGTTTGTTTTTCTGTCTGCTGAGTGAAGCTTTAGAAGGATGAAGACAGAAAATCTACATGTGACAGTTTTCTGTGTGTGTATGTGTCTTATATTGCCTTGGTCTACAAAGATTTTTTCTTTTTTTTTCATGAAAGGAGTATATCTATTTTAGATTTAGGGCAGGGAGTTTGTCTTATACCATCCTTTCCCATTATAAACAAATTTGAGAATTTTTAATCATCATAGCTGATGTTCCCAACATTTTGAAAGGCATTAGACAAGTGCAGAACGTCTGGATCTGCACAGGTGAATCAATAGACTAGGTAAGCAAGCAAGAACAACAGCGAAAAATGGCAGATGGAGCAATAATAACTGACATGATCCATGATATCATGATATTTTTAGTGATATTTCTAAATTGTCTTTCTAAATGTTTTGTTAGCATGTTGCTAATGTACTGTTAAATGTGGTTAAAGTTACCATCGTTTATTACTGTATTCACGGAGACAGGAGCCGTCGCTATTTTCATTTTTAAACACTTGCAGTCTGTATAATTCATAAACACAACTTCATTCTTTATAAATCTCTCCAACAGTGTAGCATTAGCCGTTAGCCACGGAACATAGCTTCAAATTTATTCAGAATCAAATGTAAACAATATAACAGTATACAATACTCACATAATCCGACGCATGCATGACAAACACTTTGTAAAGATCCATTTGAGGGTTATATTAGCTGTGTAAACTTTGTTTAGGCACTGTTCAAAGCAAGCGCGAGCTCTTGGGGCGTGGAGCACGAGAATTAAAGGGCCAGTAGCCCTGAATCGGCTCATTTATAATGATGCCCCAAAATAGGCAGTTAAAAAAAAAATGAATTAAAAAAATCTATGGGGTATTTTGAGCTGAAACTTCACAGACACATTCAGGGGACACCTTAGACTTATATTACATTCTTTTTTAAAAAAAAAATTCTAGGGCACCTTTAACGTTATGTGGATTGTAGTTATTTTCGTGTTTATTAAAAGTCTTTGTTATTTGTTCATCCTGTGTCACACACATCTTCCTTTGCAATTATAATACAAGCAACCCCCTAAAAATTTTATATAATTTCAGACTTAAATGGTATTTTTTTTGTAAAACATACTTAAGTAATATTTACTTTATTTATAAATAAACTTTATTATATTAAAATCTGAACAAATCGGATGAGTAAATGATTCAATGACTCACTCAAAGACAGTCACTTTTTGCCACCTACGGGTGTTTCTATGTAACCTGCATAAAGAGTCACCACCACTGGACAGACTGGTAGCATGTTTGGAATGCACCAACATTCCTGGAACGCTGTTCAGCCAATCAAATTTGAGGGCTAGAACTGTTGTATAAATTACATTATAACGGATGAGTGATCCTGTCAAGCCAAGAAAAGAGCACTACATGCTCATGAGACATTTGCAGTTCAACAGATGGTCCATGCAAGCAACTCACTTCACTTATAACTGAAGCCCATTGTTATAAGCTATATTCACCAAAAGGTTACATTCACAAATTTACAGGGGTTGAGAACATGAGTAAAAAAGGAAAGCTGTACTTTTGTTCCACAGAGAGGCTTAATGCAAGCTTTATGAGTCAAACCCATTATGAGAGACTCGCTGAGGCTCTGAAGTAATTATGGCCACCTCTCCTTCTTATTTTCACTTTGTCTTTCCTTTTGTCAGTAAATGGCACTGCTAGCATGTTTGCCGCTGTGTATGTCATTTACAGCTTTGAAAGCAGCTTCCTGCTGAAATCTCTTGCTGACCAATCTTTGGAGACAAATACTTACAGAGCTTGCATTCATTGCAAAGCATAGTAATTCGCTTGCATTTTCTGCTAAACAATAGACACGATTCCCATTCAATATATCCCATATCCAAAACCTGAGGCATCCATCCAAGTGTCTGCCAGCATTTGAATCTTTTCTCTATTATCAAAGAGCTGCCATTCATCCCACATCAGTAGTTATAGAGGCTATAACATACTGACAGCAGAAGGGGCGGCATGAGTCCTGCTCCAGATATGCTGGGCTGCTCCTGATGGGAACTCATAAGGTCATGTTCCTTGTGATTGCAGTAATCTATGTACTGATTCATACCCTTTTTTGTAGGGTCCCTCTCAATAGTAATAACATTTTACATTTTGGGTGAACTATTACTTTAATATTGCTCTTTGCAAACAGTTATTTTTGGATATGTTAAAAGCCATTTGCTATATATTTGCATTTGGTGTGTTAAAAATGAGATATACTGTATTGTAAATGTAGATTTTAATCCAATATTGGATAATTTGTTTAAAATGGATATATAATTCAGCTTGCAACTGAAGAAATGCATTAAATGAAAATCTAGTTGCATGTGGTAACATTTGTGCAAAATGATATTATGTTGTTTCTTGCACTTTTCATATCACTTTCAAAGTGAAATATCCAGTGAGAGCCCATGTGAAAATGTGTTTAGTTTTATCCAAAAATAGAGAAACATGAATATGGCATTTGTTTTATTATGTTGGTTGTTGTACATATCACAGCAGCTTGGAAGTGAAATGTCCAGTGAGAGGTGCTAAAAGACTGATTCTCTATTGCACTGTAAAATAATATACTTACATCAGTGGTTCTCAACTTTTTTCAACTGGGGCGCACTATGGTTCCAGTGCAATTCTCAAAAGGCCGCATATCATTTACATATGTCATCATCAATGCAAACCAACCAGATTTAATGTTCTGGTATTAGAAGATAATATTTTAAATGTTATTATACCTAGCCAATTATATTTATTATAATTATTAGAGAGTATAAATCTATTTACCATTGATGGGACACCTTATGTTGCTCCTGACCAATTTGGTGAAATTCAACTACAAAGGAGTGACAGCACAATGAAGTTGCAACTGTAAGTTGTAGTCTGTAAGACGTGCACGGAAGCATGCCTTGATGTGTGACATTGCAGAAAATGTGCGTTTGCAAATGTATCTTGATCCAAATATGGAAAGCACTTTTGAACTTAAAGGGTTAGTTCACCCAAAAATGAAATTAATTACTCACCCTCATGTCATTCCAAACCCGTAAGACCTTTGTTCATCTTCAGAAACACAAATTAAAACATTTTTGATGAAATCCCAGAGGTTTCTGAACTACACATAGGCAGCAATGTCATTGCAGCTTTGAAGGCCCAGAAAGGTAGTAAAGATATCGTTAAAATAGTGCATGTGACTACAGTGGTTTAACCTTAAAGTTATGGAGCTTCGAGAATACTTTTTGTCCACAAAAACAAAACAAAAATAACAACTTTATTCAAAAATTTCTTCTCTTCCCTGTCAGTCTTCTACAGTGTTGATGTAGTTAACACATTGCAGCGCTTCCAGGTTCTACGTCAGAACGCCAACTCAATTTTGGGCAATGCTGTACACATAAGCTGCACGACACATGCATGTGATGCTAATCAGAGGTGTCAAGTAACGAAGTACAAATACTTTGTTACCTTACTTAAGCAGAAATTTCGGGTATCTATACTTTACTGGAGTAATAATTTTTCAGCCAACTTTTTACTTCTACTCCTTACATTTTCACGCGATTATCTGTACTTTCTACTCCTTACATTTTAAAAATAGCCTCGTTACTCCTATTTTCAAAAAAACTATCCAGATAAATTTTTTGTCACATACAGCAAACAGTTTTACATGAACAAAAAGCTTGAGTTGATACTTCAACTTCTACAGAAGTATTTTTAAACCCTAGTGTAACGTGGTCAGTAGATATGAGAAGAAGGAGGCGGGAACCGGCGAACGTTCAAACAAACTTTAATGTAAAATAAACAAAGAACAAAACGAAAGTAACGCCGGCAGACCCTCGCGGACGTCTGCCGGCCACACAAACATAATAAAACATAAAATAAAGTCCAGTCCTGGTCCTCTCGTCCTTCACTGTTGTCGCTCCTCCTTTTATGCCTCCGGAGCTCCTCCGTGAGAGACTCAAGGCCGGCACGCCTCGCAGGTGACGCTCATTATCACTCGCGTCACTGGCCTCGCGCCATTCCCTCACGGCTCTCGCCCGCCCTGCTCGTCACATACCCCCAACGCCCCTTGCAGGCCGGGGGGTACTCCCGCGACTGCGCTTACTCCCCCCCTGGGGCCTGTCTCGCCAGCCGCAGCACCTGGGGGTAAGGACAGACGAGACGAGAGAAAGGAGACGGAAGCAAGGGGAGCGACAGGACGAGAGAGGGGAGAGAGGAAAAAGAAAGAGAAAAAAAATTTCTGGGTCCGGTTCCCAGACACACTGCCGCTCGGTCCTCAGCCTGCCGAGAGGCTCTTCCTTGCGGTGCCACATGCGATGGCACTGGACGCTTTCTAGACGGCCCGATCCTCGACCGCCTCCTGGCGGCCGGCGATGGCTCCTCCGGCTGAGGGCAGCCGGCAGCGAGTCCCCCGTCCCCTGCTCCTCCCCTTAATGGCGGACGGCAGCAGGCTCCGGCCCACGGCGGACGGCGGCGACTCCTCCGCTCCCTCCTGGATGGCAGCCACCCCACCTCGTCCCAGGAGCACGGCATCCGGGTCTCCGTCCCACCTTTCACTTGGCTCCAGCACCACCGCCTCGGGCAGCCTCTCGCGGTCTTCACTCCCGCGCTGCCCGAACTCCGCAGCACCGCGATCCCCCTCAGCAGCGAGGGCTCTCCGACAGCATGTCCCTCCTTCCTCCCGGGTTTCGGCACCAATGTAACGTGGTCAGTAGATATGGGAAGAAGGAGGTGGGAACCGGCGAATGTTCAAACTAACTTTAATGTAAAATAAACAAAGAACAAAACGAAAGTGATGCCGGCAGACCCTCGCGGACGTCTGCCGGCCACACAAACATAATAAAACATAAAATAAAGTCCAGGCCTGGTCCTCTCTCATCCTTCACTGTAGTCGCTCCTCCTTTTATGCCTCCGGAGCTCCTCCGTGAGAGACTCGCAGGTGACGCTCATTATCACTCGCGTCACCGGCCTCGCGCCGTTCCCTCATGGCTCTCGCCCGCCCTGCTCGTCACACCTAGTATCTATACTTCTACTTGAGTAGTGAATGTGAACACACCAGTGATGCTAATGCAGGAGCCGGCCAATAATGAGTCGGCATTCTGACGTAGGTATCCATTAGCTAACTTGCTGCACAGTGCTTGCTGGTGCACAACAGTGAAATGCCAACAAGTCAGGGGAGATTTTTCACATTTCAGCCACAAAACCTTTGTGTTTTCCCATCATTGAGGGTGCACCATCAGTAGTGATGGAGACAACTGAGCATGCCGGTATATTCATGTCTTTGCAAGCTTCAGTAGGTGCTCTATAACTATTCTTCAGCCCACGTACTGTAGTTTCCTGTATATGCAGAAGTGCTCAAACCACATAGAGAAGTCCATTCATGAAAGATGCCCACTTAGTGCCTTCAAGACTAATGAGGCCCCAACCATAACCAACAGCGAAACCTCTAGACTAGCTGATATACTAACATTTAACCACTCCAAAATGAAGTATACCTGGCTATCCTTCACACCATAAACCATTAATCAATTAGTTAGCCCAATTGCCCTTGAAGGCAAGAGGCAAGAAGAGCCATCAGACCCCTGCTTCATATCTGTGGTTACATTTCAGTCAGAAAACAGCATGAATGGTCAGTGGGGGGAAAAACCTGCCATGTCGATTCCGCTGTGCTAAGTATTGTATTTGTCATAGCTGTCAAAGATGGAAGGCCTGTCTCAACTGTGTGTGTGAACCCCCAATGCCCCTCTGCAATCGTACACACACACAGGTTGGTTTTCCATGTTTTAAGGTGGCCTTCCATAGACATAATGAATTTTATACTGTACAAACTGTATATTGGATCCCCTAACCCTAAACTTAACCATCACAGAAAACTTTCTGCATTTTTTTATTTAAAAAACAACAAAGTGCTGCGACGTGGTCAGCTGTCAAATCACTCCAATCACTACCATTTTCCTATTAGATACAGGACATATATACGTGGCATTACTGCTCGATAAATGTGCTCAAACTGCTCGCAGCCCTCCCTCCCCATTCTAAGCATATTACTGTGAACCTTCTGGTTGTCATCTTCTTTTGTTTCAGATCACTAAGGCTTTCAAGTCCCGGCTGGCATGGACCTCACTGCTGAGAGACACTCATCCTCATAACCAAGCTACAGTAATGACGTCCCACTGCCATATCTACACGATTACCATGTTCGCTTTTAAAGACATTACTAAGTGTCTTAATTGTCTATGTATTCCCAAGCTAATGGTTCCGGGGGGTTAATGTTAAAGCTCTTGTATGTTCAATTAATTTTGGAGCAAAAACCCCCATAAGGAACCATACCGCCAAAGACAAATGGTGTAAACTCAAGTTGCCAAAGTGGTCCTGTCTGAACTATAAAAATATCCTGGATTTCAGAACTCAAAACATCCTTGTTAGCCCAAAAACAGCTTTTTTTTTAAAACCAAACTCCAAAAATGACTCAATGTCTCAGTATGACATAATAGTGCGACGAAAGACCACCTCTGCAGATCAACATCTATTTCTACATCATTGCCTCTTTAGCCCCACTCACCAATTCGCGCATATCCAGTAGTAGTAAATACAAGAGAGACACAAACAAGATTACTCGTGTAACAAAATGATAGAGATGCCTCAGGATTACAAGACATTTTGCAGTGCCAAGTGAAAGGCACTAGGCGAAAAGTCCCCGGATGACCTACTACTTCCAGCGAGATTCTAAAGTGCGCATTCGATGGACACTATTATCCCATGAGGCCACGGGAGAGGATTTGTGAATGGCAGTGAAACGACGCAACTGATGCTGGTAGGTCACGTGACACTAACAACATGGCAGGTGTAGTACTGTACGTCAATTTCATTCATACAACCCACAATCATAATATATAGGACATATATTTTTAATGTTTGGGAAGTAAGTTCAAATTTGAATGTAGTACCTACTCAGACAGCATGCAATATCAGATGCAGCAACAATCTTTACATTGCCTTCCTTCTGATCCTAAGCGTGGATGAACTTTATTTTGTTCCAAATCATTTTGTCACAAACATGCCACATCCCTCAGCTCTTCCCCTCCGATCACATTCCCCCAAATTCTAACTCCCTGTATCTGTTGACAGTAATCAAGGACACTTTATATTCCCCTGAGTTCTTCAGTCAGTTGTCTGGTATCGTCACTACAACATGAGTTAAGTCTCTCCTACTTTCTTACCTGAACTTTCGTTACCGTCATCTTCCATGTCTTCATCACCTTCAGTACTATATGTTTGAGAAAGATACAAATAACGATATATTTAGGTTAAGTGAGATGCTGCTTTTGTTTATCGCCTGATGAATAAAGCTTTAAAACTCACTGATCCTCTGTGTCTGTCATCTATGTCCATGACAGAATGCCAGTCCCATGGTCCAACCAGCAACATTCTCCGGCGTAGCGGAGGATAGCAGTGGCTTCCAGCTTCAGTGATCTCTAATCTTTAAGATGCAGCTGAAGTGATTGACCATAGACAAAGCAAAAATAGCCTACGTCATTTCTCTGCTGTCCTGAGGTGCTCTTAAATGGTTTAAGAATATGTGGGATGCCGCCGGTCCAGTCACTCATTTGCTTGATGCCTTTACAACCCACTTCAAGGAGGTTTTTGGGCAGTCTGTCATTGAAGCATCTGTTCATCTGTTCATGAACTGTGCAAGCTTCGACAGGGATACATCCACCCTTCTGCGTCCCCTGCTGCTTCCAGCTTCTTCATGGTAAAGAAGGACGGAGGCTTGAGGCCTTGTATAAATTATTGTGCACTCAACCAACACAATGTTATGCACCACTATCCACTTTCCCTGGCCCCTGACACTCTGGAAATGCTATGGAGTACTACCATCTTCACCAAGCTGGACCTACATAGCGCAGACAACCTCATCCGGATACAGAGGGGAGACGACCATCTTCCAGTCCATCTTCATCACAAAAGCAACAAGAGAATAACTTGTACCTCAAACTAGAGAAATGTGAGTTTCACCAGCCTTCCATTCAGTTTCTGGGATATGTTATCTACAAAGATGGTGTGAATATGGACCAGGGGAAAGTGCAAGCAGTTACCAAGTGGCCCACTCCATCTACCATCAAAGAACTACAAAGATTCTTAGGCTTTACAAACTTTTATCGCTGGTTCATCATCAACTTCAGTAAGATCAACTCTCCACTCACCTCTCTGCTCCGCAACAAGCCCAAGTCTCTGTTCTGGACACCAGCTGCCACTACTGCATTCTGACAGCTGAAGAAGACCTTGACCACTGCCCACACTCTTGTCCCAGAGGCAGGGGGATCCATCTAAACTCCGTCCATGTGGTTTCTTCTCAAGGAAACTATCCTGGTGGAGCAGAATTGTGAAATTGGTAACTGAGAACTGCTAGCTATCAAGTAAGCCCTAGAGGAGTAGAATTACTGGTTGGAGGGAGCCAAACATCCTTTTGAAGTATTTACAGATAACCACAATTTGGAATATCTACGGGACTCTTAACATCTGCCAGGCTCTTTAGGTTCCGTTTTTTCATCTGCTTTAAAGTCACTGTCTCCTAAGAACATCAAAGCAGACGCACTGTCTCAAGTGTATTTTCCTGATATTCCAATCCTCATCGTCAGCCCAATCCAATGGGAACTGGATGATAAGATCACTACAGTATCTTGCTGCAAGTTGAGTCCCAGATTCATTGGTCCTTTCATCATTCAGAAACAAATTGTCACTTACTGGCTTAACTTAACACCAGAGTATTGTATTGCACCCACCTTCCATGTATCTCTGCTCAAACCTCACCAACTTTCTCCTTCTCCTTTTGCCGCAGGTTCTGGCATGGCTGATGGTCCTCCTCCTCGCTCCGTGCTGAATGATGGGCCGGTGTATATTGTCCATGGCATATTGGACTCTCGACGATGAGGCAGCCAGCAAGCATATCTCATCGACTGGGAAGGCTTTGGACCTGATGAAAGATCTTGGGTCCCTAGAGATCCATCCTTGCTGACTGATTTTCATTCCAAACAGGGGCAGACGTTGTCGCTCTCGGTTGCTGCCCGTGCAGGGGAGCAGTCACAAACACGCCAAATCCCATGCTAAAATAATGAACAGATAATCCTGAGTTAATGTATGAATCATGAAGGACTACATATGCATTTTATCATTTAGCAGACGCTTTTGTCCAAAGTGACTTACAAATAAGGAGAATAATAGAAGCAGTTGAATCAACAAAACAACATGTAAGTGCTGTGACAAGTCCCAGTTAGTCTAGCACAGTACACATAGCAAGGTTTATTATTATTATTATTATTACATAGATAGAATAGAAATAGTATAGAAAGTGTTATAATTAATGGGTAAAGCGTTGACGGAAAATATATGTATTTAGCTGTTCCTTGAAAATGGCTAAGGGGGGGGGGGGGGGGGACAAAAGTCTGATGTAGTAAGTTTAAGTATAGGGCTGCAGAGCCAGTGATTGTTCTGCAGGCAAACATCAGTGCCTTGAACTAAGTACTAAACCATTCATTAATGATTACTCCATCAGCAACTAATAGTCTCTGCTTAATAGATTATTATATAAATTGTTATTATTTAAATGTGTCGTCATGTATTAATTCCTTATCAACAACAAATAGTATAAAAATAATGTGTTATTTACCACAATGGGTATAAGCCATGCATTTCAACCTCCAGTTATCTGCTTTAATTAATCATTAGCTAACGATTTGCAAAGATATCATTATGTTTTAACTTTACTTGTTGAGGCACACAACTAACTTAAGTAATAGTCTGTCAAATATGCATGCTAATAAGCAACTAGTTAATAGTGAGAAATGGACCTAAACTAAAGTGTTACCAAAAACAGGTTTGTTCCTAATTCTGAGTATGTGATTTTTTGTGTGTGTGTGTAGTACACTGGTAGTGTGTGGATAAGGAATTTACTTCAGATCTACTTAAAGTATAGTTAAATGTATATTTCAAGAATAAAAATCAATTCCTATATAGGAAAATATTAGTATATTCAAAGTGCAAATATAAATATAATGTTAAGTTCACAAGAAAATGTACATGTATACTAGCAGTATACAATTACTAAACCAAGAGTATACTTCAAAGTGTACTTTCATAATCTAAAAAAGTATTTATTCAATGCCATTACAAAGCTGAGAAGAACCAGGAAATTATTTAATATTACTCTGATTGTGTACACCCAGGATGGCTTGAGGATAAATTATGGGATGATTTTCATTTTTGGGTGAATTATTCCGTTAATCCCTTTTTGGTGTGTTTGGAAAATGTGCTGCATATAAAATGCTTTGCACTGAAGTGTTTACTTTTATTTCTCCTAAGGAATTTTAGGAGAAACATTTGAAACACTGTTAATGCTATATAAGAGATATATGAGAATCACAACTAAGTCTCCTGAGTTTAGGAAAAGCAGCTACTGAGCAATACATTTTTCCTCTGGGTTAATGCTGGAAATTTGTCGTGTCCTGCATTGTGATACTGTCATTGTACAAAATGATACTGCCACAGTACTTTTTCATAAGGCTTTGTCTTAAAATGTGCCACAGATAATGCAACGAGTGAGAGCATGTCTTCGAATTCAAAGTCGACTAATACACAAAATTGCACAAATAACATTTACTGAGCTGAACAGCCTTGTGTTTAATAGATTGCAAAGGTCAGATGTCGTTGTATTTGGAATATATCAAACACATTGAGCTGTTCTGCTGATATGGCATGAAAAGTGCTAGTGCTCCAACTGCATCAACAATAGCCTTAATCCCTCACCATTTGCCATTTCTGAAGGATTTGTTGAGCCTGACCTCAATATTACAGTGTAATACAGGGTGCAACAGAACATTCATTGTGTCCTCCGGGATTTATTTTTGTATTGTCATGCAGTTAAATCAGGTCAAATTTTGTGCTACTCATTGCTACTATTTACACTACTTTGATCGCCTTTAGACCCACAAATGTGTTCAACTATAAGAAAACTGCTTGTATGAGAAGCATCCATAATCCAATCCTGCTTCTTGACATTTCTTTCTAGACATTCTGAGGCCCTGGCTTCACCATTAACACATTTAAATTGTCAGTCACTCCTCTTATGTCCCTCTGAATTCATATAGCTATCATTTATAACATCCATTCATTCTCTAGTAGACAGGTGAACAAATGAGAAAGATCTTTCATGAACTCATCGCTTGTTCAGGCCAAGGATTCTCTGGCCTGCGCTACTTACACAAGGCTGACATTTTGCCAAGGTCTAACTGCTGACCTTTTCATGAGGCGAGAGCTCTCACCATTTAATGTCCTCTAATTGAGCACTCTTACATTGCCAAGAAAACATTACCCTGGGATTTGCTTCCCTGAGGAGGATGCTATGTACTTCTCATCCATCAAAAACTACCTGCAATAAATAGAGGTCAGACCAACACCTTATCTTATTTAATATATATATTTAAATTTAAAGGAATATAGGTTCAACAACTTAGGCCAGACACTTTATGCAATGCATGTTGCTAGTGCGTAGCACCATTATATATAAAGTATTTGTGTTGCTCTGGATTTTAGATAACTCATGTTATGATGATACCATATGTGGTTAATTGGGTCATCTTCACATGATGTGTACACAAGCATGCAGAGAAACTTGACATCAAATAAATATGTAGTTCTGTCGTGAACTTTAATAAAGTCCACTGAATGTGAGTAGTTTGAACCCAAGTGCAGTTTAATTTATATTCCAGTACAACCAATACTCTACAAACCAATACAAATTAAACAAAGACAATTAATAATTGTCTAATGACTTATTTAAATCAGCCACGGTGACTCCTATCCTTAAAAATCCCTCACTGGACCCTTCAGTATATCCAAATTACAGACCTATATCCAACCTGCCTTAATTTGGATTAAGGACAGGGCCTACGCCAAGGAACTTTTCTATACATCTAGACTTGAATCATTGTAGCTCACTACCATCTGTCAATATTTTATGGAATAAATACCATGTAAACTGTAACGAAACGGGACTCATGGTAAGATCCAAATGCAGCTTTAATTAAAGTAGTATGCGTGGTCGTACAGGCAGGGTCAAAACAGGAGCAGACAGGTACAGCAGAGGGCAGACAGAATCGTAATCCAGATAAAGGCAGAGGTCAGGACTGGCAGATATCACTCACAGGTCAGTAAACAAAGCACAGGTCAGGGGTAGGCAGCAGAGGAATCGTAAGCGGGTAACAGCCAAGATCAACAACAGAAAGGCAGACAAGATATAAACGCTCGAAATTGTACACTGGGGAAACAGACTTCGTGGTTAGGTGGTTTGTGTGAAAATCATTTATAGTCCTGGTAATGATCTGCAGCTGGGTGTGGTGATCAGTGTAGTGTGCTAGGCTGTATGTGGCAACAGGTGATTGGTGGAGTGAGTGATTGTGATAGGCAATCGTGATCGTGATATAAACATTCACTTGCCCTCTGAGTCCTTCAGGAAGACTCTGCACTTACTCCCGATTTCTCTCAACATGGGGACAGGAGGTCTGTCAGTCAATAAATGGGAAAACAAAGTAACTTGGATTACATATTTGAAAAAGTAACTGTAATGCATTACTTTACTAGTTACTTGAAAGAAGTTATCTGATTACATAACTCACGTTTCTTGCAATGCCTTAGCCCCAACACTGGTCATGAAACTCTAGATGGTGCAGACTGATAGGTCCTTTTTGATTGCAAAATTCCCTTCTTGCAGAACTTCCTTTCTCTTTTTAGAACTTCAGAGAGATCTTGTTAGTGAGAGAGTTAGGCTTTAGCAGCTTTCTTTGTCTCAAAGAGAACCTTTTAATAATTTCTGAGAAAGATGTATTTGCAAATTATAGTCTTTATGACCCAGATTTGTGATTGGCTGGTGTTATCAGAGGTGGCCACAGTATGACCCCTCTGGTGTCAGGGTAATTTTCATATTTGAAAGGGTAATTTGGGATTAGATGACTTGCTCAGGGGGTATTGAGGGTTGAAGAGAGCACTGTTCATTCACTCCCCCTACCTACATTTTCCTGTCGGTATTGAGTCCGACAAGTCAGACTCTCTAACTATTAGGCCACAACTGGCCACTCTGTGTTGATAAACTTCCCTCCTGATAGACCTGTTGGCTACAGATCTAGTTCCAGATCCAGTTCCCTCCTAAGTCCCCACCCTCCCGAGTCCCCAAACTTGAACCAACTCTTCTCCCACTGGTCCCCATCTAGCTGTCTGGATGCTCTGGTCCCATCTGGGGACTTTCCTCCTCTGATGGTCCCACCCGACTTCCTGATCACTTCTCCTTTGCTGGTTCCATCCAGTCCCCTGGATCTGCCGGCTCCACTGGTGTCGTCCAGCACTTCAGCTCATCCCCTGCTGCTAGCTCTGTGCACCTCTTCAGCTGCACCTCTGGCTTCCCCTCCACCAGCTCGACATGAAGCTGAGTGCCTGTCTGCACTTCGGGCCTCCAGGTCCATATTTCCCCCTCGGTCTATCAGCCCTTCTACCCTGGGACTCCTCCGGGCTCCCTCGTCCCTCCGGATCAGCCTCAGTTGGTTGTTACTCAGCTTCCTCCATGAACTTCTGGGTCTCCATCTGTGCCTCTACTCTACACCCCTTTGGCTCCACCAGAATTTTTGTTAGTTCCTACACATTAGTTTATCATTCGGTCCAGCTCTTCCTGTTTAGTTCCCTCTGTCAACCTGGGTATATATACTTCCTGTTTTGTTTGCTCTTTGTTCCATGTTGATGTTTAATTGTTCTGTTTCCATTGTATTAAAGACCACTACACGTGGTGCCGTGTGCCAAAGTCCCTTTAAGACAAGTCATTTCATTTGGCAGCCATCTTTGAAATGCCTCTCGGGCATCCTGGGCATCAATCTCTTTGAATGGGGAAACATCAAATTCTCCAAAACTGTTCGCCAACCTTACGATTAAATTTCATATTTGAAATCACCAATGAAATCTAACAACAACCGGCTCATAAATTTAGTTTCTAAACGCTCAAATCATGACAAAAAAAATTTATTTTTCAGGCTGAATCAAGCTAATGCGCATGTGTAGACCTAAATGCGCGTCTCTTCGGAGGCTCGCGTCTGACTGTTTCTATAGAAACCGGTGATTCTAATGGCCGCTGAAGTGACGCGATGACTTTACCAGTCGGCGATTGGCTCTTATTTAGAAGGTGGGACTTATTCCGCCATATTGCACGTTACACTTTCTCCCATTCAAAACAATACGAGTGACACGTCTTGTGTTATTCTATAGTCTTTGCGTGTGCTTATATACAAGAAGTCCTGAAACATATATTACAAGAAAATTATAGTGTTTTTTGACCTCCGATGCATATAAATTTATTTTAGGAGACCTCCAAAACAAAATTAGTAAACTTTAAAATAGCATATTAGGGGCATATTAAGATACTAAAACTATTCCAAGAGTTGAACTATATGTATACAATTATTTTCCAATTTAAATATTAACATGTAAATGTGGGTTTAGCCAAGCAAGCCCATTAAAAACAAAAGACAAAACAAATGGACAAAAAATAAATCTCAAAATCATTTTACTGAACTGAATTCAGAGGACATCTTTTCCAGAGTTGACTGACTCTTATTCACCAACGGCTGTGGGATATAAAAAGACGGCAGTGTGAGTGTGTGAAGTAGACATGGAGGTGAGATGCACTGCTGAGGAGTGTTAGGTGACGAGCAGAAGGTGACAACTTGTGATCAGGTTTTTCCATGAATAGCTGCAGATTTCACAGCATGCAATATATTACATTTACATGTAGATTTATTGTATTATGCTTATCTAGCAGGTACACATCTGGGCTATATAAAGAGGCTTAAAAAAGACAAAAAACAATTAGATACTATACACATTGGTTCGTCTTCATAAATCGTTCATATTGATGAGCTTTCTTTGAATGAATATTAGACTGTGCGAATGATTTGAAAATGGGTGTGTTAGACTTTGGCTGGATTTAATAGATTGGCAAGATATGCTGCTTGCAGTTGGGGGACGAGTTGAAAATGGAGACGTGAAGTCAGACACTTTCTGCTTCCTGTAGTGAAGCTCATGCTGTGTTTGCGTACTTTATCACAAAAGTAGATTAGATTAAATATTTGTCAAATACACAGACGTTTTGTAGCAACAGAAACACTTTTCATTCAGTACTTTATATTGCTTAATATTGTTCCTGTATGTACAAGAATAGTTCAACATAAGTCTATACTATTTAAATACAAGTCAGACAAAACTTCTAACCATTATGCACTCAGTCAGACATGATGTTGAACCTATCGATTTGTGATTGGATCTAGGTGTGTGCACCACATTGCAATCCCACTGCAAACCATTGAATTTGCAAGTTAATTGCGGAGGAACTTTCTTTTGGTAAATACGTTTGGTTGGGCTTCTGCTCAGTTCAGCAGAGATGAATTATATTGTATTAAGGCATACCAGTGCATGCATGGTTACAAGCGATAATTTTATCATCGCAAACGTCATAAGCAACATAAAAAGGAACCATTGTTATTTAGCATTTCCACAGCCTTAATCATATTAATTTTAACCTTTAAAATACTCTTGAATGACTCCCTGTTTTACACTTGCTCTGCCAGCATTCCCCTTTAAATAAAAAGTGACAGACATAACAGATGTTCACGTTGTGCGTTGGAGACAAACAGGGTGTTAAATGAAAATCCATGCATAAGTGAATGTTTGAGCATTTGACGTGCGTCACAGTGGACTGTGCAAGAAATAGAGACATAAAAGTGGTTTCATTGTCTAGTATTTTAATACTAGATGCCGGAGGAAAAACACTAACAGACGGACAAGAGAGAGTGTTAGTTCACAAGCTCACTAACCCTGCTGGACCAGTGACACAAATTAACCCAGCAGATAGACAGTTATGACCTACCGCTGACCTTACCATTATGAAAAAGAAGTGCATGTAATTGTTTTGAGTGTGCACTTGTAGTGTACTTCAAAACTTACAGGTACACTGTAAAAAAGAATTGTTGGTTTAACTTAAAAAGTAAGTTATCTGGTTGCCTTAAAATTTTGAGTTTGTTGGAATTAAAAAATTTAGTTGATACAATGAAGCTGATTGGTTTAACAGAAACTCAGAATATGATGTTATCTGAACCACATTAATTATCTAAGCTGATTTGACAAAAGAAAAAATGTTCAAATAACAAATCATGAAAAACAGTGTATATATATTTTTTGTACTTGAAAATAATATTAATGTAAATAAAATGGAATGAAATAAAAAAAGGCCACTAAAGTGTGATTAAACACACCTTGGAATAATTTAAAATCAATTTGTCTTTTTGACTGCCAAAGTCATGTGATTTCAGTAAACGGCTTCGTTACATCATAAGTGTTTCGAAATTTCAATGGTTCACCACTGGGGGGCGTGACTTTGGCAGTTTGATACACGCTCCGAACCATTCGTAAAGCTTCAAAGCTTCATGAAGCAGTGTTTTAAAATCGACCATCACTAGATACTGTTGAATAAAGTCGTTATTTTGTTTTTTTGGTGCATAAAAAGTATTCTTGTCACTTTATAATATTAAGGTTGAACCACTGTAGTCACATGAACTGTTTTAAATACGTCTTTAGTAGCTTTCTGGGCATTGAAAGTGTTAATTGTCTTGCTGGCAATGGAGGCCACACTGAGCCATCGGATTTTATCAAAAAAATATCTTAATTTGTGTTCTGAAGATGAAGGAAGGTCTTACGGGTGTGGAATGACATAAGGGTGAATAATTAATGACTGAATTTTCATTTTTAGGTGAACTAACCACGTAAATTAGCATGTTAAATTGGAAAATGGAAAAAAAAAGTATCTTTCATTCACATTGAGATTTCATATTTAAAAGAGTGTACTATACAACAAAGACTTATACAGGCAATACTCTTGCCCATTTCCATTATAAATTCAGCTCTTTGATCACATCTCATTGAAAGTGTTTTATAGTTCACTCTCCACCATCTCTATTGAATTTGGCAGGAGTTTTATACTGCTCTCCCAACTCTTGATGTACCCAGAGGTGAGAGAAAAAAAGAAGGTATCATTAACAGTTGTTTTAATTGCTAATTAACTAAGGTAATTAATGAGGATGGAGCAGGACTATGAAGAGCTGACACAAAGGCAACCACTGCAGTTCAGACACTGAGATGAACCGTGTCTCAGAATAGATTCAGTGTAAAGAGCTGTACTGGTGATTGTTCTCCCACTAGATTTGGTTTAATAGCCCTCCTAGGCTCTGATAAGGCAATAGAGGTCGGAAAAGTACAAAGCCTGCTGGGCTGCACTGCTGTCTGCTGTCTACATGAGCCAATTTCACACATTAAGCCGATTAAATAGCAATAAAATGCACTTTTTCCGGTAAATGTATCAAATCTGCTATTCACACATGCAGTGGGTTTCTGTTTTGAACAATAAATGGGCAAAATTTGTCACAACTTGTTTTTGTTTTGTTTTTTTTGTCTGGTCGGAGTGAACTGATAGTCACATGAATGTGCAGTCATGCACAGAAGATCAAAGGCCAAGGTCAGGATTTTCGTTACATAATATAAATTTTGGCTTGTTTTTCCACCAAACCCTACTATATACCCCCAGAACAATTGAAATATATGGCAATTGTTGCATGGGATCATTCTGTTTCATTTGCATCTTTTTTTAAAAAAGCTTCATGCTTGTCGCCATTCACTGCCATTATATGGACAAGCGTCTGCAGAACATTTTTAAACAATTCTTCTTTTGAGGTCTGAAAAAGAAATTAGCACATTAGAACAACACCAGGGTGAGTAAATGACTTAATTTTCTTTCTTTTTTTTATGGCTGGAATACTCTACACAACTTTTAAAATCTGAAAAAGAGATTGTAAAACATTAGAATATATATAAAACCTGTGCAAAATCCAATTTTGTGCAGATAATTTATGAAGCAGACCTTGCAAATGACATTGCAAAGGAGAAAAATTTAAAGGAACACTCCACGTTTTTTGAAAATAGGCTCATTTTCCAACTCCCCTAGAGTTAAACAGTTGAGTTTTACCGTTTTCAAATCCATTCAGCCGATCTCCGGTTCTGGCGGTACCACTTTTAGCATATCTTAGCATAGTTCATTGAATCTGATTAGACCGTTAGCATCGCGCTTAAAAATGACCAAAGAGTTTTGATATTTTTCCTATTTAAAACTTGACTCTTCTGTAGTTAAATCGTGTACTAAGACCGACAGAAAATGAAAAGTTGCGATTTTCTAGGCTGATTTGGCTAGGAACTATACTCTCATTCAGGCGTAATAATCAAGGAACTTTGCTGCCGTATCATGGCTGCAGCAGGCGCAATGATATTACGCAGCGTCTCTCACATACGTCTCCATGGTTGCAAGGCACGTTCCCTGTGCAAGCAGGGGCTCACGGGTGCTGCGTAATATCATTGCGCCTGCTGCAGCCATGGAACGGCAGCAAAGTTCCTTGATTATTACGCCTGAATGAGAGTATAGTTCCTAGCCATATAGGCCTAGAAATCACAACTTTTTATTTTCCGTTGGTCTTAGTACACGATTTAACTACAGAAGAGTCAAGTTTTAAATAGGAAAAATATCAAAACTATTTGGTCATTTTTAAGCGAGATGCTAACGGTCTAATCAGATTCAATGAACTATGCTAAGCTATGCTAAAAGTGGTACCGCCAGAACCGGAGATCGGCTGAATGGATTCGAAAACGGTCAAACTCAACTGTTTAACTCTAGGGGAGTTGGAAAATTAGCCTATTTTCAAAAAAAGTGGAGTGTTCCTTTAAACATGTTCATCATATTCATGTTCACCCATGTATGTGTGCTCGCAAAGATAAATGCCTCGGACCTGTGTATGCGAGGATACACACACGCTCATGTACACAAACAGACTACTTTGAGTATGACAGGCTTTCCTTATTGAAAGAAAACAAGTTGACAAAAAAGACTTTCCAGTTTTTGGTGATTAATATAGCACAACAAGCCATTTACAAGCCATTTTTACAGGGTTTTCAACACAGCATAAGGGTTAAGTTTTATGTGGGTACTACAAGTTTACTACATTGGCTGAAATACAAGTTGTAAGTGGGTTTGTCCACGGGTTCCATGTCAGACTCATGCCAGTTACCCATATGTGGAACGGGCCTTTAGAATGCTTAGACACTCGTGGGAAATAGCGCAGTACTTAAGCTTTATTAAACAACCAAACCTGAAAATATTTTAAATTTGTGCACTTCCCCTTTTCAAAAGAACTAAATTCAGACTTCAGGCCGTTAAAACAACCCATTCTCAAAAAAGAAGCATAATGAATATAAAATAAACCATCCTCTGATTTTGAATAATGCATGCATTATAACTTAATGGTAGTCCCAAATGTTACCGGTGAACACAATGCCTATGGGGAAGAAGGCAGACAGACGAGCAATTAAACATCCCTGGAAAAGTAGGGCATGCCGAAATTACACACAAGCCATGAGTGTGCCCAGCTGGGATCCCTAAAGACAAAACAGGGAACCAAGAATTACTCAAAAGGTGGGAGGAACCAGGCACATTCGAAAATGCTGTCAAGGACAAGTACTGTGAGATCAATCTTAGCTAGTGTGTTTTAATACTAACCAAACATTTGCACAATATAAGCTTCATTAGTGTATATAATTAGAAGACATTAATTCATAATTGACCCCATTTAATAAACATTTTTGGCCTTAGGTCCAAAACACACTATTCACCAGCATGTGACCGTAAACGATACAAGCTCAACATTTTTATTGGGTTTGAACTGTGACAGGTGCATTTCATAACGTGTTGTAGTATGCATCCTCATAATTGCCACAAGGGGCGCTATAGTGGATATTTCTCTTTTCTGTCTTCTTTTACAGCTTTCTCTTTCAGCCCAATGCTGTGATGTCAGAGCATGAAGAGAACCTTGCTCAGTTAAGTCCGGTTAAGTCTATGTTGCATGCCATATTGCTTTATAATCTTTCATGAAAATATGGTGGAGGGGATATTTATATTAAATGCAATTAGTTAAATGATTTTTTTACCTACATATTAGGACTTAAAGGGTTAGTTTACTCAGAAATGAAAATTCTGTCATTATTTACTCACCCTCATGCTGTTCCACACCCGTAAGACCTTCATTCATCTTCAGAACACAAATTAAGATATTTTTCATAAACTCCGATGGTTCAGTGCATTGCCTGCAAGATAATTTACACTTTCAGATGCCCAGAAAGCTACTAATGACATATTTAAATCAGTTAATGTGACTACAGTGGTTCAACCTTAATGTAATGAAGTGACAAGAATACTTTTTTGTGCACCAAAAAAAAAAAAAAAAAAAGACTTTATTCAAGACTGCTTCATGAAGCTTCGAAGCTTTACGAATCTTTTGTTTTGAATCAGTGTTTCGGAGCATGTGTCAAACTGCCAAAGTCACGTGATTTCAGTAAACGAGGCTTCATTACATCATAAGCGTTTCACCACTGGGGGGTATGACTCTGGAAGCTCTCCTGTCATCATGTTGAGAGAAATCAGGAGTAAGTGCAGAAGTGTTGTGTGTGCCATGTAAACATGATGCTTACTGTAGCTCTTGACTAAATGTGAGCAGGTATTTGCTCATCTTGTCATGGGTTTGCTCTGTATTGATAATCCAAAAATGATGCATGATGCGAGTTTATATCTTGAAATTCTGACATTATAATTTGCAATTGCGAGTTTATATTTCGTCAGAAGTGAAATAAAAAGTCGCAATTATCTTCTTTTTTTTTTATTCAAAATTACAAACCCGATTCCAAAAAAGTTGGGACACTGTACAAATTGTGAATAAAAACCGAATGCAATGATGTGGAAGTTTCAAATTTCAATATTTTATTCAGAATACAACAGATGACATGTCAAATGTTTAAACTGAGAAAATGTATCATTTTAAGGGAAAAATAAGTTGATTTTAAATTTCATGGCATCAGCACATCTCAATGTTTTCTATTGGTTGAAAGATCTGGACTGCAGGTTGGCCATTTCAGTACCCAGATCCTTCTTCTACGCAGCCATGATGTTGTAATTGATGCAGTATGTGGTCTGGCATTGTCATGTTGGAAAATGCAAGGTCTTCCCTGAAAGAGACGACGTCTGGATGGGAGCATATGTTGTTCTAGAACATGGATATACCTTTCAGCATTGATGGTGCCTTTCCAGATGTGTAAGCTGCCCATGCTACACGCACTCATGCAACCCCATACCATCAGAGATGCAGGCTTCTGAACTGAGCGCTGATAACAACTTGGGTTGTCCTTGTCCTCTTTAGTCCGAATGACATGGCATCCCAGTTTTCCAAAAAGAAATTCAAATTTTGATTCGTCTGACCACAGAACAGTTTTCCACTTTGCCACAGTCCATTTTAAATGAGCCTTGGCACAGAGAAATCACCTGCGCTTCTGAATCATGTTTAGATATGGCTTCTTTTTTGACCTATAGAGTTTTAGCCGGCAACGGCGAATGGCACGGTGGATTGTGTTCACCGACAATGTTTTCTGGAAGTATTCCTGAGCCCATGTTGTGATTTCCATTACAGTAGAATTCCTGTATATGATGCAGTGCCGTCTAAGGGCCCGAAGATCAAGGGCTTGACCCTTCAGCCTTGACCCTTACGCACAGAGATTGTTCCAGATTCTCTGAATCTTTGGATGATATTATGCACTGTAGATGATGGTAACTTCAACTTCTTTGCAACTTTTCTGAAACTCCCTTCTGATATTGCTCCACTATTTTTCGCCGCAGCATCGGGGGAATTGGTGATCCTCTGCCCATCTTGACATCTGAGAGACACTGCCACTCTGAGAGGCTCTTTTTATACCCAATCATGTTGCCAATTGACCTAATAAGTTGCAAATTGGTCCTTCAGCTGTTCCTTA
Source organism: Chanodichthys erythropterus (assembly GCF_024489055.1). NCBI lineage: Eukaryota > Metazoa > Chordata > Actinopteri > Cypriniformes > Xenocyprididae > Chanodichthys > Chanodichthys erythropterus. The sequence goes on along the minus strand of NC_090242.1, from coordinate 4,650,870 downwards.
TATGTACATTTAACTTTTCTGGCCTCTTATTGCTACCTGTCCCAACTTTTTTGGAATGTGTAGCTCTCATGAAATCCAAAATGAGCCAATATTTGGCATGACATTTCAAAATGTCTCACTTTCAACATTTGATATGTTATCTATATTCTATTGTGAATAAAATATATGTTTATGAGATTTGTAAATTATTGCATTCCTTTTTTTTCAGAATTTGTACAGTGTCCCAACTTTTTTGGAATCGAGTTTGTATAATCAAGTACTTTACATGCGCTTTAGCATATTAAACATACCAAGAGAAGTGTACTTCTTTAAAGCATGAGAAAAGATTATAAAGAAATATTATTTAATACTTTTAATTTGAAATTATTACAAAGTGCAATTTTTAAGAAACAGTCATGAAAGTGCATTTTCTTTAAGTACAAATGGCCTTTTATTTAATTATTACATTATTATGTGGAGTTTATAAAAATATATGCTTTTAAGATATTAAGTACACTACAAGTGCACTCAATACAATTAAGCACAATTCTTTTTCACAAGAGAAGTCTTGCATATTTTTTTCCCCCATTGAATATCCTGTTTAATGCCGAAATATGTTACATTACAGAAGTTTTGGGTTGTGAATGCCATTTCATGTAGACTTTAATATCTGTGTGTCATCTCATGTAGACTTTAATGCCTGTAGCATTTGTCAAGTTCTGGCTATGTAAAATGAAACATCTCGTGCTACATCTAAACAGCAAACTACACTCTCGCCTAAAACGAGGTGACAGATGTCACAATCACAAATCTGTTGGGACCTTGTTTGAAGGGGTCTGCATCAGCACAGTGGGAGAGCTTCCTGTTGAGATGAGTCATCTGTGTAAAAAACAAAACGGGGTGTTTTGGAGCTTCGGTTTCTGTAAGTTTGTGGTGCTCTGTGTTTTAACCTTTTGTTTTAACCTTGCTTACTTTAGTTAGTCGTGATGGGTGACCTGCTATTTTCCACCTTGTGGCCAAGCAACAGCTTTTGGGTGACAAGAGCACAGCAGGACACATACACACACACACACACACACACACACACACAAATGTGCAGTAACCTCTTGAGAGTGCCAATCCGTTTCTTAATCCATAGGCTCTGCCGTCATAGTATGTCAAATTCATCTTCTTACACAGATGAAAAAGGCGTTTATCATGACATACATGTTAGTAAGGCTCAATCTGACTGGAAGATTGTAATCCAACTGGATTTGTCACAGTACTTATGTTTGAGAGGGACAGCATTACTCCTATTTCTTGACACTACAAATTACAAGCACCACTGGAAAATTATATTTACAATTTTTATTATTAATACTATTCAAGAGGACCCCAGAGAATATATCAGTGATAAAGAGTCAATCCTACACTGCTTTAAATGCCATTAGACTGATTTGCACTGAGGTACTTTGATTAAATGTTTGTTTGTCACTTAGTTTAAACAAATTATACTTACAAATACTGACGTGTTGTTTTCCACTGTGCTTTTCAGCACATGCGTCACAAGTGCATTGCCACAGGTTGTGGTGAGACACGAAAGCTTGATGCTTCAGCTGCCACCATAGCAACAGTGAAACATCACAATTTGCTAAACCTTAATTTAACAGGACCTGCTTCTTGTGTTTTCCCTCAAAGTGATTATTGTGTTCTGTTGAAGGGTTTTGAGTGGCTGTTGTGTGCATATATTTTTTTACATTTCATACTTCTCCAACACAAAATATGTGTCTCCAACACACACACACAAAAATGTGCACATATTTTATGTTTTATTGTTGTATAAAGTTTATTTCTACTGTTGAGGTACAACATCTAATATGGCAAATGAAGACCCATGTGTTAGTAATTTTTTATTTATTTATTTCAACAATATGATGCTCACCCTGAAAGCCAGCTTCTTCCAGCCTGGCTAAGCTGGTCTGTTATGATGTTTTTTAGAGGGGTTTGGTCACTTGTCGGTTTAGCTAAGCTTGGAAGGCAGCTAAACTAGCAGACCACCTCAGGCTGTTTTTAAACAGGAATCCATTAATCACACTGCTATTTGTGGGGGGTTTTGTCTTTGATGGAATTTGTCCACTAGCCCAGATATGGCTTGATCTACCTTATACTTTGAGATAATCCTCTTAAATCTAAAATCTCATAAGGATTTACAAATACCCTTAAGTGTCATTGTAATGGTTGAGCTGTATAGATGATCCAACAGATGATGTGTGACGAAGAATAAACGATCAGGAATAACTTTAATAAACACAGACGAGAATACAACTACCCTAACTTTAACATGAGACAATGAACAGAAGGAACAGAGGGCTTAACCATTATGTTGTGTTCGGGTCATTTTGATTCGGAGAGGATATTCTTTTCCCCGAAAATGTTAATGTTATCACATTGGACTAAAACTTTTTTACTTAGCTTATAACTACTTTCCAAAATAATTTTTGTACTTTTTTGGGATGTTTTCCACCACCTTGTTACACTTCTGGTGTTCCTGGTCAAAAATGTCTGACCTACAAAAAATAACTTATAAATCCTCTTGTTATTCTATATTATCACCAAATATTGGATTCAATCTTTTTGTCAACTTGTTTTCATTCAATTAAGAAACTGACTGATCATAGGCCTCATTGATATAAGCTTATGCACCCCAGTTGTTGAGTGAAAAAAAGCATTATTTGTGGATAATTTTGTCAATACTTCAATAAAATATGAAAAAATGTAGTGTTCATCACACTAGTGTTTTAATGTTTAACTAGGAAGTTTGTTTTGAAATGCTTTTATATTGTACATAATGGCACAAAGTCACATTTGTAGTGTTCTTGGTCAAAAATGACCGGCCTACAAAAAAAAAAAAAAAAAAAAAAAATAGCTTATAAATCTCTTGTTATGCTATATTATCACCAAATATTGGATTTATTTTTTATTTTTTTGTCAACTTGTTCTCTTTCAATTAGTACAGGTTCTGTATTAATTTTGGAAACTGACTGATTGTATTCCCAAAACAATACAAAACCTGTACTAATTGAAAGAAAACAAGTTGACAAAAAGATTGAATCCAATATTTGGCGTTTCAGGGTTTTCAAGATAGTGTAAGGGTTAAATACACAGGGGAAAATCATTAATGGAAAAGGGAACGGGTTAGAACTAATTAGAAACAACGGTGACTAATAATGAACTAGAACTCAGACAAATGATGTAAATGAAAACTATGAGTAACTAAACAAGACAATGAAACTAACATGACCGTGATATTAGCCAGAGTGGAGAAGGGAGGAATGAAAACTATGGAGGAAGAAGCCAGGCTGGAGTCAGGAGCCTGACCAAGTGAGGTGGAGATGTGACCAGAGGGGACCCAGGCAAAGCAGAGGAGATGTAGAACCAAGGTTACGCTGGTTAGGGCCAAGGTGGAGCAGCAGGTGCACGTGACCGAGTTGGAGATGTGGGCTTGGCAGAACAGGGTGGAGACAGTGGGAGTGAGAACTAAGGAGGAACAGAAGGCAAGGAGCCGGAGGGGTGGAGGGTTGAAGCTCAACTGATGGAGCCTGAGGGATGACAGACTATGGTGGAGCCAAGGGAGTGTTAAGACAAGGTGGAGCCGATGGGTCAGAAGGCCGAGGTGGAGCCCAGGATTCAGAGACTTAAAGTGGAGCTGAAGGATCCACGTGCCAAGGCAGAGCTGATGACCGGGAAGCCCCAAGTCGATTTTTGCAGCTGGGAAGAACCACTGGAGGAGTCAAGAGGCTGAAGGGGGACAGTGGAGGTAAGGCAGAGGAATTGAATTGCTTTGACAGAGGAGGTAGAGACAGGCTGGGTGGGGTTATTTGCAACGAAGGAGGCTTGGAGCTTGGCAGAGCCAATGTTGATGAAGGCGACTTGGAGCAGGGCTTATCTAGCGGTGACGAAGACAACTTGGAAATGGGCTTAACCAGTGATGATGTAGATCATTTGGAACTGGGCTTAACTAATGTTGACGAAGATGACTTGGAACTGGGCTCATCCAACAGAGATGAAGATGACTTGGAACCGAGTGGGACTAATGGAGACAGTAGACCAGGAAATATATCATAATCCAGCTCATCATATAATAATTCAGCAGGGACCCAGCTTATAGTATACACCTCAGTGAAGGGAGTGTGGGCGAAATTAGCAATCACTCTGACTCATCTTTCGCGGCAGACTCAGGCTCTGAGTTTTTTAGTGGGCTCTGACTGTTCTGCTGCGGGCATGGCTGAAGGCTTACTGGGCTCTGGGACTGGATTGGGGCTGGATGGTAAACTGTGAGTTGCACTGCACCAGCACCCACTCAACATACTCGGTGAAGCTCCTAGGAGGGCCTTCCATGGGCAGGCATGCCCTCGACCAGTCATTGAGGCCAGTGTTGTAGAAGACGCATAGCGAGCGGTCGGGATAATGGGTTGGGCACACCAGATTTAGAAAGTACCTTGTGTAATCCTTGAGGGAGTAATCCCCCTGTTCTAACAAGAGATGAACAGCTGGAATGTCCATTTTTCCTTTTGCTGTTTCTTGTACTAGTGTTGAAGGTCTCACTTTCTGTATTGGTTGAGAAGTATAGATAATCCAACAAACGATACATTATGTAGAATGAATGATCAAGAGGACACAACTACCATAACTTTAACGTGAGACAATGAACAGATAGAACAGAGGGTTTAAATACACAGAGGAAGATAATTAACGGAACAAGGGAACAGGTGAAAGCTAATTAGAAACCATGATAACTAATAATGAACAGGAACTCAGGCAAATGGTAATAATAAAAACTATGACTAGAAACTAAACAAGACAATGAAACTTGACTGTGACAGTGTATCCAATCGATGATAAAACTTGATGATAAAAGTTCAAAAGATCTTTTGAACACCATTCTCACAGATCGTGTTCTTCTCAACTAGCTAACAGTACAGTCTAGTTTACTAAAGACTTTTGAATGAATACTCTTTAAGTGTCAGAGTTATGTTAAGCTTCATTGTGTTTTCATGTATTTTGGCTTCTTGTATATCCTTACAGTGTAGCATTCTCCTTACCCTTGTTAGTTTCCTTGGTTACTCATGATTTCACTCATGATGTCTCCTATTTAGTTCCCTTGTTAACCCTGTGTATATATGTTCCCTGTTCTGTTCAGTCCTTTGTCACTTCTCGTCCTTACCTTATGTGGGAATGATTCTCTGTGTATTCTCCAAGTACATGATTTATAAATTTATCCATGTGCATGATTTATAAATCGAGGGAATGAAATAGTAAATCGTGTGCACGTTTTAGTAAATCAAGGGAACGAAATAGTAAATTGTGCACATGATTTAACCTACTATTTTTTTCCTGCATGTCATGTCTGGGGCTCCGTAGTAAATGATAACCAATTGCCAACTTTTTATGATCTTATCAATTCCAATGTTTTATTGAGTAATAACACAGAACTACATCTCGCTAAAGGGTTTTTCTTTTTTTCTTTTTTTTCAAATGTTGTTTCATGTTGACTTTAGGGGGAAGTATTAATTTTCTCCATTTAATATAATTGTCTAGTAGAAACTGTTGATGGAAGTTTAAAATATTAAAATAAACATTTTCTGTTTCTTAATAATAATAATAATAATAATAACAATATATATTAGTGGTGGGCCGTTAACGGCGTTAACGTGCTGCGTTAACGCGAGACTCTTATCGGGCGATAAAAAAAATATCGCCGTTAATCTATTCTCAAATTGAGGTTGGGATCTGGGTCTATACTACACAAGCTATGATGACTGTCACCTTGATATTTTAGCGCGGATGTATACCTAGTCGAACTGACCCTTCGCAAAGACCCGTCCCCCTTAGTTACGGTTGCTTTGTCCGATAAGCCGTGGCGCTGTCACGCGCCACACACAGTGATTAATGCATCACGGAGCAAAGAGGACACTAACGTGCACGTCGACAGACAAGACAGAGCGGGTAACTTATGATATAGTCCCAGCTTTAATACTGTGTAGTTTTTTAAGAAATTCAAACAATAAAACCTGTTTTCTTTAATGTGTCGTGACCATGGTCGTGACATATTGCTGTAGCGCCTCAGCTCAAGAGGCTCGTAAACTGATCATCTCTTACTACGAGTCCATTTATAGCAGCAAATAACCATGAATGAACATGAGAATCAATGTTGTTTCAAACGCGGAAAGATGTCAATATACAAAATATAATATACAAAAGTTTAACTCCACCGAGGTTAATCTTCTAACTCCTATCTGCTTTGTCGGACAAAATGGCGGATTACTTTTAGTCATTTGCTGCGTCCCAATTCGCCTACTTATACGCCCTAAAAGTATGTAACGTACTCTTTCTGTGAACAAAAAGTACTTACTTTTGAGTGTGTAGCAAAAGAGTAGACAAGCTTTGGGACATACTATCACGTCATACAATTGCCTCTTTGCTCTCTGTCGCATCCAGTCACCGTAAACTGCCCTGTCAATCATCTTACATCCTCCATATTTCATTTAGCTAATTTCCTATCGTATCGGAGAGAAATGCAGCACGTTGATCTGCAGCCGCGAGTCTTTCATGTGGAGAACTCTCCTCATATTAATGCATAATGATGCATTTAAAAGTTAATGGCCAATCAGATCTTTATAAAAGTCCACATTTGCAGAAAAAAAAAAATAACACATATAACATTAAATAAATATTTTCTATCAGTTTGAACTGATTATTAGTCACTCAAACAACCTCTCAACGTCGATCGTGCATATTCGCCATGTTTTGTATTTTTGAACACTTTTTACTCGTGTTTGTAGTTCTGAACTGAATCCTCATACAATGCGCAATGGGTTGTGGGCAATATTAGCCTTTATAGTGTGCACGGATCCACACTTCGAAAATCTACCGGAAATAGTGGACCATCCGGGGACTTTTGGCATACTCTTTTCAACATACTATGCTTTGGGACACACTTATTTTAATCTCACATACTATTTAGGATGGATAGTATGGACATTGGGACGCAGGGACAATTTGGGTATCTCACATATTCCGAATGTCTTCGGCAGAATTCAAATGAGCCATTTTAATCTAGATTAAAAAAATTAATCTATGCCCACCTCTAATATATATATATATATATATATATATATATATATATATATTAATCAAATGCTCAGTATTTAGTTAAAAATATATATTTTAAGAGTCTTCTCTTTTTTTATACTCATTTAGCATCTATAGCCAACGGATTGAATCACTGTATCCATGGCAGTTGTTTTTCGATCTGTATCTTGACATTCAGGATGTGGCTCAGTATTCTCAGCATGAGAGAATGTGAGGTGGAGAAGAGCTATGAGCAGACAAGATGAACAGGGCTGCTAATTAGCCAAGCAGAAATAAACCAGCTGTCAGTCTAATGTGCGACTGCTGTGCTTCACTCATATGAGACTCCCACGCACCCAGGAGAGAGAAATTGTGAGCATCTTGAGTCATGAGTCATGAGTTTTGACAGATTCGTTGAATCATTGGACATGATTTTAAGTATTGTACTTTTGAAATGTAGTTTACGAGGCTATTGGTGTGTTGCTATTACAATAAAAGAATTACCCAGGTATCAATTATGACAGAGGGAAATTGTATTGCCCTTTTAAAGCTCAGAAGATTGGATAGGCCACCCAACTTTCTGCAATCTCATTTGAATCCTTAATGATTTTTCTATCTGTGGAACACAAAAGGGGATGTTTAGCTAAATATCCATGTTATTTCTTTCCATATGATGAAAGTGAAAAGAAACGTGACTATCTGGCTTCAATATGGCCTAAAAGTACCATAAAACTAACATAATTGTGTAAGCAAGTATTTTCCAAGATTTCTGAAGTCAGATTATGTGTAAGACCGAACAGACCAAACTTAAGTCAGTGATGATGAAATAGAACATAATACTGTATCATCCTTTTATGTATTTATATTTCGCAACATTTTAGTTTAGAGTCCAGTTCTCACTATTATTAGCATGCATATTACTAGGGTATTGGCTGTTTATTAGTACTTATGAAGCATATATTAATGCCTTATTTGGCATGACCATATAAATCCTACCCAATACATAAACTTAACAGTTAAGCACACTTATTTTTCACAAGGGTGGGTCTTTTTCAAAGAAAACTGAGAATTTAAAATGTAAATTTGCCTTCTATATTTAATCTCATTGGTGTCAAAGAGAAACAATTGAGATATTGAAGAGGTCTTAAGATTTCCTCAGCCGCACTATTGTGTGAAAACCATGCTGGGTTTTCATGTTTTCTGGATACTTTCCATAGACATTATGATTTTATACTGTACAAACTGTATATTCTATCCCCTACCCATCATGGAAAACTTTCTGCAGTTTTACATTTAAAAAACCCCAACAACACTTAGTAGGATTTACAAGCTGTTTTTATATTCTGAATATTGCCATCTTTGTTGGGACATTTTGTCCCCATAGGGCAGGGGTTCCCAACCACATTCCTGGAGGTCCCCCAACACTGCAGGCTTTCCATGTCTCCTTAATCAAACACACCTGATTCAGATCATTAGCTTATTATTAGTAGAGACTCCAAAACCTTAAATGGTGTGTCAGACAAAGGAGAGATACAAAATATGCAGTGTTGGGGGGCCTCCAGGAACAGGGTTGGGAACCAATGACATACTGTAGGGTTTGCCTGAACCACACACACACATTGTGCCTATGCAAATTCATTACCCAACAAGAACCAAAAGACCCAAACAAGAGACAACAATTGAACACCTTGTATATCTTTATTATTTTCAACCTAAAGGATACACAATCAAAAATACTCAAGGCTTTGCTACATCTCAACTAACAACAGCACAAGATTTCAAAAATCCATTTTTTTTCTGACAACGAATATAAAAATGGATAAAAAGCAGACCTGTGACCAAACAGCAGAAAATCAAGCTTTGGCAGGAATTCAGATGAGACATTTCACCAAATCATCTCAGAGTCCAAGGTTTGGCCCCAGGTTAAATGCAAGCATAGACACCAGCTAAAGCAAGTCGCAAAGCTCTGAACACCTCCATCCATTGATAAACGGTGAGAATATTACAATGTGTCTGATGGAGATACACACCATGGGTAATTGCTCTCATGAGTTATTTACACTGAGGTTCAAAGTAGGAACCATAACATTCTGTACATTTACAATGGTTTTTTTTTTTTTGTTTTGTTTTTTTGCCATATTATTTTTGGCCTATCAATGTTTCATTAATGGGTCGTACATAAAAATGAGTCTAACAAGTAGGGTTTCTGTTTACATATTCTAATGTGAGAGCATGTATGTATATTTTCTGCCGTTTCAGAAATAAAAGCACAAAACTCCCCATTTTATCATGCCTTTCAAGATTGTTGTTATCTAACTACATAAGGGGCTTATGGGTATTCTGCTTCCATAATGGGTCATTGACACTCACAGACATTGTGGGGAAACCGCTTGACAAGATTGCAGAGTCATGCCTTTGTACAAACAATAGTTGAATATTAAATACAAAAAAATAATAATAAAAAAATACATCAAAAATAAATATTAATAAATAATAATAATAATAATAATAAAAAAGCATATGATTAAACCTACGCAGCTACAAAAATAAATAATGGACATAAGAAACAATGGGCCTGTAGAAATATTAGGGAATTAGGGAATTGCGTGATGTAGGTGGACGTGATGAAAACCCTTTAAAAAGCAGTGTGGGAAATCTCATTGGCTGTCTGTGTTGGGAGGCTTGACATCATGTTGGGCACTTCCAGCAGGGAGCCATGGAGAAACGGAGCGGGAGGTGGTCTGCTTGGCCATGCTGTAGTGGCTGATGACGGTGTAGAAGCGGCCGCGGCTGTTGGCGTCCTGGGCGGTGTAGTAAGCCTCCAGTGAGGCAGGGATGCAGCGTTTGTGCTGTTGACAAAGGTGTGAATGTGTAACGTTAGAACTGTGAATTTTGACTCCAAATTGTTTGTGTCAGCAAATGAACAAGCAGTATTATCATTTTCAATGCCTTAACGTGACAAATGTGCAACACAGTCATATATTGTCATAGATTAATGTACTCATTATTAAAGCGAACCTACTATGCCCTTTTTCAAAGTCTTAAAGGGTTAGTTCACCCAAAAGTGAAAATTCTGTCATTTATTACTCATGTCATTCCACACCCATAAGACCTTCGTTCATCTTCGGAACACAAATTAAGAATACATTTTTGATAAAATCCGATGGCTCAGTAAGGCCTGCATCTTCAGCAAGACAATTAACACTTTCAGATGCCCAGAAAGCTACTAAAGACATATTTAAAACAGTTCATGTGATTAGTTCTACCTTAATGTTATGAAGCGATGAAAATACTTTTTGTGCGCCAAAAAATTATGAAGCGTCGAAGCTTTACAAATATTTTGTTTCAAATCAGTGGTTCAGAGCGTGTATCAAACTGCCAAAGTCACGCCCCCCCCAGTGGTGAACCACTGAAATTTCGAAACACCTATGACATAACAAAGCCTCTTTTACTGAAATCATGTGACTTTTGCAGTTTGATACGCGCTCCGAACCACTGATTTGAAACAAAAGATTCATAAAGCTTCGAAGATTCATGAAGCAGTGTTTTGAAATCGTCCATCACTAGATATTGTTGAATAAAGTCGTTATTTTGTTTTTTTGGTGCACACAAAGTATTCTCGTCACTTCATAACATTAAGGTTGAACCACTGTAGTCACATGAACTGTTTTAAATATGTCTTTAGTAGCTTTCTGGGCATCTGAAAGTGTTAATTATCTTGCTGGCAATGCAGGCCTCACTGAGCCATTGGATTTCATCAAAAATATCTTAATTTGTGTTTTGAAGATGAACAAAGGTCTTACAGGTGTAGAACGACATAAGGGTGAGTAATTAATGACAGAATCTTCACTTTTGGGTGAACTAACCCTTTAATTTTGTTTTTGGGGTCTACTTGTGCGCTTGGAATGTTCAAAAACACCCTTTCCCCCTTATTTTACATTGTTGCAGCAACTCTCTTACAGGTCTGTCTGTAACTTTCTGTTTAGTTGCAGTCTCTATGAAGCCCCCCTCATTCTGACAAGCACAATGTGATCTGATTGGTCAGCTGGACCAGCGTGTTATGATTGGTCATCCGATTCGAGTGGGTTTGGGAAATGTCACGCCCCTTACCATAATTGCGAGTTTTAACACCCTACTAATGCAAGTCAACCAGGCCCCATCCCTATATTTTGCGTATGCCTTGGGCTGGAATTATTTAAATGAGTAATAGAGTGCAGTGCAACAGTGAGGGTTCTAGAAGTAAAAACGGCATTCATTTTCTTCATAGGGAAATTGATTTTTAACAATAACTTATAAACCTTTAAAGCTTTATGTGAGCTACAATATGCTTAACAAATTTATTAGACCACCTGTCATAAAGAGAAACACAAATATTTTAGGAATCTGTCAAAAACTAGCTTAAAACTAACAAATTTATTGTCATTTATAAGGCAAATAACAAAATAACAAGGAAATAGTCTTTGTTCACACATAATAACCAAACAAATTATATATTTTGTTTTTATTTTGTATGGCCTCTTTTGGCCTTGATAACAGCTTGCATTATTGCTGTCATTGTGTTTATGTACTTTTCCACAGTCTCTGTTGTTATTGACTTCCAAATAGTTTCTAGTTCCCAAAGACTTGCTTTTGATGAAGCTTTTGTGCAATTTGTCTTTGAATCTATTAAATCACAACAATAATTATATTTTAGCATTAGAAACGTCTCGGTTACGTATGTAACCCTCGTTCCCTGAAGGAGGGAACGGAGACGTACGTCAGTAGTGACCGACGAATTGGGATATCGCTTAGAGAGCCCTATCATCTTCGTGTAAACTAAAACAAGCCAATGGAATTGGCGTGTAATATTTGCATAATGCGCACCGCCCCCGACAGGTGTATATAAATAGGAAGCAGATGCAATCGCACTCTGTTTTTCGCTGAGGAGACAACTGGTGTCCGCGCTACAGCGAGGGTACAGAAACTGTGGCGACGGGACGTACGTCTCCGTTCCCTCCTTCAGGGAACGAGGGTTACATACGTAACCGAGACGTTCCCTTTCAGTCGGTCACGTTCGACGTACGTCAGTAGTGACCGACGAATTGGGATCCCAACTAAAGCGCCACAGTTACGAAACCCCTTCCAGTGCCCAGCACAAGCTCAGCCGCCCATAGCACCGGCTGGCGGTGAAGGGGGCGAGCCCATGCCGAGGGAGTTTACTGCTGTCTAACCCATACCCACTAAGTAAACTAGACACACTAGGGAAGCGAACCCGTAAGGGACGCTGCGGAAACCACTACCTACCCAATGGGGGAGGAGTTTACGTGGGAATACACACATGGACTGGCCCGGGGGGGCAGTACGCATATGGAGTCCCTGGGATGGCTCCACCTGGTTAGGGGGAGACTCATCTGACAGGTGACAGCAGAGCTGGCTCTGCTGAGGGAAAGACACGGACTCGGCCCGTAGGGAGTTTTAAACCGTGGAGAATACACATATGGGACCGCTCACTTAGAGGGGTCACGACATATGGGCCCCAGCCAACAGACAGCGTCAGCGACGGATGTAGGCCTGGCATCAGACACTCCGCAATGTCCGAGCCGAAGGGGGAGGCGGAGGAACTCGACAGGGTTCGCCAAGCGGGGAACGCGACTGGAGTGAAGTATGCACGTATCCGGCCAGTGGCGGGAATGGCATTGCAAGCCGACACTTAGAGTGGGTACAACACGTCTACCGACTAGTGGATGCGAGTACACGCGAGGATACCGGCTCTACACGTAGGCTATAAAACCTAGCGAACGTGTTAGGTGTCGCCCAGCCCGCAGCTCTACAGATATCTGTCAGCGAGGCGCCATGAGCCAGCGCCCAGGAAGAGGCCACCCCTCTGGTGGAGTGGGCTCTCAACCCGAGCGGGCAAGGCACGCCCTGGGATTCGTACGCCAAGGCGATGGCATCCACTATCCAGTGGGCCATCCTCTGCTTGGAGACAGCCTTTCCCTTCTGCTGGCCTCCGTAACAGATGAAGAGCTGATCTGAGGTCCTGAAGCTTCGCGTTCTGTCCACGTAAACGCGCAGAGCGCGGACGGGACAGAGCAACGCTAGGGCTGGGTCTGCCTCCTCCGAGGGCAGCGCTTGCAGGTTCACTACCTGATCTCTGAAGGGAGTGGTAGGAACCTTGGGCACGTATCCAGGCCGGGGTCTCAGGATGACGTGAGAAGCACCGGGCCCGAATTCTAGGCACGTTTCGTCGACCGAAAATGCATGCAGATCCCCTACCCTCTTCAGGGAAGCCAATGCAACCAGAAGAACCGTCTTAAGAGACATTAGTTTCAGGTCGACTGATTGCAAAGGTTCGAAGGGATGACCCCGGAGAGCTGTGAGAACCAGGGTCAAATCCCAAGAGGGTACGGAGGAAGGGCGAGGAGTCTCCTGGCCCCCCTCAGGAATCTGACGATCAGATCGTGTTTCCCCAGGGACTTACCCTCAACTGCATGGTGATGTGCGGCAATGGCGGCAACATACACCTTGAGGGTGGAGGGAGACAGCCTTCGCTCCAACCCATCTTGCAGAAAGGAAAGCACGGATCCGACCGAACATGATCGGGGGTCCTCTCGGCGAGAGGCGCACCATTTGACGAACAGGTTCCACTTCAGCGCGTAGAGATTCCTAGTGGAAGGAGCTCTAGCGGAAGTGATGGTGTCTACGACCGCTTGCGGGAGATCACTCAGAACCTCCGCATCCCGTCCAGGGACCACACGTGTGTTCCACAGATCGGGACGCGGGTGCCACAGGGTGCCCCGTCTCTGAGTCAGGGGGTCCTTCCTCAGAGGAATCGGCCAGGGAGGTGCTGTCACGAGGAGAATGAGGTCTGAGAATCAGGTCCGAGTGGGCCAGTACGGAGCCACTAACAGAACCTGCTCCCCGTCCTCCCTGACCTTACACACGAGTTGTGCGAGAAGGCTCACTGGGGGAAACGCATGTTTGCGCAGACCCGGGGGCCAGCTGTGTGCCAGGGCATCCGTGCCGAGCGTGCCGCCGGTCAGGGAATAAAACCACTGGCGGAGGGCAGTTTCCGGGGAGGCAAGCAGGACTACCTGGGCCTCGCCGAAACGCTGCCAAATCAGCTGGACCGCCTGGGGGTGGAGCCGCCACTCGCCCGCAAGTAGATGCTGCCGTGACAGCTCGTCGGCTGCACGGTTGAGCACACCTGAGACACGAGTGGCCCGAAGGGACCTCAGATCCTTCTGACTCCACAGCAAGAGATGGCGGGCGAGTTGCAACATGCGACGGAAGCGTAGACCACCTTGACGGTAGGTGTACGCAACGGCCGCAGTGCTTAGTGAGCGGACTAGAACGTGCTTGCCTGACAACAGCTCCTTGAAGCGGGCCAGCGCAAGACGAACCGCTAGCAACTCGAGGCAATTGGTATGCCAATGCAGCTGAGGCCCCGTCCAAAGACCTGTCACTGCATGCCCGTTGTACGTGGCCCCCCATCCCGTGGCAGAGACATCTGTGGAGACCACAGCGTGCCTGGACACTCGTTCGAGGGGTACTCCGGCCCACAGGAACGAAGGGTCCAACCACCGGACAAGGGTGCGACGGCAGCTCGGTGTCACGGGGACACGGAGCGTGCCGCACTGCCACGCCCATCTCGGGACCCGGCCGCGGAGCCAGTGTTGAAGCGGTCTCATATGAAGCAATCCGAGCGGCGTTACCGCGGCTGCAGATGCCATATTTACATTTACATTTACGCATTTGGCAGACGCTTTTATCCAAAGCGACTTACATTGCATTATACTATACATTTGTATCTGAGTATGTGCAATCCCTGGGATCGAACCCATGACCTTGACATTGCTAGTGCCATGCTCTAACCACTGAGCTACAGGAAAGCTATATGCCATATGCCCCAGGAGCCTCTGAAAATCTTTCAGTGGAGCCGCTGTCCTGCACTTGAGCGAGCTCAGGCAGTTCAACACCGACTGGACGCGCACCTCGGTGAGACGCGCAGTCCGTGCGACCGAGTCTAGCTCGAGACCGAAACAAGAGATCCTCTACCCGGGGGCGAGTTTGCTCTTGTCCCAGTTGACCTGAAGACCCAACCGGTTGGGAGCTACAACCATGTCGGGTAGGACTTTGTGCTGACATACCCGACCCTCGAACGCAGACCGACCTAGGAAGGGTCTGTGTCGAGGCAGAATCGAGACATGAAAGTATGCGTCCTTCAGGTCTATTGCTGCAAACCAATCCTGGGGACGGTCCAGGATTGGCCGTAGCCCACCGCCCTTTTACGGTACAATGAAGTAGGGGCTGTAAAACCCCGACTTCATATCGGCTGGAGGGACCGGCTTGATTGTACCCTTCGCCAGGAGGACAGCAATCTCCACCCGGAGAACAGGAGCACTGTCCAACGACACCTGAGTGAAGTGGACAGCCCTGAAGACCGGGGGACGCCGGGCGAACTGAATCGCATAGCCGAGTCTGATAGTACGAATGAGCCAACTGGACAGGCTGGGGAGCGCTATCCACGCTTCCAGACACTGAGCCAGCGGGACCAAAGGCACCACAGACGCACCGGGGGTGGGGCAGCAAGGCAGAGAGGGACCCGACTCGGACGGCTTGAGGGCGGCCCGGAGTGGGGTCGGACTCTGCGAGGCAGCAGTGTGCATGGGAGACGGCGCACGGGACGCGGTCTGCACCATCACACTGCCACCTGCTGGCGAATGGGGAGGGAGCTGACAGCAGCGAGGCGGAGCCTGGCACACTGGCAGACACCCCTTGTTGTGACCTGGAGTTTGAGGAAACTGCTCTTTTTGTGGCAAAGTGGGTACCGCTGGACTCCGGAGAGCCAGCGGCGGTAGATAGACAGCCGCCACAAAATCCCCCCCAGCCCTCCTCCGGGGGTGGGAGAGCAGATGGAATACTCTCCCAAAGGGCAGGAACCTTCCGCTCCAGGTCGCCCGTCTCAGGGCCGAGTTTTCCCCGACCGCTTGCCACCTGGCTGGCAGAGACGGGCTGGGCACCACGTCTGCGCCCGGCACCCTGCTGTTTGGCTGGTGTAGGCTGCTGCTTTGCCAACTTAGCAGGGGCGGAGGAAGACGCAGGCGGGCGCCCTCGGCGACGAGCGGGCTGAGGCTGAGCCACGGGCGGCTGGGTGGAGGCAGCAGCGGACCGCCTTGGCATGACATGTCTGATAGCCTCAGCCTGCTTCTGTGCAGCGGAGGACTGTTGGGCACAGCTCTCCACCACGTCGCCGAAAAGGCCGACCGGAGACACGGGGGAATCCAGGAACCGATGTTTGTCGGTCTCCCTCATGTCTGCCAAGGTCAGCCAGAGGTGGCGTTGCTGGGCTACCAGAGTAGACATCGCCTGGCCAACAGAACGCGCTGTCACCTTCGTTGCCCGGAGGGCAAGGTCAGTGGCAGCGCGCAGCTCCCCAAGCAGCTGTTGGTCAGGACCTTCCTGGGGCATCTGCGACAGCGCTTTTGCCTGATAGACCTGCAAAAGGGCCATCGCGTGCAGGGCAGAGGCAGCCTGCCCACAGGCACTGTAAGCTTTCTCAGTCAGACCGGCTGAGAATTCACAGGCCTGGGACGGGAGACGCGGCTCACCGCGCCAGCCAGCGGCCGTTGGACACAACTGCGTCGCAACAGACCGCTCGACTGGCGGGATCTTCGCGTACCCCCTGGCTAGCCCGCCGTCCAGGGAGGTGAAGGCGGACGAGGGACCAGGCCCTGTACGAGCCCCATGCGGAGCTTGCCAAGACCTGGTCACCTCATCGTGTACTTCCGGGAAGAAAGGCATTGGGGCGGGACGCTGGATTTGACCAGCGCGACCCCCGCCAAGTACCAATCGTCCAACCGAGATGGGCCGGGACAGGGTGGAGGGTTCCACTCAAGCCCGACGCACAAGGCGGCCCGGGAGAGCACAGCCGTGAGCTCGGGATCCGACTCGGGCAACGCTACCGTCCCGGGCGGCAGCGCGTCCGAATCCTCCCCCGAGGACTCAGGCTCACCTTCCGAAGCAGCGATCGACATCCGATCCGCCGCCAGCACACCAAAGGTAACGGCTGGACAGTCCGTAGAGGGCCCAGCGGAAACCAACGGTGGCACGATGGGTTGCGGTGCTGATGAGGCGGCAGGGGCCCGAGGAGCGTTTCCGCTCGGCGGGGAAGCCCTGACCGTAATCCTCCGGTCACCCTTCCTATACAGCGCCGTACCGTCATTCCGGTTCCCGGGGCCGGAAAAACGGTCGTACGCGGCATAGGAGAGGGGACCCCCGCTTCCTGAGACTTCAGGAAGGAGAGTCTCGACCTCAGCATCGCGATAGTCATGTTCCCGCAATGGGAACATGAACCATCCACAAAAGCTGCTTCAGCGTGCAGAATGCCCAAACACGAGATGCAACGATTGTGCCCATCAGCAGGGACCAGGGAACGACCGCACCCATTAACGCACAGACGAAAAGACGCAGGAGTCTTCTAAAACAGGACACCAGTGAATGGCTCCGATGCGAAAGACAGAGTGCGATTGCATCTGCTTCCTATTTATATACACCTGTCGGGGGCGGTGCGCATTATGCAAATATCGCACGCCAATTCCATTGGCTTGTTTTAGTTTACACGAAGATGATAGGGCTCTCTAAGCGATATCCCAATTCGTCGGTCACTACTGACGTACGTCGAACGTGACCGACTGAAAGGGAACACTACTTACACAGCATGATTTACTCACCCTCAAGCCATCCTAGGTTTATATGACAATCTTCTTTCAGACGAACACAATCCGAGATATATTTAAAAATATCATTTGTCCTCCAAGGTTTATAATGGTTGTGAATGGGAAGCCACATTCTGAAGACGAAAAAATGCAACCTTTGACCCGAACGCAATGACACAATGATGAATGTGGAGGCGAAGAAGAGAGAGCAAAACAAAACACTGGTCACAAATCAGCATTCTGCCTGCAGTCGTCTACCAGAAGCTCGTTATTCGAATTTATAAAGTTTTACATATGGATATTTTTCTTACAAAAACACATCCCTTCGCTTCAAAAGGCCTTTATTAACCCCCTGGATCCGTATGTATTACTTTTTTATGGATGGATGCATTTTTTTCCATCTTCAGAATGTGAGTTCCCATTCACAACCATTATAAACCTTGGAGGACTAAGGATATTTTTAAATATATTTCGGATTGTGTTTGTCTGAAAGAAGATTCTCATATAAACCTAGGATGGCTTGAGGGTGAGTAAATCAGGGGGTAATTTTCATTTTTGGGTGAACTATCCCTTTAAGCTAGTCCGAGACTAACTGAAAGCAACCTGTACTGACATATCTTAAAATATGTCAGTGCCATTGTTTTGTCTCAAGATACACAACAGTAATGTTTTTTTCTTGTGTACATTTATTAAAATTAAATATCCTAATTGAACTAAAGCTTAATCCTGGCTCAGGCTAAACCCTGTCTGTGAAACCGGGCCATTATGTTTTAATTAGCAAGCTTGTAACCATCACGATCATAGATGAAAAAAACATTTACAGCAAGGCAATTTACCATAGGAGAAATATAGTTTTCAAAACTTATTAACTGTTATCAAGGTTAAGCCAAAAACCTAGGACTAGTTCGCCAAAGTTGGTTTTTGAAAAAATCTCTGATATTTAACAAATGATTTGATGGACAGTGGTGGTCCTAGAGGCAAAATTGCTCAGAATGAGGAGTTCTACCACATGGTTCAAATTTTGGTGATGTGTGAGAAAAACTGCGCAATACATGATCTTTTACGCACGTGAAAAACGCAAAAGCGTCACTGGCCGATGGCAGATATGTTTTTCGAGATACAGCTATGCCCTCATATACAATCATGGCACCTCGAACAAAGACACTGCATGCTAATTTTCAAATCAGTTAGACTAATGGTGAAGTAATTATAGACATTTTCATGTTTTTTTACTGTTATAGCACCACCAAGTGGCCAGTTGCCACATCCTTTTTTCAAAGCTACCAAAGAATGAGCTCTTACATAGGTGTGCTGAATTTGGTGAAACTATCTCATTCTGGTCATGAGTTATAGCCATTTTAGTAAAAGTAGCTCCACCCACTTCGCATGGTTTGATGGCCTTTGGGAATCGTGAATCGAAATTCAAACTTTTAAATTTAAATTTTCAAATTTTAACAATATAATAGGGTTTCATCAATACGCGCTTGAACCCCTAATGATTTTTGGTAATCACCAATACTGTTAAGTTTATGGCAGCGGTGGCATAAACCTTACATTAGGGGGTGATCTAATACATTTGTTAAGCACTGTATATATATATATATATATATATATATATATATATATATATATATATATATATATATATATATATATATATATATATATATATACAATGGGTACAGAAAGTATTCAGACCCCCTTAAATTTTTCACTCTTTGTTATATTGCAGCCATTTGCTAAAATCATTTGTTTTTTTTTTTTTCATTAATGTACACAAAGCACCCCATATTGACAGAAAAACACAGAATTTTTGAGATTTTTGCAGATTTATTAAAAAAGAAAAACTGAAATATCACATGGTCCTAAGTATTCAGACCCTTTGCTCGGTGTTTAGTAGAAGCACCCTTTTGATCTGATACAGCCATGAGTCTTTTTGGGAAAGATGCAACAAGTTTTTCACACCTGGATTTGGGGATCTTCTGCCATTCCTCCTTGCAGATCCTCTCCAGTTCTGTCAGGTTGCATGGTAAACGTTGGTGGACAGCCATTTTTAGGTGTCCACCAATCATCTCCAGAGATGCTCAATTGGGTTTAGGTCAGGGCTCTGGCTGGGCCATTCAAGAACAGTCATGGAGTTGTTATGAAGCCACTCCTTCGTTATTTAGCTGTGTTCTTAGGGTCATTGTCTTGTTGGAAGGTAAACCTTCGGCCCAGTCTGAGGTCCTGAGCACTCTGGAGAAGGTTTTCGTCCAGGATATCCCTGAACTTGGCCTCATTCATCTTTCCCTCAATTGCAACCAGTCGTCCTGTCCCTGAAGCTGAAAAACACCCCCACAGCATGATGCTGCCACCACCATGCTTCACTGTTGGGACTGTATTGGACAGGTGATGAGCAGTGCCTGGTTTTCTCCACACATACCACTTAGAAATAAGGCCAAAAAGTTCTATCTTGGTCTCATCAGACCAGAGAATCTTATTTCTCACCATCTTGGAATCCTTCAGGTGTTTTTTAGCAAACTCCATGCGGGCTTTCATGTGTCTTGCACTGAGGAGAGGCTTCTGTCAGGTCACTCTGCCATAAAGCCCCGACTGGTGGAGGGCTGCAGTGATGGTTGACTTTCTACAACTTTCTCCCATCTCCCGACTGCATCTCTGGAGCTCAGTCACAGTGATCTTTGGGTTCTTCTTTACCTCTCTCACTAAGGCTCTTCTCCCCTGATAGCTCAGTTTGGCCGGACGGCCAGCTCCAGGAAGGGTTCTGGTCATCCCAAATGTCTTCCATTTAAGGATTATGGAGGCCACTGTGCTCTTAGGAACCTTAAGTGCAGCAGAATTTTTTTTGTAACCTTGGCCAAATCTGTGTCTTGCCACAATTATGTCTCTGAGCTCTTCAGGCAGTTCCTTTGACCTCATGATTCTCATTTGCTCTGACATGCACTGTGAGCTGTAAGGTCTTATATAGACCGGTGTGTGGCTTTCCTAATCAAGTCCAATCAGTATAATCAAACACAGCTGGACTCAAATGAAGGTGTAGAACCATCTCAAGGATGATCAGAAGAAATGGACAGCACCTGAGTTAAATATATGAGTGTCGCTGCAAAGGGTCTGAATACTTAGGACCATGTGATATTTCAGTTTTTCTTTTTTAATAAATCTGCAAAAATGTCAAAAATTCTGTGTTTTTCTGTCAATATGGGGTGCTGTGTGTACATTGAGGAAAAAAATGAACAAATGATTTTAGCAAATGGCTGCAATTTAACAAAGAGTGAAAAATTTAAGGGGGTCTGAATACTTTCCATACCCACTGTATTGCCTGTCTGCCATGACACTGATACAAACGGTAAAACGGAATATCGCATGGCTCTCAGCCAATCAGAATCGAGAACCAGATCGAACTGTTGTATATATATGCACAGTGCTTCATAGGATTGTAGTTCTTTCCCTCACTAAAGCTGTTAAATAAACAATATTGTACCTTTGTATTTCTGTATTTCAAATACTTTCTTGTTTCAAATCAATGTTTGCAATGTTATAGTTCACCTTGTAGCTGGTTGTCATGGTTCATAGCATAACACTTGGTATAACACTTTAACAAAGACTTTTTTTAAATCCCTATGGGAGAAACTAATGGAAAAAAATACTTCCGGAACTAACGCTGTTGAAAAAAGTGGGTGGGTGCTGTTGCAGTCTATATTGTGACATAATAGGATCCCTTAAAAGAAATATATATTGTGGAATTTTGTTTAAAAACAAAGTGGGCATGAGTATTATTTTGTAACTATATGAATTTTGCAGTGACATATGTGACATTTGAAATGAATGTTCATCACTAAGTAACTGGATTTATTCGTAACATTTGACAGTTATAAATTGATTAAACAGCCTTATTTTCAGACATTATTCAAATTAAATAACCATTACAGATGGTATTTAATGTAATTCATTATTGAAATAATGAGTGAAATAATGAGTGTAATTGACTAATGACTGTATAAAAACAAAAAAAAAAACATTTCCAAAGGTTTTGAGATATTTATTGCTCAGATGAAGTGTTGTATTTAGCTCTGTTGTGTTGTGTTTAATAAAAGAAGAACATGGATTGTGTGTTTATCCACTTACCTTATACACAAAGCCATCAGGGCAGGTGTGGTCATAGGTGAAGGCTTTATACACCACCAGGAACACTATGCAGGCCAGAAAAGCCAAGGCCAGTACGATAAGGATGGTCACCTGGTGAAAAAAAGGTCATAACCTTTATATACTGCAACAATAGGTGTTCGTGTTTAAAAGTGATGTGAAACATCTCTCTTTCTATTGTTTCAAGTTGCATGATAAATACTTCTGAAAGATATACATTTGTTGTTCTCACATAATTATAATAAATGGATTCAAATGTGCACCTTGCATGAATGGCAATAATCAAAAAAATGCAAAACAACCTCCAATTTCAAGCTCTGTGTTTTCTCTAAACCTCTGCAAAGACAGAACTGGGGCTACACGGTCCGATGGAGACAATAGTGCGATCACATCTATGTTGTCTTTTTCCCAGCAGCGCTAATTTTTTCACATCACTGTCATCTTCCAAGTACATTCACCTCACAAGATGCAGTTCAATCTGTCACACTACATTTGTCTCAACAAAGCAGCTCAAACAATAAATCTATGTGGTCCAAACTAAAAATCCGAGGCTTAAAGAAGGCAATTCTCAACCAGACCAGATTAATTTGTCAGGGACGATTAGTTCTGTAAAAAGGGAGGCTGCTTTCAGTGTTTTAGTCCCAGACACAGCAAATGGATGTTTTTGAGGACTGACTAATTAGAATTATGCAAATGAAAATGAAAGATAAATGAGAGAAAGACAGTTGACATCTGAATATTTCAGAGCTCTTCCAGATATTAGCTATGTTTCCATCCACTAATTTTTATGGGCAGTTTCGGACATCGCATAAAAAAAATGCTGGATGGAAACATCAAGATGTGCATAAATTCTAAAAATGCGCTTAAAAAAACGAATGCGCTCAAATGAGTAGGATAATTTTTTTGATGCAATACAAAAATATGCGCATAAACTATGATGCAAACACTTTTACTGAATAAATTCCTTGACGTGCATCAAAAAAGATGTGACTCTGCGATGAGACGACATAACTGAAACAACCAGCAGACTGATCTCGTTGCACAGCAACTGAAATGCTGTTTTGGTCATTCTGTAATGCCTGAGCAAAGTCTGTTGTCAAAGTGGTTCAGTTTAATTCCCTCACAGAAGCGTCTCACACGATTGCGTTCACAAACACCAGGCATCTGAATGCAAGATTACACGACAGCGTTTATTGGGGTTCATCTGCGCGCTCTGAGGCGCAAGTAATTTATTATATATGGGTCATTGACGAATAAGGTTTTTAAAAGTGTAAAAAAAATTATAATAAAGTTTTATTAAGTGTTAACAATGAAATTAGATATATTTTATAATCAATTAACACTGCTTTTGTCATTTTTTAAAAGACAAATTTTGTCACCAAAAAAAGTCCACCAAAAATGTTTTATGCGATATTCCAAATTTGCGCACAAGTTAAATTCACAACTTAGGATGAAAACATAGCTTTTGAGAAACGTCTGTGCTGTCAAAGTGCTGCAACTCTTCCACTAAGGGGAACTAAAAATGTTTTATGCGTTTTGGCTGCTCATTTACATGAAAATGGAATTTTGGGGGCCTGAAAATGCAAACTTTTGAAAACGGGTTTCAAAGTGCAAGTTTAAAAACAAACAAACAAACCAACAAACAAACAAAACAATACCGTTATCGTCTCTGTGTAAACTACGAATTTGTGAAAAAGGTTTGCTGTCATGTGCATGCATATTACGTAGTCTATAGACATGTAGTCATAGTGTTTCTTTACAAGTGACATTGCCAACTACTAGCCTGGCAGCAGAAAATAGTGTTTTTAATCATTTTCATGGATCCATGGAAAAATCTTTCTGTTTTTAGTACATCATTGTCATGTAAATGTACCTTAAATCAATCAAAAACTAATCTCACCTAATATCAAAATTACCACTAGAGTAACTGATTTTGAGAAAACAGAGGGTGTAATAGTGAAATACAAGTTTTAAAAATTGTTCTAGCTATTTTGGTTATGCTATAAAAACCAGTGAACTGCCTACCTAGACAGCATCATAAGTGTGCACCAGATAAAAAGATTGTTCCAAAATAGGCAGTATTATGCAGCCTCCTAAAAACCCTTGTTTTAGCCAAAATCTACGGCAGAAGTATATATACACATATATAAACTGATCACCTGAACAGTTAAACTGCTTGAAAAAAGCAAAACTACCAAGAGTATTTGTCTTCTGACACTGGCAAATTTGCTTTTCATACTTTTAAGCATAAATTAAATAAAAACAAAAATCTGTTGCCACAAGACAAAATACATATTAGAGAATTTGGGAACTGGGATACAAGTCAAAAATAATGTGATAGCCTTTAGATGGAGGGTGATGATTGCAGTGAAAATATCCATCTGAGATAAACATTGAGAGAAATTTATTTCGTTCAGTACAGAAAACCATAGATTTAAAAAAAGTTAGAATCTAATTAAAATTGACTATTTTAACCAATATAGTTCTGCAGGGCCGATGTATTTTTGCTAAAACCTGGAAAAGACTTGGCATTTTAGCACTTTCGGTTCCATTTTCTTTCCATTTATTTTTTATTTTATTTTTTTCATTTTGTTTTTATGTATTTTTAGTTAAATACCTGAAATAAGGTCTGTAATAAATAAAAGCTCAAGATATTTACACGTTATTGGTTTTGACATAAAATATATCAGTAATACCCCCTTGTGATAGTTTTAAAACTTTTACTTATCTTGGAAAATGTGACTAAATATGACTCATCACTGCAGCACTCTATATTTGTGTATTGACTTATTAGATTATCATGTTGTTAGCTTAGCAACATGCAAATGTCAAACCCTGTGTGTGCACTTCATGTAAGCACTATTTGTCTGGCCTATTTAGAGCATATCAGATCTGTCACATAGGGTCCATTCTTTTTTTGGATATGTCAGCACATGGTAAGCAGATCACTGGAGTTTGGAACAGGGCCATTATGTTCTGGTCTTCCTTGAGGTTGGGTAGCTTTGTAGTTAAGAAAGACATGCCCAATGGAAACTACAATTGATGAGGCGGTAAAATGCAAAACACAGTATAAACTGGATTAATTGTAGAATCATACGACCATTATCTGTTTTTTTTTTTTTTTTTTTTCTCTCTTTGTTCTCTCAGCAGAGATTAAACATGTGTACAAGCCTGATGTCCTTGGCTAAAATTGGCCCCATTTGTACCATGTTGCTAAGCGGTGGGACTAGTGCCAAAATGGCTGGGTGCCTTTCACGCTCTGTGTAGCATCTAGATTTGAACCACTTTAGTGTTTAAAACCACCCCCTGATGGGACATTTTCAAAAAAGTTACATTTTTTTTGGGAACCCTGCATGAAATTTGGCTATGGTTTGCAGAAGAAAGTCTATTAATGCTTATTACATTAATAGACTTATTAATACTTAACTGTCTTCATAGACATTCAAATACATTTATTTTCATTACCATCCCCAACAAAACAAATGGAGTCACAAAAGCTGTATTCTAGCAAATCAAATCCAGACTGAGGACGGAATCGGCATAAAATGAGGTCATTCCGACTCAAATGTCAATGTGTTTGTGGCACACAAGACATGCCACCATCTGCTTTCCTGTCTGTTTTTTCATCACCCCCACAAAGTTTATTAATCGTTATTGTGCCCTACTGGCGAGCCTCAAGGTTGTAGAGTGTTTTGTTGTTGTTTTTGCTGGGGGGGGGTTAATTTATGTTCAGAAAACCATAATACCCAGGGTAGATTTATTCAATAGATCATCTGCATTTACTATAGAGTAGGCCTGCACGATAAATCGTTATAAAATCGCGATCTCGATTCACCCTGTTCACGATTTAATTTTTAAATGACTTCGATTTAAAAAAAAAAAAAAAATTTGAAAGGACCGCTCTCACAGGGCTTCACCCTCAGCCAACGCGCCTGTTCACACCAAACGCGAATAGAGTGTCTGGCGCGAATGATTTCAATGTTAAGTCAATGTAAAGACGCGTTTATGCACGTCTGGAGGTCTCGCGGCGCGAATGAGGCGTTTAGCGCGGCGCGGAAGACGCGAATTGAGTGTTTCGCGCGATACGCGCGAATGGTGCTTTTTGTGCATTTAGCGTATGACGCGAATTCGCGTCTGACGCCCGAGTTGAAAAATTTGAACTTTGCCGTAAATTCGTGCCGTGTTAACCAATCAGGAGCCTGCTTGCTGCTGTGGCGGCAGGCCCGCCCGAAGTCACTCATTCAAAATGGAGGAACGACTGATATTATCAGTGAGCAGTCACCCAGAGATTTATGACACAAGTTCATACTTCAGACAGGAATAAAAAGGACCTCGTCTATTTCGCTCTAGACGCGCGAATGCATTCAAAATGTTCAAGCGGCAAACTAGACGCGGTAGACGCGAATTTGATGCTCTATTCGCGTTTGGTGTGAACGCTAGTCTCGTGTTTCACTCGTCGAGCGAGCGCGGTAGTTCTATTCATTGAAGCCTCTATGTTCACAGGCTTGTGGTGATGTGCAATGTTCTATAGGTGTCAAAACAAATATTTTTGGTACTTCCAATTTTTTGTTTTGTCATGGTTCATGTGTGCAATAAACATTACATTTCATGAGAAAAAAAATCGTTGTAGAGAATCGTGATATCAATTCTAAGCTAAAAAATTGTGATTCATATTTTTCCCAGAATCGTGCAGGCCTACTATAGAGAATACAGACCTGTATAAGTAAACATCAAAGCACGCAAAGATGTACAAGACAAAAAGCTAATTATATATTTACATTTTTATATACTTTCCCATATTCCAATGAACATCCCATGCATACTGCATGCAAAACTTAAAAGTACTTTCTCTGTCTGGCAAGCCCTAATCTGAATATTTCATGGAATATTTCATGGAAATAGGTTTACAATAGGCTTTTAAATAAGTCTGCCTGAAAACAAGGTTGTTTTCAGGGTTGGGAGGGTTCCTAAAATTGTATTACACTACAGAATACATGCTGTAAATTGAAATCTGTAACATATTTCATTATATTACTCAAGGTGAGTAATGTAAGCTAAATATTTAGAAATAGTTCTGAAAAACTGGCAATTGTTTTTGTTTAACAAGTATAAAAAATAGGAGAAAAGGGGCTAGTGTTGCTCCTCAAGTAAGTTTACATGATAGCTAACAATTTACTGTACAAAACTGTCAAAGTCCTCTTAAGAACGGCTCACACTGAGATCATCACAAAACTGCTTATGCACATTTTGGCTAAGATTCATACGCTTCAATAATCTGAGTGCTCAGACTCATTTATCAGTTAGAATAGGAATGATGGCAACATTTGTATATATTTAACAACAGCTACTCTGATGCTAAACATTTTGCTAGGGACATTAATGCTAGTGACAGAAATTACACAATACAGCTTTAACAATACCATATTGATAACGTATAGCATACATTGTACTCCAATGAACTTCAGTGAATGATATGATCGCACAATATTACATACTCAAAAAACTTGATATCATTCATGTCCAAAAAACATCTTAGGTTACACTGTAACCATGGTTCCCTGAGAAGGGGAACGAGACACCGCATCTTGGATTAATGCTGTGGGAGCGCTATCAGTGTAACCAGTGTCTGAGGCACATGAACAAACACCTATTTTTCATTAACTGATGACAGTCCATGACATCATTAGCGAAGCATACGAGGGCGCCTTTGATACATGTCAACTTTGTCTGAAGGAGACGTGCGGGCAGGCCCAAGGCATGGCAACGAGGCACAGTGTCTCGTTCCCCTTCTCAGGGAACCATGGATACAGTCGTAACCTGAGACGTTCCCTTTCGAAGTGGAACTTAACATTGTTTGTATTGACGCTATGGGGAACAAATACTCCTGTACAGATTAAAGGAATTCCTGCCTCACTAGGTGAAAATATTCACAGTGGGATATACTTTTTTTGTGGGATTACTCAATGGATAACTTAACCAGAGTCAGAACATCAACCCAGGGTGCATCCATTCAAAGACTCACATAGACAGTCCTGTGCTAGCACTCACTAAGCCACCATCTCTGAATAATAGAAGATGTCCTTTCTCAAACTTCTAAAGGATAAATGGCTTAGCTATGACAGCCTTTTTTGCTTGACACAGCCCTCACCAAAGGGAGAATATTTTAAACTACAAGCTTGGATGATACCACTACTTCCAAGGTGGAGATATTGTTACTTCTCCTCAGCAATCCGGTCTTCCTTACCGATTTCGCTTTCTACTGATCACCTTCCTCAGGTCTTGTCTCTTTCTCCTAGCATCATGCCTCCACTGCCTTCTACTCCTCGAGGGAGGAGGAGCATGAGTGGCCACACTTTCCCTCTGGCCCTGCCTCCAGTCATCAGACTGTGACAGGCCAGGACCCCCAGAGGCTTTATATGGAGATCAGGGTCATAATGGGATGTACTTCTTAAATGCCACCCTTACCTGTCTAAACCTTCTAACTCACCCTGTGAGATAAACCTCTGAAGCGTCTCTTCAACAAGTGGCATCCTTACATATCTCTGCTCGCTCCATCCTTCCACATTTGCATAACCTGAATCATGAAAAGGATGGATGCGAGCTGAATGTGGTTTCTTCTACGAATTGTCCACTTCCAAGTGAAGATCGGGAAGTAACGGAAGGCTCATAGATGAAGGATGATTATGGCCCAAAAGGAAACGCTCATCAAGTCACCTTGAGCCATTTCCTGTCTCCCACACTCCATGCTAGATACAACCTTGTTGTGGCGCAGGCTATAACATCCAACAGTTCCCCGTATGCGGGGCTAGCAGGATAAGAGGGCTCTGTACAATTGCTGTCTTTACCCTCTTCAACCACATCCACCTCCTCTTGGATGGTGCCAGTAACATGCAATCTGTTGGATCAGATGACGCTAGAGGCAGCACATCTTGATCCAACAGATCACTCGAGCCCGCAACTGAGGAACATGAAAGACCCATTCCTTTTTCAAATTCCTCGGCGAGCTCAACTTGTGAACCCATGACTTCAGTCTCCGCTGTGCCTTGGCTACAGTGGGGCACGAGCCGTAAGGCGCACATGCTTATCCTCCATCCCTTGAAAATAAGGCCAAACATGAGAGGATCTTCCTCATTGTGAATTTCTCACACTGGGTGCATTCGATCACTCACCCAAGCACAAAACACACAGGTTGTCGCCAGGTGTCAAAAACCTGGGACATGGAGGCACACACTTCCTGAATCATTTTCTCCATAATTTCATCTTTACCACATGCTATTTACACAAACGGCTCCTGAAGACAAAAAAGCTGATGACGTGTATCACAGGCATCCTCTTATACTTCCAGGCTTTTTGCTAATGATGTCACAGACTGTCGTCAGCCAAAGATAAATAAATAAATAAAAAATTGGCATATGTTCACACGTGCTTCAGACACCAGTTATACTGATGGCGTCCCCATAGCATCAATCCAAGACGCAGTGTTGAATTCCACTTCGAAAGGGAACAGATTTTCCTCTTTCTTCTCTATCAACATCAAGGACACTACAAAGTATTGCTATCCAATTCTATTAGTCTGTCTTCTTTCATCCTCTTGTTTCTCTCCTCTATTGTCTTCCCATCATGCTCGCTCTATAATACTCGCTGCCTCTCCACTGCCTTTTAATAAATGATGTAGTCTTCTCCCACCTGAATGCTCTGCAGTTCAGGTCACCATTTGCCAACCTCTATAATTCCAGGTATTTAGCCCTATTCGGATGGTTTTTACAAGAACAATATTTCATTACTGCTCCACTTCAGCTCTTGACAACAAAAAGGAGAAGGAGAAGAAAAGCAGAAAAGCAGGTATGCAATAAAATTTTAAAATATGTATTATATACAATGATGTAAATTAAAAATATAACTCAAGCAGCTATATGTTTACCTCTTGTAAAGGTGAGGCTGCATCAAAGGGGACCTATTTTGCAAAATTCACTTTTGCATGTTGTTTGGACATAAATGTGTGTTGGCAGTGTGAGTACACAACTACCCTATAATGATAAAAATCCAACCACTCCTTTTTTTTTTTTTATCCCCATAAATCATAAGCAGTGTCTCAGAGCAAGCCGTTTCCAGAACCCTGAGTGTGACGTCACATTAGCCACAGGCCCCACCCACGAATGTTGACAGACACTGCCCTTTTAACATAGAACCGTCCTGAACGAGTTCACAGCAAGTTTTACACAGTCCGCCATTGCTGCACTGACGAGAATGTCTCCCAAGCATTTTAAGTGTTCTGTAGCTAGATGGATTAATCCACATAGCTCTCTCTATTTACTCCCGAAATCTGAGCCATTGAAGACGAGGTGGATTAATTTTGTTTTTTGAAGAAAATGCTCCCTCAACTCTACTGAAATTTGTTCATGTATGCACAAATCATTTCACACTGAACTGCTTTGTGAACGAATTTCAATACAAATTTGTTACTCAAGGATAGATCAGTACAAAGTGTTCATGATCCAGCTTACACAATCTCCAGAGTGATACTGGATATGGCTGTAATGAAGGTGAGATCACTTTATTACAGTTCATCGGAGATGATTTACAGATATAAGGTTTACCAGTTTATTAAGCACCACCTGAAAAGGCATAAGGTCTTTATATATTTGTTTACTGTTAGTTGTAATGAGTGTTTCTGTGTACTTCACTATGTATGTTGATGATAATGCAAGGGAGAGAGAGTGAGTTTATGGAAAATATTTTATTGTTTTATTAAAGGTGCCCTAGAACTTTTTAAAAAAAGATGTAATATAAGTTTAAGGTGTCCCCTGAATGTGTCTGTGAAGTTTCAGCTCAAAATACCCCATAGATTTTTTCAATTCATTTTTTTAACTGCCTATTTTGGGGCATCATTATAAATGAGCCAATTCAGGGCTACTGGCCCTTTAATTCTCGTGCTCCACGCCCACGGAGCTCACGCTTGCCTTGAACAGTGCATAAACAAAGTTTACACAGCTGATATAACCCTCAAATGGATCTTTACAAAGTGTTCGTCATGCATGCGGCATGCATGCTTCGGATTATGTGAGTATTGTATACTGTTATATTGTTTACATTTGATTCTGAATGAATTTGAGGCTGTGATCCGTGGCTAACGGCTAATGCTACACTGTTGGAGAGATTTATAAAGAATGAAGTTGTGTTTGCGCATTATACAGACTGCAAGTGTTTAATAATGAAAATAGCGATGGCTCTTATCTCAGTGAATACAGTAAGAAACGATGGTAACTTTAACCACATTTAACAGTACATTAGCAACATGCTAACGAAACATTTAGAAAGACAATTTACAAATATCACTAAAAATATCATGTTATCATGGATCATGTCAGTTATTATTGCTCCATCTGCCATTTTTTGCTATTGTTCTTGCTTGCTTACCTAGTCTGATGATTCACCTGTGCAGATCCAGACGTGTAATCCCTTTCATAATGTTGGGAACATGGGCTGGCATATGCAAATATTGGGGGCGTACACCCCGACTGTTACGTAACAGTCGGTGTTACGCTGAGATTCGCCTGTTCTTCGGAGGTCTTTTAAACAAATGAGATTTATATAAGAAGGAGGAAACAATGGTGTTTGAGACTCACTGTATGTCATTTCCATGTACTGAACTCTTGTTATTTGACTATGCCAAGATACATTTTTCATTCAAGGGCGCCTTTAAGCTCTTACAGTGATTTTCTATAGTGCCTCCACCATAAATACATCGGCATACAAATGCATGAGTTTTATCACTGAGGTGCCATGCAAATTTATTTTTAAAGACATCCACATGAGAAAAAATTACAGTCCAAATAGGCCTTTAAAAAGAGTTTTTTTGTTTGTTTTTTGTTTTTTTTGTTTTTTTTGCTTGTTAGAACTTTGCTAATGGTTTTGATTGTTCCTCCAAGGCGCATTTGTATAATTACCATAATCATGGCACAATTTAATTTAGGCACCGTATCCAGAATTTTTCCCCCTCAGTTCATATTAATATGTCTGGCACTTAACTGAAACTGTTTCACGGACATTCTAAATAACTTAATTAAAAGGACATATGTTTCTTAAGTAGCTGAAAATGAGTTTAGATTATCTTAAATGAGCACCTAAGTTATACTTTTTACGTAGTTATACTTTTCTTTTAATTAATGAAACGCACTGTTTGCAAATTACCAGCAAATTACAATTCTCAGTGATCTCAGTGCTGCTCAACTTTCATATTTAAAGTGACCTTGAAAACAAAACTTGAAAATTCAAGACAACAGCTTTAAAAAGTAATTTTTCATTTCTTTTAAATAAAAGATTTTTGTTATAAAAAAAACAAATATAAAAATATAAACAAATATAAAAAAAAAACGGTGCATCAAAAAGTGCATCCTGGTAAAAGATTAGCTTGATTTTCAAAAGTCAACAAATTTGCGACAGCTGAATGTAACATTTTTGACAAACCAAACATGTCAGTCTCTGAGTAACATGTAATTTATTTAAGCCACAAAATAAACTTCATTCCATAAAATCAATATAATGAACTATGCATAAAGCATTTAGAACATCTCCAGCACATTTTCTAATTACCCAAAAAATCAAACATAGTTCACCCCTCAAGCACATTATCACTCATTTACTACAAGGTACTTCTGTTCATCAAGATCCACCTTCTCTCTACACAAGTTGCTTGTTTGTCTAGGTTCATAAATATGCTAAATAATGGAACCAACTCACAATCATTTTCAAACTGACTGGATAATGGCTGACACCTCCTCTGATGCTAAATAAATTCATGTTTTGGATATCTTGAGCCGAACACTGCAATTATTTCTCATTAACTAAAATACAAACAAATGGCTCTCACCACACATAGCAGGTGTGACATCAGAAGTGGGAACAATAGATATAACATAGCTCAGACATAAAAATACATGGATCTTACTTGACAGCTATACATCTATTCACATATGTTGTACATACACAATCAAACACATATATGAACAACATTTAAGAGATATAATACCGAAATTGGTTTAAAATAGTCATTGCCAATTTAACAAATTATGTTAATTTTAGGCAATGGTATACGCGGTCTGCGCCCTGAAGGGAGGGAATGTTTAATGTTTAATTGTAGATGTCTATTGTCGAACCACTGAACAAGGTTTCCAACATACTCAAAATAACTGTCCATTTGGCAGAAAATTAGAGCCAAGTCATCAGCGTATTTAATTAAGACTGTCCCTATTTATATTGAAGTTCATTAATACAGAAAAAATCGAAGGTGATAATACACAGTTTAATACTACATAATCAGACAAAATTCTGTCTACACAAACCCGTTGGGGCCTATCGTTTAAAAATTCCTCAATCCATAAAATCAACCAACTGCTTACACCTAAGTCATGCAATCTTTCCTTTAAAATGTGTTGTTGAGCAGTATTAAATGCTGATGAAAAATCCTCATATAAAATTCTGACATGAGCATTTGTTTTTTCTCTGTGGTTTTGGGACTTGTGTATTAAGGTCATAGAGGCATCCATAATGCTCTGAGCGGGAAAATAAGCAAACTGTGCTGGATCTACAGCGCCCTTAATTTATGATTCTTTACATACTCTACGCCCTCATGCACCTGCACAGAATGGATGTTGGGGTGAACAGGCGAAAGTCTTTAAGTTCTCTAGCATGAGATGTTTTAGGAACTGGAATAACAGTAGGATTTTGTCCATGCCACTAGTACAAAGACATCATCTAAACTTTAATTCAATAGATTATATATTGCCTCAAAAGCATGATCAATCAACAAGAAAACTACAAACTGACTATGAAAAAGAAACCAGACAGGAAGTTACAGGAACAAGTCCACATACAGGAAAGGTAACATAATGATACCCCGGTTGTTCTGAACGCTTTTAAAACAAATACCATCTGGACAGGTTATTTGGTTTAGCTGAGCACTTTGATTACATCCCTTTCCTGTATTCTAATGCAGTGTTTCCCAAACTTTTTTTCTGGGGACCCACATTTTAAATTCGATAAATCCTTGTGACCCAATAAACATTAGGCCCATATAGTTCATATATCACAAAGAGAATTTATGCATTAACAAAATATGTATGACCATTTTTAAGGTCAGTTAAGCTTCCACTTAACTATTTAAAAGAAATACAGATATTTGACAAAGCACAATTATTTTTTATTTACCTGTTGTTGACAATAAGTAAAATGCAGAGGTGAAATGAGAAAGGAAGAGTTGACAGGGCATCTCATTGTTTTCATATTCTCATCATTACAGTGTCAAGCTGGCCTCCCTCGGCGACGGTATTTTAGCTTATGGCAGTGTTAGCCTGGTCTTTAGCTGTTTTTTTCTTCTTAATTAGCCAAGCATCCATTTTTATGGGTGGTTGCCGAGTAAAGAGCGCAGCTAAAGAAAAAAGAAAAAAAAAACGACGAGCTCCCTCGTGCGGCTAATTGGTGAACTACACATATGACCAGGGCGGGCGAGAGCCGTGAGGGAACGGCGCGAGGCCGGTGGCGCGAGTGTTAATGAGCTTCACCTGGGAGGCGCACCGGCCTTGAGTCCCTCATGGAGGAGCTCCGGGAGCATAAAAGGAGGAACGACTACAGTGAAGGACGAGAGAGGACCAGGCCTGGACTTTACGTTATGTTTTATTATGTTTGTGTGGCCGGCAGACGTCCGCGAGGGTCTGCCGGCATTACTTTCGTTTTGTTCTTTGTTTATTTTGGTATTAAAGTTATGTTGAACGTTCGCCGGTTCCCGCCTCCTTCTTCCCGTATCTACGAACTGTGTTACAAGCACACTGAAAAATAGTGCTCGACTTGGCGACCCATACAAAATCTCCCGCGACCCACTTGTGGGTCGGGACCCCGCCTTTGGGAATGACTGTTCTAATGGGTTCAGATTGTATCAAGGTCAGTGTTTCATTATTCAAATCTGCAATATTATCAAATTGTGAATAAAAAGCATTTTAGTTATTTTCAAAACGATGTGGGTCATCATCATACATTTGAACATGGTGGCCCATCATTGTGTTAAGTCTTTATAATCACTAAAAAGATGTCACTCTTCTCAGTTCATCGCGAAAGTTCTGTTATAATCAATGAAGTCGTCTACGCTGCACAATGAATCTCTTACTTACGTCGTGTCTACACTTTGCTTGTTAATGCGAGGATTTGCGAGCGTGCAGAACTAAGCACTAAACAAAAACTAAAGTGTTTTGAGCGGTGAGTGGATTGTAACTAAATCAACAAGCACCTCTGATTGGCCACTGCGTTCCAGAGATAAACGAACATGTCTGTGACTGGCTACATTTCTAACCGCTGCAAAAACACATTGTAAATAGAAACATTTGACATTCTCCAGACCGCAAACACCAAATACGCACCGGAGTATTCGCCAAATCTGTTTCTCCAATAAGATATTATTACAGTATCAACCGAGGGAGCTCTTGTTTTTGTTTATGGGGGCTTAGCATTTGACTTTGTAATGTTGTTTACCCATATTTTACCATTTTAACAAAAGAAATTGCGAACCCTTGCCTTACAACTGTGCACCTCCGTTGAAGGCCCTTGCTTTAGATCTTTGTTAATCCAGGGTTTGTTGCTTAGAAAAATTCTAACCTTTTTTGTTCAAATCACTGCCTTCACAAAGAAATTAATATAACAGGTAATCGTGTCATTGCATTAAATAATTCATGATTACCTCAACAATTAAAATCATTAAAGAATAGATCCCAGACAGTACTCTCAAAACAGTCTCTTATAGGTATTTAGTCTTTGGTCAATATCATAAGCTGCTGAACGACAGGTTTACTTCAGGTTTAGCATCTGTTTATATTTTGGAAGAAGATGGATGAATTAGACTCCCTTGTTCCTGGCATTGTCCTGCTGTCTCTGCAATTGCAACAATCACCTACAAATGCAGCCAGACCACTTTCCACTCCATATGTGTGAGCAGCTCATCCGTCACAATTTCCTCAGGGGTTTTGAGATTCTCAGTTTCATCTACTCTTGCCGCATAACAGCGGTTCCCACAAAGCAGTGATGTCCATCAATAAATAAATCAATGCATCCCTGAGCTTGAGATGTCTGAGGACTTATTTTTCCAGAGCAACTCTGTTATGAGATGTGAGCCAAGGCTAACCACCGAGCATTAAAAAAGACATCCAGCTTTTAGTTTTATTAGATAAATAATACCTTAGACATCTGCTTTCAAAATTACCTCAGCTCCAGCCTAGTACAGAGGAAAAGAACAGAGACATTTTGTGAAATAAAAAAATAAATAAAAAAATAAAAACAAAACCAAACAGTTGTGGGATTAGTAATCTTAAGCTTCATCTGTTCCTATGCGTTTGCTACAGACACACAGCGGTGAAACAGGGTGAGGAGAGACTGGGGAAAATCACAGTGACGCATTAGACGTCGAGGGAACAGAAAAGACTAGGGTGTTTATTCAATATCTGTGAAGAGTCAATGCCAATCTGTGTCCTCAGAAGTAAACACGGCCTCACTCGGTTCGCTGCCTGAGGCAGCAGCTTAAGGAATCATACACTCTAAAAAAATCCTGGGTTAAAAACAACCCAGGTTGGGTTAAATATTGGCACATCCACTGATTGAGTTGTTTTAACCCAGCGGTTGGGTTAAATGTTTAAAAATGCCTATATGGCTGGCTTAAAATGAACCCAAAATAGGTTGTAAATTAAAAATCAGACACATAATTACTAGAGGAAACAATTATAATCAAAAGATGCACATTAATTAATAAGCAATTGAATAAATGTTTATTATTTAATTATTATTCATTAGGGCTGCAACAACGAATCGATAAAATCGATAAGATTTGATTATTAAAAGAGTTGGCAACGAATTTCATTATCGATTCGTTGTGTCGCGCGACTATTATGCCTCTCAATTAGACGCGGAGATGTTTGAGTATAAAAACGCGCAGTTGAGCGAGAAGCAGAGCGGAGCAAAAATAAATAAATAAATAAATAAATAAATAAATAAATAAATAGCAGAGCGGAGGTAGAGGAAAGACCATCGGTAGAGACCCGTAACGTTGTTCTGAACAGGCGTGCCGTTGTCAGGACCCCCGCAGTTTTGAATAGACAGAAATCGACCCCCGCACTTTTGATACGGGCTGCTTCAATCAGTCACACTATATCATCTTTTAGCTTTGGGTATTTTCTTTCAAATGAGACAATTTTCACGTTTTTTCACGCTTTCGTTCATAAATAATCAACTGTTTTGTCGCAAATGTGAAGAACAGGAAATGCGCTTCGAACGGAGAAACACGCGATCTCCAAACAATCGATCAAAGCGTGCTAACGTTTTAGGACAGGTCGATGGTATATAAATCATGCCCGAATGTCAATCAAACCAAACCGTCCATTCATAAACCGAGAATTTGACCACTTGACAAGGTAAGGAGGCTGATCTCTCAGGTTGACGCGCGAGCGGGCTTGACCGAAGTTTTCGTGAGGATTTAAGGTTTATGGACTGCTTTGATTTTGGTAATTACATCTAGAAAGATAAAAGCATTGATGGCATCTTTAAAATAGATATCTGAAAGCGAAACAAAAGTGATATTGCCTCGTCCAGTGAGGAGGACGCACGAGAGGAGACCTGCGCGTTTAATTGGTATGTGTACAGTAATACTGCATTTACAATGCTTATCAGTGGCATACATTTCCATTGCGAACGTGAAAATCCAAAAGACCATGACTAAAACTAAATCAAAATTTGCTGTCAAAATTAACACTGATCTGTTGTCATGTATTTATTCTGTGCTTTGTCCTATATCGGTTATTGTTGACAAATATATTTGTGTTTGTTGTACTTTTTAAATTTAATTTTAAAGTTTTTTATAGCACTTGGTCATCTTAAGCTAAACAAAATTATACATCTTTTTGTGCAATTTATTTAAAAAAAAAAGCCCTATATATTTGGCAGATTTAAAGCATAGGCTACATGTGTATGTTTTTTGTGTTAGTCCATTTGTTTTTTATTACTTTAACAGCTCAGGGATGTTAAAAGAGCAACCTGTTTTTGCACGTTCTGAGGATTTTTTTGCACTGTTAATTTGCACTGTCATTTCTGTTTTTGAATACAAGGTTGGAAATTAATGGTCCCCCCCCCCCCCCTCCGATTCATCGATTAATCGTAAAAATAATCGACAGATTAATCGATTATTGAAATAATCGTTAGTTGCAGCCCTACATTAAACATTTTAATAAATTTATTTCCAGCATACCTTGGTCTAATTTTAATCAAGCAATACAGTAATTTTTAATCAATAGTTTATCAATAGGGTTCAATAAAACTACCCAGCAGGTTGGGCAAACGTTAACCCAACCACCTGGTTAAAACAACCCAATTGCTGAGTTAGTCCATTTTCAACCCAACTTGGGTTTTTTTTAACCCAGCATTTTTTAGAGTCTAGGCACGTAAAAATGTTGATGCGTGATGCAAATGTTGTCCCATAAGTTAGACAGCATAACACAGTTTGTTTTAGAAATTTAAAGGCAGATGCGCATGTCCTTTCCCAAGAAGACAATCCTAGAATGCAGTGCAAAAATTAAATCCAAGATGGCAGTAAAGAGTTAAATGTCAGTTACAAAAAATAAATAAAACCGATCTGTGTAATTAAATATTGATTATTGTAAGCAATATTTTTGTGTGCTATACAGTATATATATAATATACATATATAGCTTTATTACAGTATTGCGTCTTTAGCTTAGCAACATGTTAACAGTAAACTCTATTGGTATCGAGTTAAGGTTTCTGTTTATGTAAAATGTTCAAAATCGATCATTTATGAGGTGAAGATGCTGCTGCACAAGCCATTCACACAGAACATGTTTTTTCTTGCCACTGCGCTACATTTTAAACATTTTTTCTATGTAAGCATTCGTTGCGGAGGGAAACATGTTTTGACCGTTGCGATGCATCTCACATGACTGGCATGTTTTTAAGATGCCATGTGAAGTTAAAAGAAGTTTTGATGCAGCGCAGCTCCTCAGTTTTAAAACAGTGGACCAATCAGAAGAAGCAAGGGGGTGTGTTTATCCATTAATTACAGATTATTTTATTTTATTTTAATAATTTTAATAACTGCAAAACATTCTCATGGTTAAGTGATTATTATATATTGATAATTATCGAATAAAGTTCAGCACTATTTGACATTTAAAGGAAAGTTTTTATTCATATTATGCGATTAATTGGTTATGGGCCATATTTTCCCATTTTAATAAACAGCATCTGGTCATCTTCTAGTCCTCTACTGTTTCAACATTTTCATTAGGAAGTCCTGAGCATACTAAAACAGGCTTTGGGCCTCTAGTTTTTCATTCTGATTATGGCCAACATTACATATTCATAACAAATGTTTTGAGTAAGCCAAAACCATCTTGGCAACTATTAACACAGAAACGCTGTTCGGTAGCGTGGCTCTCTACACAAATAGAAATCCCATTTCATAAAAAGTGAGAAGGAGAAGTGACACAAATGAAAGAATTCTCCTCAGGGATAAGACAGAAATGTCAAGTTCAGCTCCAATTACTGTGTCTTAATATGTGGCAATTAGGCTGGGTCTCTTCGGAGATACCCGAATTGAGGGGGACAAAAGAACAATCTAAAAGACAAAACTATTTATCGAAGAATCCTTCAAAGTCTTTAAGCTCAAAAAATAGAAGAAAAGAGAGCTGATGAAAAAAAAATGTAACCCAGAGCCTTTTGAACGAGTCTTTTATCACAAAATTCTAAAGATATTTTGTGTTATAATTGTGACAGAGGAAACAGCTCTAAGAAAAATGAAAATGCATTGTACGGGACGAGCTGAGACTTCCAAACATCTCATAGTATTTGTTCTTTCACAATATCAACATTTGGCAACCTGATCTATCAGTAAAAAAGCTGATATGCAAATGTGGTGAATATAAGGGCCAGAATTACTAAAAGTTTGCACTAGCGCAAACGCTCTTTTGGCATTAAAAAACTACTGTCAGGATTTACTAAAGACACGCAGTGAAAAAAAAAAAAAACAGTGCTTTAAAGGCCTGGACATGGTTATTTTTGTGACCTTATTGCATATGCATTTGTAGTAGTTTCCCTTTCAGAAGGTTTGTGCTCGTCAATTTACTGGTGTTTGCACCATTATTTACAGCCCCAAAAAAGCATGTCTTAAACCAGGTGCTAATTTGCGCTGCTCTTGGTAGATTGTGTTGGTTATTATGGAAATGATCTGACTGCATCTGCGTTCTTTCATTTGTACGTCGTCAGTAGATCACACACAGAACTTTCCACTCTCATCACCGCTTTTTTTGTCACGATTTGCCCAGTTTAGTAAATCTGGCCCTATATAGCTAAAGTAATAATTCTATAAGTTAAAAGTTTCAAAACACTATTTTTGTTGTGGTAATGTTAAAATATCTACATTAAAAAACACTTCCGACCCCAAAATGTTGCGCAACAGTTAAAAAAAAAAAAAAAAAAAAAAACTAGAATAAACATTTTAAACTGAGCTGAACACACATTCTCTGATTTGGCCAACAGCTCTGGTTATAAAATGGTTTCAGTAAGATATTTTCTCAACACAATATGACTGAAAATAGTGAATGAAACCCTTAGTCCCTGACTGGCTTTACTCCAACAATATGTCAAGAAAATAATGAACGCACATCTTAGACCAGTCTAAATTCCAAGATTGTTTATATTTTCAATGCTGGTGTATTAATAACAAAAGATGGTTAAACTTTAAATTGTTGCAGGTAGACCAGTTTGACCAATGTAGTCATGCTAAAACCACAATTAAAGAGGCAAAAACATAACTTAAATGAGACTGTTTCAACTGGTCTTTTATGCTTAAAGCTACAATATGTAATTTTTTTGCTGCTAGAGGTCAAAACAATAGCTTGATGACGGCGAGTTTTAAGGGATAAAATAATTAACTACAGGGGGACTTTAAGAACAATAAAAAGCAAATTAATTAGTAACATATTTTGCCTTAATAATATCACAATTCATATGTTTCTCACAAATGTATAAATGGATCATCACACATTAAAAAAAATCTGGCTGCCTTTATAATTTTTGGGGGAAAAAAAGGACCCTCACAAAACAATCATAATATTATGGGCGCCCTGGGTGCCCAAAAAAAGTTTAAAATGCTCTAATCTAGACTTTTTTTAAGAGAAGTTGTATCTGTCAGTAATACAGCAGTGTTAATCTAACTTCCTCTCAAGTGCAGTCTACTTATGATGTGCTAACTGCTTCTCAGATCCACTGTAGAGCTAGAAGGCTTCTGTGGGGGGTAATCAACAATATGGCAGAATAACAAGACTGCCTCTCCAGGGCTGTGTCTCTCACACCAGTGAGCCTGTGGGCATTCTGGCCATTAGCCCTGCTAACTCTGTGCACTAAAAGACAGAGAAAGAGAGAGAGGAACAGTGCAGTAGGGAGAACTACTCCATGCTACTAATTGCTCCCCAAGCACACCATAGGTGCATAGGTAAGAAGCTTTTGCTCAAGAGAGGCAACAGTGTCATAGAATAATGTGAACTCATTTTGCTGTGTAGTCAGATACTGTGAAATGTGTGTTTTGCCACTTTGCAGGCAATTTTTTTATCCGCATTGGCAAATTTTTCTGACAGGTCCTGTAAAGTTGAATCATAACGGAAATAAATGAAGGCTCTTAAAATGTATGATGTCATATGGCTTAAAAGAATATGGCATACTAAAAACATGTGGAACCTTCCAGAAAGTTAGTTTACATGAGTAGTGTTTTAACATTATTATTTCTATATTTCACATCAAAATCAAATTAAAAATATATATATTTTTTTATTTCATTTTGCACCATTCTGATTATTTTTAATGTATTACTGTAATACAATTATTTTATTTACATCAGTATAAAGACT
Organism: Chanodichthys erythropterus; assembly: GCF_024489055.1. Lineage (NCBI taxonomy): Eukaryota > Metazoa > Chordata > Actinopteri > Cypriniformes > Xenocyprididae > Chanodichthys > Chanodichthys erythropterus. Next base: position 4,608,995 of record NC_090242.1, on the reverse strand, counting down.
GGCTAAACATGATGTAGAAATACTTCACAACTACTTTAAACAATATATCAATACCATTTTTTACATTATGTTATGTTAAAAAACTTTCTTTTGATTTAAAAATGAAATATGACATGCGACTGTTTCTGAGAGATTCACCGTCTCATCTATTATCACTGCAGGTTTATGAGTAATAATGTCTGCTATTAAGATGCATCTTTTATCTGAATTCCATTAGGACACCACATACAGGAAGTGTGTGACTCAAGAGAAAGTGATCTGCATTGTGTATTAGATCACACTGTAGTGTGGACACAAACTAGATTCATTTCTCTTGGGCAAGGAACCTTGCTACCCTTAACCTCACCCCTGATGCCGGATTCATAAAAATCTTTATTTAAAAGTGCATTAAGCAATTTCTGAGAAACAATGTTGATATTTGAATCTCCAAAACAAACCGTCTCAGGTTACTTGTGTAACCCTGGTTCCCTGAATAAGGGAACGAGACGCTACGTCGAAACGACGTGATGGGAACCCTCTGCGCATTGCGTCGTGAAGCACCTCTGTATCCAACCAATGATGAGACGGGACGTCAGAGGCGGGTGACGTCACGGACCAGGAAGCTATAAAGCACACCCAGAACAAAGAACGCTAGCTTCTGGAATATGTCTGAAGTAAGCGCTCATAGGTATGCCAGGGGTACGGCAACGTGACGTAGCGTCTCGTTCCCTTATTCAGGGAACCAGGGTTACACAAGTAACCCGAGACGTTCCCTTTCATGGGAACTATCGACGCTACGTCGAAACGACGTGATGGGAACGCTATCCCAACTAGGCCGTACAGCCAAATGCATGTCTGTTATCTTGTTGACAGTACCGCTGAGCCTGGAGTGGAGTTAATATCTAGATTGTAAAATCTAATAAAAGTGTGCTGGGATGACCATCCGGCTGCATCACAAATATCCGACATGGGAACTCCTGACACCAGGGCCTTAGAGGCCGCCATACCCCTTGTAGAATGAGCCCGGACCACCAAAGGACATGGTTGTCCGGCTGCTTTGTACGCAAGAGAAATGGCCTCGACCACCCACTTGCTCATCCTCTGCTTAGACGCTGGGCCCCCTTTCTTAGGGGACCCATAACATACAAACAATTGGTCTGTCTTACGCCACAGGGCAGCTCTGTGGACATAAGTATCTAGGGCCCGGACAGGGCAAAGCAGATTAAGTTTTTCCTGATCCGCACTCCTAAATGGAGGGGGACAAAAGGCCTGAAGTACAATAGGACCCGGAACATTAGTAGGGACCTTGGGCACATAGCCCGGTCTAGTGTGTAGGAATGCCTTCACCATTCCTGGTGAAAATTCCAAACATGATGGCAAAACTGATAACGCCTGCAGGTCTCCAATTCTTTTAAGAGACGAGATTGCCAATAAAAATATGGTCTTGAGTGTAAGGAACTTCTCAGAAACTTGTTCTAATGGTTTGAAAGGTGCCTCAGCTAACCCTTCTAACACTACCGCCAAATCCCAGGCTGGAGTCCTAGAACGTACCACAGGTCTCAGTCTTAGAGTACCACGGAGGAAGCGTATTACTAGGGGGTCTCGACCCACCGAGGAACCCCCTAAAGAAACATGAAATGCAGAAATAGCTGCAACATAAACCTTTAGTGTTGAGTGAGTTAATCCTTCCGAGAATTTTTCTTGGAGGAACTGAAGCACCGAATTTACAGGTGCGTGGACAGGGTCCGTTCCGTGTTGATTACACCAAGCAACGAACAACTTCCATTTGTATAGATATAACTTCCTCGTGGAGGGAGCTCTGGAGTTGAGAATGGTCTCCACAACCTCGGTTGAGAGACCAGAGTCTATGAACCTGGCCCCCTCAGAGGCCAGGCCCACAGTTTCCATAATTCCATAATGCCATAGGAGCTCCGCCACCTCGGTGTGGAGTCTCCACTCCCCGGGCCTCGGACCCTGTCTCGACAGGGCGTCTGCCCCCACATTCTGATTCCCTGGGATATATGCCGCTCTGAGCGAGAGGAACTTCCCTTGGGACCACAGGAGGATCTGACGTGCCAAGTAGTATAGTTGGCGAGACCGTAGACCCCCCTGGTGATTGATATAAGCGACCACCGTCGTGTTGTCCGTGCGGACCAACACATGATGGTCTCTCAGGTCTGGGAGGAAGTATTTTAATGCAAGAAATACCGCCATCATTTCCAGCCGATTTATGTGCCAGGAACGTTGATGGTCCTCCCAGAGACCCCGAGCCGAGCGACCACCCATGATCGCTCCCCAGCCCGTGAGGGAAGCATCTGTCGTAAGCATTCTGCGACGACGAGAAGTCCCCAACACAGGACCTTGGGACAAGAACCAAGGCTTCCTCCACACGGCCAGAGCTCGAAGGCATCGCCGCGAGACTTTGAACGTGTGGAGAGAGTTTCTCCTCGGAGAAAACCCCTTGGTCTTGAGCCACCACTGTAAGGGTCTCATGTGCAGCAGGCCAAAAGGTATCACGTTGGACGCAGCTGCCATCAGACCCAACAGTCTCTGAAACTGTTTCACAGTTAGTGACTGGCCTATCTTTACCCCATTCACGGCTCCGAGAATGGAATTCACACGAGCAGGAGACAGATAAGCCTGCATCGTGGTGGAATCCCAAACTACCCCTAGATAGTTGGTAATCTGACTTGGAACCAATGCACTTTTCTTTGCGTTGAGCCTCAGCCCAAGCTTTTTCATGTGTGACAGAACAACATCTCGATGCTGAGCTGCCAGCTGCTCCGTTTGAGCTAATATCAACCAATCATCGATGTAATTCAGTACGCAGATGCCCTGGAGTCTCAGTGGAGCCAGAGCTGCATCCACGCACTTCGTGAAAGTGCGGGGTGATAAGGATAGGCCAAATGGAAGAACCCTGTATTGGTAAGCTTCGCCCCTGAAAGCAAACCTGAGGAACTTCCTGTGAGAAGGATGGATGGATACATGGAAGTATGCGTCCTTCAGATCTATCGCCACAAACCAGTCCTCGGACCTGATCTGTGGGACAATCTGTCTGAGTGTAAGCATTTTGAACTTTAGTTTTTGTACAGAACGATTTAGTATTCGTAAATCGATTATGGGACGCAACCCTCCATCCTTCTTTGGAACGATAAAGTAGCGGCTGTAAAACCCTGACAGCTTGCTGGGAGGAGGAACCCTTTCTATAGCCCCTTTTTGCAAAAGTGTCATAACCTCTTGTTCCATAACCAGAGACTGCTCTGGGGTTACCACTGTGGGAAGAACCCCGTTGAACCTGGGCGGTTGAGAACCGAACTGTATTCTGTAACCCTGTTCTATAATGAGCAGCACCCATTTCGAAATATTCGGGAGAAGTTTCCATTCTTCCATAAATTCTACTAAGGGAACCAGTCTCTTGAGACTGGCCTCTGGTGTTTTTTGAGCACTTGGCTCGTTGGTCTGGACCGGCGCACCGGTAGACAAACGAATCAAGTGACCGACCCTCCTCGGAGGATCGGTGGGAACCGCTGCGCCCTGTCGCACACTGGGTGGCAGGGTTGGCAGAACGGCCCCTTGAGGGCACCGAAGAGGCGCTGACACTTGGTGTTTTAATATCAGGACCTCTCCGGAGGGGACTGCCCTCTGAAACCCTGGCCGACTGGCATCAGGATTTATTCGAGGCCTTCCGAGAGATAATAACGGTCCTCAGATCCGTTCTACCTCTGGAAGGCCTTGCCTGCGTTGACCGCCCCGGTCCCCAAGCTTTTTGCGGGGGAGCACGGGTGGCCACGCTGGCTTTTTGTTGCTCTCTACGAGCAGAGGAGCTGGCTACCGGCCAGCAGTCTCGGGGGGATTAATGCGGCGGGGAAGGAATCTCTGGAAGGCCGCTGACTGTTTACTTGTCTCCTGGAACCTGTCGACGACTGATGACATAGCATCGCCGAACAGGCCCACAGGAGACAGCGGCGCATCCAAGAGGACATTTTTATCTTTGTCCTTGATGTCAGATAGATTCAGCCACAGATGCCTCTCCGTGGCCACCAGGGCTGCCATAGAGCGGCCGATTGACTTGGCCGTCTCCTTGGTGGCCCGGAGAGCAAGATCTGTGGCTTTACGGATTTCCTGAACCGTTTCAAATGTAGCTTCCCCGCTCTCGTCAATTTCCCCCAGCAGGTCAGCTTGGTAGGTTTGTAATATTGACATAGTATGTAAACAAGCCGCCGCCAGACCTGCCGCCGAATAAGCCTTGCCCACCAAGCCCGATGTTGTTCTTAGGGGCTTAGTGGGCAGTGTCGGGGTCTTGAGGGACGATGCTGACTCAGGCGAGAGATAGCTCGCAAGCGTCTCTTCTACCGGAGGCATCGCCCCATAGCCGTAGTGTTTCAGCCCCATAATATTACTATATGTGGATGTTTGGGGGCTGAAAACACGATATTGGACTGGGCGATTCCACGACCTCGACACCTCGGTGTGGAGATCGTGAAAAAACGGCAGACCCCGACGCTGTGGTAGTGACCTAGGTTGGAGAAAGCGCTCATCGAGTTTGCTTTTTAGATTTGTGTCGCTTCTCACCGCGGGCCAGTCGATCTTGAGCTTATCGACGGCCCGCGTCACTACCTCCAGCAGCTCCTCATATGCTGGTGATGAGGATGGCGGTCCCTCATCACCAGGGTCGATGCTTACTACATCAACCTCCTCATAGGAAGATATATTAAGCGCCGGTGCCTCTCTCCGGGGGGAAGAAACCGCAGAGCGTGCTTCCACCGCCGGAGAAGAGACACTGGGTCTGGCAGGTAAGGGAAGAGATGAGGCAGAGCCCGTCTCAACCCCCTCCACCAGATCCATCTGTGAACCCCACGAACGCAGCCTTCGCTGTGCCTCAGCAACAGCGGGACCAGACCCGTGGGGAACACGGGACGCAGCACTCTCCTCGAAGAGTGCTCGCCGTGATCTCAGGACTCTCAGTGTGAGCCGTTCACAGTGGACACAGACAGCTCCCTCGAGAGCTGCCTGTGCGTGTTCGGCTCCCAAGCAGATAACGCACATCTCGTGTGTGTCCCCACCCGAGATGAATCTAGTGCAGGGATGCACACACTTCCTAAAAATCTGCTTGTCCTGAGCTGTGTCTTTTTGTTTCTCCGCCATTGTTGTTTTCTACACTGAAATATATATATATGTATATAGTGATGTGCTTTTAACTGAATCTTGTCCTCAGACGAAGATATCAGCAACGTGGTAGACAAACAACAGCAAATAAGACACACAAGATACAGATAGCGCTTACTGAAGACAACAGAAGCTAGCGTTCTTTGTTCTGGGTGTGCTTTATAGCTTCCTGGTCCGTGACGTCACCCGCCTCTGACGTCCCATCTCATCATTGTTTGGATACAGAGGTGCTTCACGACGCAATGCGCAGAGGGTTCCCATCACGTCGTTTCGACGTAGCGTCGATAGTTCCCATGAAAGGGAAACACACCTATACTATCCTACTCCGCCCCCAAAATGTAGCCAAACAAAATTTTCCAAATGTATCGCGATTCTCTCTTGAATCGATTCTGAGCTTAGTTTTTAACAGCAGATGGCACTGCATGCTTTAGAAACAGCTTGCTTCTAAGTTCGTCCACACACCACTTGAATCTTCTATAAAATAATCATTCATAAAGTTTGAAAAGGTTGAAGCGAATTACAAGGGTGTTTGCAGTGGGCCGTTTACAATAATCTCGCAGGTGCAAGTACATTATCAGACTCAGCTGAATGCACAAGCGCTCTTCTTCGTGAGCATTTGAGTGTGCGGTTAAAAACTAGCCTAAAGCGCCATTTGCTGTTAAAAACTAAGCTTTAAAGATTTAAAGGTGCCCTAGAATTAAAAATTGAATTTACCTTGGCATAGTTGAATAACAAGAGTTCAGTACATGGAAATGACATACACTGAGTTTCAAACTCCATTGTTTCCTCCTTCTTATATAAATCTCATTTGTTTAAAAGACCTCAGAAGAACAGGGGAATCTCAACATAACACCGACTGTTACGTAACAGTCGGGGTGTACGCCCCCAATATTTGCATATGCCAGCTCATGTTCAAGCCATTAGACAAGGGCAGAACGTCTGGATGTGCACAGCTGAATCATCAGACTAGGTAAGCAAGCATGAACAATAACGAAAAATGGCAGATGGAGCGATAATAACTGACATGATCCATGATAACATGATATTTTTAGTGATATTTGTAAATTTTGTCTTTCTAAATGTTTCGTTAGCATGTTGCTAATGTACTGTTAAATGTGGTTAAAGTTTTTTGTCAAAACCATGCCGATATGTTTACATGCCAAATCTAGGTGTATCAAACATATTTTGGTGTAGACATGACCTTATAGCCTGATAAAAGAAAAGCGTTCAAATATGTGATCTTACACGCTGTTGAGATATTAGGCCGAGCATGTAAACGTGCTAGCTGTCTGCATCAATAAGTGGGTGATATTTCTATCTACAAAGCTAGACAAAAGAGATGAATGTGATTCTCCAACAGTGGTGGAAGGTGAGATTAATCAGGGTTCAAACAAAGGAAAAGCCATCTGGTGTCATAAATTATCTGTGTCGCTGTGAACAGAGAACAGGACGTCCTGCAGCAGTTCAAATACACTGTCGCATTTAACGTGACAAACGACTCCAGTAAATTGCCTAAGCTTTTCATTCAACTCTAATGACATCTCTGACTTCACAGAATACGACAACTGCACAGCTGAGATACAAAAGTGATGTAATACTGACCATTTTATGACGCATATAGGTTGATGCGGTGAATTCTAGACAAAGTGAAAAAGTACAGTCCTGTTGTAAATAAAGATTATTGTATGTCTAAAAAGAAAATACTATTCCAGCTTTTCTTCTTCAAAAATTTCACTTTTAATTTAATGTATCACTTGACGTTTCTTTCTTTGTAATTGTTTGTGAAATTTACTAGCAGTATGCGAGTGAAAATTCTCTCTGTACCATTTTTTTTTTTTTTTCAGTGTAGTGTTTATATGTATTTTGAAAGGCTGGACCCACAATCGACATGATATATTTGAACTAGCAGTCTATCAATTATACTGTAAATTTTTCAATGATAAAAGTCTTAAATGGATAGTTCACCTATAGAAATGAAAATTCTGTCACCACTTCCTCACCTTCATGTTGTTACAAACTCGTATGACTTTCTTTCATCTGCATAAAACAAAATAAAATATTTGAAGAATCTTTCAGTTAAATTACTTTTAAGCCACTTTTATGTCCTTGTTGGAGATTTTTGATCCCACTGACTATTACTGTACAGACAAAAACAGCTGAAAGATTTTTCAAATATCTTCTTTAGTGTTCCAGAGAAGAAAGAAAATTTGAACAACATGACGCTGAGTAAATGATGAAAGAATTTTCATTTTTGAAAATCTCGAATATAGTAACATTCTACATATTTTGGTTGGTAGTAGAGAGAGAGCATGTAAAAACTGGGGCTGTGTGTTTCCAGCTTGCCTTTGGAGACTATAATCACCATCACTCAACACGATCAATCATTCTGACAGCGACTGCCCCCTACGTTACCCGGGGTCACTGCTTGACAACATATGGTTTTGCCCAAGCAAACGATTTGTCAAATCCAATGAATGGCCATCATCTGTAGGGGGATGCTACGAGCAATTCAGCATGACGGCAGCATAGCATGGTCTCCTCACTTCAGGGTGGGTGACAATCGTCTCTGTTTCCTGGCACTCCCACATGATTGGGTACTTTATTTTGTCATCGAGCAAACGCCCAGTGACAATTTACTGCATGACTAGGGAGAATGGATTGGCAGCATTATACACAAATGGATTGTGTGCCCTCAAATGCATCTCTCTGCATGGAAGTCTCCTTTCTGTCGATGACAGTATGAGTTACTTTGCACCAACAAAGTAATTTCAGCTTGAAGAATACATTTGCTAAGTGCTCTTCAAGGAAAGCATTGATTTCAATAAATATTCCAATAAATATCACCTTGTACAAATGTACTTTTACACATGTGTGTTACATAAATATGGTGATCAATAAGCCTCACACTAACCAAATGGTAATAAAAATACCATGGTATCACCATTGAACCCTGGACATGTACCATGGTAATAGCATGGAATTATTTGAAGTATCTTAGAGAACCATGTAAATATCATAGATATGAATATGGCAATCAATTGGCCTAAAATGACAAGCTAATTGACACTAAAAGAAAGAGAAGAAATAAAACATGCCATGGATTTACCATGTTTTTTTGTTTGTTTGTTTGTTGTTGTTGTTGTTGTTTGGGGACATTTCACCATGTATTAACATTTTTGGTAATTTACCATGGCATACTTTAAAGTACCTTAGAATACAATGTAAATAAACTGGTACATAAATATGTTAATCAATTGATCTAATGGGTCAAATACTCCATCATTTCTTGTCATAGAGACATAAGTAATATATCAATTGAAACTATAGAATGTCTTCTTTTATTTGTGTACACTCAGAGTAAAAACACAATGTTGTGCTTTTTGTAAAATAAAGAAAACTAAAATGATGCATGATCTCTCGTCTCCCTCTGAATGAAGTCCAATCTGATAGTTCTCAGAAAATGAACTGTAACTTATGAATACTAATGACAAAAAAATGACACTTATGTCTAAAGAAACATTGAAATGTCAGGTTTTAAATCGTGCAAGTCAAATCGAAAACAAACATTCTGTGTTTATGTAATCTGTATGAAAAGAGAGCCATGTCAGAAGTCCGAGATTCAGCTCATTATCCGCTAATGCGGCCACGCCCACAGAGCCAGCGCTATTCAGACACAAATTCAGAGGCAATACTTGTATGCATTGTCTCAATCGTGTATTTATTGTCTTGAAAAGTGTTTATTTGGATGTTAAAGACATGGTTAGCGATCTCTAGAAGACATGCCGTTAGTTCCTAGTTCCTTTTCTTCTTTATATGAATTTGTGGCCTAAAGGTGTACAGAGAGCGCCCTCTGGCTTCAAGTTTGAATTGAAAACAGTATCCAGCACTCATAGTGATGACAATAAATATTACCTCTCATTATAGAAAATTTACATAAATATATAAGAATCCATCAATATTTCTCCAAATGTGCATGCTTTTAAACTAAAAGCCTATATGAAATGCCATAGATGTAACATAATTGTTCAGACACTTTGCATCGCAGAAATACATTATATTTTAAAGAATATAATAGAACACCATTATTTTAAATTGTAAAAATATTTCACAGTATTGCTGTTTATGATGAGCTGAGACATTATTACAGAGGGTTTTTTTCACAGCCTACCTGACTGAAAGGCCTCATTAATATGCAAGTCATTTCAGGTCATTATTATGTGATTCTTTTGTCTTCTCAGGTGTAAATGGCCCATTATTCATGCAGATTCACGCCTCCACGCATACTGTGTTTCTTGACAAAAAAGTGTCTTACAAAAACTAAATCAATATATTGTTTTATATGAAGGAGTAGGCAGCATATTTTTTACATAATTCTGAAACAAAAACTCTGGTCTACAACCTCCAATACCCAGAAGTCTTGTGAACACAGATTTAATATACTTTTTTTTGGCCTTATTTCAGTGACTTAAGTTTTTTGTTTTCAATAACCACGCATAAACATTATTCCTTCAAAAATACAAACATGTACATACATGTTCCTCACATATTATTCTAGCCTAGTTTGTGCTGAATACAGTGTAATGACACTTTTGTCATTTATATGTTTATGAACAACTGAAAAAAAGCACAAATGTCAGGGCATGTCAAAACTTCTCCAAGTCCCAAATCAGCCTCAGACTCCAGAGGGTTAATACTAGTTACAGAATAAACATGAATGAATATCTCTGAAAGTATGTTGAAAGATACAGTACAACTTACTTTTTTTATCAGAATTGTGAGATATAAACACAATTGCAAGATGTTAAGTCAGAATTGCTTGATATAAAGTCAGAATTGCGAGTTATGAATTCAGAATAGTGAGATATAAAGTCAGAATTGTGAATTATGAAGTCAGAATTTTGAGTTATAAAGTCAGAATTGTGAGTTATGAAGTCAGAATTGTGAGTTATGGAGTCAGAATTGTGAAATATAAAGTCAGAATTGCGAGTGATGAAGTCAGAATTGTGAGTTATGGAGTCAGAATTGTGAAATATAAAGTCAGAATTGCGAGTGATGAAGTCAGAATTGGGAGCTATAAAATCAGAATTGCGAGTGATGAAGTCAGAATTGTGAGTTATGGAGTCAGAATTGTGAAATATAAAGTCAGAATTGCGAATTATGAAGTCAGAATTGCGAGTTATAAAGTCAGAATTGTGAGATATAAAGTCAGAATTGTGAATTATGAAGTCAGAATTTCGAGTTGTAAAGTTAAATTTGCGAGTGATGAAGTTAGAATTGCGAGTTATGAAGTCAAAATTGTGAGATATAAAGTCGGAATTGTGGAATATAAAGTCAGAATTGTGAAATATAAAGTCAGAATTGGGAGTTATAAAGTCAGAATTGTGAAATATAAAGTCAGAATTGCGAGTTATGAAGTCAGAATTGTAAGTTATAAAGTTAGAATTGTGAGATATAAAGTCAGAATTGGGAGTTATAAAGTCAGAATTGTGGGATATAAACTTGTAATTGTGTGTTATAATGTTCAATTGTGAAAGGAAAAAAGATTGACGTTTTTTTCTATAAACAAATTTATATCTCGCAACTCTGACTATATATCATGCAATTCTGATTTTATAACTCGCAATTGCAAGTTTAAATCTCACAATTCAGAGAAAAGACATCAGAATTGTGAGATAAAAAGTTGCAATTACCTTTTTTAATTTTTTATTTAGCTTCTGCCATAGACATAGACATAGACATATATCACAGTAACAGCATTATATTATTTAAAGTATCTTGGAATACCATGCAAATATCATGGATATGAATACGGCAATCAATTGGCCTCACACTAACAAAAAGAAAACAAAACATGTCATTGTATTAAATGTATTTTGGTTATGTGCCAATCAACTGGACTCACAAAAGAACAAAACTGCTGTTAAAACTGCAAAAAGATGACATGCAGCTTCATTTAAAATGTGTAGTCTACAGCACAGTGGAAGCTGCACAATTTTAAATATGCCCTCTCTATTTCTGGTCTCATAAAAGATTAACTGTGCATTTAAGGTGTTTCTCTCTCTCTCTCTCTCTCTCTCTCTCTCTCTCTCTCTCTGAATTGCTGCCTCTGGTTTAGCAGTCCTTTTCTCCCTCTATTTTTATTTCTTGTTCTCATTTTCTCCCCAGAGATGTTAAATGGTAGACTAAACAAGAGCCGAAGGGCCTAGGCAGTGCAGTGTGGGTGTGCCAGGATGTGAGTGGTCCTTCAAGCGAGCATGTCTGCCACTCACCCAACCCCTCTCCTTCATTCTTATTCTGCTGCTCTCCCAGAGATGCCGAGACTGACGGGGCAGCATTTCAGCTCAATGTCCTCTATTCCTCTCTCTCTCCTACCGTCCCTCATGTCTACTGTCGGCTTGACATCCATTCAGCTATGGGATGTGTGTCTGAACCGAGGATTGTGCAGCTACGTCTGAGGATTAGCTGGGTATCTATTTTGCACTGCGCATTAGAATGTGTGTGTCTTTGTGTGTGCAGACGCTCTCCATTAGGAAGCTTTATTATTTTTCAGGCAGGTTATTAATTGGTTTGCAGCACTGCCTGAATGATCTGCAGTAACGGTACACAAAACTAATGGCTCGGTACGTACCTCGGTTTTGAAGTCATGGTTCAGTACAGCAGGGGGGAGAAAGCTAAACATAAAGTTGCTTCTTTTTTATTAAACAGTGGTTTACTGAACAAATTGTGTCTTTAAATGAATTCAATTAATTCAATTGCTGTAAACTATATATGGAGCCCTTACTTGCACATTACTATAATATTAAAGGTTCAGAGCCCAAACTATTAGCCTAAATTCAGTTTCTATTTATTTTTTAGATATAATAATCAACACTCAAATAACATTGTATGCAAACATGTAAACTGCACATAAGGCAGTTTTTGCATTAACTAAATCTAATTATAAAATTATGTTTTTACTCCAATTCGTTGTTGAAATATAGTCATTTACACAGTGGCTGTCATTTTCATGACATATTTATTTAAACATACATTAAATAATCAAGACATCACTAACAGGTTAAGCAAAATATAACGAATAAATAGGCTACTATAGTACATATATTTAGAGAAAGAGTTCATTTCTCTGGTGAACTAACAAGCCAACAATGCCTGAGGTAAATGTAATGCTACGTGACATTGCTTACAAGCTGTTTTATCGATGTCTTTCCTCTGTTGAAACGCTGATTGAGCTGATGAGATGATATGATACATTTCAGTAAGTTGTACTGTATCTTTCAACATGCATGCATTTTTTATTTAAATTTTTTGTTTAAACAGAATTTAAAAGATGACACTTTGTTTCTTATCGAAAGTAACAAAACACGCAGCTTAAAGCTGGAATACACTACACGATTTTTAAAATCTGAACAGATTTTTAAAACACTAGGCATCATACATTTTATGACTTTGTAAATGGTTACAGAGAAAAGCTGGGCATCACACACTATCAGACTCTACAATTGTTCGGAACACAAACAGAAACACGCACCTGGTTGCTAGGAGATGCATGACAGACAGGCGAAACAATTGCAGGAGATGAAATGACCCGCAGTAGTGGAATATGCGAGCCAAATGCGATCGGAGGGGTGGTTAGACACAGTCAGTATGGGCAGATTACAAGGTAAATTGTAAACCTTTAACAAAATAAATTGAATTATCAGTCGCTGTGTACATTTAATGTAATATAATCAATATTTGCAGCTTTTGACATTTTAATCCATTTACATAAAGCGTGAATGTATTATGGATAGTGACGAATATTAACATATTTAATAATGAATGAATCCGGATTTACTGCAGAATGTGTTGCTAACTCTCTCAAGACAAAGCTAACAGTACAGTACTTACTGAAGCAATTTTTCCATCATGGTGGAATTCTTCAGTGATTATTCTTCTGTATATGAGAGAATTTCCATATTTTTCAACCTGGGAGCGACGTGAGCTGACGAAACTGCCGCGTGGTTTGATATCCTCCGACTGGATGGAATTAAAATTTGAAGCTAAAAAATTGGAGTCTATGAACATGATACACTAAAAGTTGTGTAGTGTATTCCAGCCTTTATTATGATTATTAGTGGTTAATGGTGGTTAAACCTCAATGCTGTATTCCTTGTGTACACAAAAGACTTGTACCGAAAATTTGTGTGATGAATACGTGTACTGTTACACCCCTAATTACTATTTAATCAAATTTCAAGGTAGAAAAAATAGGGCTGGGCTGGGGCAGCAGGAGGCGGAGGGCGTTCGGTCTGCTATGAGAGCACCGTGGTGTGTACCGTGGGTGGTGCATCATGGTTTTTCAGTTTTTTTTTTCGGTTTGAATATTGTTACACCGCTAATCTGTAGGGGTGTATTCCTGGATTGACAAGTTATCTCTTAACGTGTCTGTTACGTCAGTCCTTTAAAAACTTACTGAGCACAATTCATCAGCGAACATTATTCTAAAGAATGAATAGCATAATTTTTTAACCTGATCTGAATGCAAAAACATTTGGTCTCTGAAACCACAATTCTGATTTTGCAATCAATGCCTAGGGGGTTGCTAGTGGGTTGCCTATTGCCCCAAGTAAAAAAAAAAAAAAGTTTGGTTCCCTTTTGCAATGTAATGATATTTTCAGCAGTTTTATCATCTACCATGTTAAAATCAGGAAGTGTTGAATTAAATAGCACTAGTAGCAACTATCACAGCCTATTTATTCAATCAAATCCTAATGGATCAAATAAAGTCAGTCCTACATTATTTCCAACTGAATACTCTTTTTCACTGTGTAATGTAAAACTAACAAATCCAACATAAGTAATGACATTATTTGTCGAACAACAATAAAAATGCATAGTAATGTGTTTAGTGAATATGTGTAACACTTAGTATAGTTGAGAAACCAAAGCCAAACTCCTTTTCCCCACACTTTGTCTGCCAAAACTCCCACCCAAATACACTAGGAACAAACAGAAATCACAAGACCTACTCCATGCTTAATTAAGTTGTCTTAATACCACATTTATTTTAACATGATATGTTAATATGTTCCACTTGGCTGCATACGACACCAAGAGACCACAACTCTCTTTTGTTTTGAACATTTAATGAGGGGGAACATTCCTTCTTTACTTGCAGGTGGAGTGACAGCAGGGAATATTATAAAAATCCAACTGGGAGGCTACGCAGCCGAGATCACCCTGCAGTTAGCTTTCTGTACTCTGAATTACTCGTTCTGAACAACAACCTCAGGAAGAGTTTCCTACAACAAGCTCATACAAGGAAGCTCCGGGATGTTTCCTTCAGTACCTCAAAAAATAACGAGCGCCGTTGAAGGAGGATCTCAGACAAAAACGTCTTGATTGTGTCTGTGGAAACATTCTGTATATTTCAAAGTTATAGTTTTCATAGTGGATTGCGATTCCAAGACTGCTGACAGCTTCATTTAGTGTTATTTATGAAGGAAGTCAGTCTTTATATCAGTGTTTGCTGTCTTCTTCATCTGCCTCTCCAACGACCTTCACTGCTAAGATAAAACGTCCTTTCAGACTCTCCAGCTCTGCATTAAGTTCACACTGCCAACAACTCTCTATCACCCAACAGCCTCTTGAACTACTTCCAGGATTCATTCCAAACAGTTGAAGCAAAGAGTTTTGAAACAAAGACTGCCTTTTTTACAGCATTAATGACACTTGAAAGAATAGATCTTTAGAACATTAACCATGTTCTGGTAGTACTGAGAGAAAATTCTGAATATGCCAACCCTGGATACAGCCCTGCTAGAAAAAATTACTTAGACCAGCGTGAATTTCCATGCTGTTCTGGGTGGGTTTTGTGCTAGTTTCGCAGGTTCATCAGTGTGGTCTTAGGCCATGTGTCCACCAAAGAGTTTTTTCCAAGGCTAGAGTATTTTTCTAATTGTTTTCAATGGGAGCGCCACATTTTTACAATGCCAGGAGCGTAACGAGGGCGCTGAGCGCTTGCCGGTCGCATCAAGTTGAAGAATGTTCAACTTTGGGTAAAACACAGCACTCATCACTGTCATTTTGTACCCAGCCATCCAATCACAGTGGAGGAAGGGCGGGACAAATACAACACAGACCAACCACCACATTTTGCTTGTGCAATGCCAACAGATGACAACAAACAGCATAATAACGAAACAAAATAATTTAAAACAAGAGCTGGAGCAAATACTTTACATTGTACCAAGATTTTGTTAACACTTTATTTTAGGGTCTTTTAACTAGTTGCTTATTTGCATGCATACTACTAGAATATTGGCTATTTATTAGTACTTATCAAGACATATATTAATGCCTTATTCTGTATGACCTTGCTCTACATTCTTAATCCTACCCAATGCTTAAACTTATTAACTATTAATGAGCAGTAAACTAGGAGTTTATTGAGGGAAAAAGCATAGTTAATAGTTTATATGTGTTCGATATATTAAAGTGTTACCGACATTTTTATATAGAACCAGTGCAAAAACAAACTATCTGTGAAATGAGATACTAGTAACACTTCTGTAGATATTCCATATCATAGCAAGCATTGTGCTGCCGAAGCGCTCTCAACTGCTCACAGCTAGGCATTTTCAGCAGAGCACCTAGCATTTTCAGCTGGCTAAAATCGCTTTGGTGGACATGTAGCCTTATTAGTGAATCTGCTTTTCAAATGAATCCAATGCTGGAGACCAGCATCCATAACATTTGCTGACTAGCCATGGTGTTTTTTTAATAATAAGTGGAAGAAAAAAGAATAAAGCCAATTTTAAAAAAAGAACTGACACAGCATATAATTTATGACAAAGGAAGTTCAGCTATACCTTCAGCCTTTCAGAAACTCCATCAGTCACACTGATGGTGAACTCCTCCACCTTCGGAACCTTCAGCTTGGCCTTGTTCTTCTGTTCCGTCTGATACTCAGTTCGTGTCTTCACCACCACCTGCGAATAGAAGCACAGTAAACTCCATTAAGATCAAAGTTTGATAACTGTACCATAAAGCCAGTACCTTCCAATCAATAATGTCCATAATCATGTTAGGCTTTCCTCATGATAAAACTCCATGCTGGTTCTTAAATTGGTCAAAATCACTGATCTCACAGACACTCTGAGATAACAAGGACTTCCAGTAATGCTGTCACAATTGGCCTTTCCAAAATCAAAGCTTACTGCCACAAAAGCACTCAATCATGACAAATCAGACTGGGTAGATCACATTGCATCCCAGATGATGAAAAAAACCTGCTTAAAATCCATTCAGACCATTCAAACTAAAACACTTTAATAAAAATCCAATTTTAATCAGATTTCAAACCAAATATGGATTGGGTTCATAAAAACAGGATTTCAAGTGTTCAAATTTCAAACGTATTTCAAACATGGATAAGCCAAAATATCATATTTTTTAAAGGATTAGTTCACTTCAGAATTGAAATTTCCTGATAATTTACTCACCCCCATGTCTTTCCAAGATGTTTATGACTTTCGATCTTCAGTCGAAAAGAAATTAAGGTTTTTGATGAAAACATTCCAGGATTTTTCTCCATATAGTGGACTTCAATGGGGTTCAATGGGTTGAAGGTCCAAATGTCAGTTTCAGTGCAGCTTCAAAGGGCTCTACACGATACCAGCCGAGGAATAAGGGTCTTATTTAGCGAAACGATCGGCCATTTTCTAAAAAATGTTTAAAAAATGTATATACTTTTAAACCACAGATGCTCATCTTGCACTGCTCTGCGATTAGCGCAACACATTATGTAATCATGGAAAGGTCACACACGACGTAGGCGGAAGTACCGTGGTAGAGTTAAAAACTCCATCTAATTTTTTCCTCCAACTTCAAAATCGTCCGACATCGTTGTTTTACATTTTTTTTGTAAAGCCGTTTGACTTAGTCTTTGCACATTCGCTTTGTAAACACTTGCTCGGTACTTCCGCCTACGTCACGAATGACCTTTCCAACGTGATTAGGTAATGCATGGTGGATCGCAGCGAGCATTTGTGGTTAAAAAGTATATAATTTTTTTTTTTTTTTTTTTTTTTTTTATAAAATGGCCCTTACTCCTTGGCAGGGATCATGCAGAGCCCTTTGAAGCCACACTGAAACTGTAATTTGGACCTTCAACCCGTTGTACCCCAGTGAACTCCACTATATGGAGAAAAATCCTGGAATGTTTTCCTCAAAAACCTTAACATCTTTTCAATTGAATAAAGAAAGACATGAACATCTTGGATGACATGGGGGTGAGTAAATTATCAGGACATTTTAATTCTGAAGTGAACTAATCCTTTAATTGCAGTTCAGTAAATTCTTCATCCTGTCATAGTCCAACTAATGAACTGGGAGGGAGCAAATTTTCCCCAACCATGGCTGATGTGTGGTGACAGATGGAGGAATAACACGTCTCAGTGTTGACCTCCGTTGCTGCCACCTTACTTTCTAAAAACCCAGAAGTTGATGAAGTCTAATGTCCTGTAGACCACTGGATGAAGCTCAACCACTTGTCATGAACTCTGCAATTACTGCTTATCTGTCTCCTTCTCAAACCTTCTGACATTTCATTTTCCCCCTGAATAACCATCTTGTCTGCTTCCATTTCTCTCTCCTTCTCCTGATCTATGTGAGGCATTCTGTTATCGCTAGGATTGTTATTCGGTTTTTGCACTCCCCCAGAATGCAACCTCTGCCTCCAGGCAAGGTTGCACATTGTCTTTTTTGCTGCTGATTCAAGCATCGATAGTGTCAATACCAAGGACTACTGCGGATCGTAATGGATTGATCCTCTCCAATATGAGCGCTGTACTGGTATGCTGATATGACAACCTACCTGATTGAAAAATGCTTTGAATAATGATGAGATGCTGATGAAATGCAGCTTGTGATTTTTCCATGCAATTAGCAGATGATGAATTTGGTTGTCTGATGATAATGGAATCAATGGAAACAAGACATCCTGATCAAATGTTTCCATATGTAAGTCCCCTTAGGAAACCATTTTAAAAGCTGAAAAAAATGAAACAAGCATCTGCAGTGGCCCACAACTAAATGCATGAATGGTTTACATTATTCTTGCAATATTCTAACTTAAATCGGAAAATTAAATCCATATTTTTTTTGTTTTTCAGTTATGGTGTTCAATAACTTGGCTCATATAAAATAAATAATGCTAAGACAGCTTTCAAATAATTTGCAGCCATTACTGCCTGATTGCTATCTGCAGACCTCTAGAGAAAGATAATGATTTCCCGCAGGGCTGATCCTTGTCCTGCTTAAAGACTGTAATGTCAGCATGAAAAATTAATGGTTTTTACATTGAACAAGTTTACATGACAGAAGTTCAAGTGCATGAATTACAGCAACTTCAGATGCTAAATTCTTAACTTACAATGATTATAATTTGCTTTTAACCATCTGAACAAATTATTCTATGCTTTTTAAACTTTTTTTTTTTTTAGCAATCGAGCAACCTTACAATCTCAGAGGTATTATATTAAGTACCGTATTGACTCCAGCATTATTAATTTAAACACACACAGACACACACACATATAATTAATATATATATATTTATGTGTGTGTGTATATGAACTCTTGAACTACTGACATTATACAAGAAAACTATGGTTAGTGATCTTCTTTTCGAAGTATAATTGGGTGTATTTGACAAAAATAACTTGTATAAGACACATTTAGTCATCTTTCCGACTGAGACTAAGGGCCATTATTTTGTTACATTACCCTTCTCATTCCTCTTATTTATTGGAAAATTACATAATTTGTTACATTACATATGAACTATATTGAAGTATGATGTCATGTAAGCAGGAGATCATTTTCCTGCAAGGAGCACACGTCTTTAGATTTGAACATTAAAGGATTAGTTCACTTTCAAATGAAAATTTCCTGATAATTTACTCACCCCCATGTCATCCAAGATGTCCATGTCCTTCTTTCTTCAGTCAAAAAGAAATGAAGGTTTTTGATGAAAACATTCCAGGATTTTTCTCCATATAGTGGACTTCAATGCAGCCCAAATGGTTGAATGTCAAAATTACAGTTTCAGTGCAGCTTCAAAGCGTTCTACATGATCCCAGACGAGAAACCTTCGCTCGTTTTCTAAAATAAAGTTAAAAATTATAAACATTTTAACCATAAATGCTCATCTTGAACTAGCTCTCTTCTTCTTCTTCTCTATTAGAATTACGGCAGTGTAGACGCTGCAAAGTGTATTACTGCCCTCCACAGGTCAAAGTTTGAACTAACTGTTATATACTTGCACTAGCATATTGAATATGACAATTTAGTTCAAACTTTGACCTGTGGAGAGCAGAAATACACTTAGCAGTGTCTACACTGCTGGAATTCAAATTGAGAAGAAGAGAGCTAGTTCAAGATTTAAAAAAAAAAAAAAATAGAAAATGAGGATGGTTTCTCTAGATAAGACCCTTATTTCTCATCTGGGATAGTGTAGAACGCTTTGAAGCTGCAATGAAACTGTAATTTTAACCTTCAACCGTTTGGTGCCCATTGAAGTCCACTATATGGAGAATAATCCTGGAATGTTTTCATCAAAAACCTTAATTTCTTTTTGACTGAAGAAAGAAAGACAAGAACATCTTGGATGACATGGGGGTGAGTAAATTATCAGGAAAATTTAATTTGAAAGTGAACTAATCCTTTAAAGGATTAATTCACTTTAAAATGAAAATTACCCTAAGCTTTACTCATCCTAGCTGGTTTAACAAATTATGAAGTAAAATATCTAGCTTCCGCCAGACCGCCTTCCATATTCAACTAATGAAGAAAGTGTCATGCCTCTCGCAGTTCAAAACACTTACACTACATCCTACGCCTTCTATATTCAATTTACGCTTTTTTTTTGGATTTAGTTTGGATGTGTCAGGATTAAAGTGTCCCTATTATGACATTTGAAAGGTTACTATTTTTGTTTTGGAAGTCCCATACAACAGGTTTAAAAGCATGCAAGGTCAAAAAACACTTTAACTGTCTTATAATATGCATTTATTTTTACCTTATTTGCTCAACGACTCCCAAACGATTCGCTCAATGATTCATTTTGCCGAACCCCTTGTTTGGACCGCTAATCTGCAGTGATTGGTCAGATGACTTCTGCTGGTTGACACGGAGTACAGTATAAAGAGCTTATAATAATAATGGTGCTCCGCTTTGTTCTAAAAATGAAGACTCAGAGAGTAATTAAGTTGTTTTGTGTTTATGTTTGTGAACTTAGCCCACAGCTTGGCGGCAAACACCCAAACAGTCATGGTATTTGCGTTAGCTCAACGCAGAAACGTATTGATAAATCACTGCAGTTGTACACCAACGTATTGCTCTATTTTTGATCATAACTCCAAGTAATAACAACGAAAAAACATTTGACACATTTCTAGACAATTGCGAGCGAACACATATTGATGTTAGCTGGTGAGCTGTTTTTTTTACTTAGAGGACATATAGACCTTATGTAGCCCCGCCCCTTTTCAGCGCTGCGCTCGTTGTCTTTTGTCTTCCGGTTTGTATTTCCACAGCGATCCTACATATTTATGAATGAACTGCTCATTTTAAAATCTTCCCGGTCTACTGACATTTGTCATGATAACTTTTATTAACTCTACAACAAGTAAATCCACTTCACCAGGTAAATATTCTTTGAGAGCGATGCAATAGAAATGTACAGAGCTACCGCAAAACCGGAAGTTCAAAGACAATATTATAAAGATGGCGGCGCGCTTGTTTCTCTGGCGCATAAGGTCTTATAGACTTGTGCTGTTTCAGTTGGATTGCACATCAGAACAGGTGAGTCTTTTTGTTTGGGGGCAGTTTTATATCTTGGCTCCTTAGAAACTTAACTAATTTAAATTATTTTCTCTGTGAGAATTATAATTACATTCTTTACTACAAAACAGTCAGTTTGTCAAACATGGCAACAATTATTAATCGTACTTACAGGTTGCAATTTGGAGGAGGAAAGAGCTGGTCCAAATAAACTGGGTACTGACCCATTCTTCAATAAAAAACGGCCTGCGAAATCCCTCGTTGAACACATTTAGGTTGAAGAAGCAGTCGTCGGTAAAATGACATGGTTTGGGTTTCAAGTTTTCCCTGGCTATGCACACAATAAGTGGGCGGGCAATATGCTAATGTTTCGTTGTGACATCATAACAAAACGGCTTAAGATACGTTTTACAAACGACTCATTTAATTGATTCAGAGTCGACTCTTACTTTTGAGAGAGAATAACTTAATATACGGTGCACTTTCAGATTTAAAACTATAACAGGATGTTTTCATTCAATTAGAGCTATGTTACACACTACATGAAAGGTAATTTTCAAAAATCCATAATCTTTTCAGCAACCTTTAGAAATATGGTGGTCTAGAGAAAAATAAAACCAATATATATGTAGCTTAAAATGAAGCTGTAAAATAATAGAAATACTATATTTACAAAAAGATTTAATTTTGCATGAATTAATTTTGCAACAAATTGTTGCCTGTTTACTAATGCATAGTCTCTCTGAGAACCACTAGCTTCCACAAGGAGAAGAAGAAAGGCTCACCAGGAGGCTTTAATAAACATGTTAATAATCCAACACATCCTCTTCACCTCTAAGCCGGCATTAAGCAGAGGACGCAGCATCCATATGACAGCTGAGATAAAAGATAAAATGGCTTTTTCTCTATGTCAAACAGGGCAATAAGCCATCCTAAAGGTTGGGGGTGGGAATGGGGGGTGGGGTTGCTGTGCAATCCTTAAAATATGGCAGTCTGTGCTTTTGTGACTGGCTTGTGCACAGGTTTGGGCAGAGTGACAGGCCACTTCATTTAGCAGGTGCAAAGAATGATTGCGCCATCCTCAGCAGAATCCCAAATGAGGGACGAAGCACCACTAACAGAAAGTGTCACAGCTCGTGCCCTAATGCACATCGGTTGGCTACCCAACCATAAAAGCAGAGGATTGTACCAGCATTTTTGGGGAAAACAGAGAAAGCTTATAATATTGAGTAAAAATCAAGCAATCAGACAGGATTTTAAATGATAAAATTATAGTATTTACAATACATTCTTAAAAATAAAGGTTCTTTATTGGCATTGATGTTTTAATGAAGAACATTTAACATCCATTGAACCTTTCAAATGCGCAAAAGGTTCTTTATAGTGGAAAAAGGCTCTTTTCTTCACACTAAGGCCCTGTTTACACTAGTGCGTTCTCGTTTAAACACACCGTTTTAAAATGAAAATTTATCCTCGTACTTATTGCCGTTACCGAAAAGATCGTAATCCACACTACACAATCGGAAACGCATGTCACATGACCATTCATGCACACTGGGCATATGCATGTAAACATTGCTAACTGCTCTAATAACAGCTTGCCTCTTGTGCATGTATGCAGCTGCAGTATTATAAAATGCAGAGTTTAACTGCACAATGGCTGCTAAAAAGGACAACAAAGTCAGCAGTCGAGACTGGTGTGTCTGAGTAGTGTATCGGAATAGTGTAGACGCCAGGCATAACCATAGCTAAAGTTATTCGTTTCAAAACGAAAATGCACTAGTGTAAGCAGGAAACAAATGGTTCTTTTAAAGGATTAGTTCACTTCAGAATTAAAACCTCCTGTTAATTTACTCTTTCCCATGTCATCAAGATATTTATGTCTTTTTTCTTCTAGAAATTAAGGTTTTGAGGTTTTTGAGGAAAACATTTCAGGATTTTTCTCCATATATAGTGGACTCCAACAACTACCAACGGGTTGAAAGTCCAAATTGCAATTTCAGTGCAGCTTCAAAGAGCTCTACACAATCTCAGACAAGGAATAAGGGTCCTATCTAGCGAAATGATGAGTCATTTTCTAAAAAAAAATAAAAATGTATATACTTTTTAACCACAAATACTCGTCATGCACTGCTCTGCGATGTGCCACACATTACGTAACCACATTAGAAAGGTCATGCATGACGTAGGCGGAAGTACCGCAGTAGGGCGAAAAACTCATTTCATTTTCTCCTACAACTTCAAAATCATCCGTCATCATTGTTTGACCTTTTTTTGTAAAGGCCTTTTAACTTAGTTTTGTACATTCGTTTTGTGGACACTATCGATACTTCCGTCTACGTCACGTGTGACCTTTCCAACGTGATTACGTAATGCGTGGCGCAGTGCAAGATGAGCATTTGTGGTTAAAAAGTATATACATTTTTATTTTATTTTGTAAAATGACCGATCGTTTTGCTAGATAAGACCCTTATTCCTCGTCTGGTATCATTTAAAGCTCTTTGAAGCTGCACTGAAACTCACATTTGGACCTTCAACCCGTTGAACCCCAGTGAAGTCCTCTAAATGGAGAAAAATTTCTGAAATGTTTTCCTCAAAAACCTTAATTTCTTTCTGACTGAAGAAAGAAAGACATAAACATATTGGATGACATGGGGGTGAGTAAATTATAATGAAATTTTAATTCTGAAGTGAACTAAGGACTGTTCACTTAATGGTTCTTTGGAGAACTGAAAATGGTTCTAAAATGGTATCGCTCTGAAATCCTTTTAGAACCTTTTTTTTATATATAAATGTGTACTCAAAACAGCGCATTAATAATAATAATAATAAAAGCCTGACTATTTAACTTAACACATTAATTATCTTTATTTGTTCTAGGCACTATAACCGGTTTGGAAGTCATTTTGCATTAGATGAAGGATATGTTTTTATGACCCGATGAAAGGTCGAATGACCTATTATATAATACCTG
Source organism: Chanodichthys erythropterus (assembly GCF_024489055.1). Classification (NCBI taxonomy): domain Eukaryota; kingdom Metazoa; phylum Chordata; class Actinopteri; order Cypriniformes; family Xenocyprididae; genus Chanodichthys; species Chanodichthys erythropterus. Next base: position 4,585,051 of record NC_090242.1, on the reverse strand, counting down.
AAGAACAATTTTACTTACCTTGTCTGGGGCTTGGTACTGAAGATTAGTAACATCCAAGGGCGTGATGAGGGGGACGTTTTGAAAGCCATCCTCAACACTAACAGCTTTCGCTCCTTTGTCTTGTAGATTACTCCCCAGTTTAACCATCTTTAAAGGATTATTGCACTTTTCACCAGCCTATAAATGCAGAGGATTTTGAAAACACTTGTAAAATACCAATTTAAAATACCACAGCCTTGGCTCTAAATCACATATCGACCACCTTTAATAATAAAACAAAAAATCTATACACCTCTGGCACATCAATAAACCATGCAGAGCTACAGCACACCTATATCAAAGCGTTTGGTAAACACCTCACGCATGTCTGTCTGATGTCAGTCCGCACGAGAATGCTTTAAAAAACACAAACGTTGCGCTTGTAAATAAAAGTAAAGGATTGTACATTGATCTTTGAGATAAAAGGGGAAAAACACAGCACAGCTGAACTATATTGTCTAAAATCCAGGTGTCGAAACATCAGCCACAACGCAAATAAAGCATCCGCGCCCCTTTTATGGCTGGTTTACCAGTCACAACAATTTATCTCCCACCCAAACACAACACGCGCCAGATGAAAAGATGTTTTTTAAGAGCGTACTCACCGAAAGCGGTCAACTTTCACGCTTTTTATGGCCTCAAAGACAGTTTAAATTCGGGTTGCTGATGAGGGCAGGTGGAGCGTCGAGATGGAGGTGTGTGTATGTGTGAGTGAGTGTGTATGTATGTGTGTGTGGCGCTGATGCGAGAGATGCAGATACTGACGGCCTCGCGCAGCATCCAAACCCTCACTTACACTCAAGCCACTAGGGGGGATCTAAAAGAAACCCAACATTTGTTTTGCCCGACCCTTAGAAACCCTGAAGCTCAATACCTACCCACATTAGGTGACTTGTTTGCCATCTAGTGAAAAACTGAGAGAAGTGCAGAAGCATTTTCATTTAGAATGCAAGGCTAATACATTATGTAATATAATGTATTATGTATAATAATGTAAAAACTTTCTTATGAACTATTATTTCGCAGACTTAATAACATGTAATAACTAAATAGCATGTATTTTTATTATTATTTTATTTAATGTTTTTATATTTATTATAAGTGTTCAGTGCTCACCAGAGCTCATTAAGCAACAACATGCATTATCAATAATATTGATCATATCAAATACAAATATAGTTCATGTGCCTACTGTAAATGTAGGTTGTTGTAAGAACAACTGGCACATTAATACAGAATTGAACTGATTTGCAGACACAGGTGTGCTTATAATCATCCAATCAGATTTTAGAGACAGTATACTGTGTTTTATAACAATACTATTTGCGCACAATGGTACGTGTTGTGCAAGCTCACCAATTTAAACTAATTAAAACTGAGTTATATAAAACAGTATAAGCAGTAACGAGAATAAAGAATAGTCTTATATATTCTTTGTGTTTCATTTGTTTCATAATTAGCGCTTATTAAAATCCAAGCACATCTAGGCTTCGGATGCCAAAAGAACAACTGTCTTTTTAAGATTATGCTAGCGGATATCCTTCTGCTTTTTAAATTTACATAGTAAAATGCCGCTTTCCATTGAAACGAAAAATATACCGTAAAAACAAAGCACTCTGGGTAATATTATTAATAATTTTCGAGAAAATAACCTATAGGCTACTTTCTCGAAAATGACAAATGTGACCCTGGACCACAAAGATAGGACAATATTTGGTCGAGATACATCTGTTTGAAAATCTGGAATTTGAGAGTGCAAAAAATCAAAATATTGAGAAAATCGCCTTTAAAGTTTTCCAAATGTAGTCTTAGCAATGCATATCCACTCACAAAAAAAAAAAAAAAAAAATATATATATATATATATATATATATATATATATATATATATATATATATATATATATATATATATTTCATTGTTTATCAACAACATGAAGTGCATCAGGGTTTCCAAGACTGCAGGGGTTTTGTGAATTTAATGAAAAGCTAATTAATTAAATCATAAAAAAAATATTGAATTAAAATAAATCATTTTAAAATAAAAACAATCAAAATTATGAAATATTTTATTTGTTTAACCTCATGTCATATGACCAATAACCGACTCCAGAGACCCATGAACATGCAAATGTATTGTTAGATGACAACAATTATTGTTAATTATTAACTTATTACTAGGGATGTGTCACGATTTTCGAATATTCGATTAGTCGATTTAATTATAGAATATCGAATAGGTTGCGCAATTGTCGTCTCAAAAAAATCCTCATGTTTCCAATGGTGACACGTTCATGTAACCAGAGGGAGGCGCGCGCGCTGCCAATAACGCACCTAAAAAGCTGTCAACAGCAGAACATAGACAAGCGTGGCATATAACAGAGACGTTAAAATCAGTGTTCACACGACACACGTGCCGTCATTCAGGCTGTTCACAATGATATAACGAGTTTGGGCAGCCTAAAATCAATATGGCTTGAGGTAAGCTTGCTGCGATAGTCGGTGTTGCCGGTGTTCAGGAACAACATCGGTATCATAACTTGTCACCGCTCCCGAATTGGCGCTAATCCCCTCAGTCATTCATGGTGCGTGTCCACAAAAAGGTGCCGGACTGGACAAAAGCGAGGCGAACGCCGCGAGCGAGCAACACTGATAGTCCACACTGGCGGAGAGCGAGCGTTTTCAGTTTATTCCTCCGGAAGCTCAACGTAGGAATTAATTGAAAGCGCTCGCTCTGCTTCGCACGGTTATGAATGGCCATGCAGATTTTACTTTCACTTATATTAACGAACATATTAATATGTTTTAGCACATTACAATCATTATATGGCTTGAGTTAAGACGGCATATTCTCCAATGAATTAAACAGTTTATCAATATCATACAGATTGAAAGCGTGAATGGTCTCTCTCCCACTGTTTGTGTGTTGGTGCGGGGGAGGGGTGCGATTTTCGAATAATAATCGAATAATTCCCAGCGATTTTCGAATATTATTTTTGCTTGAAATGCCCATCCCTACTTATTACCTTGAAATCTCAGAGGGCATAATTCAAGTAAATATAGCCTACCAGTATTAGGTCAAAAAGTTTAGGGCTGACCAAAAAAAAAAAAAAAAAAAAAAAAATTGCGAATCCCTGAATTACACAAAATTTTAAAAGACAAAAACCTTCCAAATAAATGGTTCCATATACATGGTTAAATGACCCACTGAGTGATGATTGGTTTATTGAAAGGATTTGTGTAAATCAGTGATCAAATGCCGTGTGGGTCTCAGTTTTCAGTAATAGTCAAATGACTATAGTGGCTGCTCTGTGTGTGCAATTCCACAAACCTGGAGGACCTTCTGAACTTATAAGCAGTAGCAGTTTTTTTTTTTATTGTTTTTTTTTTTTAGTAAGGAAACTTTAGATGTAAAAGTGAATACAAATGTGTGAATAATATGTAATCAATCAAAATGTAACTGGTCTGATTACGGCTATTTTAAAAATGTAATAACATCTAATTACAAGTACTAATTTTTGGAATCTGATTACATAATGCAGATTATATGCAATAGTTACCCAGCACTGTCTGCAGGTGTATTTGTAGCCTCCTTAATTTGGCTATATACCATATCAATTTCATCTCCAGCCACGAGGGGGCGGAAAACTATTATATATTTATTGTACCAGCCTTTGAACTATAATGATACATTCGGTCATGCATGGCACTGAAAGCATTTGAAAAATATTTGAGGGTTGATGGGGTGCAACACACCAACATTCATTTTACATGTTTATTTCTTATATATTAAATCTGCATGAACCACAAACACACAATACACTTGTATAGGTCTATTTATAATAAAATATGAATGAAATAAAAGGCCAATCATGTGTACTTAGAGCACACTTTCATGACTTTTAATTTTTCTTGAAACAGGCAAAACACTAATGCACTTTGTAATAATGTCATATGAAAAGTTGTAATTTAAAGTACATTTTAAATCATTACGTTTAAATATTATTTTGCTGTTGAATATTGATTTTGCTGTTGCTGATCTGATTAAATGTAATTTCAGAAAACATATAAAGTTAATATATTTTGCATGTACTAAATTGCAACCTCATGTGTAATTATAAATATCTCATTTAAATACTACACATGCAAAGTTTCAATAGAAATGACATTAAAGTATAATTTAGTTTACCGTTTTAGTTTAAATGTTTGTCAGTACATTCAACAGCACACTTTAATATTTCAGAAATAGATATATTTCAAATAGAAATAGATTATGAAATTACAAACATAAACTTCCTTAAGTGGGTTGAAAAAGCACTCTCAAGTTCAACTAATTGCATTTAACATAAATGTAAACTATAATTTTTTCATTTAGCTGCAAATACCATTCAATTAAGTGTCCAAAAACATTACATTAAGTTAGCACTTAAGTATATTCTTTCTGTAAAAAGCACTCTATTTAAAGTATGCTAAAGCATACTTCCTTTTCACAAGGGAAAACAAAAAAGCAACTTTATTCATAATGAAATTCCTGCAAAAGGGTGTGGCATTGATGTCACACGTCATGCACAGCTTCAGCTGATAATCAATCTGTTTATCATCCAAATGATTCCAAATGAGTTCTGTGATTGAAACCTCTCACCATGAACCGCTGTGTTCTACATTTCCTGTCCCACAGTCTCATGGGGAACAAATAATTAGACTGTGACCTGACTACACACAGTACTTAACCTTTGTTCCCGAGTCAGAGATGAGGGTGATCTCATCTCACTGTTTCTATTATTCAAGAGATCCTGTAGCTGGATAGATATAAGGGAACAAGTGAGGCATGTTCACAGTGTTATTAGAGCGATCAGCATATTCATTACCTCAGCAAGATGGCAGAACCTGTGTGAAATTTAGACAAAGAAACTTCACTGAAACAGTGCCACACTGATCTATTTCAGCTGATGAAAACATCACCAGTAAAATGATAAAGCATAGAGATAGATGATCTCTTGTGGAGTATCGAGGAAAAAAAAAAAGAATCTGAGAATTAAAACTGTGGTTAATAATAAAATCAGATTGTGAACTGAAAACTGTTGTTCTATCAATAATTAGTATATTTTTTCTAACCCGTTTGACATTTGCTTTTGAATTCTCTTTTCTTTGACCTTGTCTCATCTAGAATGACTTATGTTTTGAGAACATTGTAGAATTGACATAAATGAAGACATTTTAAGTAACAAGACTGCAAAATGGCAAATCTACACGAGTGTCAAATTTTTTATGTAAATATGAAAATGGACTTGCAACAAAATGACAGAACAGACCAATAAAAAATAAAATGCTTAACAAGATCAAGTGACAAAGAACTATATATTTCTAATAGCACCATTCAGAGACAGCAGATGGTGCCACTGAGAATGCATAAATTGGAACATAAAACCTAATAAAAGAAAACAAAAGAAATATCTTACTGATGGACTTAGAACTACACCCAGCTTTCTAAAGCAATATACATTTATAAATGTTTTTAAAGGGGTCATGACATGGATTTTTGTTTTATTATTTTAATATGTATCTTGCGGTTCACTTATACTGTTAATAAAGTTATATATATATATATATATAGAAAAAATATTATTCACCTCATTCTGACACGTCATTGCATAGGAAACAATATCAACAGCCACTTGCTATTGAATTTGAAGAAGTGTTTTGAAAACATTATCCATATAAAATCGTCATTTTCAGATAAAGCATTATGAAATGATTTACTTTTGGTTTGTGATGCAGCTACTGTCTATGGAAGCTTGTTTCCACCATGAAATAAAAAATAAAGGTAATTGCGACTTTTTCTCGGAATTGCCTGATATAAAGTCAAAATTGCGAGTTAAAAAGTCAGAATTGCGAGTTATAAAGTCAGAATTGCGAGTTATAAAGTCAGAATTGTGTGATAGTCAGAATTGCGAGTTATAAAGTCAAAATTGCGAGTTATAAAGTCAGAATTGCGAGTTATAAAGTCAGAATTGCGAGTTATAAAGTCAGAATTGTGTGATAGTCAGAATTGCGAGTTATAAGGTCAGAAATTGCATGATAAAAACTCGCAATTGCGTCTTATAAAGTCAGAATTGTGAGTTATAGTCAGAATTACGAGTTATAAAGTCAGAATTGCGAGTTATAAAGTCAGAATTGTGTGATAAAGTCAGAATTGCGAGTTATAAGGTCAGAAATTGCATGATAAAAACTCGCAATTGCATCTTATAAAGTCAGAATTGCGAGTTATAAAGTCAGAATTGTGTGAAAATCAGAATTGCGAGTTATAAGGTCAGAAATTGCATGATAAAAACTCGCAATTGCGTCTTATAAAGTCAGAATTGCGAGATATAAACCCAAAATGCAGACTTCTTTTAGAATTGAGAGTTTATATCTCACAATTCTGACTTTATAACATGCAATTCCGAGTTATAAAGTCAGAATTGTGATATAAACTTTTTTCACTCACAATTGGACATTATAACACAATTGCAATTGCGAGAAATGCAATTCTGACTTTATAACTCACAATTGCGTTTAAATCTTCTGAGAAAAAAGTCAGAATTGTGAGATGAAAACTCACAACTACTTTTTACTTTTTTTATTTAGTGGTGGATACAAGCCTCCATAGTTTGGAGGCTTGGAAGCTGACTGCTTCATGTGTCAAAAGTTTCTTTGCCAACTTTCCATTACACCGTGACTTGTTTACAAAACAAAATGCTCCGAACAAACATATTATCCTCAGATGCGACGTGTGACGCCATTAAAATAAAACATGATGCTGGGATCCTTCTGAAGTCTGAAAACAGATGCGAACGAGCTGTTTAAACACGACGCGTCAAAGCGAACAATCTTTCACTCTTCCATTTGTCCTGTTGTCGACAGATTCAAGCACACGGAGTATGTATAACGCGCATCCGAATACTGCATTCAGTGTAGACAGCATCAGTGATTATAATGGGTTCTGTTTGCATTTGACTTGACGCTCATCCAATGTTGGCAAGCGTCAGGCGTTAAGTGACTGAACGCCAGTGGGCGTGGCCTATGGTGCAATGACGTTCGTCAACGTCTTGCTATAGAGGCAAATGTATTTGCCCGTGTGTGACCCACTATCAGAACGAGTTGTCTTTGGAGCTTGATTAAATAAATGCTGTTTAAAATGAGGAGGACGTTTTAAGCTATGTTGCAGGATGTTTTCATGATTCAAAGACCTCTTAAATGTCAAAAGATCAAGGCAAATTTGATTTCTCATGTCACGACCCCTTTAAGAATCAAAATACATTTGAGTCTTTGTTCGGTTTCTGCAGTGTGGTTTTAGCTAAATTCAATGTAAAATTGTGGCAGACATCTGGCAGAAAATCCAGCGGTTGGAATCCACGGCAGAATTCCTACCGGCCATTATGATTCATTCGAGAAGTGAGCCACAGAAAGATTCAAATGAATTCAGAGTAGCATCTGCCAGAATCCACAGTCGATGAACAGAGAGAATACCTAGAGAACGAGTATTTCAGGAAAGAAACGGAAAAAAGTCGATGTCTTGTCACAGTTAAGTTTTATTCATTCAACATTTCACATTACAAATATTTAAAAATTATGCATATTGTTATAAATAGTTGGCTGCAAACAATTAAATAACATTAGATTTTTCTTTTTGTTTCACTAGCACTTACAGACCAACTCCTAGAATATGGACAATTTGTATAACATAACTTAATTAGAAAGAAAAATACAAAAATAGGAACTTATAAAGTGAAATGACAATAAAAATTAAGGTGATATCTTAAGTAAAAAAATGCTATTAATAAATACAACAACCTTCCCATACACAGTTAAAAACTATTGAAATTTTGCCATTAAGTAACATCGTTAACAGACAGATATTTAAATATTTATTTTCCTTCAGAAAATGTGAACCATATATTGTGGAGCACAATATAGCAATTAGTAAAAACTAGACACTTTAACATATTAAAAGCTTCACCTCAAAAATATAACAAAAATCTGATCAAAATTATAAAAATTAATTATACATTCCAATTAAAAATATACCAATAAACAGCTAAATACATTGTTGACCTAATAATTACAATGCAATCAATCACAGTAGCTTGAAATAAACAAAATAAGCAAATGAGCACAAAACCTTTAATGTTTTAAAAATAACTTCAATTATTTATATTAGTACAAATAGTTGGATTTCTTTTCTTTTTTACAAACACCAGCATGAAAAGGATTACAATAACAGTAGAAAATGACTGTGAAAAACATATTAACATCTTCTTTAAATGTCGGCAATTAAAAATGGCATTAAAGAATTACATTGCAAAGAGTCTTTATCTGGAAAAAGTTCAAAAAAAGTATTGCACATAACAACTCCAAGTTAACTTGCAACATTTACCACATTCAAGTCTTAAGTTCCCCTTCCTCCAAACGGGTTTCGATTAACTTCCGACAGACAGTGGGGATGAAGTTCTCAAGTCTTTTCGACAGCGTACTATAGAAGATGCTTTCGTCCTGCACTGCAAATTCATCTAATGACATTTAGAGTTCTCTGTGTGTGTGTGTGTGTCCTATTGATACTGGATAACGTGGAATAACATGGGAAGGGTGCAGGGTGTGGGGTGGCCTTAAATCAAAGCTTTAGAAACATCTGGTGCACAACCACAACAATTAATTTCAATAGCTAATTCATGTACGTGTTTTTTTTTTTTTTTTTCTTCTTCTCGTCATGCATGCTAAGGATTACAATAGGAACTAGTTGGCAGTTCAAGGATATATATTTTCAAATGTTAAAATACCTAGACATCAAACATCCATTCTCGGGATACGAGGATCAGCCTAAACATGAACCAGATTTAGCATTCTCCTTATATTATAGTTTATATATCTTTTAGCCATTTTGCGCAATATTAACATGAACGACAACGTGTTCTTACCATGCTGCTGTCAGATCATTTCCAAATCTAGGGTTGCCATTAAAATCTAGTGTACAAGAGCAAGACACTTTGATCTCTCCTTCGCAGATTTGTCGCGTCAACACAAGTGCGTGCTTTAGTTGTAAAGATTCCTCAGCACTGAAATGTATAAAAAGCATAATTGAAAATAATATATATTAAATTCACTCGACCTCTTTTTTGTTTCTCTTAAAATGAAAATTTCCATATATGCAGATCTCTCAGTAACAAAAGTACAAAAGCTACCTTTCACAATGTGAAAAATTGAGGTATTGCAAAAAGGAGTTTTTTTTTTCCATTTGTGAAAAATGTGCCTAAAATGACTGTTGAAAAAAAAGTATTTAGAAAAGTAGTGCATAATAAATGTTTATATGTGCATGACAAAATAATTTAGCTAGAAAACACTGTACCAAAAATCAGCAGGCCATGTATAAAATAATCTTTTTTTTTTTTGCCATCTCGTTAACAGCAAATTCTTCAAAAAGTGTTTAACTTCGAAAAATGTTCAACCACCACACCCAGCAGCTCGAGTGACGGTGCCGAACGGGTCTATCAGGACGCCGTCGTCAAGTTTCTCACTAGTGTATCAATTGATCACTAACTCCCTGACTTTTGCGCTTTACGGTTTCGATAAATTGGAATTTCCTGATGCCTGGCGTAAACTCCTCGCATGCGTCTCCTTCGGCCGGTTTTCACTAGTGTTACTAGGACTTTAACTGCATGCTGATCGATTCAAGGCCAATCTTTGGTTTGCTGGAGCCCATCTGGTCTTTATACTGAATGGGATGAGGACTGGGTTGGGGGGCAAAAACAATCAACCAAAATGAAATCTGCAGGGCAAAAGAAAGGAAACGTCCATGGTTTTTGCTAGCTACTACACAGCCATCTTTGGTTCCCTAATGTCGGAAAGTAAAACCTCTTATGGTGAGCGTTGGATGCGTGGACTACCTTCAGTTATGCTTTACACTCAGGCTGAGCGGGCACGGGTGCTGTACCTTGTTCGATCTGTCTTCCTCCCTTCTAAGTAGCTTTCACTGCTGTTCTGCTTGTACGTACACCTCTTTCAGGGCTTCTGGGGGCTGGGGAAAGGCTTACGAGACACATATTGCGAGTTAAAAATGAAAACGAAGGCTTGCCGCGAAAAGCCTGAGAGAACGACGGCAACGAAATCAAGTTCCTTGCGTTCGAACCAGCTTGCAGGCAGACTACTGCAACTTTAACAACATACATTCCCCACTAGGATGCTGAATCTCCAATTCAAATCAGGAAGTGACAGAGCAGATTTTCTCAATGTGCTGTTTGCTGATGTCATTTCCTTTTCTGTGGTCCTGGGGGAAAGGATGAGACCAGCTTGATTTTTTTTCTTTCTCTCTCTATATATATATTCGACTTAAACTAGCAGCTAAGCTTGAGGTATTAGTTTTCTTGCATGTCACAATGGAGATCAAATCCAGACAGCTGTTGTGGAATCGGTTGTTTTCATCAGGAAACATTAAAGATTAGCATGGTCTTAAAGTATACAAAAACAAAAAAACAGAGCGTTGAGAGAATTCACTTCTTCTGTTTTTCAAATCCCAAGCTTTGGTTAACAACTCAGATCTTAGACCACACATCTGCACTCTGGCTAGCAAAGAAATAAGTGCACTCTTCCCGCAGCTTTTCTTTTCGCGCTTGCTCCTTTGCCTTTTCGATTAAATTAAAATAGGACGTAATACTTCCAATTGCAATGTTAACAAAAAGCCAATTCTAAAGTCATGCAGATACTTACTGACAAATTATACTAATACTCAATATATTCACATCTCTGTGCACTTGAAAATGAAATATAATGGAGTTATAAAAAAATAGAGAGATGGATTAGACATTTTCTTTTTCTTCCTGAATCTTTTTTTTGGATACACATCCATTTTTTTAAATATATTAAATGACAAATTAAAAATCATATATATATTTTTTTTGTTTGTTTGTCTTTTTTTTAAATTAAACTAAAAAGGAACCAGCAACAGAAAAGTGCATTTATTTAGATGATGATTTTGCGACTCCTCCTAGCCTACTCTTAACCTTCTCTCTCTTCTCCTGGCCTACCAGCTTTAGTTCCAGCGGAAGGAGATGTGGCGAGGTCTATCGCCGCCTTCCTTTACCAGGGGCTTGTGGAACTCCCGGCCGGCGCGTGAGTGGATAGCCGCCCAGCAGTATTCACAGTAATACTGGAGACAGGTCACGTTAGCGCAGAAGAAAGGGGCGAACTTGCCTCCGCAGCGAGTCCCCTGACATTCATCGCACAGCTGGTCATCCAAGACGTATGGCTTCACTTCCACCTGGAACGAGAGAGATCAGCAGACTGTTACATACATGTGTGCCTTTCCCATGAAACGCTTGCAGCTTGTGTATTATTTTATTCAAATATTTGCTTACTTTTGCAGACTTGCACGTGTGTGTGTGTGTGTGTGTGTGTGTGTGTGTGTGTGTGTGTGTGTGTGTGTGTGTGTGTGTGTGTGTGTGTGTGTGTTTTTTGTTTTTTTTTTCATTGTGACATTATGTTCATGATAATTTTGGACATTATGGATATTTTCAACAAGTTGTTTGTAAATCACCATTAATCTCAATATAAACTGTCACTACAGCAAAGAGTAAATATTGTTATATTGTGTAAAATTAAAGGAGTACTTTTTAACCAAAAATAAATAAATAAATAAATAAAAAATAATAATAATAATAATAATAATCTGTACTTCGGTTGATTATTAAATTGATATTTTGTTTTGTGATAACTGGTAAAAAAATGAATAAAGATATTGCTCAAAAAAAAAAAAAGGGGCAGTACAATAAATACTACCACAACATATAAATACTTCACTATAACCAGGGATATTTATTTAACCGAAACTAATATTAATATTTAATTAATAACATTTAACTAATGTTTAACTGAAACTAAAACAAAGATCATTAAGAACATTTTCGTTGCTTGAAATAACAAATGTTAACTGAAATAAAATTTAAAAAAATAAACTATTTCAGTTTCTCATTTTCATTTAGTTTATTGTAATGTACTAAAATAAAACAGAAATAAAAGGTTAATAATTCTATAGACAAAAAAAAAACATGACAAAAACAACAAAATTACTAAAACTTAAAATGAAAACTGAAAAAAAAAAAAAAACTACAATAACACCTCAATGATACTAAAACAACACTGACCATATAAACAAAACACAAAACTGTTAAATTGTAAAGAGAATTAGGGGAAACCACTGGAAATGAAAATAGATAAATGAATAAATAATAAAAGAAAATGTAACTGTTCCAAAGATATTTAATAAAAAAAAAAAAATAGTAAAAAAAGCAGTATAAATTGTATTAATTATTAATTTATTTTTAATGCAAAATATATTTTCTCTTTTGTCTCTTTAAACAAGACATTTTTGACAGGTTTTATAGGATTTTATCATAAAAACATGTAAAAATTAAAAAAATATATCTATTTTCTATTTTGTGTCTTTAAAGCGGAACTCAGTAAGACTTGCGAAGCTCCCCCTACAGGTTCCTTCAGTGAATCACACTATCGTAAATACTCCAAGTGCAGCTCTGGACTACAACGACTACAACGCTTGCCATTTACTGCACCTGACAGGACCCAATTAATCAATATAGAATCAAAATCAAATCAATAGCTTGTGAATCGAAATCAAATTGAATCGTGGATTTGTGTCATGCCCTAAAAGAAACGCACATACATTTAAACTAAAACTTGTTCATCAGCCAAAAACATGTTGAAATGTCTTAATTAGGCTTAGAGCGAAGTCCAAAACTGTGTTTAAAGTGTTTGTGAGGCTCGCAGGATCAATGCCACGGTAGGGGAGTGTGCATGTGTATTTTTTGTGGAAGTCTGCACTGACCCGTTTATCAATTTCTCCATGCTGCAGTTGTACAAAACGAGCACTGATAGCAGCAATGTAGCTCTGCTGATTAGAGAAGGCGACCCGCCCTGCTCCCTTGGGGTACTTTAGTTCTGGGTCTGTGTCGATGCCTGCGTAGCACACGCCACCATACAGCCTGTCCATGATCATAGCCAGTTCCACTGTCAGAAAGACAACATAATACTTAATGGTTAATGTTCATAAACCAAACAGGCTGTATAATTAGTCAACTTCCTTAATACTGAAATAAAATCACAACTCCCCATAAAGTTCAGTAGTTCTGGGGAAGCTACTTTAAATGTGTAGCCTGCCAAGCTTCAAACTAGTACCAAAATACCAAGTACACTACAAAATGTTAATAGGAAATTATTTAAAGAGCAGTATTCAAATATGCTACACAATGTGTGGTCAGTATGTTTCTTTTTGAAAGGCCGCATGAAATTGATCAAAAGTAATGACAGTAATGACTTTTACAAATGTATACAAAATATATATACACATTTCAAATAATACATTTATATTAATTTAATTTATATAATATAATGTAAAATATTTAAATATATCAAAGGTTAAATTTATAAACAGTCATTTTAAATTTTAATTATATTACACATTACTTTTTATAGTAATTGTTTATTTCAATAATTATTTCTCCCGTATTTTTGATCAAACAAATGCAGCCTTGCTGAGCACTAGAGACTTATTTCATAAAACACCACCAAACTTTCAACCAATAAAGCTAAAAAAACATCAGGTTAACGATCAGGTTTGGTTGTGCTGTGTCATTGGCTTACTGTGTAGATTGGTAAGCATTAAGTAAGGTTGAGGGAGCCACCATAATAGTCAATGAACTCAACTCTAGGGGAGCTGGATTGGTTCATTTTGGCACAAATGAAATCCTGGCTACTCAAAAACAGCAACTACACTACTTCTGAAAAACAAACAAACAAAAGAACGGAGCATTATACCTGCACGAAGTGGGCGTGGCACTCCACCCACAAATATGGTCTTCCTGGGGTCTAGGGGCTGTGATCCATCCATCACAAAGTCACTATCATTAAGATTCCACGGGCGAATCTGGACCTGTTACAAAACCACATCAACAAAATAAATGGAAAAAATAATAATCAACAACAGATACCTAGTTTTTAAGATTTAAAATCCACTGAGAAAAAATATCAGCTTTTATAAGGACCTGATTTGAAAATGCAGCTGTTTAAGACCAAAAAAAAAAGAAAAAAAAAAGTGAGGTGCAGAAGTGCAATTCATCCTTACAGGTTTGTCTTTAATGGTGGGGCTGGAAACACATAAGTAGAGCTTTCCATCCTCCTCGATGCAGGCATCGATAAGGGCTTGAACAGAGCTCTCATCTTGAAACAAGAGGAAAGCGTAACCTTTGGAAAAATGCATTTTAGAGTTAGTAAGCTACAGGAATGGTAGAAGTACTAAATTTGACAAAAAAAAAAAGAAGATATGACACCAAAACAACTCCAGTCTTTTAACACTATCGAAAGCACAAACTTAAAGGGATTGGTCACCCAAAAATCTAAGTTGTGACATCAATTACTCACCCTCATGTCGTTCCCAACCCATAAGACATTAATCTTTGAAACACAAATGAAGACTATTTTAGTGTGAGATTTCTGTCCTTCCATTGAAACTCCAAAAAGTTCATAAAGACATTATAAAAAATAATCCATATAAATCAAGCTGTTTAATCCAAGTCTTCTTAAGAGACATGATTGTTTTATATGTTGAACAGATTTAAATTAGGCTTTTATTCACATATAATTCATATATTCACTGTTCATGATATAAATTGATTGTGTCTCTTATGAAGACTTCACCGCTCAAATGAAATCTTCATATGGACTGCATTTACAAGTGGAACAGACATTTAGTGGAGGGACAAAAACCTGTCAGGTTTCCATAAAAATTATAGCTCGCTAAAAAAAAAAAAAGTATTGATTTCTCAAGTTTAATCGATTCTCATTTTGAAGAACTGATATCGGTTCTTAAATCCTGAAGATCGAACTTTTAGTCTGTTGTTTTTAGCTGATGAATGAACAAAAGTTTGAATCGCGCCTCCCATCCAATAAATTGCAATAAGCTTTGTTACTTCTGATATGAATCAGTCTCAGCTTTCTGTCAATTTCATTACAAAATTCAAACAATAAATATTTCTTTGGTGCTCTTTAATTTGGCGCGATAGATTGCTGTAGCGCAGCTCAGTTCAAGCGGCACATGAACGGATCATCTCTTCCTCTTTACTACTAGTTACATCACAAAATAAACATGAATGAGCATCAGAAGGAATGTTGAAAGATACAGTACAACTGACCAAAATCCGTATCACGTCTCATGTAATCGCTCAGAGTCTGAAATGCAGAAAGACGTCAATAAAACAGCTTGTAAACAATAGGCCTATGTCACGTAATGTTACATTTACGTCAGAAAAGTCATTCAAAACTCGTTTGTCAGCAAGAAAAATTAACAGGAGCATTTTGATAAATATATGCACTATACTGCATATTCATTGTATTTTATGTAAACTGTTGTTCAATAATATTTTTTCCTCATGACAGCCACCATTTAAATGTTTAAATAAAAAAAATAATAGAAACATAATTGTCATTAAAAATGTATTATTTTACATGTTATTATTATATACACTTCTTTAAACAATTTAAATGCAAGTAGCCTACAAATCAGTTAATTTTAACCTTTAATATTATAGTGATATAGCAACTAGAATTCATTAATAGATATTTTCTTTCCCCTTGAGGAAATTTACCATGTACTGTACCTGATAGGACCTAATTAATCGATACTGAATCAAATTGAAATAGAATCAAATCGAAAGCTTGTGAAATTTGTGTCAATATTCTTGGAAACATTTGGGATAATGTAAGTACACAAAGTCAACAAAATATATTACACTATTCTAGTGGTTTTTGGATATTTTAATCAAAAAATCTTACATATTGTGCCTTTAAAATATCTTGTGTTTCGAACCAAAGTCTAACGACATGAGGGTGATTAATTGATGACAAGAATTTCCATTTTTGGGTGAACTGTCCCTTCAATTAAATACTGAAATGCTGTCATGGTGATCAAGCCAGCAGCAACTAAAACACTGGTTATGTGCCTATTAATGACCGTTTCTCTCATATGGTGTCAGTGAGAACAAAAGCTTTTAAAATGGACACATCTCTCCCAGTGCCAAACTCTTAGCTCACCTTTCGGGGGGAAGTATGACTTGCTCTCTGCTTTGTGAGGCCAGTCCACAAACAGGTGGCCGAAGCGGCGAAAACTAGCAGTAATCTCATCTAGAAAAGACAATAT
This sequence comes from Chanodichthys erythropterus, assembly GCF_024489055.1. Classification (NCBI taxonomy): domain Eukaryota; kingdom Metazoa; phylum Chordata; class Actinopteri; order Cypriniformes; family Xenocyprididae; genus Chanodichthys; species Chanodichthys erythropterus. Next base: position 4,568,776 of record NC_090242.1, on the reverse strand, counting down.
TGCAGATAAGAGCAAGCAAAGAGCTCCAAAGCTAACAAAGAACCTTGAAACCTGTTTTTGTTTTTATAAGCAGCAGAGTAGAGGTCACCCTAAACGTGTGTATTACCTTCGTCTATATCAGGGGGGAGGCCACCCACAAAGACTTTGCGAGAATAGCGCTCCACCCTCTCTCCGTTCTGGTGAGGGAAGCAGTGGGGGGAACCGAGGCCAGGCAGGCTCTGATCGGCTCTCTCCTCGTCTGGGAAGCCATCTTCCATCGGGAACAGGGATGAGTGTCCTGAAGAGGAGGAGGGGGGGAGCAGGAATTATTATCTGTGCCTTGCTTGGTGCATCTCAGTGTTACAATATCCGTGCACCACAGAGTAAAATAAATTCCACTGGCGGATTATTCTGAGCCCGAGAAACACTAGGACAGACAATTGCATCATCTGGGTTCTGCAATTTTGAAAGCGTAGGGATTTCTGAATTACGGCAACTGTGGTCCTGTAATCAAGCAAATTATAGCCCACAGTTTCAGTCCAATGATAAAGCATTTTCATATTCTACCCAGAGAGCCGTGTTAAAAGGAAGAATGTGTACACTATCATTCAAACGTTTGGGGTCGGAAAGGTCGGTAAGTTCACCAATGAAGTGCTTATTTAATAAAAAATACAGTAGAAACTGTGATATTGTGAAACATTATTACAATTTAAAGTCTATTTTTATATAAACATTTTAATGAAATTTATTCCTGTGATCAAAGCTGAATTTTCTGCAGCAATTGACCCTTCATATCATAACGCCGAATCCGCCATTTTGTCCGACAAAGCAGTCAGGAGTTAGAAGATTAACCTCGGTGGACTTGAACTTGAAATATAGTGTGTATTTACATCTTTACGTGTTTGAAACAACATTACTTATGTTCAGTCCTGTTAATTTGATGCTATAAATTAACTAGTAGGAATATCTTAAGTAACCTGCACTGCCTTGTCTGTCGACGTGTTGTCAGTGCCCTCTTTGCTCCGCGATGTATTTTTCACTCTGTGTGGCGTGACAGCGCCATGGCTTGTCGGACAAAGCAACAAAAACTAAGGGGGGCGGGTCTTTGCTAAGGGTCAATTACTCCAGTCTTCAGTCAGTGTCACATAATTTCAAGCTCAAAAATCATTCGATATTAGTCAATGTTGAAAGTAGTTGTGCTGCTAAATATTTTTGTGGAAACCATAATCACTTATTTTAGGGCCGTACAATATATGGAAACATTGCAAATGTACATATCGCGATATGCATATCGCAACTGCTTGCAATATCTGAATGATTTTATCAGTTCACTTCAAAAAGTAGTACGTTTTAGGTCGACGCATATAGCAGAGAACAGACAGCATGTGACTGTTACTAACGTGCGATTTGCTTAATGTTAGAAAGATTTACTGGACCTCATTCATGAAACTTTCGTAAATATACAAGTAAATTCGGAGTAATAAAAAGGACCTTTCCGAAAACTGTTTTCCGGATTCACAAAGGCTTCATAAACATCAGATTTGATAGTTAAACGTGACTTGAATAGCTCTATTTGTAAGGAATGAATCATTCTAGAATCATTGGGGTGATTTTGTAGGTGAGTGTATACACATAGAAAATAATGAACAAATTACATCTCGAATATCGCATTAACAAGATATAGCATATCACATTTTTCTTCAATATTGTGCAGCTCTAATTTCCTTGCTATTTTCAAGTAAATCTTACCAACCCCAAATTTTGAACGGAAGTTTGTTTACTTTATAATGCCTTAAGCACACAAAATTAAATCAGATTAACATTTTAGATTAAATTTACATACGTTACACTATATTAGTTATGAACAAACTAGATTCCTGATTAACTTTAAAATATTTGTGCACATGTAGGGTGGAATGTTTGTTGGCCCAATTTATGCTAAAGTAATAAGCTGTGCAGTACAGATTTGAATAGAGTTTAAGGTACTCTGCTTTGCATCTTGCTTATGAAATGCATTTCTACAACTAAGAGAATATTTTCAGTCAAGTAGCTTTGCACTAAAGCTTCAGTACGAACACAGGCCGATGGGTGGAGGATGTAGTATTAGTGCTCTGGCTCAAGCCACTCCAGCAAATTTCCTCCTGACGTGACAGAACACAGGCCTGAGCTGATTTACAAGACTTTATGTAAGGGACTTAGTCACAACTGTGGCCTGGATGGGGGGTGTGTGTGTGTGTGTGTGGGGTTGCATAGACCACAGAAAAGCCCCAATCAAATTTACTCTTCACCAAAAATCTCCGGAGTACAGCAGGAAAGGAGAACACAATCGATACACATATGGAAATGAAGGCTGCACGTGTACATGCAAACAATTAACAATGCCCCAAAACATTTCATGCAGATGCTGGATTATTTCACCGATAATTATGATCGTTGAAAGTGTTTTTCATTTTGCTCATTTGGATTTGTTAAAAGTTCTCTTTACCTCGTCGCCTCCCATAATTCCTTGCTGCATGTAAAATAAGATAATCACACGTGAAGTAATACACACCCAATGAAAATTTGAAGTTTCTAACTAAAGTAGAACAGTGGAACTATGCTTTTTATAACAAACCTGACTGTATCAATTTCATGTTTTAAACTAATGTATTGAAAAGTATGTGCAATTTTAGATATTCAGTTTGTTTATTAATTTGGATGATTATAATGAAAATATTGCAAAAATAACAAATTACACAGTTGGTTGGCCAAGACTCAAACTAAACTGTGTAACTAAACTGTCTAGATTCGCTTCGCTCAGTGACTCAGAAGATTGGGCGAATGTATTTTTTTAAGGAAGCACTTGTGTGATTCAGCCTATCTGTATTACTAACTGTGCTGAAATCTAAATGACTATTCACTGAAAACAAGATACCTCAACAAGCTACAATTTAGTGAGTATTAGCACATTTATTAGCATGTGTGATTTAAACTTCGGTAGGAAAAAAATGCTAAAGTGTAACGGTTCAAACAGTTAAACAATCCACAAATGTTGACAGAAATCTCTATGTGGCATTTTATATTATTGTAAAAATATATTGTAAATAGTGCCATTTATTGCTACATAATATATATGTTATATTGGTGCATGTAAATAATGTAATATTTAAATAATATACTTTCATTGAGAAAAAAAAGAGGGAAACCATGTCTTTATTTATATTTACATTTTATCTGTATTTCATTAGATATTTCACTCATTAGAATTCACAACAGCTATGTAGCTGAAATGATGGCATCTCACATTAAAAATTACATTAAACAATTAAATAAATCTAGATCTTACATCCAAAAAAAACAAGCTTGACAGATTTTTGCACAACAATACAAGATAATACACGCCTACATGATATATAACTATACATTAAATATACATACTAGCATCCTTCAATTGTCTAAATTATAAATATTTGCATGCCTCATGTCTCAAATGCATTCATATAGCATTTCAGCTAAAAGGGCAAGTCCTAGCAGCAAATCAAATAACTGCATAATGAATCAGTAAGACAAAGTGCTCCAAACTAAACCTATTTCAGTGCTTCCTAGACACAAACATGCTGACTATTTCAACGAATAGCTTGTTGGGTCTGTCCAGCCCACCCTTCTGCCTGAGCCACAAGCACACTAAACAAATAAAATATATGTACATACCATTTATGGGCAAGGGGCTGTCTCCTCCTGGATGGGTGAATCCGAGGCGACCTTTGAGAGAGGAGAGTATAAATCAACGGACATACAACACATTTGTATCCACACGTGGTTTTTATTAATACCCAGGAGAGTAACAGGTCTCTAGTTTCCAAGATTATGCACCCACTTGAGTATACGTTATTTGTTCAGTTTTTTATGTTACAAATTCACTTGATAAAGCAGGCTGTTCAGAAGCAAAAACAGTTAAAATGTCACCCAAAGTTTCCCTTACAGTTGATTCAACCACACAATTGGACCTTATGCTATATCATAACTAATACTATGTTTAAATGCTTTTAAAACACCATTTTTAGTTTATACAAAACAAAACTGATTTACATGCTGTCATATAAACAACCTGTCAGTATATAGACCAATATAAGTCTGAATACAGTGTTGTATACCGGCAATTCTGATTTTAGAATAGAACAACATTTGTTTAAGAAGCAACACTTTAAAACAACACCAATGACTATAGTAAAAATGACCAAAAAAATTATTTAAACAACTTTACACTTTAAATAATACAAGTTTTGACATAAAAATAGGAAGGCTTATGAAACCACCCCCAACCTCAAATAAAAACTCCTAGGATTTGCATGAATCAAGTTATTTCAATCTCAGAACAGCAAATCTCGCCAAAAGTTTATGGGATTGCAGTTATGTACGTGGTTTACCAAGAGAGTGAACTCGGTAACGACTGATTCAAACTGCTAACTCACAAGAAAGTTTGAAGTTAGTGGTACAGACTTCTTTGAAATGGTTCATTTGTTCACGAATCAGACATCAAGAATTCACCATGTTGAAGGTGTACATGCATAAAAATGCAATTCTACACTTATAAGGAATGGCTGATGAAGCCACCATCAGAAGGTGTGTTTATAGGGTTTCTTGTGTTAAAGGGATAGTTTACCCAAAAATTCTGTCATTAATTACTCACCCTCGTCATTCCAAACCCATAAGACCTTCATTCATCTTCAGAACACAAATGAAGATCGTTTGAATGAAATCTGAGAGCTTTCTGTCCCTTGTTCTCGCATGTGAAGCAGGTTCGGTTGAGCTTCTGTTTATGTTCGCTGATCAATGTTTAAATGTGAATAAAAGCCTAAATTAAATCGGTTCATCAAATAAAAAGACAAGAGTCTCTTCAGAAAATTTGGACTAAACCACTTGATTTATATGTATTAGTTTTACAATCTCTTTATGAACTTTTTGAAGCATCACAGTGGTAGTAGCGTAGCCGTCTATGGAGGGACAGAAATCTCTGAATTCATCAAAAAGATCTTCATTTGTGTTCCAAAGATGAACGAAAATCTTACAGGTGTGGAACGACACGAGGGTGAGTAATTAATGACAGAATTTTCATTTTTGTGCGAAATAACCCTTTCAATATTTAACTTACAAAGTGCCTCTTTTTGTATGACCATTCACTACAAGTCAGAACGTATTCCGGGTGTATCACAATACACTCCCGGATATAGATCACTTTCATTCTCATACTAAACTCAGCCTCGTTCTGCCTCTTTTAGAAGAATGAGAGGAAACATCAAGTACAACCAGCACGGTTGGTATGGATTGTTTCTCTCTGAAGTGTTAACATGGCTCTGGCAGCCCCCTCCTTCTACTGTTCACTCCGAGAGCAGTCTGGAGGCCAGGGCCAGCACACCATTTTGTTGCTTTAGCAAGAACAGAGAGCTCTTTTACAGGCAAAGGACAATGCTGGAAGCTATTCAAAGCAACTTGTACACTGGACTACTTCTCTTCCCTGTCTCTTGTTTGGTCATCTCTGCCACACTGGGGTGGTGTCTACAGTGTCGCCCTTCTGGTTCTGAGGGTGCAGTTATGCTCTTCTGGAGAGAAACTGACCCTGAGGCTTGTCCTCATTTTGGTTATTAAATTACAGTAATGTATATGGGGGTGAGCAGATTTGATTCAAGAAACCATACCACAGATTGTGTTCCTTTTGAAAAATGCACAGTAAGTTAACTACATTTCAGGGTAGCATTAAGCATGGTTAAAAATGTGTAAAAATCCAAAATATGACATCAAATGCTTCTGTTGAAAGTCAATATGAAATGGCATTTGCAATCCATTTTTGGAGAAAAAAAAAATGGCAGAAGACTTTATACATCAAAAATTGATTGAAAAAGTGTGTTTTTAACACTATAATAGAACCAGGCCTGAATTCAGGTTGATTGTGGAGGACAATCCTGAAACAGTGTTTTTAACACCATGAATCTGCAGTGCCACGGCAAACAAAATATATTTTACCTGAGTTGCAAGCTTACAGTCGGAGCTAAATGTAATGAGACAAAAGAAAATGTCTGACATAGCAAGAAAACAACCGAACCAAGTTGCCCTTGAAGGCTGTAAGCAAAAACAAACATACAGCAAGAACAGTACAATCTGATTCACAAATGATTTTTAGGAGCCGGTTTTTATGGTGAATCATTCAAAAGCGCCCACAAACTCATGAGCTACTGCTTTATATCAGTCTGATGAATTGTTCATTAAAATGAATTCACTGAACCTGTCAGAGCAGTTACTGAATCAACATCTGATGCACTTACTGAACTTTCAGTGCTGTCCATTTTGAAATTTGAGGTTTCAAGGTTTGTGAAACTGTTCAACTGTTCAAATGACAACGTGCAGACTTAAAGGGTTAGTTTACCCAAAAATGAAAATTATGTCATTAATGACTCACCCTCACGTCGTTCCAAACCCGTAAGACCTCCGTTCATCTTCGGAACACAGCTTAAGATATTGTAGATTTAGTCCGAGAGCTTTCTGTCCCTCCATTGAAAATATATGTATGGTAGACTGTCCATGTCCAGAAAGGTGATAAAAACATCATCAAAGTAGTCCATGTGACATCAGTGGGTTAGTTAGAAGTTATTGAAGCATCGAAAATACATTTTGCTCCAAAAATAACAAAAGCTACGACTTTATTTAGCATTGTATTCTCTTCCGGGTCTGTTGTCAATCCGGGTTCACGACTGCTAACGTGTTATCCGGTGCGCCAGAGCTTCGTTTACAGTCTGAGGGAGATGCACGCTGTATTCAAGCTATTCTACATTGTTTGTATTTTGGTATTGCTATCATTTTTAAATGGTGCGTAAGTGTGCATGTCGCGGATGTCCTAATCGCCAAAAACAACGACGTAAAAGTGCCAACGCCTACAGATGAAAGGATTCAATGGAAAGGATTCCGGAAGAGAATACAATGCTGAATGAAGTCGTAGTTTTTGTTATTTTTGGACCAAAATGTATTTTCGATGCTTCAAAAACTTCTAACTAACCCACCGATGTCACATGGACTACTTTGATGATGTTTTTATTACCTTCCTGGACATGGACAGTCTACCGTACATATATTTTCAATGGAGGGACAGAAAGCTCTCGGACTAAATCTAAAATATCTTAAACTGTGTTCCGAAGATGAACGGAGGTCTTACGGGCTTGGAACGACATGAGGGTGACAGAATTTTCATTTTTGGGTGAACTAACCCTTTAAACTGCCCCATTATGCTATTTTAAAGGTTCCTAGATTTGTTTTGGAGTTCTCATAATTTACATTACCAAATTTTGAATGATGAAACATTGGAAGAACTGGTTATACAACCCGAACCTCCAACACAAGAACGACTTGATTGATGTACAATATGAGATGTTGCAACTAATTCCTCACCCTCAGCATTAACAAGTGTATGTCCATCAACAAACCGATGTGTATATTTCAAATTTATTGCAGTGCACATATGGGAACTGTATTATTAACAGTATCAATAACAATGTAATAACGTTATAACATGAATGACTGATGTAACAAAGTTTGCAAACAAATATTGTTCCATCCTTTATCATTACTCAAAATAGTAAGAACAACAGACAAACTGCATTAATGGATACAATTTTAGGTAATAGTGGGCCACAGCTGATTGGCAGAAATATTTCATTAAGACAATAATTAGTTAAATAGTTAGCCTGAGACATACACAATACAAAACACATTTTGAACACTCGGTAGAATATATATACAATCAATAATTAATCACACTTACAGGTTGTGATTCTGAGGAGCAAGTTTGTCTAAATAAAGTGAGTACTCTCCCATCCTTAATGGATAAGCATTTTGTAAAAACCACTTAGAAAACAGTATCTTCTCGACATGTACACAATACGAACCAGGCAGCTACACCGTTTGAGCGTGGGTCAAGTTGTTTGTAGGTGGACAACGTAGACAATAGGCAAATGTGTTCCCCAGTGTCACGGAAGTGGGATTCGAATTTCTGACGACTCATTTAGGTGGTTTAGAGTCGATTCTTTCTTTTGAGAGACAATAACTATTTATCTTGCACTTTCAGCTACACAACTTTGCAGATTGTTTACATTCACAGACAGCTACATTACACACTGCATGAAAGGTAATAAAAAAGAGGCACTTTAAAATAATCTTTGTCTTTTATATTTTAATCATTTAATTTATATTTTAATTTACAGAACAACACGCACTAATAAATCATTGACAATACGACCAGTAATGTTAATTAAGAAATTAAACGGGGTCAAATTTGACTTCACGTTGACTCTAGCAGTGATTACCTTATTGGAAATGTTTTTATTACCATTTATGAAGAAAAAAAAAAAAAAAAAAAACTACACAAAATGGAAGAGTTCCCTTCAAAAAACACAGCCACAGATTGCAAGTTTAAGAGAGCATACATAATAAAATTCACACTCCATGTCCTAAAACCAGGCTGATGTGTTTATGAAGAATAGTGTAGCTTCAGTGTTACTGCTCTGGCTAAGCTCTGCTGCACAGACACCACTATTTGTAGGTCAACACAGAGCTTTATCTCTCTTCTTGCTCTGTTTGTGTGTACGTGCATGTGTATGTGGGCGTGAAATGATTCAGCGCTAATGGGCAGCTTTTTACAGCTGCTCACTCTCACACCAAAAATTTACCACATCACCACATCTGATGTTAAAGAATTCTACATAAGTTTGCAAGAAAAAATGGTGTAAAATGCCACTGAAGAGCACAAAGTAACAAGTCTCCAAAGACAAAAAAAAAAATTAATGCCTTTTTTTCCCCCATTATAATTCTGTTCTGCTCAATTGGGAAATAACAGGCTGCTGTAGCCAGCAGCAGTGACCATAAAAAATAAATAAAAAAAGATTAGATCTACTGTCTGCTCCAGAACATGTTCTAATAAATGCTTGGAATCACGTCATTGGTTCAATAATTGTTGTTTGAATGCATTTACAACTGATATCAAAGGTGAGGCGTCCAGTATCATGCCTTGCAATCAGTTGTCAGCTGCCGTAAAAAAATAATATAAAAGTGATGCAATAACCAACCAATTTATAAAAAAATAAGCTCCATCAAATCAACAAACTTATGATTTTGAACAAAAAGCTGAGAAAATAATGTTTTGTCAAAGACTTTGTCAAGATCAGATTCGGAACAATGATCAAAACACAGATCGAGTCCTTCAACACCCCCAAAGCTTGCAGTTTCAATATACTTCTTGGTAACGTTAGGCAGTTTTGATCTATATGCGATCGAATGTTTGGTAATCACGTTAGCTTATGTGCTTAGCTTTTGTGTGCAGGGCTTGACATTAACCTTTTTTGCTCACCAGCCACTCAGCATTTTTACTGGCCACAATTTTTAATCAATACCATGGGGAAAAACTGCCATATACTGTAGATATTTTTAATATTATCTCATAATATGGCAGCAGGTTGTTAGGCTGTTGTCACAAGAACTGACACACGGATCCATTACACTGTTACAAATACTGTTTAAGCGTGATAAACAGTGAAAAATAACTCAATTTAGTACGGAGAGGCGGCTTTATGTGTGCGCACTTTGGGTGTGAGCACAAAATCAACAGGAATGAGTAAAATTATGCGCAATCCCCGCAATCTCACGCCGAAATTCAAGTCCTGTAACACCAACAATATTCATCCCGAGCAAAAAATTGTATAAAAAATGTATATATAAAATTCAACCCGCTGACATGGCTAGTAGGAGTGACTGAGTTACAACTTGCTGGAAAATCTCGTCAATGGTGGGGAAAGAGTTAAATGCTGAAGTGTGACAACACAAAAGAGGTGGGGGAAAAAAATATTCGTCAGCGAAATTAACACTGGCAGAAACGTAAAAACACATTCTGTGTGAACGACCCCTTACTGGAGTACAAGCCAGTTTCCATTTGATTACAGAGAGAGCAATGCAACTTAAACCACGTGAGTGGGACAAAGGTTTCTGGACATCAATACGGTATTTTGACACACAATCTCCTTTCGTGGATTCTTATCTTACCTTTCAGAGTGTCTTGCTCAGCCCTCATGATGTCAATCAGAGAGTTCTCCAGAGAATGCATGTTGAAGCCATCGAATGAACGGGGACGATCCTGTGAGGGGAGAAAAGGAGGATGAGTATCAAGAAAAAGACAACTACGAAGGCATTTCTCATATCCCTCAGCTCTGCGGGAGTATCCCTTTCATCTACAATAGAGTTCAAGCTGTTGTGCTTTTGTTCCTCTCAAAGAACTATATCCTGTTGAAAGGAAGTCACAAATGAAAGGCTCAACAGAGGCTCTAGACCAATGTATAAATCCAATTTGGTGCTCACTACTCACTTGACCCCTAGATCATGTGGCTAATGTCTGTGTGACAAGTCTAATGATTGACATGATTTATAAACACAAAGGTTGAAAAACTGGCTGAGAAAGCACAGCGGCATGATAAAAAAACACTAGCAATGAAGATTCCACTTGACTGACGGTACCTCTGGGTTTATATTGTTGGGTTACAATGACTAAAAAACAATGTTAACAACCAAACCATCTGCACGACTGAATGGTTTCCGTCATTTTAAAAAGGGAGAAAGTCATCTTTTACAAAGCGACAAAACCTGAATCTCACTATTTACATGACAAATGGTTCAATACAGAACCTGAAAACCACAGGTAGATCAAAATAATTTAACAGCTAATATATATGCATTTGACATTATCCAAAATGACTAAGTGTGTGTGATCCCTGGAAACTAATGGCAGTACTAACGTCACCCTTTACCAGATAAACTACAGGATTTATTATTGGATTAAGTTTAAAGAAAAAAGTATTACATCAAAATTAGGAGATAACTGTTGGACAAGGCCAATAAATGATAAAGAGAGTTCATACTTTAAATGGATTAGGATATTCCCCTTTATCTGATGATTCAGCACAATTGTGCATTTTAAACTGGATCAGAGGTCATCTGATCTCAAAAAGTGAGGATTGTATTAAACACCACAGATTCAAGATTCTTCATTCTATTGTCCACCAAAAGCAAACAATAACAGAATCTAGGTCTTCCTGTTTTTTGAAGGTCAGAAAGACATACTTGCATAGCAAGTAAACAAGTAAGCAAGTACTTGCATAGCAAGTAAACCTCAGCACTTAAATGGATGACAGTTACATTTAAATGTCTGCACCAATACAGGGAAACTTCACTCAAAATGAAGATTTTCATCATCAATTATTCATCACACGCCATGTGGTTCAAAATCTGCATGACTTCCTTCCTTCTGTTAAAGACAATTTTGTCCTTTCAATGAATGTCAAGAGGGCCCAATTGGCTTAAAAAACAGACTCTCTCAAACCGGTTTCAAATGACATGAAGGTAAGTAGGGCGAAGTTCAGACTGCAGGTAAAAGTTGTTGTTTTTTTTTTGCTCATGATCTGACTCAGATCTGTTTTTGTCATGACATTGTGAACAGCACAAACCACAAAGAATCTGATCTTTTCTATACTGATTTGGGCCACATCTATATGTGGTCCTAAATCCGATACAGGTCAGATGTTTTTTGAGGCAATGTGACCTCAATCTGAACAGTCATATTGGAATTCATGTGCCTCGTGTCTCTAGATCGTCATTTGTCACAATTCTCAGATCACACAATAAATAAACATAAAATCGCTTACTTTAATGTTCGGGTGACAGTGTGTTGCCTGACGTCTTTTTATCATTCTTTTGCGCGGGTCAGTTAAAAATTTTTTAAAAAATTGGATCTGAACAATAAATCAGAATTGAGCATTAGGCTCACAGTGTGAAAAGAATGAAAAAATCTTCAATTTTTGTTTTGTGAACTATCCCATTAAATGAGGAGTTCACACAGGGCAGGGCAGTGGAATGAAAAAAAAAAAAAAAAACAGCAAGGTCTAGACATGTGGTTTTTTTGTTTTGTTTTAATGTGAGCACCGCATTTTTAGATCACTGTGTCACACACGAGACTTGGACGCAACAGTCAAACACATTCTTCTAGTACATGTTTACATTAAAAAAAAAACAATAAAAAAAGCAGTGCAGTGGAATGCAAAAACCTTTTCTGTGTGAACTGCCCCTTAATGCTTTAATACACTACACGACTTTTGCCCAGATTTGCCCATAATGTTGTGTATATTTGACCGTTTAAACAATACGCCATGAAAAAAAAAAAAAAAACTCAATTTGGTACTCACAAGCTGTTTCAGATGCAGCTTTGTGTGCACACCACTTATATAGATCAATGGCATGCATGCTTTTGGTGTGAGCACGAAACCTGCAGTAATGAGTAAAAGTATGTGCAATATAAAAGCTCTATTCAAACGAAGCGAATAAGATGGGTGAGTGACAGGAGGCGGGTGTGTATCAAACTAAATTCGCCGTTGGTCAGAAAAGAGCAAGAACGCGCAGCTGGTATCGGTGTGTCGATACTGCAGAAAAGAAGTATTGGAACCGTTTCAGATACTTCAGGATCGATACATATCGAAATAGATATTTGACAACACTAATGCCACCTTTTTAAATGTTTGAAACACAAGAAACTTGCTCACTGCTACATATTTGATGCAGCCAAGTTCAGCAGGCTATTTATATAAATAGCTAACGTGGTGTACCTGAGCTCCAACATAACACAACCTCCATCTGAACTAGATGGTGCCGAGATTAACGGTACAATCTGCTCGTGCTCAGTCAGATCTGGCAACTGCTGGGATCTTCAGAGCACCACTCATCCCCCTCAGCTTAGAGAGGCCGTGTGCTCACGCAGGGCACTTATGCCACAGCACAGAGCTGACGCGCTGATTCAGAACATGAGAGCAGGCCAAAGGCCGTCTTCAGAATTACCGCACAGTACACTCTGCTGAGAGCCCTTTGATGAAGAACCAACTCCATAAAGACTGAAGCCACCATTAACAAAACCTGGACAAGCTGCATCCTATACACAACATCTTATTAAAAAGGTGTTAATAAGCATTTCCCGCTCCTTAATGCGAGAGCTATTTTGGGTTTAACTATAATTAGACCGTGCACAGGGCTTGCTGACTCAAAGGCCTTTACCCACCAGGGGCATGTTTTCAGGTCATCATAGTTCGAGCGATACAGGAAAAAGTCTACTGTGAGCTTTCAGAAAGGGACCTTGATGGAACTCCCTGATGTGAGTGATTAAGTGTGGCATGTTACGGGTGTTTTTAGGAACGACATTAATCTGAAATGTCACGGCTAAACTAATGAAAAGGGGGGGCAGGGGGAGAATGAGCGGCAATGGCTTGACATTGTGTTTTTTGTTGCAGCACAAGGTATTTCAAAGCCTTCCACATCAAATCACTCTAAAGCCTATTAATCTGGCATTTCCACACGGTTGGGAAGGCAGGGGGTATGGAAACTTTCCACAGGGGAGCGCAACTGACTCTGCTGATAAAGTAATTAAAGTGTAGAAAGAGCTCTTGGTCAGATAGATGGTCAAATAACCATGACCGTTATGGCCATACCTCTATCGCAAACCTTTTCCTATTGGAGCACTTTCAATATGAAAAAAATACAGTTGTATTTTGGTTTTCAACTGACAACTGAAAATGTCATTACTACAGTATTATTACAGTAAATTACTACAGCACCATTCCAAAAATAAATAAATAAATACAACTTCAGATCTCAGAGTTGAAGGTTTATATGAAACATGAAAAGGATAATATGCCCAAAAATTCATTTACGCAAGACACAAATTAAGATATTTTTAATGAAACCTGAGAGGTTTCTGTCTCTCCACTTAAAGTCCAGGTAACTAAAACTTAGAAGATCCAAAAAGGTCATAAAGGTGTCGTAAAGAAATCCATATGAATCGAGCAGTTTAATCCAAGTCTTGTGAAGACATTCGATCACTGTATAGGATTAGCAGATTTAATTTAAGCTTTTATTTACATCTAAAACAACGTTCGACACACATATATAGAGCACATCACATGGAAAGCCAAACATGAGTGTGTGTGATGGTTTGTTCTAGCATGTGACGCATACATAAGCATCCATGTTCACCATATGTATTGTGCTCGATGTATGAGTGTTTACATTTTTACTTTTATCATATAAAGCGAAGAAAGACAAGTTTTGGTTACCTGGAATTTCACTTGTAGTACAGAAACCTCTCAGGTTTAATTAAAAATTAACCAAAGCATTACTGGTTTTGGAACAACATGACCATGAGTAAATGACAAATTAAATTTTTAATTGCCCTTTAAAGCAGTTTAGTCTAAAAACATAAGCCTTCAACAGAAGCCCATTTATTTGTATAGTGCTCTAGACTACGACTAAATGGTCACATTTTGGGACCTTTTTTTAACCAAAAGTGAATCGAAACAGCACTACTCGATTTGAACCGCACCACACAGATCATTTATCAGCTCGGCTCAAAAGACAGCACAAGCTATAGTGAATGCGTTCACTTGCCGAATGGTCTCGATCATACGACCACTGAACCGCACTGTGAGATCCACTGAGAAGCATTCGAGTTAGCTGCAGAGTTCTCCAAATCAAAACACTAACTGTGATTTAAACTAGTTTAAAGCCAGATGCTGACTTTTACAGCACTGACGCTGAAAACAGGAGAAAAATTGTGCCACAATGATCCAGTTAGAAGGCTTTTCAACCCACAAATCACCAACATTTACCATGGATTTACTGTAGTAACACTAACTGTAACCATGGTATTGTGGCAGAAATGTGGGATAATCGTCACAAATTTTATTATATTATTATTAATGAACACATGTATTAGAGAAGTAATGGAATATAATTACAGGGTTTTTTTTTTTTTTTGTTAAGATGTATCAATTTGTATACTAAATGCGTTTAGGCTGTTCTACCAAAATATATAAAACATATAGTTACTTTTTGCATGGTAGGACTTGAGGTATTTTGTGTGGTTAAACCTGTGGTTATCATGATCTACAAAAGTATGACTTTACCAGTTTTAATAAGAAGAATTCTAAAAGAATGTTTAGATTTTAACATATAAAAATGACCATTTTTACAGATGTTAATGTTTTTGTTAATAAAAATAAATTTACCTCCGCATCTCAAGCTCAAGCTACTGCCAAATGTGCATTTCCAACAAACAAAACATGTAATATTAAAATGTATATTATTTATAATTATTAATTACTTTTGGTGCTACCAAATCCGGTGCTGGTGCCACCATCTGTAGAACTTGGTGGCACTGCTGCTACTGCTCTCAAATGTACATCTAAAATCCTGTTGTACTGAGAATAAGAAAAAAAAATGTTAATGTAAGCCATGTAACCTAATTTAAAATGATTGCTTGATTGATTAATCAAATTAACCATCAAGTTTACTCAGCCAATATTTTTGCATATCAGCTGAATGCAAATAATAATAATAAAATAAAACGCTGCTATTTTTCATGCAGCGAAAAAAGTGAAATACAGTGACCATGGAATATAGCATTCCAATCATATGGCATCCATCTTGTGCAAGTTTACATAGAAAAACAATGGAAAATAAATGCAAAACGACTTCTAAATGACGACAATTTTCATTTTTGCATTTAAGCATTTAAGGTTCTAACACCAATGAGTCTAATACCAAAAAACATTTCCTTTGTATTAGCTACACCACAAAGACCATGAATGTCCGTGCTGGGGTAGCCTGAAGCCCACACAATCATTAGAGACTTTAAAGACGATTATAGAGTTAATATGATGGCTAGAATATACAAAAAAAAAAACAACAACAACAACAAAAGACTTGGCTGACCCACTGCACAGTGCCCTAAAAACACACCGTTACTCATTACCGTAACAAAACTCTGCATCTAATGTTACAGAATTAAGCTAGAAAGGCATATACATGAGTTTAAAAAAAGAAAGAATGATTTGCATGGAGTGTAAAATGTAAAGCGTGTCATATTAGGCAACTGCACAGTCAAATCCTTGGCTAACCCTCTGTTCTTTACGATAAAGCCGAGCAACAGATGACTATTTGCTGTGGGCACCTGCGCTCCATGACAATAGCCAATCAAAAGCTGGCCTTGCAAGTAAAACAAACAGCTTTAAAATGTCTCCATGTCAGCTTGATCGCTAATTGAGCCTTTGGCATACAACAGCCCAACTGGATAAAAAGAAGACACTTCCCAACAGCCATATTTGTTTTTCTGTTTTCTTTACAGTGTCTTCAATCATGTAACCTTGTCACATCTTCACCATCATGAATTGCGTATCCCATTTCTCATTTTCTCTTTGAGCAACTGCTTAATTACATATCTCGACAGCGCCTGTTCACGTGTGAGTCTGTCAATGTGTATGTGAGTGTGTGTGCGCGTGTGTCATACCCCCCCTCCGGAGACAGCCTTTGCTTTCACACCAAACATCAGATATTCTTGGCTGAGAGTACACAGAGCCTGTGGAAACTTCCAGCGACATTATGCAGTGCTGGGAATCACATCACGTATTCAACCAGCTGGAGCAAATAGCTGCGAATAAGAGCTGCCTGTTCTCAGCGGTGGAAGCCACAGGTTCCAAGCGCTATCAAATACCTTTAGTTTGTTGGTTTTACAAAGAACAGAACACATCAAGTTCACAAAACTGCAGGCTGACCCCAGATTCTATACCAGATGATGAGCTCTGTGCGCAAACACCACAATAAGAGGATCTGGAAGGGCCAGGCACCTGTTCTCTGGAATCAAGCGAAAAGGGAGATACACTGACACAAATGAGGACTGATGGCCCATAGAATTGACACCGTTATCTTTAAATGTAGCGGTATAGCAAGCAGTTATTAACAATGCATTCTGGAAAACACCAACAAATATTCTTCTAAAAAACCAAGAGGATGACACTAGCGATGTCACTCACTGTGTATGAAATGAAGATTGTGACAAAAAAAACTTGAGGCAATGGTGCATTGAAGTCATGTCGAGAAAGATTGAATTCTCGAGTTGAATGCACATGCATGCCACCACAAAGAAAATTGATTCGTAAATTAAATTTTAAAAAGTCTTTATCATTTTGTTCAAGTAGAGCTGAAAATCTTGCTGCATTTATTGTAGAAAAGGTATCTTGCTCAGGCAAAAGTTATTTGAACACACTTGATGTCGTAATTGTGACTTCCCCTCACATGAATAAGAACTTCCCAGGATGACCGCAAGATACAAGGACTACGTCACATGAAAATTAAACGGACAAGCTCAAATTTAACAATCTTGCAATTTACAGTAAAATCAAAATTACCCCACAATTCCTTAAGTGTGAGTTTCCATTTGGTGGCATTTTGTTCAAACAAATATGTTTAATATATAAATTTTATAAAATTATAAAATTCAGTGGCAAAAACAAGCTTCCACAGAATTAAATTTGAGCTCGAGTCTTTACATGTAACAGTATTTTACTGTAAAATAACTAAAAATGTCCTGTTAGATCTATTACAGATTGTCGCCGTATATAGTAAGGGAACTTGCCATTTTAAACCAATTAACAGGTTTTTAAACAGCATTCTTAAAGCATTTTACTGTTAAAATTACAAACTGTGAAGAACCCATAGCATATCATTATATTTTTGCATATCAAATTTATAATATCTTTTAATTTTATTAAATTTGTCTTTTTTAGTCCAATAGTGACAAGAGAGCAGAGAGGGGAACAGGATCAATCCGCACATTTTTAGGAGAAGGAAGACACTTAATTTGGAAAATTGTATCCATAATTTTATAATGATGTTACCTTTGAAGGCAATGAGGCACTCCACTGTGTGTCACACCTAACACCATTTAGCCATGACTATATTCACATTACACTATGGCCCCTGCACTTTATTGTAGGGCTGCACGATACTGATGCTTTGTTTTTGGTTTTTTTGCGATATGGAAACAGTTTCATCAGATGACCACATTTCACCAGATTATTTGTAAAGAATGAATCATTCTAGACTGATTGAGCACAGGAATTAAGAAATTGAACAATTAAATGTAAAATAACACTGCATAGTCTTCACTGTATGAATTAAATATAATTAATCTTTGTTAAAGCTTTGTTTTTCTTTATTTTGTTGTTTGATTAACATTAAAGACAGACGACAGCAGGTTTATTAAGCTGCTGTCACTTTAAGAAAAAAAAAATTACATATCCAATATTCTGATACATATCCTTTTTCTTTTTCAGTTGTTTATGTTCACTTACGACATAACCAACTGTGTTTACAAGGATACTTGCCGAGACAGGCATTATGACAATTTTGAGTGCATTTTTCTGTTCAAGAACAAATAGAGGTGGAAAAGAACGGAATTGGTGTCCACGTGCCGTCTGTGCTGCTGTGTGTGTGCAAAAAAAAAAAACACACAAGTTACGAATCGCGTCTTCTTGCGTTTAAACAGTTTAAAATCGCTTGAATGTTTAAACTGACAGGACCTAAAACAAATGATAAACTTTTAGTCTATGTTGGTTAAACTTTGCAATTAATCCGGGAATCACATGCATTTGGAACCATGGGTCCTGGTCCGTATGGATAACGGATCAACTACGATCCCTATAGCCTACTTGACATCGTGACTATCGCATCACAATATCGATGCTAAAACCATAGATCGTGCAGCCCTACTTTATTGGTTAAGTACAAAACATTTTATTTAGAAAAAATACTGCTAAAGGGTATGAGAGCTGCACGATTAATCATTAAAAGTTCACGATCTCGTTTTAAACAACCACACAATCTCTTTCCTAAATGACAACGATTCTCCTGTGTCTACTAAACCTTTGACAAAAATCACACCGGAACATTCAGATCTGCGTTTGCGCTGCAGCTGACCCAGAGAGAGCAGTTGTCATGGATTAGGTATGAAACAGCTTCACAAACAGTCTTTTCAACACACAGTAGGCCTATTGCTATTTCTGTTACAAATATTCATATTAACAGTACTAGGATAAAAGTTTATAGTTTACAGTTATAAACACTGATGTCTAAGGTAGTGATCAAAATAGAGCAAATCACCTTTTGAAAGTAGCTTGGAGCTTCAAATAACGATTGTATCATTACATCGTTACACCACTAGGTGGCGACAAGTGACTTAAAAATGTATTTGTCACTGAATCATTCTTTTAAAAGGCTCGTTCAAAAACGCTGATGAATGAATCAAGTGAATTCATTCACTAATGAATCAGGTAGGGCTGCACGATATATCACACGATACAAAAAATAACATTGAACATTAAACGCGATTCTTAGTGTGATTATGAAATCGCAAAGGCTGCGATTTTTGTTTTTTTTTGCGCAGCTTGTCAATGAAGTATGGCTCCAAATGTTAATCCATCTGAAAGAACTACGAGTTTGATTAGCTAATAATGTACATTTGAAAAAGCAACACGTGTCAAACTTCTTTTCAGTAACGAGAAGCATTTATTAACATCTTGTCCAACAAAAGACAACATTTAATAACATGTTTTTACTCCAAACTCACTTCATAACGGCAGTTGAGCGTTCTTCTGTGAGATGATGTGGCTTCTTATACAAAATAAGGCAGTCGTGTGTTTATTAGTCATGTTTAATTAATCAAAGCATTTCAATCTTCTGTTTATTCAGCGATATGGCGCGTTATCTTCTTCTGCTGCAGGGCATATTTTGATTTTCTGTGCAAGAGCGCGCTCTGGCTTTCAGATGGAGAAGCATTTACTACTGATCACACAGCCGTACAGCTCTGACAAGCCATGCATTATAAATTTTTTTTTTTTTAAAAATCACAGCCTTATCGCGTGCGATTTTATCGCGATAAATCACGCAGCCCTAGAATCAAGTGAAGTATTTGAATGCGAGTCATTGAATCAAACTATTTTTTTTAATAATTAATTCAGATTAATTAAACATTTTATATAGACTGCAGCAATTAACATTTTGTCAGAACCAAGTAAATAACATGTTATTTTGTTTAGTTGTCTGTTGAGAACTGGGGGAAAATGATCTCTGTTTGAAACAAAAATTATTAAATTTAACTTAAAATTGATTTAAATGTATTCATAATCGTGCAGCTCTAGTGCAAGTATCTAGGTTTTTTTACAATCCTCACTTCACCCTCCACCACATGTGTACACACACACACACACTAAGCAAACATGACCAATTCTAGTACAGCTTACAGACACTTATGCCTGTCATACTACTGCAGCAGCCTAAATTAATTTAACGTAATATTTTTTGTATTGTATATCACCTTAACAGATCTAAAGATGGCATCTAGCTCCATTTAAGTATGACACAAGGCCAAAAATATACTACCAGGAATAAAATAGGTTGGCCGACATTTTAAAATCTGTGCTGCTATTAATGCACCGGCTTATGTAAAGATAACCAAATGGGTGAAAAAGACAATGTCTACATTACAGTTATTCTCTTTGTAAGATTAGCATCAAACCATCTGAGACGGTGTCGTGGTAGGCAACATTTTTGAGCTGTTGTCAGCTACTAAAATCTCACAGAGTTGTTTGGAAAACAAAACAGGCAGAGCAAAGTTAGTCATCCAAGCCTCTGGCACATGTTGCTTTGGGCCCAACTCAAGGAGAATTTGTCACAATGTGCCATGAGAGAGCAGAAACAGGCAAATTAGAGCTGTGCAAATGCACAAAACGATCTTCATGTTATGGAGTTCACACTGACAGCAACTGCAGCTTTAAAGCAACCAGGCATCATTCATTTTCAATGTAAACTGCCGATTTCCGGCGACAAGAGCAACAGAGACTGTTGGCAATGTGAGAAAGATGAGATGAGCTTATATGCAAATGAGCAGTCGTGACATGTTGCGACGACTACCAATGGGAGAGCACAGAGACATACAACACCTTTTATATAGAGAGTGGGGGGTGCTTGATATGAACAAGTTATATGCATTATATATCTGTAATTAAGTTGTTATAAACAAAGATTTACATGAAATTGCTGAGATGTATATTTTCTTCAAATTAGAAAAAGAACTCTTATTCTCACAATATAATTAATATTCTTTAAACTAAATTTATATATTTTGGCACAGTTAAGGCCAGTTCAAACCAAGAACAATAACTATATTAGGGTCCACACCAACGGATGATAACTTGTTTATTTTAAGTGCGTATGCAATTTTGTTTTTTAAAGTTTAAAGCTTTTTAAAGTTGTGTGGATTATGATCAGCTGTCAATGTTTTTATTGTTCATCAGCAGGAACGAAAAAAAAAACATTCTGAAAGTAGGGCTGGGCGATGTATCGCATGCGATTGCCACGCACCGATTCCCTGATTACCTCTAAATCGCCATCACCTGCTTTCAAATGGAGCGGCATTTAATAGACAGAGCCGTAGTTCACTGACAAGCTACGCAATATCGCGTTCATTATCGAAGGCGATTCATCTGCGATATGAACGCAATGTTGCGTAGCTTGTCAGTGATCTACGGCTCTGTCTATTAAATGCCGCTCCATTTGAAAGCAGGTGATGGTGATTTAGCAGTAATCAGGGAACCGGCTTTACTGACGAAATGCGCGTGACAATCGCATACGATATATCGTGCAGCCCTATCTAAAAGTGATTTGAACAATATCATTCCTCTTTGTTGTTATCGTTAGGCCGTGTCCACCAAAGCGTTTTAGCCAGCTGAAAAAGCTAGATGCCTTTTTTTTGTTGAGACGCTTTGTTGCTATGATATGGAATATCTGTTGCACTTGTAACTGATTTTGCAGATAAATTGTTTCAGACCAAAAATGTCAAAACAATGTAGAGTACTTGCTATGTATGTCCGAAGACCAGTAATATTAATTTGTCATCCATTTTGTTTCGTTCTCTGGTTGATGTCGTTGTACAGCAAGAATTTTGTTACAGCTGGTCGGTGTTGTATTGCCCCACCCCTCCTCCACTCCGATTGGACGGCTGGCTAAAAAGTAACAGTGATGAGCGCAGCATTTTACTCAATGTTGAACATTCTTCAACTCAAGGCAACTGGTTAAAAACGCAGAACGCTCAGTGCTTGGGCGTGAAAAGGACGCTCAGCGCCTCGTTACGCTCCTGGAGTTTAAAAATTGCGACACTCCCATTGAAAACAATTGGAAAAGTATGATAGCTGCTAGAAAAAATGCTTTGGTGGACACACGGCCTTATATTTGTGGTGTGGATTAAGGTGCGGTCACATTTACCGTTGCTTCACAAAATGTTACAGGCAAAATACAGTCAATTCCGAGGAAAATTTTTGCGTGAGGGCAAAAGATTTTGCACGTTCAAGCTGGTCACGCAAATTCACCGCTTTGACCAAGCTATCGACAGCTATTTGGTTTTGGCTATTGGCTGTGAGCAGTGCTTCATACATCTCTGCTATTGACAACGGACCTATTTTCGCCTGCTGAAATTTCACTAATATGACCACACCTTAAAGGGATAGTTCATCCAAAAATTAAAATTGTTATTACTTACTCTTAAGTTTTTCCAAACCTGTACGAGTTTCTTTCTTCTGCTGAACACAAAATGTTGGTAACCAGACATTTGACCAGGCATTGACTTTCATATTAGGTAAAAGAAAATACTATGGAAGTCAAATGGTCCCGTCAAATGTCTGGTTACAAACATTATTTAAAATATCTTCTTTTGAGTTCAACAAAAGAAAGAAACTCGTACAGGTTTGGAACAACATGAGAATGAGTAAATGTTTTATTTTGGGGTGAACTCTCCCTTTAAGAATTAGAGCTACACTGATTTACAATCAGCTTTGTATTGTTGCAGCATCAGTAGTAAATGAACAGTGTTACCTGAACCAAGATATTCTAGTTTATTTGTCAGAAATGGTAGTCTTTTGACATCTCTGAGGCTTTCACAAAAACTACAGATTGCACTTGCACATTTTTATATCCCTGCTCTCGGACAGACGGATCGAGTCCAGTTCATTATGGGTGCTGAAGTTTCCCTACCTTTTTGGCAAAGGGAACGCCAAAGCCCTTTTTCTCATTTTCTCTAGTCAAGTAGCATCTTCTTCTTTTTTTTTTTTTTTAAATGCCTTTCTACTGCATTTACAAAACCATATTTTATTAAAAGCCCATCTTGGCAGCAATGAATTATCACCATAGTTATCGTCCTTGGTGTCAACCTGCCTTGCTAATTTATCAATTAATAACTGGTTATTGTTACCTATTTTTGAGGCAAATCATCATGTCAATAAAGCACACACACCTGAAAAGGGAAGATGTTCTCGCTCCTGCTGTCATCCATCCAGGACTTAGGGTTGAAGCCGGGACTGGCGCGGGAGTACTTCTGCTGGGGCATGTGGTTGTTGGGGAAGGTCTTCTTCAGCGGGGAGATGGAGTTGATTGGCGTCATACCGCCATTCAGGCCTCTGCGGTACTCGCGGCCCTGGGAGCCACCCCAACCGCCATAACCCCCACCTGGGCTCCAGGAAGTGGAAGAAGGAGAGGGTGAGGGGCTCTGGTAGCTGCCCCATGGTGAGGGAGGCTTGCTCAGGTTGTTGGAGAGATGCGGCAGCTGGCCGAAGGGGGCGCTGCGGTGGGGGAACGGCGGCGGATGGGGACTAGCCGGAGAACGACGATGCTGCTGGTGCTGGCTGTGAGGGTGCTGGAAGTGGGGGTGAGGTGGGTGGTGCTGGGAGATGGGACCAATCTGAGGGGAGAAGTTGCCCCCGAAGCCCGGGCTGACATGGTGGGAGAAATTCTGGAACAGCAGAGGGCCATTGTTGGCTGAGGCAGCCGGGTTGAAGAAGCTGATGTCCTCGTTGATGATGGTGGAAGGGGTGGCAGGGATAGCAGCTGACCAGTTGTTGAAGCTGGTCAGGGAGGAGGAGGTGCTGGATTGGGCAGCCGTGCCCAGTCCCGAGGGCTCCTGATAGTCAAAGGGCGTCAGTACGGGGGACTCCAAACGCAGCTTCTCCTTGCCGTTGGTCCCCTCGGATGACCCGCTCTCCACTTTATTCTCTTCAGCGCGAGCCTTTTCCAGCTCAGAGATGATGCCGCTCTCCTGGTGTCCGGGCGAGAGCTGCTGCTGCTGCTGCTTCTCTTGGGTCTCCTGCAGCTCCTGCTGCTGGACTTTGGGCTTATCGGAGCCCAGGATTTCATCTTGCATGTTGCTGTGAGCGCCGGCCGTCGGGAACAGCCAGGTCGAA